>NC_071390.1:145725064-146358342 GCF_022682495.2 Desmodus rotundus
CACCTCCCAATCCTCCATCCTGCCTGCCTGAGGCAGAGGTTAATATACTGTCTGTCTCTACAGTTTGCCTGTTCTGGACAGTTTATATAAATGGAATCATATAATACTTGATCTTTTGTGACTGAATTCTTTCTTTTCGTATAATGTTTTCAACTTTCATCCATGTTATGCCATGTATCAGTACGTCATTTTTTATTACCCAATAACATTCCATTCTATAGATAGACTACCTTTTATTTACCTTTTTATCAATTGATGGGCATTGGGTTGTTTCCACTTTTGTGAATAATACTGCCATGAACATTTATATATAATTATTTGTATGGACAGGTTTCCATTTCTTTTGGGTATACACTGCTAGATCATTTGATAACTCTGTTTAACATTTGAGAAACTGCCAGATTGTTCCAAAGCAGCTGCACCATGTCCCATTCCTATCAAGAGTGTGTTAAGAGTTCCTCACCAACACTTTATGATCTATCCTTTATGTCTTTTTGGCATCGAGAGCCATCCCAGCGTGTGTGAAGTGGTGCCTCACTGTGGGATTCACCCCTCCACAGTGTGCTTTGTGATAGTGGAGCTAGACCTTGTAAACTTTTTTTCTTTTTGTCTGCTGGCACAAGGTGAATCTTCTCTGGAGAGGGCACACAAGAGGAAGGGACCTCTCTTCCTGATTCTGGTCTCCCTTTTCTTCCCACTCCAAATGGTCAGGCTGCCAGTGGCATGTGAAAGACCCACTATGATAGTGCTCACTTATCAGCAATTCTGGCTGGCACCCCCGCCGGGCAATTTCCTGCTCACTAGCCCCAGGCCAACAGGTTTGGATGAGCTCTGGTCTGAGGCACTTTGGGAACCTCACTGGCATCTGGAAGGCTATGGCTGCACCCTCTCCAAGGAGGTCTGAAGATCAATCTTGGGGTGAGGGAAGCCTTGTTATAAGTCTGTTCCTTTTTCAGATTCTCTCTCTTAGCCCTAGAGGTGACAGCTGTTCCCTACCTTTGCTATTGTTGTATTATTTGCAATTTTGTTTTAGCTCTTTTAGTAACACCTACTTTTTCCCAGTTAATAATTGCTAAAGTCTGAATATTTGTTTCCCCCCAAAATTCATATGTTGAAATCCTAATGCCAATTGTGATGATATCAATAGGTGGCAGAGCCCTCATGAGTGAGATTAGTGCCCTTGTACAATAACAGACACCCCCAAGAGCTCCCTCGCCCCTTCTGCCACATGAGGACACGTGAGAGGTCTATGACCCAGAAATGGGCCCTCACTTAACTGTGATTTAGGTCTCCTAATCAGATGCTTACTGATCCAAAATTTGCCTTCTTTTAATGCAATTGGATACAGTGAACATTTTTTTATTAGATGTACTGGAGTGACATTGGTTAATAACATTATGTAAGTTGGAAGCATGCAATCCTATAGTACATCATCTGTATATTGCACTGCGTGCTCACCAGCCAAAGTCTAGTCCTTTCACCCCCTTCATCCTCTCTTAACACCCCTTCCCACCTGGGAAACCACCCAAACCACCATGCTGTTATCTGCGTCTATGAGTTTGTTTGCTCTGCTTGTTCATTTATGAACTTTTTTTAATTAGTCATATTTATACTCCGCTAAAACAGTTTGATTATTTTTATAACCTTAAGCCTGTTAAACTGTCATCGCAGTGTTATCCAAATTCACCTTTGTAAATTTAACACAGTATTAAAATGTCAAAATCTCTAGTAAACAGTTATGAAAAGAAAACTATAAAGGGAAATTCTAAAACTGCTGCATCGCTATCATCACAATGAACGAACTGTAACTTTACGTGACAGTTTACTTTCAAGTTTTAATTAACTGTCATTTTAAGTACATGCAAAAACATGGGTCCGACCCAGCATAAACTAGAAATGAGATGCTCCGTGCATCTGTAAGAAGTGTATCCCTTCAGCAACTGCTTCCTACCATGTGCAACTATAATGTTATGATGTGTCTTCAAATTGCTGGGAAAGTAAAAGTACTAGACTATGAAACAAAAGGAAATGGCAAAGGGGACTTTGCTCTGACCAAGTAGTTTTTAATGGAAACCAGGGAAGTGGCACTGCACTGTCATCAATTAGTACAGCCAAGTCTATACAGACAGCCAGGCAGGGCAGGCATGGTCATGAACTGGATGGAACTCAGTTAGTTCTTCTCTAATTTATTTTTGTCTTCCCACTTCCTTAAAGCTGCCCTAAATCATGTCAGAAGCCCACATTCATGCCCAGTGGCCAGAATTTGCTCTGGCACCTGCTGACTTGGTGCTTTTTTGAAGTGCATTTGACACTTCCTGCTTCACAGATAACTGCTGGTAAACCCTGGCGTGGATCCCCTGCTGCAGCACTGTGCCCTGCCATTAACCCACGCCGCCCTGGCTCCGAGCCTGCGCTCCAGACCGCCCTGCAGAAATGCAGCCTAACTACAGTTGACTTCGATACTGCCGCTTAGGTTGCACACAGGCTACGGCTCTCAAGGTGGTTCCTTGAATATATTTTTCTTCTTGTTTACCTTTGTTTTAAATTACATACATAAAAAGTACATATTATTATAGATATACTAGAAAATAGAGATATCCAAAATTTTAAAAAGCTTTTACGTGGTGATAATCATCATTGACATCTAAAAGATGTATTCTTACAAAAGTGGTTCTACATAATACGATATGCATTGATTCATTAATTACTCCTCTGTTAAATCATGGATTTTCTCATGTTAATATATGTTATATATATGTATATATATATATATGTGTATGTGTGTATATACATATATATATATATCTCTCACCATTTTAAACTACTGCGTAGTTCTCCGTTGAAGGAAATACAGTATGCAACTCACCCCTAACATGCAGATCGCTTCTATGTTTTGCGTGTACCGACAACACTGCAGTGGATTTCCATGTACATATACCTTTGCACACTTACATGATTAGTTCCATAGGGTGGATTTCCAGATGTGGAATGTTATCTTTTATTGAATTTATTAGGGTGACATTGGTTAATAGGATTATACAGGCTTCAAGTGCACGTTTCTATGATACTAGATCTGTATATTGCACTGTGTCCTCACCACCTACAGTCAAAGCATCTTCTGTCACCATATATTAGGCCTCCCTCTCCCACCCATTCCCTTGAATATATTCTTTTTAAAATTTTTCTTGTATTTCAGTAGGTAGGGGTTTCAGTACTGGGTGTATGTTGAGTAAAGTGGTCTAATGGTTATGTGTGTGTTACATGCCATTGAGTCCGCCCCAATTCCTGGCAACCCCATGAGCGCTGTCCACAGTGTCCTGTCCTTAACAGCCTTCCTCAGCACCTGCAGACTCATGCCTCTGGCTTCTTTGATGGAGTCAATCCATCTCACATTTGGTCCTCCATTTTTTCTGCTGTCCCCTGTTTTTCCCGACATTATTGTCTTCCCCAAAGAACACTGACTTATCATAATGTGCCTGAAATAGGACAGCTTCAGTTTTGTAATTTTTGCCTCCAGCAGTGTTTCCGGCTTAATTTGCTCTGACACCCACTTCCTTATCTTTCTAGAAGTCCAGGGTATCCACAGAGCTCTCCTCCAACACCATATTTCAAATTAACCAATTGTTTCCCTATCAGCCTTCTTCACCGTCCAACTTTCACGTCCAGGTGCCAACAGGAATGTCCCTAACAACTACAAAAGCCATCAGTAACAAAGCCACCTCCATTGTGCAAACCATCTGATCCTGTGCATGGGGAAGCTGGAAATGCACTTTCTCCATATTCTGTCTTTCCCACACTTAGTGATTTTTTAATAATTTGTAAAAAGAAGCAGTGCCATTTTATAGGGCGGGTTTTTGTCTTTCCGTAGAAAGACAAAACCATGCAATCCTAACCATCTCTGTGCACTAGCTGCTATAGACTGACTTGCAGAGAGGACAAAATGCAAAAGAAACGAAACAGAGATAAAGGCAAGTGACAAAAGGCAAGAATTCTTGAAGGCACTAAGAACAAGGAAGTAAGTAAAGCATAACCAAATGCTTGAGAGAAAGCCCAAAAGTCTTTACAAAAAAAAAGGAACAAGAGTATAAATGTGTTGAAAAAAATCAACAGAAGTCAATATAACTAATGACTGATAGCTTCAGCATTTAGATATTGAACTTCATCATTAAATCCAACTTTAATTCATCAAAAGTTTTGTCGTCATTACCTTAGTTAACATAAGTGAGAATTATCAAACAATGTCTTTCATAGTGTCTTAATTTATGTTAAGCATTCTTATGAGCTTTGTATAAACCTGAACAGGCACACGTTCACTTAAGCTGGAATTAGATCTACAAACTTTCTGTGGCATTAACTTAGCAATTTGCTTTGTTTTCCAATAAATGTAAGAAAGTCCTGAATTTATTGCAATTACTGGACAAAATTTTAGTTTATATCTAATCCAACTCTAACTTCAATCTACAAGAAATAAGACTATAAATAAGACTAAATTCTGCATATATTAAAAAGAGAATGGCCCTGGTTGGTGTGTCTCAGTGAATTGAGCACCAGCCTGCAAACCAAAGGGTCACCAGTTCAATTCCCAGTCAGGGCACATGCCTGGGTTGTGGGTCAGGTCAGGTCCCCAGTAGGGAGCACATGAGAGGCAACCACACATTGATGTTTCACCCCCTCTGTCTCCCTCCCTTCCCCTCTCTCTAAAAATAAATAACTAAAATATTTTTTAAAAAAGAGAGAATGGTTCTTCATTTTTATGGTACAAAGCCAGCTCACAACTTAAATATATTTCAAAAGCACAGTCCTTTTATTCTTTTCACCTTTTTTTAAACGAATTTATTGGGGTGACACTGGTTAACAAAATTATACAGGTTTCGGGTGCATGGTTATACAACACATCATCTGTACACTGTATTGTGTGTTGACTACCCCAGGCAGTTTTTTAAAATGTTGGTTTCACAACATGTAAACACTAGATGGTGCTCTTTCTGGACAATCCAAGAGCTGTCAGTCAGGTTTTTCTATTCTCCAAGGAAGTTAGAAGGCCATCCACAAAAGAGATATGCTGTTACCACCTTCCTGATTGGTCCTTCTGCACGTGTTTCAGGATAAACAGAGATCAGGGGGCCCTTGTGAACCTCAAAGAAAGAACAGACACACCAGCCCAAATGGCTTCCCTCAGACATCTGACTATCAATTTGCTAAGCAATTATGGCTGGTTGTGTGTCAACATGAACCAACTGATTTAAAGTAATTTGAAGTACATTACATGTAAGGAATAGCTTTAGATCAAAGATAGCATTGGCAATACCCTTAGTCTAAAGCCCTTCTGAACAAACTATGCAGAAGAAACCAGCTGTGTCTGTTTCTCATTGGATTTATGCAGTTTGAAACACAACAGTTTGTTCCCAACAGCTCGAGTAGGCAATCCTGTCTTGGAAACAGTGACTGAAAGAGCAGTAGGAATTGCTGATGTGATGCAGATGAAGCTAAATATACTGGCACAAGAGCTGTCTCCAAAATGCCAGGCCTAGCACTGAGCAGAAGAGAGAATCTCAGAATTCACCAGAGTCCAGCCTGGACCCCGCCGGCTGCTCCAGAGACAGTGATGTGTCTGGGTACCTTACACCACATTTGCATGTGCTCATCAGTCCCACATTTGTACCATTTTTAATAATATGAGATCAAGGAAAACCCTTTGAAGACACCAGTCAGACCCATGGAGTACAAGGCCTGGTGGAAAACAAATGTGAAGATACCAACCTTCCTATCATGGGATAAGCTCATCTTATGTGAGTCACACTGAGTTCACTTGAAACATACAATAGTTAACTTTGGTTAACTGTTGACATCTGTGCAACACAGCTGCCGCCCTCTGTCATCAGACAATTAAAACAAGCTGACGGGCATGTGAAGATTATAAACATGAAAATATTTGCTTTGGTTGCAAAACTGGTTAGTACGCCTGAGGTACAATTCAAGGGTGTGGCAGGCTCCACTGGGGCCCCAGTGCTAATACCAGCACTCTGGGAGTGGTCCCCACCACGCTGCAGAATGTGAACTCCACTGAGCTCGGACTCCTCCTGACTGTTATTTAACTTTAAGGACAGGTGGCAAACGTTTCTACAGGTGTGTTTAACAACAAAACTGAGGTCATCCACAGTAACCCATGTTGCCTAAATACCAGTCTGCTGTTCTCAGTGGATGCTTAAGGTGCTTTTTGTTCTTTTAATATCAAGATTTAGCCCAGGGTAGCTTTGGGCAGCAGACTTGGCTCAGGGTAACTCAACATCCAGAGGTCAGGTCTTGGCAAGCTGGTTCCTACCAGGTACTGAATAAGCCATGTCGCTGACTGCAGAGCAGGCAGGAGAAGCCCCTTCACAGCCTGACAAGCCTGACCTTCTTGCACTTTTTCACTGCAGAAATAGCTGCTACCACACAACCCAGAAAGGCTTCTTTCTCAGCAATGCCCAGACATCTGAAGCCACCTATTCAGAAAGGAAATCATCTTCCTTTGATCCTTTCATCTTCCAATCACCTACAATTTTAAATGATTTTCAATGAAATAAGTAATGTTCCATTTTATTTCAGCCTAAAGACATCCCTTTACCACTTCTTGTAAGACTGGTCTAGTGGTGATGAACTCCTTTAGCTTTTATCTGGACAACTCTTTCTCTCTTCTTCAATTCTTAAAGACAGCTTTCCTACGTAGAGAATTTTTGATTGGCAGTTTTTTTTCTTTCAGAACTTTGAATATGTTCCATTCCATTCCCTTCTGGCCTTCAATGTGCCAAAAACCCACTGGTATTCTTGTAGGGACCCCTTATACATAATAGGTTGATTTTCTCTTGCTGCTCTTAAGGTTCTCTCCTTGTCTTTAACTTCTGACAATTTAATTATAATATGTCTCAGTGTGGGTCTCTTTAGATTTATCTTTTTCGGTATAATTTGGGATTCCTGAATCTGATATGTTTCTTTACCCAAGTTAGAAAAGTTTTTAGCCACTTTTTTTTTTTTTTTTTTACTAAGCTGTCTGCCCCTTTCTCTCTCTTTTGTCCTTCACCAATCCTTCCAGGGATTGGGTCCCAGGAGTCCCTTAAACTATCTTCACTCTTTTTCACTTTTTCTTGTTGTTAGTTTTTTTAATATTTTTTTAACCAAAAGATTCTAAAGCTATACTCCAAGAGATAACTAGCCCAAAGGGAAGGGGGGAAAAAAAGAAAGTCAAAACCAAAAAAAACCCAACTTCTGAACCACAAATACCTCTTTTTTAGGCCAAAATTGGTTTGTAAACTAAGCATACTATAAATTCCAATGAACTCTCCTTAATATATCATAATTCAAACTAAATACACTTCCAAGTTCAGGCAGGATTCCCACAACTACAGAGATAGCCCACCTAATCAGGTGACAAGCTTAACCAATAACAGCTCTCCAGTCCCAGAAAGGACTTGCACAGTAAGGTAACTCCCGGTCATTTGCTGATAAATGGGACAAAGGCTACAGGAACCTCAGGGCATCAGTTGGTCTACACTGACATTTTCAGGTTTCTATCTCCAATCAACAACTTCTCCAATCTCATTAAAAATTCTCATAAAGATGGTAACCAAGCCTTTTCTCAGTCTCCTCATTTCTAATCAAACTACACTCCTCCCTCACATTTGCAGTTGTCCAGCCTGAATCACATTCTTTCTTCCGGGAGCTAATGTTGGAGAGGAATGATGAAAAAGCAGAGGCTTTTTGTGAAGTCTTCCATCGTCTCAGTGAGCTCATCCCACAAAGGGAGGGATGAGCTCTGGGACCATACTCTTTCACTCCTCCTTTCTATCACTGAAGAATGTTCCCTGCTCCAGGAAAAAAGTAAAGAATTTAACCCTGATAATGAATTCTTGCCATCAACCATGAGGGAGTTCCTGTTTAATCAAAAACTTAGTGCTAACTTTTCTTGAGTGGGGTCAGTTACTTGTATTAATTAAAGGAAGCATCCAGGAAACCCAAACTGTCTCTAACTCTGGTCATTTGGGCTTTCAAATGCATTAATTCCTTGGCATCCAATTTACCTTCTAAATTACATCCTGTCTTGGTAACTATTAAAATATCATTGGTGCTTCCTAAGAACTCACAGGCAGATACTGAGGAATTTCCAAAAGAATGCTGAGAGGTGAAAAGAAGGCAATTGGGAACTAAAATTTCCCCCCAAAAGTCCAGAAATTTGCTAATTTATATACAGGTGAGCAAGAATTAACAGCCTGTGTATTTGAGTTTCTCAGAGTATATATGTATGTATATGTGGAATATACATATGTGTGTGTATATATATACATAGAGAGAGAGAGAGAATATATATATGTAGAAAAGCCTTTCTTACACTGTTAGGAAAAACAGATACTTTATCAGTCGATTATCTGAGGTTTTTATCCTTTCACCACATGTATTTGGAGAACCAATTCACTCATCTGTATCTTAAAAAGTATAATAATCGTATTGTGAGTCACAAGAACAAAGATGATGTTTTATATAATCTTTGGCCCTCTTATTTTGAGGAAATTATCTACTTTTGTTATTAAATTATGAAAAGATAAAGAAACTTTAGAACTGGAAATACTGTTTAGATATATTCTGTTTGCAAATCTGTACATAAAAGGTTCTTTAGGTTATACTATATTTAGCAGTATGTTTTTTGACAAATAAAATTTTTCAGGTTGCTCATTATGTACATTTATGAACTAATTTGAAATATCTTACTATAGGAGACCGTTCTTCTGCATGGACCCAGCTCCCACTCAGAAAAACCAGTGGGGAGCAGGGTTCGGCACATAGGACCTACACCCACGGACAGGTTCTCCCGTGGGGAATCAGGCCTGCATTGTACCTAGGCCACTTTGAGACTTGCTTTTGGCTAAAACTCCCTCACCCTGAATTGAGGCAGCAAACATTTACTGCCTATCTTTAAAGTAACTTCCTAAAATCTATGCTAAACCTTTCAGGGAGGAGTGTAACCAGTTCAACCACTTTTCCCTTTACATTTGCAAATATCCTTCCTTTTTGATGTAATTAGCAACATCTTCTCCTTTGTTTTCTATAACCCCCTAAAGTGAACCTGTGCATAGTAAATAAGGACCATCCTCAATATAATGTGCCCAGAAAAGCAATAAAAGCCTGTCAAGGCAATGGTCAGGTTGTTCTCCCCTTGAGAGAGTGGCCACGTTGTCCCTTTTCCTCAACAAGACTTGGTAGTCCATGTGAATTTGTCCACTGCAGCCACAACACACGGATACCACAGGCCATGATCTGCATCATTTTACATTAACATATTTACACTTACCCAAATAAAACTGAACCTAAAAGTCATAATTATTTCACCCTGACCAATGCGGCTCAGTTGCTTGGGTGTCGTCCCGCAACGTGAAAGGTTGCCAGTTTGAATCCAGTCAGGGCACATGCCAAGGTTGCGGGTTTGGTTCCCTGTGAGAGGCAACCAATCAGTGTTTGTCTTTTTCTCTTTTTCTCTCCCTTCCCTTCTCTCAAAGAAAAGTCGTAATTATTGTAACAACTTTAGGGAATTCAGACCACTGCCTAACAAGGGTATTTTTAAATTAATAATTACAATATTTCACCTAAAAGAACCGATCCATGTTTGTGGAACATTCAGACATGAGAAAAACTAAGCAGGGATGGAGTTCATTTCTCACACTGCGATGTTCTCTGACAAACTGCAAAATTCCTCACTTTCACTAAGGTCACAGCCAGTGGAGCTTTCCTCAGACTCGATCACTGCCACGTCAGCTTTCTGCAGAGACCTGGAGATGGCTCATCCGTACTTGCCGTTGTTCTGTGAATTTCTGCTGCAAACCAGCCACGCCTGTGGGCTGGCTTTTTAGCAACTCCACGAATTCTTCTTGTCCTTTTGTAATCCCCAGTTGTAGTGCGTCCTCGGACGACACTTCTTCTTCTCCTGCCATGCAAGGAACAACAATGATGACTCCACATAACCGATCGCTGATTTTCATTCCAGCTTAAGCGCTGTGAGAAGGCTATGTGCTGAATTTAAAATGCTAATTTTAGTAATGACTTCTTATTTCAGAAACTAAACTTTAAGAAAGGCAAAGTCTCCCAAATATTCTACCTATGCACCAACATGAAGTCTTAGGCTCTTCGCTTACTGGCACATACAAAAAAACTTAAATTACTTAAGATTTTATTTATAACATCAAAATTTAATAGATGCCTCTGAAAATCAAACGCAGTAGGGCTTGACATAAAAACCATGAGGGTTAGCCCTGGCTGGTGTGGCTCAGTTGATTGGGCATCACTCTGCAAAGCGAAAGGTTGCTGGTTCCATTCCCTGTCAGGGCACGTGCCCGGGTTTTGGGTCTGCCCTTGGTCAGGATATGGACCAGAGGCAACCGATCTCTCTCATTTCAGTGTTTCTCTCCTTCTCTTTCTGCCTCCATTCTCCTGTCTCTAAAAATAAATAAATACAAGTTTAAAAAAATTCTATGAGGTTTATTCATCCCGCACACAACCATAGCTCAAAGCACAAAGCCACATAGCCTGTGGTTACCCACATTTATCCACAGAATTAAATTAACCATAAGAGAGAATATCATTATGCAGAAAATGCTAACTTGGCAGTTAGTCATGGCCTTTAGAGGGGAAGGATAGTTGGATCATAACTTTTTTTAACCCTCACCTGAGGATATGTTTATTGGTTTAACAGAGAGAGGAAGAGAGAGGAGACAGAAATAACAATGTGAGAGAAAAACATCAATTGGTTGTCTCCTGTACGCACCCTAACCAGGAATCCAACCCATAATCTTTTCAGTGCATGGGATGATGCCAGAAACAACTGAGCCACCCAGCCAGGGAGGGGTCATAACTTTGTATGTGTTTATTTGTGTGCCTGTGACTGGGTAGGGTGTGTGCGTGTGTGTGTTTTCACTTAACGCTCTGCTCCAGAGAGTGACCAATCTGATTAGAAACAGACTCTGTTTGTTTCTATTTATAAATCAAGGCTTGTTTATAAAATAGAGAAGGAAGGAAGGAAGGAAGGAAGGAAGGAAGGAAGGAAAAACAAACAAGGCTAGTGGATGCCAAAAACAAACAACTTACAAGAGAGTTAGGGAGATAAATTAGGAAAACTAATTTAATATGATAACCATAATATATTAATATTCCCTCCATTTTTCTACTCACAGTCACAAAATTAATTTGTGTAACTACACGCATGGACATTTGACTGCTAACATTCAGACAATTCTGCCCAAAAGAAATCACACAAGCTCAGAAGAGAGAGTGAGAAATTTTATCTAATGCTTAACGATTTAAAATAACTGTTAGCTACACTGACTAACCAATTCTACAGAAAATTCAATAACTAAGTGGGCCTAAGGGCTGAACTAATTTTATGGTTTTAAATAAGGCTTTTAGGGAAGGAGAAAAAGTAATATGGGATCTTGCTAAATAACCACAAAAGACCCCAAATAGCCAAAGCAAGTCTTAGAAAAAAGAAGGACACCAGAGGTATCACACTATCTGACTTCAAATTATACTACAGAGCTACAATAATCAAAACAGCATGGTAATGACAGAAAAACAGACACAGACCAATGAAACAGAATTAAGAACCAAGAAATAAACCACATGCATATGGGCAAATAATTTTTGACAAAGGAGCCAAAAACACACAATGGAGAAAATAAAGCCTCTTCAATAAATGGTGCTGGGAAAATTGGAAAGCCACATGCAAAAGAATGAAACTAGACTGCATTTTTCCCCAGAAACAGAAATATGGATCAACGACCTAAATACAAGATCTGAAACGATAAATTACATAGAATAAAACGTAAGTACTAAACTTATAGACCTTGGTATTAAAGAAGATTTTATTAATTTGACCCCAAAGACAAGGGAAGTAAAGGTAAAAATAAACAGGTGGGACTATATCGAACTAAAAAGCTCTGCACAGCAAAATAAACCACTAACGAAACAAAAAGGCAACCAACTGAATGGGAGAAGATATTTGCAAACAACAGCTCCAACAAGGGGTTAATATCCAAAATATAAAAAGAATTCATACAACTCAACACAAAACAAACACTACAATTGAAAATGGGCAGAGGACCTGACATATACTTCTCCCTAGAACTCATACAAATGGCCAACAGATATGTGGAAACATGCTCAAATTCACAATCAATGCAAATCAAAACTACAATGAGCTACCACCTCACACCTATTAGAATGGCTATTATCAACAAGACAAGTGATAAATAGTTTGGAGAGGTTGTGGAGAAAAAGGAACTCTCATTCACTGCTGGTGGGAATGTAAACTGGTACAGCCACTATTGGAAAACAGTATGGTGGGTCCTCAGAAAATTAATGATAGAGTTACTGCCCTGTCAGGGAAGCTCAGTTGGTCAGAGCATCATCCCAATATACCAAGGTTGCATGGTCAATTGCCATTCAGGGCACATACAAGAATCAACCAATGAGTACATAAATAAGTGGAACAACAAATTAATGTTTCTCTCTCTCCCTTCCTCTCTCTCTCTCTCAAATCAATAAAAATTAAAATTAAGAAAAAAGCATAGAGTTACCATATGACCCAGCAATCCCTCTTCTGGATATCTCCCCGAAAAACTTGAAAACACTTATTTGCAAAGATATATGAGTATGCGCCCCTACGTTCATTGCAGCATTATTCACTGTGGTCAACACATGGAAACAACCAAAGTGTCCTTCGATAAATGATTGGATAAGGAAGATGTGGCACATATACATTATGGAATATGAGGGGAACCCCCCAAAATGGAATTTATTTATAAAAAATTGTGTCTTTATTCTAACATGTTTAAACTTCTGTCACCTTTGAAGTGCTCTCCATTTGATGCAGTACACCTATCAGGACATTTTTTCCACTGCTCAAAACAGTTTTTGAACTCATTGTTTTTGACGCCTTTTAGTGCTTCTGCCATTTTTTGTTTCACCTCTTCCACATTGGCAAAATGTTTCTCTTTGAGGACTTTTTTCATCCAGGGAAACAAAAAAAAAAGTCACTTGGGGCAAGATCAGGTGAATAGGGAAGGTGGAACACAGGGGACATGCTGTTTTTGGTCAAAAACTACTGAACACTCAATGTGGTGTGGACAGGTGTGGTCATAAACTACCCATCCTGAAATGGGCAAATGCATTGCAAGAGTTCAAAAAAGTTCACTCATGCCAAACGCAGCCTCTCACAACAACACCAGCTGGTACACTGATACAGATGGGTTTCTAGAACACTCACTTAGTGGGGAGGAGCCTCTACTACAAGGGGCTGACCCTCCAGAAGATAATTCCAGCTTTTGGGGGATCCTACCTCATACTACTCAGCCATAAGATGAAATACTGACATTTCTGACAACATGGGTGAACCACGAGAATATTATCCCAAGTAAAATAAGTCAGTCAGAAAAAGCTAAGAACCATATGATTTCACTCATATGTGGAACACAGAACTGGAACTCATAGACACACACAACAGTATGGTTACCAGAGGAAAGAGGGGTGAGAGGATGGTAAAGAATAAAAGAAGCCAAATATATAATAATGGAAGATGATTTGACCTTGGGTGGTGGGCACACAATGCAATATACAGATCATGTATCATAGAAATCTACACTTGAAACCTATATAATCTTATTAACCAAGATCCCCCCAATAAACTTAATTTAAAAAATCAGTTACATTGCTATACGATAACAATGAACTCTCTGAAAAAGAATAAAAGAAAACAATCCCATTCATAATAGTATCAAAA
This sequence comes from Desmodus rotundus, assembly GCF_022682495.2. Taxonomy (NCBI): domain Eukaryota; kingdom Metazoa; phylum Chordata; class Mammalia; order Chiroptera; family Phyllostomidae; genus Desmodus; species Desmodus rotundus. Next base: position 145,738,863 of record NC_071390.1, read on the forward strand.
ACAATAAAATACTTAGGAAGAAATTTAACCAAGAAGACCAAGAAGTTAAAGACCCATACACCACAAACTATAAGACATTAACAAAAGGAGTTGAAAAGGATACAAATAAATGTAAAAGAATTCATGCCCATGGTTTGGAAGAATTAATATTGTAAAAATGTCCATACTACTTAAAGTAATCTACAGATTCAGTACATATAAACAATACATCAAAAACAACAAAATACAGTTTTTGGTATTGTATTTGTATTCATGCTATACAATAGCATCAAAAAATATATGTAAAAATAAATTCAACCAAGAATTGAAAACTGTAAGACTTGGATGAAAGGAGTTGAAGTGGTCACAAGTAAATGGAAATATAGCCTGTGCTAATAGAGAAGAAGAATGAATATTGTAAAAATGATCGTACTACCCAAAGCTATCTATAGATTCAAAGCAATCTCAAACAAAATTCCAATAGCGTTTTTCCAGATATGGAAAAAACAATCTTAAAATTCTTGCGACACTCCCGTGTTCACTGCTGCATTATTTATAATAGCCAAGTCATGGGAACAACCTAAGTGGCTGCTGATAATGAATGGGTAAAGAAAAACACACACACACATATACACACACACATGTGGAGTAGCTCAAGACATGGCCCCTCCACTTCAGGTGGCTGCAGGCCAGCAGCCATAAGGAGTGAGGAGAACAGCCTGTATCTGGAGTCCGGCCTTCTCAAGGCCCCCCTGTTCATCACAACCCTGCATTTTCGCACACTCCCACAGCTCCCTCCCCACTGCCATTGCTCCCTACTCTACCAGTAGCACCAGGGCTGGAGACGTGCAGTCGCTCTCCCACCAGTCTGCCACCATCGGCACACTCCCCTACAATGTGAGGGATAAACGGCGTGTCCAAAGCATGTTTAGATCCGCTGGTCCTCTGGGTGATTTTTTCCAGAATGTGATGGATACAAGTGTGGTGTAGCTCCCCAGTTTGGAGCTCTTGCATTACAATATATGTTTATTTTTCAATTACAGTTTGCATTCAATATTACTTTGTATTAGTTGCAGGTGTACAGCACAGTGGTTAGACAATCGTATGTGTCACAAAGCGTTCCCTCCAATATTTCAAGTACCTGCCTGGCACCATACATAGTTATTACAATATTATCGACTACATTCCCTATGCTAAACTTTACATCCCCCAGACTATTCTGTAACTACCAATCTGTACTTCTCAACCCCTTCACCTGTCCCCCAATCCCCCTCCCCTCTGGCAACCATCAGTCTGTTCTCTGTATCTATGAGTCTGTGGGAACTATTTTTTAAAAGGACCAAATGGAAATGTTAGACCTGAAATTATGATCAAAATCAATTGGGTTTAACAATAGAATACAGAGCTCAAATGGGTGAACTAGAAGATAGGTCAGAAGATTAAATTACAGGAAGAAAAAAAGAAAATTCAAAACTCCAGAAAAGAGTATAAGCGACATATGTAAGAGTAGAAATATTTAATATGCAATTTGAGTCCCAGAAAGAGAGGAGGACAAAAGCAACTTTTGATGGGATTAGAGCTGAGAATTTTTCAAAATTGGCCAAAGGTATCAAACCACACACTCATTTCTGCACTCATTTCTCTGCTGAGAGGAGTAGCTCACCATCATATCCCAGGTCCCATGCTTGGCTTGTCGGCCCTGAGGTTCTGCTCCCTCCTCTCCACCCTGCCTTTGTGATTATCAGGCCAATGCTCCTCGGCCCTCAGAGGTTCTCAGTACTCACTGAGAACCTTTTGGAGAACTTTGCGAAATTACACATGCTCAATCTCTTCCTCCACAACTGAGATGATGAGTCACCTGCTCTGGGGTAGGGGTCTGAGCATCTGGTGTTTTTAATTTTTTTTTTTTAAGATTTTATTTACTTACTTATAGAGAGAGGAGAAAGGAGAGAGAAAGAGAGGGAGAGAAACATCAGTGTGTGATTGCCTCTCATGCACCCCACACCGGAGACCTGTCCTGCAACCTAGGCATGTGCCCTGACTGGGAATCGAACCAGCTACCCTTTGATTCACAGGCTGGCACTCAATCCACTGAGCCACACCAGCCAGAGGACTATCCGAGTTTTTTTTTTTAAATATCCCCAGGTGATATGAATGTGTAGCCAGAGTGGAAAACCACCATCAGCTGCCCAGCCTAGTACCAGGTGAGTTCAATTCTGTGGGAAATATTAGGAAGCTGTTTTTACCCCAAATCAAATGGAATTCTTCAGTTCAGACTTGCCAGTCACAAAGCTGCTCCTCTGATGTTTTCGTCTGTGAGAATTCCTATTCATCTGTGAGGTTCCTACTCCTATCCTTCAGTACAGAATTCTAGAGAAAGAGAAGGGTGTTACTTATTAGCCCTGCAAGACCTAACAATCATTTGGCTACAGGTTTTAATCTTGATTCATTTTATATGAAGAATTAAATTCAATCTGATGTTTTAGTCCTGTGTCCAGGAACATGAACACTTTGAGTGACTAAAATTGTAATTGGCATGTGTCAGGATTTCAAGAATATGTAAAAAGTAATGAAGCCTTTCTGAATATATCATATAAAAAGACCAGAGGTATCCTCATACTTGTCCCTACGAGCTTTGTGTTTCTCTCCATTGAGTTTTACCTGCTTTTCCTGAAAAAGAAGTTGACAATAGGAGATTAGTGGTTTCAGGGGCTGTGGAACTATGCGAAAGGTTTTGGGGTTGACTTTACCAGACAGAAGCAAAAAAGGCCCTGCTACGTACCCACTGAACCAGCACCTACCACCATCACCTGCATAATATTGTATATGAACTTATCACAGGGAAGATGGTCTCAGAATGCAGGCAGGCAGATGAGCTAAACAGTAAGCAAGGACAGTGAAGACACAGAAGATAACAGAGCTGGCCCCTTGGTAGGAGGACAGGATGACTTACTTACCTGGCCCAGCCACCACTAAGAAGAGAGCAAAATCGACACTCTCCTTTCGTACAAGTTGGTGAAAGGTCTTTGATAGCTTCAGACCAGGCACTGCCCTCGAATGTGTTATTCTCAGTAAAGTTCCATGTGAACTGTGACATTATATATGTGTGGCTCATACAATTCTGACATGTTTGTAAATAGCTTCTTTGTGCAAATGCAATTTTCATACTAAAAATGCTGTTATTTGCATTGCAATGCATTATGAATTTATTATTTATATTCTTTGTAATAGTCTTGATTATTCAGCCCAGTACTGTTTGTACATACTTGCCATCACCAGGACATGCTGCTAAAACCCCACTCCCTTGGTTCCTCTCTGTGAGATCCAGTCTCTACATCAGCAACTTTCAACCTTTTTTTACCTCATGGTGCACATAAGCTAATTGCTAAAATTTTGTGGTGCACCAAAAAATATATTTTTTGCTGATCTTACAAAAAATAGGTATAATTTTGATTCATTCACATTGGATGTCTATTGTCATGTATTGTGTTGGCTGTTGTCATTTTGTTATTTGACAATCTAAGGGAAAAGAGGTTGGTTCCCCCGACTGAATAGTCAAGTGTTGCATGTTTTAAAAATCCTTTGTTTAATTTAATCTTTATTGCATTTTTTCCATTATCATTTATTCCCCTTATCCCCCACCCAGTAATCACCACACAGTTGTCCATGTCCATGAGTCCCTTTCCTTTTTGCTCAATCTCTCCACCCCCTAACCTCCCCCCTCCCCACTAGCTGACATCTGCCCTCCTTCTATGAGTCTGTGCCCACTTTCCTTGTTGGTTCAGTTTGTTCATTACATTCCATGCCATATGAAAATCACTGCCCTAGATCATTATGACCATTGAGTAAGAGCAACCGGGCATTCCCAGGAGTGAGAGAGTGTAAAATTGGGGGGAGGAGGAAGTATTAAAGCAAAAAGGGTAGAAAAAATTGTGTTGTGAATAAACAGATCCTCCTCCTGGAAAAGACTTAATTGTATGGGCAAGGCAGAGGGGAAGGATAGTTTAGCAACTATTTGGGTACCTCTGAAGTGCTTTATATACACTATCTCAACTAATCATAATAGTAACTACATGCTCAAATGCAAATAACAACATAAGACTGTAATATAAGACATACATTACCTCTATCTAGTAATTTTCCTTTAGTTTCTGAAGTAAATTAAATTATTTCAATTGAAATAGTCCAGTAGCAAATGGTTTAGAGAATTCTGCTTAGATAAAAAGTAAGTAGCATGCATCAGGAAACTACAGCATCACACTTATTTTACATTCACACACATGAAGGTCCAAAGAAGGACCAGGGCGCAGGCCAGGGGACACGGGTGAGGTGACCGGGCCCTTCGGAGTTTGCTGGAGTTAGGGTCACGAGGTGCAAATGAGAGAGAATCGCAGCATTATGAAATATGTCCTGGGGAAAACTGAGTGAGATTCTTTCAGGATAGTAATGAAAATAACTTAGAACCAGTTGAAATAAGGATGGGAACTGAAATAAAAGAAGACTGTTGGCAAAACAGTGATTTTTTACCAGAACCACCTCATTGACTGATTGCAGGCATAGCTTCAGGAAAGAAAAACTGTTCCATATGTGGTTCTCTTTTATTTGTCTCCTATCGAGAATAAACTACAATTAAAATGCGGAGAAAGATTTTTGACATGGTTTTAACTAGAAATTTAAATTTCCAGCAATGAGTTATTTTATACATTTAGCTTAGATCATAGGATGTAAAACTGAATAAAGCAAAACAAACTAGAAGTAGCTAAGGTAGCTCTTGCGGGGTCTTAGCAACTCTGCTTGGTCATTTGATTACACCAGCCTCTTCTGGTATCATTAGTCGTTAACACTGAAAAATCTACTGCCTCATACTTCACTATGCTTGAAATCCATTTGTTCATATGGAGTTTTCCACATTGACCTGTTTCCTTCTCCGATCTTGGCAAAGAGGGGAGGGAAAACAAGCAGGGAGGGGGAGAGGAAGACAGGAAGGCTATGGGGAAGAGAAGGTGAAAGAGGGAGAGAGGGGAGGAAAGAGGGAATTCTGGAGTAAAGTGAACTAGAGAAAAACTTCCCATTTAAATTTTTTCCTTGCTGCGTTCTTTGAAAGAATACAATAAACGTATTATTACTAACATAGTGTCTGAGGATGGCCGCCTGAGTGGGCAATGGAGTGCAGAATCCCCGAGGTCTGCAGAGGAGGCGAGGACTCCTTCTCCCACCACGCTGAGCTCACCACTTCGTCCTTGGCAGGAGGTACAAGGGAAGGCACCTCCACAGTGTGAAGACCACATTAGCCTGAAGTTACTAACATCTGTTCCTGTTTACAGTTTTCAAAATAATCTTGCATGTGTGATCTGCACACCCCTGCGATTCGGGCAGGAAGACATTATTACCTCATTTTACACTTGAGGGTGGGGTGAGAACATTCAAAAAATGCCTTCTTCTAATCTACGTTTCACAATCTGATCATGGGTGTTTAAACTGAATATTCCACACAACTTCTATTAGAAAAGGCATCACTTTAGGATGACGTGCCTGGGGAAGTGAAGGCTCTCTGAGTTCCCTCAGCCCCCTACCTCAATCCACCCCTTACCCCACTACTACTCCTACACCTCCATAGCTTTATGAAGCTAACCTCACAGGAACAAGAGGTCATTTTTAACCTGCAACTAACAGGATGAGAAGATTTCCTTCAAGCAAAGAGCAGGGAGATGTGCATTCTCAGCAGTAGAAACCTCCCCAATACTCAGGAACAGACAGGAAGACGCCTGCGTGGCTTAAACATGGTTTGCTATGAACAGAGACAACTATGAAATGAGGTTGGAGAGGCAGGGTTGGCATCAGATCTTATAAAGCCTTGGAGGTCACAGCAAAAAGTTTCAGTTTTACCCTGAGTACAAAGGCAAGTTTAAATTTTATGTGAACAAGGAATGACAAATCTGATATGTGCAGGGAGACAGGACATATAGTGGTTAATAGTATAAGCCCTAGAATCAGACCACCTAGATTCAAATACCACTTCTACCTTTTATGAAATGTATGAATGAAGACATATTATTTAATATCCACATATCCATTTCCTCACTTGTAAAATAAAGATAACAGTAGCACAGCATAGGGTCATATTGAAATGATTCATTGTAAAACGTGTAGAATGGTGTCCTGGTATACAATAAATATTAGTAAATGTATTTGTTTCATTTTAAAAATAATTCTGACTTCTGTGTGGAGAATGGACTGAGGGCTAGGGGATAAGCAACAAATTCAGTTGGGAAGTTACTGACGTGGCCCAAGCAATAGTTCATGGGGCGTGGACAAAGTAGGTGAGGACAGGCACAAAGAGAAGGGTGTACGTTTGGGAAGTCGTGCCAAAAGGACATGCTAAGTAACGCATTAGACAAGGGGAAGAAATAAAAATAGAATCAATGATGACTCCTGAGTTTTGGACTGAGGTATCGGGAAGAAGGGATCCCTTTTACAGAGATGAGAAAGACTGGGAGAAAAATCAGTTTAAGGGAAAATCAAAAATGCTGTTTTATTCATATTATGTTTAAGGATCTTATTGGTACCCAAGTGGAAAGGTCCAGAAAGTAGTTAGATAAAACCAGCCAAATGTAACTAAAGCGGTTGAGAATCTTGTGACTGACAACAGAACCAGGCTCACCACAAATAAGATTAGCAGGTAACCTGTCTAGCTTAACCATCCCGGTTACTGCCATCTTTCATTATTAGTGAGCTGATTTGCAACTCTATAAATTGTACAATACTGGTATTAATACAAGTGGTTCTTGACCTCAGAAATGTGAATTACTTGTGTCTGGTGAAATAAAATTGACAATTTCCTTGAGGATAGACTAGTCTTTTATTTATCTACCTGTAAATTCATTTCAACTTTCCTTTGTTGCATACGAACAGGTGCTTCTTATATTCTCCTTTGAAACTATTGTCAAAGGGGCAAAGGTTTTTTTACAGTTCTTCTGAGATACAATTGACATATTGTAAGATGCACTATTTGAACAGTTTGACATAAGTACACATCCACAGAAACCATCACCAAAGTCAAGGCAATGAACACGTTTGTCACTCCTCAAAGTTGCCTGGTGCCTCTCATAATCCTCCCTTTTTCTCCCCCTCCTCCCCTTTCCAGTGCTTTTTCTCACTTTTGACTAGTTTGAATTTTCAAGAATTTTATATAGATGGGATTATACAACATGTGTTCTTTTTTTAATCTGGCTTGTTTCATTCACCATAAATATTTTTGAGTTTCCTCCATCTTGTATCAGCAGTATGTTCTTTTCTGTGGCAGAGTAGTATTCTGTAGTACAATTATTACACAATTTCTTTACCCATTCACCTATGATGGACATTTGGGTTGTTTCCAGTTTGAGGCTGCTATAAACATTCACATAACAAGTCTTTGGGTGAAGATGTGTCTTCCTTTCTCTTAGATAGGTGCCCTGGAGTGGCATGATCAGGTCATGATAAGAGTATTTTTAACTTTTTACTGAACTGCTAACCTGTTTTCTAAGTCGTCATACCATTTCCACTCCCACCCTCGTTGTCTGAGCGTTCCCCTTCCTCCACACTGTTGCCAACATTCGGTATGATCAGTCTTTAACTTTAGCCATCCCAGTGCATATGTAGCAGTGTCCCATATGGTTTTAATTGGTACAGAAGTTTTTTTTAATTTTCACTCTGGAATGTAAAGCTGTTTTTAATTAAAGTATAGTTGAAATACACTATTATAATAGTTTCAGGTATAAAACATAATGATTTGACATTTACATACCTTACATAGTGGTCACCACAAGAAATGTAGTAACCACCTGTCACAACATAGTTACTGCAAATTACTGACTATATTCCTTATGTTGTACATTACATCCCTATGACTTATTTATGTTATAAGTTTGTACCTCTTAATTCCCTTCACATTTTGCCCATCCCCTCCACCACCCAACTCTCTGGCAACTACAGTTTGTTTTCTGTATCTATGAGTCTGTTTTGTTTGTTCATTTGTTTAGTTTTTTAGATTCCCCATATAAGTGAAGTGATACAGGATCTGTCTTTCTCTGACTTATTTCACTTAGTGTAATACCCTCTAGGTCTATCCGTGTTGTTGCAAGTGGCAAGATTTCACTCATACCTGAGTGATATCCTATTTCATGTGTCACACACTCACACACACATACACACACACACATTCTTTTTTATCCATTCATCTATTAATGGACACTTAGGTTGCTTCCATATCATTATTCTTGTAAATAATGCTGCCGTGGACATAGGGGTGACTATGTCTTTTTGAATTTGAGTTTTATTTTCATGGGTACAGAAGTTTTATTACCAATAATTACTTTAAGATTCTGGCTAAGACATCAGTATTTTTATGACTCCCCTGGGCCTTCCGAAGCAGAGAATCACACTGTATGAAACAGGTGACCTGTTTTAGTAGAAAAAATATATTAAGTATTAACTTTATAGCTTGCATTTTCACACATTTTGCACTGACAGACCTAAACCACCTTTCACCAAATTTGGTATTTCACACAAAAGCTGATGAGTGGTAGCTACCATTGGCCACCACTGTGTGAAAGGAAATAGGGGTGGAAGAAGAGGTTTTTTGGGCCTTGGTAGGGTTAATACTGAGTGAGCATAAATTAAATATGGAAATTTTACTATTCTCAAAATAAATAAAGAACTGTTACAACTCAACAATAGTACAACAAAACCAAATAAATATGGGCAAAAAATTTGAATGTACACCACACCAAAATAAGACATACCTATAATAAATAAGCATAATAAATGAGCAAAAGATGCTCAACATCATTTGTCATTGGGGAAATGCAAATCAAAATGACAAGGAGAGACCACTCTAAAACTATTAGAATGGACTGAAGTCTAAAACACCAACAAAACCAATTGTTGGTTAGGATACAAAGCAACAGGAATTCTCATTTATTACTGATCGGTGTACAAAATGGTATGGTCACTTTTGAGGGTGGTTTGGCAGTTTCGCCAGATTCATGCAAAGCTAAACATAGTCTTATAAAATCCAGCAATCATGTTCCTAGGATTTACCAAACTGGTGTGAAAATTTATGTCCACACAAAATCCTGTATATGAATTATCCATAATTGCCAAAAAACTGGGAACAATCAAGATTTCTTTGGTGAATGGATAAAACTTCAGTATATCTATCCTAGAATACTGTGCAGCAATTTAAAAAAAGAAAGATCTATGAAACCATGCAAAGATATGGATAAATCTTAATGCATATTGATAAGTGGATAAAGCCCATCTGAGAAGGCTACATACTATATGATTCGATTTATATGACATGCTGGAAAAGGATAAACAAAAACGCTGTTATAAGGAAACTATTCAGTCTGTCTTCTAGATAAGTATTGGTTTTTTTCAATTTTTATCTGACCCTTCCACCCATCCATCCACCCACACATCCCTACGTGCCCAAACATTCTGACTTTTGCAATCATGTTCATCTGAATGTTTGCCACTGTTTCAACAAAATCATAATTGTTCAACAAAAATGTTAGTCAAATAAAATCTGCATTAGTGTCCTAGTACCAATTCTTTACTAACTTGCATTTATAATCAAACACAAATTATAATTGTTTTGCTAATTTGATATTGGCAAACATATTAGTTAATGTCCAGGAGATAATATGCCTCATGACCTCATTTCCAGAGCCAGAGCTGTTCAGAACAGGAGAAAAAAAATCTAATTAAATACAGTCAGTCAGATTCTGACTTCTAGGAATTTGAAAGTATAACATAGGGACACTCTTCAGTCCCAATTGGTGTTTTAAGATGGGACATGAGGTCAGTCTGAACCGGGCGGCTAAAGTGAATGCCCAAGGCTCAATGTGCCCTCTGCAAGGGTGTTCTCTGCTAACTGCTCATAGTTGAATCCCTCTCCAAGCACTCCCCTTGATCAAAGGGAGCCATTTTTCCCTAAAGGTATACCCTCCTCTCCAGGGACAGCCAGCATCCAATGGCTGGTCAATATGGGGAGATCAAAGGCCCTGCCTCCCTTCCCCAGAGCTCTTTGTAGAATTGGTTAAGGCCTTTGTTGCCAATACACCATAGTGAAACTTCTTCCCAATCTTTCTTCCTTCATTCTTTTTTAGGCATCATTCCTGAGTTCATTCCCAATGAAATTTCTGCACAGTAATCTCCATCTCAGAGTCTGGAGTCCAGGGGACCTGATCCAAGGCAGTGGTCGAGTTTCACATAGAGAAAAGAAAGTTGGCTGGAAGGAAGGAAGGAAAGAAGGTACACACTCTCGTCTCTTCTATTCAACATAGTACTAGAATTCTAGCCAGAACACTAAGCAAGGAAAAGAAATAAAAGTCGTCCAAACTGGAAAGGAAGAAATAAAATTATGACTGTTTGCAGATTATATAATCTGATATGTAGAAAGCCCTAGTGGTTCCCCACCAAAAAAGTTAGAAATAATAAATGAATTCAGCAAAAAAGCAGGATACAAAGTCAATATGTAAAAATCAGTTGTATTTCTTTTTTTAAAATTATTTTATTGTTCAATTACAGTTGTCTTTCTTTACACTAACAATGAACAATCTGAAAAGAAAGTTATGAAAACAATTCCACTTACAATAGCATCAAAAAGAATAAAGTATTTAGGAATTAATTTAACCAAGGAGGTCAAAGATTTGTACAAAGAAAACTTCAAAGCACTGCTTAAAGAAAGTAAAGAAGAGCCCTGACCACTATGGCTCAGTTGCTTGGGTGTCATACTGCAAAGTGAAAGGTCACCAGTTCAATTCCCCATCGGGGCAAATGTTCTGAGTTGTGGGGTTCAGTCCCTGGTTGGGGCACATATGAGAGGCATCCAATTGATGTTTCTCTCCCTCTCTTTCTCCCTTCCTTCCCCTCTCTCTACAAATAAGTAAATAAAATCTTTTTTAAAAGAAATTAAAGAAGAAATAGGTAAATGGAAACACATTCCATGTTCATGGATTAGAAGACTTAACATTGTTAAGATATCAACATTACCCAAAGCAATCTACAGATTCAATGCAATACCTAACAAAATCTCAATGATGTTTTTGAAGAAGTACAAAACCACAACCTAAAGTTCATAAGGAATCCCAAGGGACCCTGAATAGCCAAAACAGTGTTGAAAAAGAGAAACAAAGGTGGAAGACCTATACTTATTTCAAAACTTACTACCAAGCTACAGTAATCAAAAAAGTGTGTTACTGGCATAAAGACAAATATAAAAACCAATGGGATAAAATAGGGAGCACAGAAATAAACTTTCACATTTATGGTCAAATGATTTTGAAAAAAGGGTGCAAACACCATTCAATTGGGGAAGGATAGTCTTTTCAACAAAAATTAACTTGAAACATATCAAAGACTTAAATGTAAGACTTAAAATTATGAAATTTTAGAAAAAACTATAGGGCAAAAGCTTCACAACATTGGATTTAGCAATGATTTCTTAGCTGTGAAACCAAAGGCACAGCCACCCAAAGAAAAAAAACAGATACATTGGACTTCATGAAAATGTTTAAATTTTGTGCATCAAATGATAATATCCACAGAGTAAAAAAGGCAACCCTCAGAATACAAGAAAATATTTTCAAATCAAATATCTGTTAAGGGTTTGGTATCCAGGATATATAGAGAATTTCTAAAATTCAACAGTAAGAAAACCAAACAAACCCACTATAAAATGAGCAAAGGATTTCAATAAACATTTCTCCAAAGAAGATATACAAATGGCCAATAAGCACATGAAATGATGTTCAATGTCACTAAATCAGAAAAATGCAATCAAAACCACAATGAGATACCACTCCCTACCCATTAAGATGGCTACTATGAAAAAACAAAAAGAAAAATAGAAAACAAGTGCTGGTGAAGATGTGGAAATATTGGACCCCTTGTGCACTGTTGATGGCAATGTAAAACGGTACAGCTACTGAGTAAAACAGTATGGCAGTTCCTCAAAAAATTAAAAGTAGAATCACCATATGATCCAGCAATTCTTTTCTGGATTTATACCCAAAAGAATTGAAAGCAGAAACTCCAAGAGATGTTACACCCATATTCATAGCATTATTCACAATAGCTAAAACGCGGAAGCAACCCAAGAGTCCCTTCATAAAAAAGAACAGATCAGCAAAACAAGTGTATATGCAATGGAATACTGTTCAGCCTTTAAAAGGAAGGAAATTCTGACTTAAGCTACAACGCAGATGAAACTTACGGCGATAATGCCAAGTGAAAAAGAAAAGCCAGTTTCAAAAAGACAAATACTGTACAATTCTATTTATTTGAGACACTTAGTCAAAATAATCGATACAGAAAGCAGATGATGGTTGCCGGGGCCTGGGTGGGGGAGGAGAGACTGGAAGGGAGTGTTCAATGGGCGTGCAGTTTCAGTTTCACAACCTGAGAAGAGCTCTGGAGACCGACGGTGGCGATGGCATCCAAATTATAAACGTATTTAATAGCACTGCACCGTACGCTTAAAAATAATAAAGATGATGATCGATTTTATTTGTGTGTGTTTTACCACAGTTTAACATTTTGAAAAAAGAAAAGAAAAAGAGAGATGGAGAGACTTCCTGGTGGTCCTCTTGTTCTGCGTGTAGTGCCCTCAAGAGCGGTGCTCCCCCTCTGAGTTCAGCGAGTGGTCACAGCTTCTCTCCAAGGACTTCTTTTGCCTTGAGCCAGTCTGAATGGATTTTGTTCCTTGCGAATTAAACAATCCCTGTTTGTTTTGTGGTTTTAGTCAATGATATCAGGTAGCAACCATAACTGCTTTACAGAAACATGCCTGGGGAGATACTGTATGTGTATATGTGTCTTAGCATTTCACAGATGTTAATGCTAATTAAGTAACCTAATACGGGGCTCCCATGGGCAAAACCTCTGCACAGTGTCAATGCAAAGAAACCATCAGCCAAGTTTAATTTTAACCAAGTTCACAGTTCTTAAAACACCCCTTCCTCTCCATCTTCTTACTCTCTGCCTGTCATATCCTGCAGTGTCCCCAAAACATCTTTCTCCGTGCTTTGCTCTGATCTCACCACCAAAAATCATCTCCCAAGCCTTCTTGGGCTCTTTTCTTTCCTACCTTCTCCTCCAGTTCTTATTCTTCCATCCAGGACTTTTCTTCCTCCTGCTGACTATCACTGGGGTGTGGAGCAGGAAGGGGATGGCTGAGAACAAAGACCAGGGACAAGTAGAGGGTGAAGGGTCAGGCAGAGGGACAGTTTTGTTGGCAGGCAAGAATACATATACTATACATAAAACATACAACTAAAAATAGTATATTAATTACATATGTATGCTATGATTAACATAGAAATCATGAGAGGAGTTACTTTGTATTGCCAGTTTATAAGTTAAAGCACAGAAGCTTTAAAAGGACAGAAAAATGAGAAGCAGAAGTACCCAAAGTAGTGTCTTGAATATCTATTGCTGTGAACAACTGAAAACATCGAGGCTGAGCACAGCTATTTATCACTACCTCTACAGACTCTGTGGGCTGATTTGGCTCAGCGGGGTGTCTCCTGCAGCTGCATTTGGATAAGAGCTGGGGCTGGCATCTGCAAGCCTTGGTGTGGCTGGGTGTCCAAGATGGCATCTTCACCCATACCTGATGCCTCACTGCTCCTCCATGTAGCCTTTCTCCCTGCAGGAGTAGTCTTCTGGATGCCTGTTCAGGGCTAAAAGAGACAGATAAATGCTAAGCCCACCACCACTTCTGCTCTCTACAGGTGGTCAAAGCAGTCACAGAGCCTGCCCAGATTCACCTCTTGATGGGGAAAGGAGAGATGATAGCCACCGTCTTTGGAAAATACAGTCTGCTACAGATGGCATTAAAGTGATATATTTATATCAGAGAAAAAAATTCCCTAAAATTAAGGACAACTAAATAAAATAACTGAACAAAACTCTATAAAATACTAAATGAAAGAAAAAATACCCCCTCCCAAAAGACTGCTGCAGGATTTGTGATACAGATCAACCCAGGTCTCTCGCCAGAAGGTGAAAGTGCTCTTAGCCAAAACATACATTGGACTTGGTAGACATGCCAAACAGTGAGATAGTAAGACAAAACCAAACTCAATTTAAACTAAGTTCTTCCATAGTCCCATAGCCCACATTCTCTAGACACTAGCCACCGTCTGCATATATAATCCAGGAAGACTGCTTCTAAGTCCCTTCACAAAGAGGAAGCCACCCGGGGAGTTATCTCCCACACCATCATTCCATGATACTGTGTTCTTCCTTGCCTGTGATTTATTCCACCATCGTCTTCACCACCTCCTAAGCTCTTTCCCGGCCACTCTTGCATCTTGAAGCTATTTCTGGAGTGTTCCTCTATCCTGGGGCTTTGACTAAGGATATGATTTCCATTGCAATTTTCTCAAAGGGAAAGTTGTGTTATCCTTTCACACTCCATGAAGGTGGAGTTCAGAAGGTGAGTTTTCTGTTCTCCAAGCCCCTCACTGCTACTTGCAGACCATTAGTGGCTCATCTTTAAAAAATAAAAAAGGAAAAACTTTTCTCAGGAGGCATCACTGTCCGTGATTTCAAACTATTTTACAGAGCCTTAGTAAGCAAAAACAGTATGGTACTGGCATAAAAACAGACACACATATCAACAGAACAGAATAGAAACCCAGAAGTAAACCCACACATATATGGATTTACAACATTCAATTTATGACAAAGGAACCAGAACATACAATGGGAAAAAGATAGTCTCTTCAATAAGTGGTTTGGGAAAAACTAGACAGCTACAAGTGAAAAAATGAAATTGGACCATCATCTTACACCATATAAAAATTAATTCAAAATGAATTAATGACTTAAACATAGACTTGAAACCATAAAACTCCTAGAAGAAAACATAGCTGTAAGCTCCTTAACATAGGTCATGGTGATGATTTTTTGAATCAGACACCAAAAGCAAAAGTAACAAAAGCAAAAATCAATAAGGGGGACTACATCAACCTAAAAATCTTCTGCATCAACCTAAAAACTTTCTACACAGCAAAGGAAACCATCAACAAAATAAAAAGGCGACCTACTGAATACAAGAAAATATTGGTAAATCATATATACAGTGAAACCTCAATTCTCGAACTTAATTTGTTCCAGAAAACTGTTCGAGAAGTGATTTGTTCAAAAACCGAATCTCTTTTGTTTGTCGCCTGAGATGTGTGACTGATCATACAGGTATCAGCATGAAAGGCTTGTCTAGTAGAGAATTGAGACTGGAAGTTTTGTTAGACAATCGACACAAATGTTTCCATGAACAACTTGGTCGAGAACCAAACTGTTTGAGAACCAAGATGTTCAAGAACCAAGATTTGACTGTATCTGAAAAGGGGTTAATATCCAAAATATATAAAGAACTCATACAACTCAATAGCAAAAAAAAAAAAATTCAATTTAAAAATGGGCAGAGGACGTAAATAGACATTTTCCCAAAGAGACATACAGATGGTACATGAAAAGATGTTCAGCATCACTAATGTGTGAGGAAATGCAAACCAAAACATTTGAGAATGGCTATTATCAAAAAGACAAGATGTAACAAGTGTTAGTGAGAATGTGGATAAAAGGGAACACTTGAGCACTGTTGGTGGGAATGTGAATTGGTGCAAACACTATAGAAAATAGTATGGTGGTTCCTCAAAAAATTAAAATAGAACTACCAAATCATCTAGCTATTCCACTTCTGGGTATTTACCAGAAGAAAATTCTCATTTCAAAGAAAATGAAAACTTCTGGTTTACCCAAGAAAAACTCTCTCATTTTAAAACCCTATGTATAACTCCCAGTATTCTTTTCAGATGGCCTTAAATTTTGTCATCAATCTGTTTGTCTGAAAGAATCATGAATTATACTTATTTCCTAATCAGTATTTTGCTACTCTCAAATTCTTCCAGTCTCAACAAAAGTCATGTGGCCGCCCTAATCCCGGGTGACTTACACAAGTACCTAGGAAGATACACACAACCCCTGGGCCTCTCAGTTCCTTGATCACTACCCAGGCCTATGGTCACACCCTGGGTAGTGTCAGAGCCCATGATCTTGCTCCCTCTGGAAGCAAAATTGCTGCCTGTCTTCTGACCACAATAACCCATCTTCCCAGCTGGGTAGTTCAATCACTTCCATCATGGTTAACTGTTCTCCAAACCTAGGTAACCTAGCCCTGGAGGAGAGTCACACAACTGAGCAATTGCTTCCACCATAATCACCAATTTCAAACAGACCCTCAGACTGCCTGCAAAAACTATTACATTTTTTTTATCAAGATACTATCCTATTCTCTGTAATGACCTTGTCAAACTTTCTCCAGCTCCCCTAATCTATGACCTGCCTACCTCCTACTTCACTCTCAGCTGATGTCCCTACTTCTTTTTTTACTTTACAAAGAAAATAGAAGCTTTATATTAGAACTTCCTTATTTCACAGGTCTCAAAAAGAAGAAAATCCTTACCTACTCTAAAATACTGGCTTACTTTCTGATAAAGTGGAAGAGGTGCCATTTCTCTTATCCAAGGACCCACTCATTAATATGTGCTTTGGACCTTAAACATTTCTTCATTCTCGCACTTTTCACCATTAATTAATTCTACTTTTTCTTTCATATTCAACCTCTCACTCTTATCTGGATTCTTCCTATTTGGAAACCATTTTTTTTTATTGTTGTTAATTACAGTTGTCTACATTTTCTCCCCACCCCTCCACCCCACCCCAGCCAAACCCACCTCCCTCCCCTGTCTCCACCCTCCCCCTTGGTTTTGTCCATGTGTCCTTTATAATAGTTCCTGAAAACCCCTCTCCCACTATCCCCTCCCCACTCCCCTCTGGCTAATGTTAGATTGTTCTTAACTTCAATGTCTCTGGTTATATTTTATTTGCTTTTTTCTTTTGTTGATTATGTTCCAGTTAAAGGTGAGATCATATGGTATTTTTCCTCACTGTCTGGCTTATTTCACTTAGCATAATGCTCTCCAGTTCCATCCATGCTGTCGCAAAGGGTATAAGCTCCTTCTTTCTTTCTGCTACATAGAATTCCATTGTGTAAATGTACCATATTTTTTTGATCCACTCATTTGCTGATGGGCACTTAGGTTGCTTCCAGTACTTGGCTATTGTAAATTGTGCTGCTATGAACATTGGGGTGCATAGGTTCTTTTGGATTGGTGTTTCAGGGTTCTTAGGGCATAATCCCAGCAGCGGAATTGCTGGGTCAAAAGGCTGGAAACCATTTTTTTAAATAAATAAAATCTTCCTAAGATTTTATTGCACATGCCCCTCTTGCTGCCTCCCTATCCTTCACCTCCTTTTCACAGGTAAACTACTCAAAAGGGTTATTTTGCTTACTGTGTTCATTTCTTTACAACCTGTTCACTCTTCAACCCAGTCTGGCCTCCAGCCCCTATGTTGAAATGGGTAATTGACATTGTTAAAGTCAATGGGCAGGCCTCAGTCTTCATCTTACATTCCTTTCAACATCTCCCTCCCAATCTTTCCCATTCTTGTGACTTCCATAGGCCTTCTCCAGGCTCACTTCCTGTCTGTGTAGAACTCTTCCTGTCTCCTTTTCAGGCTCATCTTCCTCTTTAATGATGGCATTGCTGAAACTTACACTTAAGCTGTTTCCTCATCCCACTCCTCTCTAAGCAACCTCATCAGTGGCACCTTGGCCACTTATAGGGAGATTACTCAAACTGTCTATCTCCAGCTCTAAACTACACTCTCCTCTGAGCACAAGGTTCTTTATACCCAGCTCTCTGCTTAAGTCTCCAACTGGATGTCGCAAAGGCTTCTCAAACCCAACTTGCTCAAAAGAAAACTCATTATCTTTCCCTCCCCAAATAGTCCTCTCCCAGGGTTCCTCATCTCAATGAACAGCAGCGCCATCCACAATTACCCAAACCTGACTCTTAGGAGTCATCTTTGGCTTCTTCCTCTTCCTCACTCTACCCATATCCAGCCATTACAATCTCCTGTCACTCCCTTCTAAATATCTCTCAGGTTCATCTATATCTTTCCATTCTACTGCCAAGTCCAACCTAGTCCAACCTAACATAATCCCTTACCCAGCCCAGCTCAGAAACCTTCCTGCACCCATTCTTTTCTTCATTTGGTCAATTCCCCAAACTATAGCAAGAGTTTTCATTACATTACAATTTTTCTAGAACATAAATCCCACCACCTGACAGGTGGAAATACTACTTAACGCACTCTTTGCTTTCAGGATGAAAAACAATGCTTGACGTGGTCCTCGTGGTTCTACAGTGTTTCCCTCTATTAACCTTTCTCCATCTAGCTTTGCCTCACAGGACAGTTCCCAGATCTCCAGTCAATCTGGTTTACATTAAACTCCTAATCCCTCTGCCATTCCCCCACCCTGCTCTAGTTCATCAGCAAACACCATTGGCTCTGCTCTGAAACTTTGTCTTGAAACCAAACTCTCCTCACCATCCCCATTGTAAGCATCCAAATTAAAGCTCCCATCACCTTTCACCTGGACTATAGCACAGCCTACTCAGTGATATCCCACTGCTTTTTTTTTCCCTTGCCCCATTCAATCGATTTTCCAATCACCAACCAACATGATCAAATCAGGCACTCATTGCTAAAAACCGTCCAAGAGCTCCCCATTGCAATTAAAGTAAAACCCAAAATTCCCAAGGCTGGCCCCAAGGCCCTGCTTGATCTGATCCCTGTCACCTCTCTGTCACCGTCTTCTACCACTGCCCTATCATTTTGCTATATTCCGGTCACATGGGCCTTATTTCTAACCTTCTACATTCCTATCTCAAGCCTTTTTCTTGTTCTTCCTCCTCTTGGAATGTTTTTCCAAGTCTCTGAATGGCTGCCCTTTTTCACTGTTTTGCAAAGAGGTATTCCCTGACCTCTTGTCCTTGCTCATGAAAGTCACTCCACTGCTGGACTTGATGGCCTATATAGTATAGCACTGTGACTCTGTTCAGAACCCCCCAGTGGCTTCCCATTACTCACAGCAAAGTGTCATCCATAGCCAGAATAGTCCCTTCCCTGCTGTTTTTCCAAAATCTCAAATGTCCTCCTAACCCAGGACCTTCGAATGTACTATTTCTTCTATCTGGAATATTCTCCCAAAATCCACATGAATTAACCTCTCACGCATTTAGCTCTGGCTCAAGTGTCATTTACCAGGTAGATCTTCCTTCATGGCCCTAATTAATATCCCCACTGCCATCACTATCCCTCACCTTTTAATTTGCCTCAAAATACTTCCATGTGTCTATATAAGAAATGTACAAACCTGCATACAATTTTTTAGTTTATTTGAGCCAAACTAACAATTGCCAGGAAGCAAAATCTCAACAGATTAAGAAAATGCTCCAGAGAATCGCACTTTTACACCTTATTGGATACGTTACAATCAAAGCAGGAGGCGCAAGGAGGGTTATGAGAAATTCATTGGTGACAGATTAGGGAGGCAGGAAAAAGCAAAGAGGAGGAATCTCTGAGACTGGATAAAAAAATAAAATGAAGAGACAAATAGGTCTGTTACACTGGTGGGTACAGGATAGTTAACAATTAACGTTTACAGCACACAGAGATGGTATGCAGGAGAACCCGATAATAATGAGGGGTTCTTGTGGTGGACTGTGCCCTGAGGAATCTGGGAAAAATTACTCCAACATACCAAAGGTAAATTATCATAGAGACAAAAAAAAAAAACCCAAGAGACAGACTCAGTTAAGGTAAAGACTGACCTTTCTCAGGAAAGATATCGGCCTAGGGCATGACTACCTGCCATGACTCAGGCTTGTAGTCAGGAAGTTTTGATTGCTGTAGGTGTCTGAGTTTGTAGGGCCGCCATTCAGGCCTCCCCTGAGATTGTCAGGTTTAGTATTTGGCCCCTTTTTTGAACACACCACCTGTTAAATATTTATTGTATTGTCTGTTTTCTCCCAGCTAGGATGTACCATTCGTGAGAGAAGGAATTATTTTCTTCACTGTTTATTTTCACTGTTTTTAGAAGGGTAGGTGTTTAATAGGTTCTCATTAAATAAATAACTGAAATTACCTAATTTATATGTCTAATTTATATCTTTATGTATCCACTACCTCCCCATATAGAAACATTTGAAGGCAGCTGTATAAGGAAAGAAGAGGTTCATCCAACCCCCTTTACAAATCGTAATTGATTTTAACTTCTGTATTTTCAAATCTCCCCCTTTCTCTCAGGAGACTGTCCTCCCAACAGTCAGAGGTTATTTCCAATTAGTCCTTGGTTGTTACAAATAGTACAGCCTGGCAAGTATGCATTACTTCTTTTCATCACTGAATCTTTGTAATACGTTCTTAGAAGTGCAGTCTCTGGGTCAAAGGGTAATTGCATATGTGAAGTAAAATAAATAACTATTGCTGAATACCACGCCCCAACCCCAGGGCTCATACCATCACCATTTTGGACTTCCACCAGCAATGTGTGAGGCCACAGCCTCGCCCTCAGAGTGTGGTTAAGCTTCGGGGTTGGGAGGGATGCCAATCCGACCGTTGACAAACAGCCTCTCCTGAGCGCGCCCGTCCCCACCCCTGCCCCAATCCCTCCACCCACTGCCCGGGTTCCCGCGGGAGCCGCAGAGCTGCGAGCAGCGGCGCGTTCCCACCGGTGCACTGGCGGAACGCGCGGGGGCGCTTCCCTCCCCACTCCTGCGCTGCATCCCCTGCGGGCTGGCTGCGGGCTGGCTGCGTGCTGCCGGGAAGAGCCTTGCACAACGGGCTCAAAAGAGGAAGCACAGAATGGGCTGGAGTGAGCCCTTGGATGACAGTTTTGAAAGAAATCGCTTCTCCCGTCTTCTCGCCCTAAATCCCTTAGCCACTAATAAATATGTCGAAGCGACAAAGTAGAGTCAACTCGCCAGGGGACGCTCCTGAGAGAAGGAGGCGATGCGCATTTAGGGATGAGACAAGACACAACTTTTCCCAGGATTAAAAGAAAAAACTTGTTTCTTCAAGGTTGTAGTGTAGAGGGGGCTGGTAAGAGGAAATGAGGCACAAACCCAATGAGTAGGACAGAGCAGGCCAGATTTTTCTCAGTCGTTCTCCATCTATGTTTCTCGTGTGTCTCCAACCAGTCGCCCCCTTTGCACTTCAATGCAAAGTAGCGCCGCAAGCGCCCCACGTCTGCACGCCGCGGGGGGAGGGCAGGGCTGACACCACTTCCTCCCCGAGGCAGCGGACTTGAGCCGAGTACAGCCCAGTGCAACGCGTCCCCTTCCCGGCCAGTGCCCCAACGCCGACCTGCACCCTGCCTGCGCCCCGGTCAAGTCCAGCACCGCCGTCGAGGTAAGCTGTGCCGGCAGGCGTGGGAGAGCTGGGAGCTGCACCTGGGACCTTCGGGGCTGTCACCGCATCATATGTCACGCCCGTGGGGTCCCAGGCTCGACCCAGCGTTCCCGTGTGAACGCGCGCCCCCATTTCCGCTTAGACCCCGACTCCTGGGGTCCCCACTGGTGATGGCCACTCTTGACCCAGCTCCGGGAGGGTTCGGGGTTGGGGCTCGCCTTCCCCACGCTGGATTTCATCAGATTTGACTGATTTCCTGCCCAGAAAATTGCTACAAGGTCTAACCAGGAACTGGTATGAGCCGTTGTCCGTCAGCCAGGTCCAGGAGCCTGACCCAACTCAGAAAGGATTCCTCGGACATTTCAGGGCACTGTAGATTAAATCCAAGTCCGTGGGAATTGGAGTTTCCTTCCTTTAAAAGTTTCAGACAACTTTCTTCTTTTTAAAAATAACGTTTCCTCTGAATTATTGTCCTATCATTTTAAAATAAAATAGAAAAGCCCTGGCTGGTGTGGCTCACTGGATTGAGCGCCAGCCTGCGAACCAAAAGGTCGGGGGTTGGATTCCAAGTCAGAGCACGTGCCTGGGTTGCAGGCCAGTTCCCTGGTGAGGGGCGCAGGAGAGGCATGATGTTTCTCTCTCTTTCTCCCTCCCCCTCTCTCTAAAAATAAATAAATACAAAATCTTTAAAATAAGATAGAAGAAAAAATCTGGACGTCAGGCAGAATTCTCGGAACTTGGCTCGGAACTGAACGTCCAGAGTGTGGTTTCGTAGCATGAAAGAAACAAGTAGGATGCCTTACATGCCGCAGGACCTGGGCTAGGGTTCCCACTGAAAACCTTGCCCAGTGTGCCTCTTACTCTCCTTCTAGGGAAGTATTTTTTATTACACAGGTGGAAGGCTAATTGTTCTGTTTCCTAGCCATGCACAGCAAAGCAGGTCAAAAAGAATGTTTAACGTGACCATTAGAGAGAGAGAAATGGAGTAACGGACGAAAGTAACACAGAGGGAAAAGGCACATGAGTTTATTACTCCCCAGGATATTGTTTCTGGTGGAATAATGCGGTTTGAACAAAGGCAAGGGCACTAGCTACTACCGATTTTAAACGCTAGGCCTTTGAGCGGAAATTTCGGAAAGAGAGCTTTTGTCCCATTGCATAAACCTCCAGTGGCAATTTCCCTCTGGCTTCATTGAAATACTGGAATGGCACATGGGCTGTCTTACAGTAATGCTGGCTTGCAAAACTCACAGACGGTCCACTAAGAAATATGTCACGTTTTCCAGATGGTATTTCCTGTCTGCTCAATGTGTCATGAAAGGTCTAAGAAATTTAACGTCATGTTAAGACTTTCAGTACTTAACTATTTTCACAGTATTGTTATTGGTGTCTTTTCTGAGTATTTGGGAAAGTTGGGTTCATGTCTGCCTTTAACTAGAACAAGGATGACCTTGATTAAGTTGTTCTAACCTTTCTGTCCCTGAGACATTTTACCAGTACAGTGAGATCATTGGACTACGTTATATCTGTCATTAAAATAGCAATTAAGAAATTGCTATCATGCTTTGAATTTGTTCCGTCTAGAATGCCAACAAAGTTAGAATTGCTGATCATTAACCAGAAAGAATGGAGGTAATAATTATAACAAATTTTGTTAGATTCTGAAATATCAATGCTTTTGTTTCTCTAAAAACAGAGTCAATTTCTGGCCTATAGTTGTTGAAAAACTTAGCTGATGTGCCAAGTTTGGGCAGGTCAATGTTAGATTTCAAAATTCTTCAATTGTTATTTCTCAAGAAATATAACCGTAACATGGATTACTTTATGATTTAGTTACTTTAAATCCTAGCCACAATACTTACTAAATGATGTAATGTCTATTAAATTTTTATATTTTTATATCCTAGGAATGTATATTAATTACCCACTTTTTTTGCCTTTTTTCACTTATAAATAAAAAGGTCTAGATATTTTCATATTATTCTTTGAATGAGCAATTTATAAAATTCATTTGTATCCATGCCTGTGTTTAATATGCCACCTTAAATTTCTTTAAACTATCCTCCTTTCAAAAAGCATTATTATTTTCATTTACTTCTAATCCTCTTTGATTCTGTTTTAATTATTTTTATACCTAACACCTTTTAGTGATTCCACAAATCTTGTAACACAGTTTGCACTTTACAGTCTATCACACCAAAAGCAATTTTATAGAAGCTCATGAGTTTATTTTATAAACAATAGAATGATCTTAGTAATTCTTGCCTCAAAATAGAAGTCTTCTGAGCATAATTAATATTTTAGTGTGAAGATATGTATGTATTTTATATCAGTCCTGTCATCCTAACTGGCAAGTAGTAACTTGAACTTTAAGCATTTATTATAGATTTGAGTACATGGTAAATGCCAGGATTTAAGGCATTGGTACACTGATTGTATAGTAATCTTTATATATGTTAAAGTTATAATTATTTTGAGAAACATGCCTTTAGAGGAAAATACTATGTATTTGGAAAAGTAACAATTAGATTTCCCTTGAGAAGAAAGAATAGCAGCACTAAGGTATGGCATTTAATGACCTACAAACAGTTTAAGAAGCTAGATTGTACATGAGATGTGTGACAAGTCAGGGCCTGAGGACAGCTTCTAGGGACTAGAGGATGTGACCTGCCACCCCTGCATGCCTATTGCCTAGCCAAATTCCTGGCACCATAGACAGGACTCCAAATCCAAAAGTATTTGTGCAGCGGATAGATACTGGGTCAGTTCCACCTCTGGGCTGTACCATGAAAATGTCACAAGGCCAGCTGACCCGGTTGGTACCGACCCTGAAGCATGAGCGGGCAGAAGTGTCCAGCCACTCGGAAGCACCGCACCTTCTCAGTACATTCTCCGAAGCTTGAATTCATGACTCGATTTCCAAATATTTCATCAGCATTGACTATGCACTTGAATCATTAAGACTCAGAAGAGCTGTTTTCTTTCTTCTTTGTCAACTCAGTTTCCTCTTTATCACCAAACGGTAATTATGAATAATAATTGTAGCTTATATTCTGTACCAGACCCTGTGCTAACTAATGTAGATGTGTCATTTCATCAACCTTCACATCCTGGGCCTATACTATTATTGTGCTTCCACTTTCACCATTGAGCGAATGAAAGCAAAGAAAGGGTAAGATTACACGGAATGTCAGAGCACAGTTGACCTTTGAACCCAGCCAGTCTGATGCTAGATCTGGATGTGCGATACCGGGGACGAGGGCTTAAAAGGTGAAAAAACACCGGGCCTTTCCTCAGTGCACCTCGAGTCTATCGGGGAGACATCACTGGGCAGCTACAGTCCTACATGTGACCAGCATCTGTGCTGAGACTGCACGTATCAGAACCTTCCATCACAATGGGGTCCGAGAAGGGAGGCTAAGGGAAGGCCAAGAACTTGCCTTGTTAGTTTTTACCTTATTAGGTTCTTCTTGGTGAGAAAACAAGATAGTATAGTCAATTGTGAAGTCATTATCTTTATATGTGTCTTTTGAAAAAAATAATCTTCTTTGGCAGTGACAATGTATTTTCATTTTTATCTTTATTATATTCTAATCCATCTTGATACCTTGCAAGTTTGATTAAATCACTGATGCAGTGAGCATAATTTTTTTTTTCTAATTCTGCTGGAGATCTTTCTGATTTGATCTCATATCACAGACTCCTCAGTGAGATGGTTTTCTCAAGACATAATCATTGGGCTGAATGTGCTGGTTTATCGAAAGCATTCAGAAAGCACGCACATGTGATTGCAGAGACCTCAGACTGGAAATGAGAGGACATTGGTCCTTGGGAAACGGAAGTTACAGTCTCTGCTTCCCATGGAAATACTTAGTTCAGTAGTATGTTAGTCATTAATGAAGTGACCAAGACTCATCGGTAGTTAACTGTAACTTTTAAGTGTAATAAAGAATATGGAATTTAGGAACTACCGATTTTTCCATATTACTTAGATACAATTACAATTGTGTCTACTTTAAAAACAATTTGATCATTTCAAAGATATTTGCCAAGTACTATTCTAGGTGCTTGGGACACGGTGGTGAACAGAAGAGACAAAGATCTCTGCATTTGTGGAGCTTATATTCTGGCAAGGAGACACAGACAGTAATCAATACCACAATAAATGAGTAAATAATACAGATATCAGTAAGTGAAAAGTGCTATATTAGTTTCAGGTGTATAATATATCGATTAGACATTTATATACTTCATGAATAGAGAAGCCTGGTGGTTGGGGCATCATCCCGTTACCAAAAGTTTGCAGGTTCGATCCCCGGTCAGGGCGCATATAGAGGGCAATCAATGTTTCTCACATCAATATTTATCTGTCTCTCTCTCTCTCCCCCCCTCTCCTCCTCCTCCTCCTCTTCCTCTTCCTCTTCCCCCAACTCTCTCTCTCCCTTCTTCTCTCTCTAAAAAAAGAAATCAACAAACATCTCTTCAGCTAAGGATTAAAAAAAAGACAAAGTTGAGCAAAGTAAAGTTACAGTATTATAGAGGTTGGTAAGGCTTGGCCTCATTGAGAAGATAAGATTTGAGCAAAGGGTTAAAGGATTTAAGAGGCTATCTGAGGGAACAGTATTCCAAGCACAGGGAACAGCCAGTGCCAAGGCTGTATGGAAGGGGGACACTTGGTATACTCAAGGAACACAAAGGCCCATGTGGCTAGAGGTAAATGAACAGGGAGAGAGAAACAGCAGATGTTGCTGGAGTAGAGGTCAGAAGAGGGTGAAGAGGGTGGTAAGGTCACATAGGGTCTTGTAGGCCATTTAAAAACCCTTAGCTTTCACTCCGAGTGAAATTGAGGGACCATCGCAAGATTCTGAGAAGAGGAGTAAACCTAATCTGTCTGACACTTACAAGGCTTCCTCTGACTGCTGGAGAATAAACTGGAAGGAGCAAGGATGAGAGCAAGGAGCCTATCAGGAAGCTTTGGGAATTGGCATATATTTTGAAGGTAGAACCAATAGGATTTTCTGGCAGAAAATGTGAGGAATAAGGAGTCAAAGCTTTTGGCCTTGAACACCTGGGATGATAGAATTGTCATCTAGTGGGAGAGACAAGGCTGCAGATGAACACATTACAATGTGTCCTGTGCAGCGATAGGTACAGAAATAATATGGTGAGGAGAGTGGTTACAGGGAAGGCATTGTATGGGGGTGACCAAGAGGCTCTTTGACGCACATGTGTAAAATAGTGTAGCAGTACTGGAGCACAAAGCGCAATGGGAAAGGATATGGGAAATTCTGATTTAACACCTGGTTAGTAATATTCAGATTATATTCATATGGTACAGTCACCCCAGTGAGCTTTCAGTCAAATGCTTAGGCACTTGTAGTAACAGAACTGTAGTGCTCTAGACCAGCACTCTCCAATAGGAATTATTATAATAGATAACTTTACATTTTCAAGAAGCCACATTAGAAACAGTAAAAAGAAACAAGTGACTTCAAATTTAGTGATAAACCTTATTTAATATATATCTAAAATGGTCATTTAATTAATATTAATTATAGTAAATTACATTAAATTTAATATTAAAATAATATTAAAATTACTGATGACCACTTGTCTTCCTTTCTTTTTTTTTTTTGGACTAAGTCAGGGGTGTCAAACTCATTTTCACCAGGGGCCACATCAGCCTCGAGGTTGCCTTCAAAGGGCCGAATGTAATTTTGGGACTGTGTAAATGTAACTCCTCCTTAACAGTTAAGTGAGAGCTCAGTGCTGCCACCAGGTAGAAACACGGTGCCAAGCCAGATGAAACGAGGTAGAGGGCTGGATTCGGCCCGAGGGCCTTGTGTTTGCCACCTGTGGCCTAAGTCTCCCAAACCTACCGTGTTTTACATTTGTAACATCTCAGTTTGGACGAGCCGCAGTTCAAGCTTTCAACAGCCACACCTGGCTGTCTAACTGGAGGGCACAGCTCTCAATCATGGCACAAATACTGTGTCCTGACTGTGTGTTGACTCTTCAGCTTGTTGGAAGATATTAGATGAATTATGAATTAAGTTGAAGGGAACAGCATTTTCTATCAGTATGGGACCTGTTGCTGGAACCCAATGTTAATTTGTGTTTAAACCTATATACCCAGAATGCTTTATTGGCCTTCTAGCAACAGAAATAGACAACCTCAAGGTGTCATTGCTTACTTTTCTTACCATTCCTTCTTCCCTCTCCGCAGTTGTTGGATTCCACCTAATAATAACAGGCACTGAAAAAGAGGGGAAACAAACGGTGCAGCTGTAAGTGATGCACCCACATCCTGCAGAGTGTGATCTGTTGCTCTAGGCCACAGTGGCTGCCCACTCTTTTTTTTTCGCCTGCTAGTTAAGACGAGTAACATACCCCCATCAACAGCAACTCTCTTTGCAGTGGTTCTCAACTCCAGAAATGCACCTCTCTTCTGGGAGAGACGGGTAATGATAAGGTTTGGAATGTGGAGCTGGAGGTGCTGTGGGTACGGTCTGAAAAGTCTCAGGGACACTGATGCCATCCCTGTCTTGTTCAGAACGGTTAAAAATCTCTGTCCTAGAAACACTCCTTATGGATGTCCTTCCCACTTGGCTTAGTCTTTAAAAAATGTGCCTGGCCTACAGGAAAATGGTAGTCCAACCCGCTGCCTACTGACACAGAAACGCAAGTAATTATCCAGGTGTGGACTTGGGGATGTGTGTGTGTGTGTGTGCGTGTGTGAATAAGTGACTGACATTTGTCTCCACTGGTATTTTAGAGGATTAATATAGTAATAAAAATAATAATGATGATGAGTACAATAATACCTGAGAGTAGTATCACTAATATCACTTTTTATGTGCCAGCCACTCTACTAAGCACTTTACAGACACCATCTCATTCTCTGATGTAGGGACTATTTTCATTGCCATTTCACAGCTGAGGAAGTGAAACCGACAGAGGGGTTGACTAACTTGCCCAAGATCACTCAGCAGCTCTGTATGTTTGCTGAGTACATGATATGTGTCCCACAGTTTGGTGAAAATACAAGATTCCGGGCCTGAACTCACAGTGTGGTATGAAAGACAGACAGAACCGTGTATATTAGATCTGCACATACTGACACTGTAACGGCAGTATGATGAGCAAAGC
The DNA here is from genome assembly GCF_022682495.2 of Desmodus rotundus. Classification (NCBI taxonomy): domain Eukaryota; kingdom Metazoa; phylum Chordata; class Mammalia; order Chiroptera; family Phyllostomidae; genus Desmodus; species Desmodus rotundus. Next base: position 145,767,363 of record NC_071390.1, read on the forward strand.
AGCTGCCACGTCCCATCTCTTCATAACCACAATCCACATTTTCAGAAGTCAGTGTGGAGCTGGCTTTTGAGTTAGACCTGGACAGTCCAGTCCACCACTTGCATGAACTCACACAGATTATTTAACTTTTCTGGGCCTGAGTTTGATAACCTATATAATTACAATACAATACAATTAAAATACAATAATGTCACCACATTATAAGATTGTTTTGAGAATTAAATGAGATGCTACTGTAGGTGTCTGACCTGCAGTAATTGTTCCATATTTATAACTCCTATTCTTATTCTAATGTAGATGCTAATACATATTAATATGACCCAGCATATATGGGCTTCTAGTGCTAACCTTGGCATTATGCTGAGAACTAAGAAAGTTGAGGTATAAATTTCTCCACAGCCTCATCCATACCTGTGTCTATTGCTTTGATGATGAGGTGACCAGGGGCTACAGGACAGACCCTGATCACTCTTGGAAATGGCCTCAGGGGGCACTTCTTGAGGTTTGGGGGTTTTTTTATTTTGTTTGGTTTTAGTTTGGTGTGTGTGTGTTTTAAGCCAAGGATTAATGTTCCTGCGAGGCTAATCAATAATCTTTCTATGGATCTAAACCAGTTTTGGTGGAGTCAGTTCTTTGCAGGAAGCAATCATCAATGTACCCAAAATCCATTTGGGTTGCTCCTGGATACAGTAGTACAGTACTTGCTGCTACAGTTTCTTTTTATTTTTACCAGGGTGCCTGGTTCACTGACATGTACATTTTTGCAAGTGACGCAATGAGCACATTATGATTGAATATGCATTGGGGGGGGTGTCCTTTAGGTATAAAACACTCTGCTCTCAATAGCACCCATTAAAAAATAATGACTCACACTACACAAAACTAACTCAAAATGGATCGTGGACCTAAATGTAAGAGCTAAAAGGGTAAAACTGTTGGAAGAAAGGATAGGAGTAGATCTTAATGACTTTGGATGAAATGATAGTTTCTTAGATATAATACCAAATACACAATCAGAAAAAGAAAAGAAATATATAAATTAGATTATACTCAACTTTAAAACTTTTGGGCTACAAACAATGCCATCCAGAAAGTATAAAGACTAAAAACAGTGTGCAGAATGGGAGAGAGGATTTAATCTTCAAAGCATATATCTGATAAGGGACTTGCACCCAGAATATTGAAAAACCTCTATTGTACCAACAACATAACAATATATTTTAAAGATATAACAATGTATAATTATATAAAATATAATATATAATCCCTTTTAACACTTGGAAATGGATCTGAGTAGACTTTTCTCTGAACAAGGTATGGAAATGAACAATAAGCACATGAAAAGATGCTCAGCATCATTAGACGTAAAAGAAATGCAAATCAAAACCACAGTGAGAACTTCACACTCACTAGGATGCTTATCATCCAAATGACAGACACAGGTACAGATGAGACAGTGGAGAAACTTGAACCCTCATATACTGCTGGTAGAATGTGAAAATCTCTCCATAGCTTTGGAAAAAGTCTAGCAGTTCTTCAAAAGTTAAATATAAACATATAGCCCAGCAGTTCCACCCCTAGGAACTCCAAGAGAAAGGAAAACATATATGTGCAAAGTCTTGTACACAAATATTTATAGCAGCATAATTCCTACTGGCTGAAATGTGGAAGCAGCTCCAGCATCCACCACCTGATGAACACATCATCAAATGTGATGTTTCAGTTCAGTGAAGTGCTCAGCGGTAAAAAGAAATGGCATGCTGATGCACATTAGAGTGGGAGAACTTGCTGGGGGGACCGGGTGTGACGGGACTAAATGGTAATGGAAAAAATATAATAATGATTATATAAAATAAAGAAAACATTATGCCAAGTGAAAGAAGTCACCTACAAAAAATCACATATCGTATGATTCCATTTATCAGAAATGTCCAGAACAGGCAAATTTATATAAAGAGAAAGTAGAGTGATAGTTTCTTAGTCCTGGGGAGGGGTGGGGTGAATGACAAGTGACTGTCTAAAGTGTATGGGGTTTCTTGTAGGGGAGAAGAAAATGTTCTAAAATTCGATTGTTGGTGATGGTTGCACAACCCTGTGAATATACTAAAAACCATTGCATTACACGCTTTCAGTGGGTGAGTTGTGTGTTAAGTGAATCATATCTTAATAAAGCTATTTTTTAACTATGGAGTACAGGACCTGTGTTCAAGGTGATGCTGTAATCACTGGGAAGATGAAAAGCTGCATTAGAAATAATCTGTGCTCTGGCTTCAGTACATTAAGTGAGAGCATTTGTTGTGTCAGGGGATTATTAAAAAAACTGTAGTTATAACAGCAGAGTAGGTTTTATGGGGAGGCCAAGGCTATGCCTAAAAGACGAACTTGGGGGAGGGTGATTGGCTTGGACTGTGGATGAATTTAAAAGCCCTGTACATTAAAGGGTTTAGATTATATTCTACAGACAGTAGAGAACCACTGCAAAGTTTTGCTATTTGAAAAGATAAGAACAGAACTGGGTTTTAGAAAGAAAACTGGTGGCATTATAGACACTGCGTTGAAGAGGGAAAGACTAGAAGTATGGAAATAAATGGCAAGCAGAAGGCAGAGTCCTGGTAAGACCTGTGGAAGAGCCAAACTAGGGTGGTAGATATGGAAAGAATGATACAAGTTCAAAGGCATTAGAAAGGCTGAATTGACATGACACACTGACTGATCAGCTTGGGGACTACAGGAACCAAGTTAGCAAGTGCTCTGGAGTCCGGGAGAAGGATGACTGGGGAGCTAATCAGGCTATAGTCCAAGATGGTTCGGGAAAGGAGGGAGGTTGTTATCTGGGGAGAGGGCTGGTCGTGTCTCACCATCTCCCTTTAGAATCAAGGCTGAGTCTGGTCATCACAAACACCCACAGCTATTAAGTTAGCCCACGCTAATGGTGTTTCTTCTCCTGCTCTGTTTTTGCCTTTGTCTCATCTGCTTTCCCACTTCCTAATGTGGGGCGTCTGTTTTAATTTCACAATTCTGGTGCTCTTTTATATGACTGGGTGTCCTCTGCCCCGACACCCAGTCCAGGCCACACTTTACTGTACTGTTTGTTCCACTCCTTCCCCAGGATCTGATTTTCACCCAGGTCCTTCTGTGCTGACTTTCTCCTCTGTTCCCACGATAACCTCTGGCTTGGATCTTGCTGCACCAAAGCCTGTATTGGCAATCCAGGGGAACTGGAGATGGGGCAGAGAAGAGGGAGCTGGAATGGGGTCACGTTGCGGTTGAACCTCTAATGGGACCACCTTTGGAAATGCCCTGCAGATCATGTAAAGTCTACATGCAGGGCTTAAAGTGAAGAGAGAAATGAAGACATAAATAAGTAAGATGCTTCTGCTTCATTCAATGTCTTCAGAGACAAGATAATAGGAATAGGGGTAATAGAAATCAGAGATACCCCAGAAATACCCCAGAGATAATCTGGGTCACAGCTGAAATGATCAAGTCATTTTTATGAAATGGGAAATTTTTGGCCACCTTTACTCCAGAGATAAGTGGTAAAGTAGGTACAAAACAAGGACTTTATAATATGCTAACCAAAAAAATTATAACTGTATTTCATTTTATGTGCTAGATTGTTAAGATTATTAAGGACTGAATTCTTCGATGTTCTTGAATATACTTCTGCATTCCATGTGACATTATTGTTCACTTTATTCCTACACTGTTACTGTTCTGCTTTAATTATTGTCATTGTGGAAGTTTCTTCTTATTTCCCCCAAATTTCCTCTGAATTTAACCCTGGTTAAATTATGTATGTGTACATGCAGCTTTCATTGTAGTTATTTTTTAGATAGTTTGAAATTCTTCTTTTGAGATTCTCTTCTCTGATCCCTAAATTGTTAGGAAAATGCTTTACCCTTAAGGATTTTTAATTTATTTAATCTTTTATTATTAATTTCTATTTTCATTATACTTTGGTTAGAGGATGTAGCCTATACAATTTCTCTTTTAGAGAATTTATTGAGATTTTCCTGTATATGACTAGTTTTTAACCAATAGCTTATGAGATAAGCATTAATTTTTACTCAAATCTTATATAATATTTTTATTTTTTTCTTCCATTAGTCAGTACAATATAAAGAGGAAGTGTACTACCATTGCTAAGGTCATAATTTTGTAAACCAAAGTTTCATCATTATTTTTTGTAAGACATTGATTTAACCTTCAAAAGAATTTGCAGAAATAAAAGAATATGTTCTTGGCTATAAAGTTTAATGATGAATCAGTTCTGAACCAACACAAATAATGCTAAATTCTTAATTGCAGTAGTTGCCTCAAGAAAAATAAAGAAAATAACTAGGCCTGACCCTTGTGGCTCAGTTGGTTGGGCATTGCTCCACAGGGCAAAAGGTCGCCTGTTCAATTGCTGGTCAGGACACATGCCTGGGTGCGGGTTCAGTCCCCGATTGGGGCGTGTGCGAGAGGCAACCAATCTGGTTTCTCACATCCATGTTTCTCTTCCTCTCCTTCTCCCTCCCTTCCCCTCTCTCTAAAAATAAGTAAATAAAATATTTTTAAAAGAAAAAGAAAATAATTAGCTGATGGTAAGAAAAACTCTCCCTGGAAAGTTACTGAGCATAATAACAAAAAAAAAGAAGCAAATAAATTACCAATTTTACAATAAAATAGTCATCATAAAATTTGTCAGTCAGAAATAACACATGAAGGATACATTTTAGTTTGCATTTTCTTTCCACTAAGAACTTCAGAGTCTAGGCAAGAAAGACAAGGAACTATTGCAATGCACTTTCCACTGCAAATCCTCCTCCATTTCAAACTGATCCCCAGCAGTGCTTTGGAGAGTAAAGTCACAACTGAGTGTGGTGGAGAAGAGCCTCTTTTCCCCTCTTGGTGAGAAGCCCTCACAGTAGAACTTAATAAAAAAGGCAACCAGTGGGAGAAAATATTTGCAAATCATGTATCAGATATAGAGTTAATATCTAAAATGTATAAAGAACTTACTCCACTCAATAACAAAAAAGCACTTTGATTAAAAAATGCACAGAGGATCCAAATACACATTTTTCCAAATTAGACATGCAAATGACCAACAGATACGTGAAAAGGTGCTCAACATCACTAATCATGCAGGAAATGCAAATCAAAACCACGATGATATCTCACTTCATTCCTATTAGAAAGTTTTCATCAAGAAGATAAGAGATAACGTGTGTTGACAAGGTAACAGAAAAAAGGAATCCTCGTGCACTATTAGTGAGAATTTGAGTTAGTTCAGTCACTATGGAAAACAGTATGGAGGTTCCTCCAAAAACTAAAAATAGAGCCTCCACATGACCCAGCAATTCTACTTCTAGATATATATTCAAAGGAAATGAAAGGGTCTTAAAATCTATAGGGGAGAAATCTATGCTCCCCTATTCACGGCAGCATTATTCACAATAGCCAAGACATGGAAACAACCCAAGTGTCCATCAGTGGATGAATGGATAACGAAGATGTGGCTTTTCATGAAGATGGCACTGAAAGCAAAGAAGGAAGACCCTACCCCCACAAAAAAACAACCAAAGCCAAAGTAAAAGCTTTGGAAGGCAAAGAAAGCAGTTCTGAAATGGGTCCACAGACACAAAGAAAAGATCTGCAATCACCCACCTTCTGAGAGCTGAACACACCACAGCTCTGAAGGCAGCCCAGATATTCTCAGAAGAGAGTCCCCAGGAGAAACGAGCTTGTTGCTATGCCATCACCCAGTTCCCCCTGACCACCGAGTCAGCCACGGAGAAGATAGAAGACACCAGTACAATTGTATTCATTGTGGATGCCAAGGCCAACAAGCACCACATCAGCCAGGCTGTGAAGAAGCTCCGTGACATTGACGTGGCCCAGGTCAACACCCTGATCAGGCCTGATGGAGGGAAGAAGGCATATTTTCAAATGGCTCTCGCCTATGATGCTTTGGATGTTGCCAATAAAATTGGAATCATCTAAACTGAGTCCAGCTGGCTAATTCTTTCTTTTTTTGATTTTTTTCTTTTATTAGTTTTAGAGAAAGGGGAAGCGGGGGAGAAACAGAGGGACAGAAACATCAATCAGCTGTCTCCTGCACATGCCCAGACTTGGGACCAAACCCACAACCCAGGGATGTGCCCTGACCTGGAATGGAACCCGTAACCCTTTGGTTTGCAGGACGACGCCCATCCAACTGAGACAACTGGCCAGGACCAGCTGGCTAATTCTAAATAAAAAAAATTTTACGCTGCAAAAAAAAAGAGATGTGATTGTATATATGTATATGTCTGTGTATATATATATATACACACACATACATACAGTGGAATATTATACAATTATGAGAAAGAAGGAAAGCCTGCCATTTGCAACAGCATGGATGGACCTTGAGGGCATTATGCTAAGTGAGATACGTCAAACAGAGAAAGACAAAAACTGTATGATGTCACTGATATTTAGAATCTAAAAAAAAGAATTCCTGAAACAGAGAGTAGAATGGTGATTGCCGTGAGCTGCAGGGTGGGGGAGTTAGGCAGATGTTGTTTAAGGGACAAACTTGCAACTAATAGATAAATAAGTCCTGGAGCTCTAATCCACAGTGTAATGACTATGGTTTACAATATTGGGTTATAAACTTCAAAGTTGCTAAGAGACAACATCTTACTTGTACTCACCACAAAAAAGAGAGAAATGAAAATTATTTGTCATGGTAGAGGTGTTAGCTAGCACTGTGGTGGTATTTATATTACAATATATAAATGTATCAAATCAACACATTGTTCACCTTCAACACACACAATGTTAGATGTCAATTATCTCAATTTTAAAATATATATACAAAATATGTCTATACCTCATTTTGCTCTCATGCCTTTTAAGTCACTTCTATGGACTTGAAGCCAATTGTGACGCTTGCTTTCTTATGTTATAATATTACAGTATAAATTATTTTTATCCTATTATATTACATAAGTGTTATTATAGTCTTCATAGCCATCATTTTTAATGGTAACAAGAAAACCATTGTTTACATATAGGAATTAACTCTTCCCACACTTGTTAGATATTTAGATTGTTTTTAATTTCTTGCTTGGGCCAGGTGGCTCAGTTGTTGGAGCATTATCACGTGCACCAAAGCACCAAAAGGTTGCAACTGATTGACGTTTCTCTCTCATCTCTCATTGCTCTCCCCACCCCTTTCCTCTCTCTCTAAAATTAATGAGCATGTCCTTGGGTGAGGATTTTAAAAAATTAATAATTTCCGGTAATGCTGCAGTTCCATCTTCAGGCATATGGAGTTCTTTCGCAGTTTATAAATTCCCTTGAATTAAATTCCCAAAGGTTGAATTAGTGAACAAAAGAGAAAGAACATTTCCTTGATATTTAGATATTTAATAAATATTTATTGATGAACAAATGAATATAAAGGAGGGTCTTTTAAAGCTCCTGGATTTTAGGTCATGCTTGGAAAACTCACTACTTGTCCTGATCAGAAAACAGGATGAGTCAATTTTAAAAGTTCTCATTACAAGAAAAGTGCTAACTATGTATTGTGACAGATGTTAACTAGACATTGTGATAATCATTTCGCATTATATACAAATATTGTATCATCATAGTGTACACCTGAAACTAATATAATGTTAATGTCAATTATACCTCAACTTTAAAAAACAGAAAAAGAAAACAGAATCTAAATTAAGCAGGAAGGAGTTTATCATCAGTCATATGGCTGCCTACAACACTGGGAAGACCAGAGAGTTAGGTCTGATGTTAACAGTCAGGAATAACACAGCCAGGAGCAACACCCAACCATGCCTTTAGGACTGTTCCAGCCAACTCCCACTCCTCAATCTAACAGGGACAGGACAGCTGCCCCTGGAAGATTCTGTTTCTCTGCATGGAGCTCTCACCTCACATTGCTCATAGGTCTCCCATCACTGTGTCTCCTTGGCTGGATTACAGGAAAAAACCTAACTGCAAGGGAGTGTGGGAAATTTCATTTCTGGATTTTCAGCATCTGTACTAAGAGAACACATCATACAAGAAACTGGGAGAAAGGGGTCAAATACAGCTGGGGTCAGATACAGCTGGTTAGTAGTATCTACCACAAAATTATAAAGAAGGAAAGGGAGGGAGGGAAGAAAGAAAAACTTTTTTCTTCTATTATTCTTATAGTTTTACTGTTACGCTTAGGTTCTTAATCAAACTTGAATTTATTTTGTGTATGATGGGGATTGGATTTCATTTTTTCCAAAGAATAGCCAGTTGTCTGGATATCATATATTAAATAATGTATTATTTTCTACTGATTAACTGCCAACTTTTTCATATATTAAATTTCAATTCTGAAATCTCTGTTCTTTTCCATTGGTTAATCTGTGCAAACTGTAAAGTACCAAAATATTTTTTCTTTAAAATAAATTTTTTGTTATTATTTAAAAATAACATTTTTTCTCAGGTGAAGTGTAGAAATCAGTTTGTCAGCTTTTCTTTGTTTGGTTATTTTATCCATTTGGGGTGTAATTGGAATTGCAAAAAGTTTTGTCTCCATCTCGGGAGAAAGTGGCATCTTCTCCACATGAACATTTCCTTCTAGTGACACGGTGGTCTCTCCCCTTGCTCAAGTCTACCTTTACGCCAGATAGTCGTCTCTACCTAGAACTGGAAAATTACTCATTAGTGTTTCTATATTTCTCACACCTTTTGTTGCTGTTGTAAATTTGATCTTTTGGCCATGCTGTTTTCTAACATTCATTGCTGGATGTATAGAAATGTCATTGTTTTGAATAAACATATTTACCTTACATCAGCCATCTTATTAATTCTACTCACTTCACTCTCTTAAATTTTCTATGTAGACAATTATATCACCCACATATTATGCTAACTTTGTCTTTTCCTTATTGCTGATGTGCCAAATCCACTGTGGTGCTTTTGTAAAGTTTTATCGATACTAGCCATTCTTATTTACGTATTTACCTGTAGCAATTACTTCCCTACAACAGACTGCAGTGGCTGTGACAGAGACCACTTGACCTATGAACCCTAAAATATTTACTATCTGGCCCTTTATAGAAAATGTTTGCCAAATCCTGCCATAGACTATCTATAAATTTGAGATCTTTTTTCCGGACTTTTGTTTTCTAAGACCACCTGAACAAACATAGATAATAGCAATGATGATGAGACTCTCTGGCTTGTGTCTGACTTTATTGGGAACATTTTCTGTGTTTTGCAATTAGAATAATATTTGCCGTTGGTTTCTGAGAGGTTTTTATCAGGAATGGATATTGGATTTTACCAGCTTCCTATTCACCTTACCTTAAGATGATCATATGAGCTATCATTTATTATTTAATGTAGTGAATTACTGTTTCCTACTAGTGAGCTGTTCTTGTATTCCTAGTTATTATATATTATTTTTAATATACTCGAAATAATTTTCTAAAATTTTATTTGATAATTTTGCATCTATGTTTATGAGTGATATTGTTTTCTTAATTTCTGATTTTTTAATAGCAACCTATTCTCATTATGTCATCTTAAATTTCTCTGAAGACATCAGTTGAAATTCCTTAAAAACCCTTTTTCTATTTTTTCATCAACTCTTTTTTCTCAGGTGTCAGTATTCTGGTTCTGAGTCTTGATGCTCGCATGCTCTTGTTTTTCCTCAAATTCCCTCAAGTATTTCATAATCCTTGGTAAGTGGTTCATAATTTTAGTTGAAGGACTAGAATAATACAGTAATGTGGTTTGCACTTACGTGGCAGCTGTGGCAAGCCTCCTTGTTGACTAGGAGGCTAACTGTAGGGTTCTGTAGATGAATGTGGAACTTAATAGACAGGCAGCTTTCCCCTAGAGTTTGGATAACAATCAGACATGTACGTTTCAGCCCTGCTTGAGTGCTATTTGCTGAGATCAGCAAAGCTTTGTGCTGGAGGTGGAGCACTTGAGAGTTCTTAGTGTGGGGTTCCTCTTCCCACTCCCTTCTAATTAATTGATTGATTGGATAGTTGGCTGGTTAGATTGGGGTCTGCCTGTTGAGGCCCAAAATTTCCAGGCAGTGCTCTACTTATGTTGGGGAGCTCAAGACCCACCCTAGGAACCAGTGAGACATTGGCCACATTATTTAAGGCAAGCGTTCTTGCTGATTTCAGACTGGGGGCAATTGTGGCATTTCATTGCTCCTCGTGCCAGAAAAGTCAAATGGCCCAGAGCAGTCAGTCTTTTAAATAATCCCTCTTCCAATTGAGTGTCCCCATATTCTCATCCTTGCTGACCCTGACCTTGGGTGTTTTTCTTGGTTAGATCTTTAGCAGCCCCCCTGTAGGCCCATATTGGACTACTGTTTCCTCAGCTCTAGTTATTCAGTCTTCAGAGTCCCTTCTCCTTAATGTCTTCCAGAAACTCCTCAAAATTTCTGTCTAGTAACGCCATCCTTCTTGCTTTTCAGACTGTCATAGTCTTTCCAGACTGTTAGAGTCATTTCACTGGAATTTTAAGAGCATGCACTTCCCACCGTTTGGGATCAGAGGTTTTCAGTGTATGTCAAATATACCTACATGCAAGCACTGCTATGTCCCCATCGGTGCGCCAGGGTCTGACTATGCTAATTCAGTCCTCACAAAATTTTTATGAGTAAGATTTTCTTATCCCCATTTTACAGATGAAAAAGTTGGAGCTCCACAAGGTTGAGTAAGTTGCTCAAGGTCATGCAGTTGTTAGCCTTGAACTCAGATTTGACTCATTCAGTTATCACATTCACACCAAATAAGTGTTTTGATGATAGAGCAGGACCCTAGCAAGTACCATTTGAATGATGATCAATGGTAATTCCAAGTTCCTTATTTACTGTTTTTATGTTCTTGATACAGGAATTAAACAGAGAATTGGTTCAGGAGGCTAAATGTTACTAACAGAGGACTCTGGAGCACTTTGTGTTTTCAAGTACATTATCTCCGTGCTACGCTTGTGCTTTCTCGTAGCTGTAAGAAGTTTAAAATGCAGTAGCTATTGACTGGTTGTAATCATATGTAGGCCGTGTGGAAAAAAAAATATATATATATAATTAAATTAAAATGCTCTCATTTGCCATGTATAAAAATAATACCCGTAGGATAATTGTGTAAATATCTTTCACAAAGAAATTGGAAAAATTCATGTAGAGCCACTTAATATTATCGGAGTCCACTAAACTGATAAGCACCTTTTGCTTCATAAATGTGCTCAGATATTTACTAGTTGGCTGTTAGTGATGCTCTGTAGACAAGTTAATTTTTACCTAGTTGGCCTTATCAGGGACACAAATTTCTGTAATTTTCATGACAAACATCTCATAATTATGGCCAAAGAAATTAAATCAAATTATTAATCCTGACATTAGTATATATTATAATGATATAACTAATTATAATTAATGGATTAACTATTTTAATTCTGATAAGTAGATACAAGGTTTAAATTCTCCATAGAAAAAGCATTAACCTTTTTAAATTAAAAAAATAGTATAATCTTGTCATTAATTTTTCGTTTTTGCCATCTCTTTCTTCTCATCTTTAGGTGGCTAATAACTGACATTTGGGCTTTTTTTTATGCACAGAATTTTGACATGAACTTGTCACTTACCAGATGTGTGCCCTTGCATGAATCATACTTGTCATAGAGACTCCACTTCTTCACTTGCAAATGGGGACGACACACACTATTTTGCAGAGCAGTTGAAAGGATGAGAGGCGCAGCACGTAAAGCATGGCATAGTGCTCGCCACATGGACAGTTTCAGAAATGATACTTACTGTGATGATTTATTCCGTTTCTCTACTGCTGCATAACACACCACACCAAACTTAGTGCTAAAAAACGGGCACTTTATCATGGTCAGACATCTTGTGTCAGGGATTGCAACCGGCTACCACAGGGCAAGCTGTCTCAGCTCCACAATGTCTGTGATCTCAGCTGGGAAGATTGAACTGCTGGGGGTGACCCCACACAGCCAGACACTAGGCTCCTCTGGAGAGATTTTCACTCACCTGCCTGGCTGCTGGGCTGGGCAGGGACAGGCGACTGGAGGGCCTCCTGTGGCCCAGCCCGGTGGCTCAGGCTTGTCACGACGTTGTCACAACTTAGAAGGAATGTCTGAAGGAAGTTATAAGAGGCCTGGGGGGTGGGCCTACCCTCCAAAGCCATACAGTGCCACTTCCATCATACCGCCTTCCATCAAAGAAGTCACAGCCTGTTCAGATTCAAGAGAGGGGACATAGACCACATGTTTCAATGGGGAAAGTGTCAAAGAATTGGAGGCCAATAATTATCGTCATTATCATTATTATACTGTGGATATGCTTTTTGTAATGAATAAGGAAATGTAGTGCTTCATAATCCTTCAGGAATTGTGTAAATATTTGCTTCAAGAGGTTGTGCAGTGCCCAGGGCAGGAACATTAATGGTAAAAATGAGTTTGATTCCTCAATATCTACGGGTGAACACCACGTTCTTTTTCATTCTTTTCCCTTAAACAATAAAAAACATGATAATTTCTAATGCATTTTTAACATTGAGATAATGGAAGGTATGGCAAGTGCCTTCTTTCCTTGTGTCCTTGCAAGCCATTTTTATTTGGGCTACGGGTTCTGGTTCTCATAATCCCTCCACTTTCTGCCTTGTAGGGCCTTATTTATTTATTTGGACTTTGCCATCTACTCATACAGCAGTGGCTCTCAAACAATAGAATCACATGAAAGGTGTGTTAAAACACGCATTGCTGCCTGCCCCCAAAGTTTCTGATTCAGTCATTTTGGAGTGGGCCTCAAGAATTTGCATTACAGAGCATCTGGGCGATGCTGCTACTACCCATCTGAGGGCCCCACACTGCTGCGGCAGAAACGCAGAACCAAATCCACAGGTCAGCTTTGGCCTTCTTGTGAGACGCGTGTACTGACGAAACAAGGACAAGACAATACAACCACTGTTACCACTTACTGAGCACTTAACATGTATCAGACACTTGGTAAACCGTTTGCACACATTATCATATTTAATCCTTACTAAACCCCAGCAAAATGTTCCCACGTTATAGATTTAGAAACTGAAGCTATTAAGGCCATGGAAGTTTCCCAGCACCACGCCAGAGTAAATGCAGAGCTGAACCCAAATCTTTCAGAAAGGGAGTGCATGCTCTTGCTCCTTTCTACTATCCATCCCACTGTCTTCTCAGGCTGCCGAAAGTAACAACTCACCCAGGGAAGTAATTGTCTCTCTTCTCGGATCCCCTACTATTTAATTTATGTCTTTCACGTTATTGCTTTAGAATATTATTTTCATGTCAGTCATCCTCTCTAGATGCCACCTTCATTCATTTAACAAATTTGCAAGGGATGGATTCTAGCAATTACCAGAGAGTCCAGCAGAGAATTTGCATCCCATAAATGCTTCTCGAGCTAATGAATGAATGAATTCACAAGGGAAACGTCACTGTGTATGCTAATGAGATTAGGTGAAAAGAAACAAGTGATCGCTATGTGTATGTTTGTGTGTCACCCGCTTCTCCAGGTTATGCCAACCTGAAGGCAGCAATCGGGAAATCCGGTTATTACCTACCACCCTCAAGGGCGGGCATGTGTGCAGACCCAGCTCAGAGCCCTCCCTGGCTCGCTCCTGGAGTCCTGAGCATGCCTCACGTGAACCTCAGACATGACTGTCCTGTGCCAAGGACTACAGTCATTCCGACTGTACCACCTGCGACTCCCAGCTACAGCACTGATGCTGTCCCTGCAAGTTACATGTCATTCTTGTTGTGGCTTCACTTTCGCCTTTCCTGAGGTGGCAGCTCTGCCTTCCTCTTTTGATCGCTGTGCAATTAGCATGGACGCAGCAGTTATTCCGGACGGTTCCAGTGTTACCCACGAAACAAACCCGTGTTCTTGGTTTCTTTAGGGTCTCTAAAGATACAGTCTATTTTTTTAATTCTCTCCCCTTTCTTTAAATTTATGACCTCCCTACCCCACCAGACACAACCAAGAACATCCCTGCACCCAAGCCATGTGCTTTTCCTGGTGGGAAAGAGGGTGGGGCGGGAGGGTGGATCCAGGTCAGGAGATTGCGGACTCCCATACCATGGCATTCTGTATTCACCATCACTCTCCTCTCTGAAACCATGATGGGACTGTCTGCTCTCAGCCTGTGTCCTTGCACATGGGATTCCCAGGCTTCCTGGAGGCTAGAAAAATGGCTGCAGCTTCCATTGCTTCATGGTATTCAGACCCATACTTACTGAGCTCTGTGATCTAGGCCAGGCCCTGTTCTGTGCATTTCACATGTATTAATTTTTAGAGTTCTCACTTTGACCCCATGAGGAAGCTTATTATCACACTTTTTTCAAACACGAGAGGAGGAAAACAGAGAAGTTAAGTAGCTTGCCCAAGGCTACAGAGCCGACAAGTGGCACTAGACTCTGTTCAACTCTGTGTGCTTGTGGGAGGGTCTTGTCTGTTCTGTGCGGCTCAGTGGTCCCCCAGCCCGAGGTTCACCTAGGTGGGCCCACATGCCATGAGGGAAATGCACACAAAATAGAATCCCACCACACTGCACCTCAGCTCCTTATGGAAGATGATTTTGGAAGAAAATATAGATGTTTTTGTTTTATTTTAAGAGGTGAATCATCCTGAATGTGGGGGAGTAAAAATTCAGTTCCTCTCATGCTTCAATATATGAGAGTGAAAAGTATTGTCAGTAGCATATTTGAGTGAGAAGAGAGAAAATTTACTAGAAGAAATAGACAAAGAATTAAACCTGGGTTGCCCCTGATAATTTTTAAATGCACCTCAAGTTTTTCTGATATAAATTTTTGGCATGGCAGGGTTCACCCTCGTAGATATTGGACACATGAACAGTCGTAGATATGGCTATAAGTATTTGCAAATACAGAGAAATAAATGGGACTCACACTGCTTGAGCTCACTAATGCAGTCTTTATCACACTTGACCTTCACCCAATCCTTGGGCATTTTGGTGCCAAGTGCAGAACATTGACCAAGATACAGAAACAGAAAGTGCTTCACCCCACAGAAAGGCAAGAATTGGTTGATATTTCCAGCTTTATCCTTAAGCCACACTGCATGTACTTTTTCTGTAAATGAAAACATCTGGCTCATACCATCATGTCTTGAAAGGAAAAGCAAACTATAAGTTTCCAGTAATAGAGAACTGATTAAATGATGGTGCAATGCATCCGCATTAAAGATGCTTGGAGCCATGAAAATGACTTTGGAAGAATTCCAAATGATAGAGAGGGAAGCATTTTACAATATCCATGGACCCCACCTTCTCAGGAACGTTGCTGTGTTCTTATCTGTATTTCCCACTTGCTTCTGAAGAAGTCTGTTTGGCTACCACTCTCAGTGTTCCTCCAGAGATGACCAGCGACTTCTGTGTGGTCAAGGGCAAAGGTCAGTTTTCAGTTCTCATCTTTACAACATTCAACATTGTTATCATAGTTCATTGATTAATACATTAACATTTTCTTTGTGGAGTGGGGGATGCTGCATTCAGTGTTCAGAAACATTTTAGGATGTAGCATACAGTTTTGTGGAGTTATATGTCACTTCATGTTAGTGTTACAATTGAAATGTGAGTCTTTGCTTCTTCAAACTGCAAATCTAAAGATTCCAAATGAAGAATCTGGGATGTGCAGGGCATTTCAGGACACTTCACAGAGTCTTGTTCCTTAAAGTGTTTGGAGTTTGCAATATAATTGTTAGGCTTATCAAAGAAAGTTATGAACTTTCTATATTTCTTGTTTGTTCTGAAAGACTTATTTTGAAAAATAAGAAAGACTCATTTTTCTATACTGTCTTAAGTATGGATGGAAATTAAACAACTTCTCTTGAATTCCAGTTAAAAGCATTTGATAGGTAGGCGTTTGGTACCTAAAAGACAATTCCTCACGATGCACAAATACGCCCTACCACTTCCTTTCGACTTTGAAAACTACCATCAGAGCTTCGGCAGTTTCTGGGGCCATGACCTGTGTGTCCTGGTGTGGGAACGGCAGTCTTCCTCAGACAGTAACTTCGTGTTTCAGTGCTGCATCATCATAAATCTTTCTGAACGCTTTTTAAATGACGATTTGGGATCCAAATTCAAATTAAGTTGAACTGTGTGTTCTACTACCAGTATAGGTAACTCAAACGACAATTACATGAATACACACCTTTTCTGCTCTGCTCAGTTTGGCCATTAAAAAGTACATCAAACCTGATCTGTTGGTGGTAGCCAAATTTCATATTCTGCTGGATGAATCATGATTTCAGAAGCATTAAAATGTAAAAATATGTTTTTGAATTGAAGAAATATGTTGCCTTTGTTTTTGCTTTTGGTTTCAAGGTTTTCTGATGTTCTGCAGCAACCTATATTCTGCAGTTAGAACCAACTCAAAACAAACCATCAGTCTAGAGGAGTATTAGAGAAGACCCAGCACTTCAGTGGCTGCCTGTGGTGGTAGACTCAGCTCCCGGGTGGCTATGCTTTCTAAGCAAAGCCTGGATTATATGTTCTACCTAGTGCCGATTCCCAAGCCTCAGTGGACATGCCTAGTCCTCATTACTCCAGTGATGGCCAAGATCATGACTCTCACTTCTTCAGAAGCTTTAGTGGATATGCCCCTTGCACTCACAGAAATTAAAAAGCCATTGGACACTAATATTCCCATGCTTGGATATTTAAGAATTTTAGCAGTCAGAGGGAATTCTCCTTGTACCAGAACGCATTGGTCTTCACTGCCAAAACAAAATGAAAAATTGAAGCCAAAGTGTTTTAGCTTCCTTCCCTTTATTCTTTTTCTACTCTCAACTCGGAGTCTGGGAGGAAAGAGGAGAAGACCAGTTTTTTTAAATCAGCAATCAAAATCTTACGATTACCAGATAATTTCCATTTCAGCCTGTTTGTTAAACAAGACGTCCAGACCCAGGCATATGCTTTCCTCTTCTTTGACAAGGGTGGATCTCAAGGTCATGGCCAGATATGGACCTTACGTGGTTTTTATGAGAATTAGATGAGATAACTTATCAGCAGTGCACAGGATGGATTTTTTTTATGTCGTCTTTGCCTGCCTTTACTTTTCATTCTCCCCTCTTCCTCTTTCTTTTTCATTTTGTTTTGCTTTTTTAAACTCAGGTCTGTCTGACTTAAAAGACTGTTCTTTTCCCCTCAACTGTTTATTTTGAGATTTCAAAACTTCAACAACAACAAAAGTCAGAATAGTGCAATGGACTCCCGTACTTCCTTCACCCAGATTTACTAACTACTTATATTTTATCACATTTGCTATACTTTTTCACCACTTACCTGTTAAGAAGACATTCTCTTATACAACCAAAATACAATTATCACACTCAGAAAGTTTAATTAATTTAATATATTTTTCAGATTTATAGTCTATAGTCAAATTTTCCAAATTACCCCCCAAATGTCTTTTTTTTTAAGAATCCAGACCAGTTATTTTGTTCACCTCCCTCACTTTGGAATTGCCATGTCGATCCCTCTTTACTAGCCAGGCTCAGGCCGCACACGTCGGCAGTGGTGTCGCAGCGGTGATGGCAGGTCCCCGGACTGTCACATCAGGGGCGCATGATGTCAGAATGTCTCGTCAACGATGATTCCACGTTTGATCTTTTGGTTAAAGTGTGCCCACCGGGTTTTTCCATTTAAAGACATTCCCTTTGAAAAGTGTTAAGTTGTAAGTTTCTCTGTGTCATATATTGTTTCACCTCTGAGCTCCATTGAGCATTTTGGGTCGTATCCAACCCTCTCATCTGTCATCTGCCCTGGAGCCTGACTCAGCAGAGTGGGGGTGAGGCTTTGAGTGAATACCTTTCCCTAGCTACCTTTCAACCATTGATGTCAACATCCATGCTGATTCTTGTCACCCACTGCAGAGGTTGTAGAATCATTTGGATTTTTTTTTAAGCTGTCTCCTCCTCTCTTCATTTCTCCTCCGGTACTCTGCTGTAATGCATCCATTTATTCAAAATACAAAAGTATTCAAAAACTTTTGAAGGTCTTCCATGACCAAGGCAGGTACCATACTCAGCACTAGGAATACAAAGTTGGACCCTGGCCTTGGGAAGTTTAGGTGACTATATTGCATTTTATGTTTTTTATTCATCCATTCACTCAGTGTTTATCATTTATCTACATTGCTCTACTTTCTGGGATTCCAGCAGTAAACAAAACAATCAAACTCCTGTCCTATGGGACTTACGTTCTAGTTGGTACGTGAGGAGAGAATATAAACAGGGAAAACTGGGGTCATGGGAAAGAGCTGATTTTGAAATCGGTCAGGGAAGGCCTCAATAATAAGAGAACATGTAAGCAAAGACCTGAAGGCAGTGAGAGAGCAAGCCCTTTGGGGAAGTGGGGAACAGGTGTTTCAGACAAAGAGAAAGCCATGTGCAGATGCCTGCTGATGGTGTTAAGGGACACCTGGGAAGCCCATGTGAGCAGAGTTAAAGGAGATAAAATCAGAGAGGCAGGAGCAGAGTGGTGCTAAGTAGCAGCTGAATATGTGAAGTAAGAGAGAAGTTGGGTTAGGGATACACTTTTGGAGTTGGCAGCATATGAATGGTATTTAAAGCTTGCGATCACCTAGGGAGGGAGTGTAGGTGGAGCCCTGGAGGAAAACTGGCAGGTTGGGACGATGACAAGGAACCGATGGAGGAGGGCAAAAGGAGAGGACAGTGAGGCAGACAGGGACCAATCCGTACCCCTGGGGCCTAAGTCTTATACCATTTGGGAGACTCCCTTTTATTACAAATAAAAGTTTAAGGACAAAAGTAAATTTAGAGTGAGAAAGGAAATCACAACAAAGTCCTAATTCTTTAAAATGCATACTATAAACATCACAAAATCCAAAATGTAATGCATTCATATTGTTACTAATTGACTGCCTGATGTGTTTCCTTCCACATTTTTGGCTGCGTATTCTTTGATCAACTCTCCATTTGAGGATGAAATACAATTTTCTATGGAAGAAGGACATCATTTAGTTTTCCTCTGGCATGGTGCTCAAAATTAATTTTATTATGATAATTTAGAAATAGTTGACTTCAGCCCTGGCTGGTGTGGCTCAGTGGGTTGAGTGCTAGCCTGAGAACCAAAGGTTCACTGGTTCAATTCCCAGTCAGGGCACATGCCTGGGTTGCCGGCCAGGGCCCCAGAGTGGGGCACATAAGAGGCAACCACACATTGATATTTCTCTTCCTCTTTCTCCCTCCCTTTCTCTAAAAATAAGTAAATAAAATATTTCAAAAATTAAAGAAAGAAAAGAAAGAAATAGTCGACTTCAACCCTGGCTAGCGTGGCTCAGTAGATTGAGCACCAGCCTGTGAACCAAAAGGTCACCAGTTCAATTCCTAGTCAGGGCACAAGCCTGGGTTGTGGTCCAGGTGACCCCAGTTGGGGGTGTGTGAGAGGCAACCAATCAATGTATCTCTCACATATGAACATTTCTCTCCCTCTCTTTCTCCCTTCCCTCTCTTGAAAAATAAATAAATAAAATATTTTTTAAAAAAGAAATAGTTGACTTCAGTGTCACAGCTCTCTCTGATAAGGCTTCATCTGTGACTTCCTCTGAGGTTTCTTACTCTGGGCTCCTTGCCCAGGAGCAAGACCTCAGGGAGCCAAAGCATCTACTCCCACTAGATGTGGCATGACATCCTATGGCTCCCCGTGACCCAAAAAGTAGCTGGTGCAGCTCAGCCAGGACCACCCAACCTTCAGTTCCTGCCCTCTCCCAACAGCTAGGCTGGTCCTGAGGGGGATATAAGGTGGTTAGAATGAAGCCTGGGTCAAGGTGACCCCCTGCAAAGAGCAGAGCACACCAGTGTCTCCTTCAGATCTCTCTGAAATAAAAGCTGGGGTCCACGGTCCATGAGGTCTACCATGGATCCAGCTCTTGCTGGAGTCCCGGTGAAGTAGAGGTGGTGCAGCCCACCAGCCTCACTCCAAGCCCCAGGACCCCTAGCAGGATGATCTCCCAGCAGAACAGTGTTCCAGGCTGCTGCTGGGTGCCAGAAGACGAAAGTGGTCTTGGAAGAAGCTTATAAGTGAGAAGCCCTGATGCTTCAGTCAGTTGGCCTCTGTTAGGAGGAAAAGCAGGAAAGAAAGCTTTCATGGAAGCCAAATGAACGAAGTATTTCCAATACAGAGGGATCCGTGTATGATGTTAAATGCTATTTAAGATGCTAAGAATCAACCATTGAATTACCATGAATGTCACTGGTAATCCTGACAAGTTTGGTGGCATGGTGGGAACAAAAGTCCAATGGGGTGTGCCTTAGTAATAAATACCATAAATTGGGTGGCTTAAACAACAAACATGTATTTCTCAAGGTTCTGGAATCTGTAAAGAGTCCAAGATCCAGGCTCAGGCAGATCCCGGGTCTGGCGAGCACCTGTGTCCCGGTTCACAGAAGGCTGTCTTCTTGTATACTCGCGTGGTGGGAAGAGAGAGAAGAACAAGCTGTCTCATGTCTCTTCTAGCACAAGGGCACTAATCCCAACAGGAGGGCTCCACGTCATGACCTGATGAGCTCCCAAAGCCTCCATCTGCAAATACTACCATGTAGGGGATTGGGGTTTCAACATAGGAATCTGAGGTGGGCGGGGGTGCAAATATTCAGCCACAGCAGGGTAAATTGAGGAGACTAAAGAGGCGAGTAGGACACAGTGTTTATGTATGAAAATTGATGTCTACAGTTTTTATTTACAAATGGGCGAATAATATTTTCTATTTTCATCTCTGCAGAAAACCTTAAATTATGTTGTCACTTCAGTTTCATGTCACAGTAGATCCCAAATACAAAAGCATTTCCCCATTTCTGATATAGTTGCTCAAAAAATTAAAAAGGGAACTTAAAATCTCATCTCTTTCTCAACCCTTGTATATCCAAATGCAACTAGTCTACAACTTACCTCCCGAGACACGGAAAAGTCATCTGGAGAGATGGAAGTGAGAACATTGTGATCACATGAGCTGACGTCTGCGCACTTATGTCACTTGCTGTTTACCTCTGGGTCCTGCCAAACATCCTTGGGCCTTTTACAGCCCCGTCACTTTTCACCTACCCCAGCGCTTGATTCAGCAGAGCGCGTTACTCTGCCCCACGGCACCCTGCCTTCTCTCAAAAGCAAAGCAACTGGGAAATAGGTGAATTTAAAAACAAAATCATACTTTAAAAAATATGGTGACCCATTTCATGTCCTGTGTGTATATGTGACCATTTCTACACAGTGGAAAATTCTAAGGCTTTTCAAAGCAGCACCTTAGCAGTTTTTAAATTATTGAAATAAATCATGGTATTTTATGATTAATTTTTCATTTTAAAATGTTTTTCCATCTAACTTTTGCCATCACAATATTGCTTAACAAAGAACCCTACTGTTTGGGCCATTCCTTTTGTGTTACCATATGCGTACACAGCCAGTGTCCCCATGAATTTCCTTTGTGACAGTTGTATTCGTCTGAATTGTTTGTATGACATAGTGATTATCCTATTAACTTAATAACTGTTTTGTTAGTCTGTTCTTAACATTTTCACTTGTCTCAGGTGTACCAAACCCAGCCAGTTAAGTTGGTGCAAGAGATTTCTTCATCTTAGTTCTTTGTTGAGTATGATTTGATATTTTCTGTAAGTTCAGAGATGCTTCTGTTTCCTGTTTTATGTTACACAGAGGCTTTAGCCTCCCCCTCCCCCCAAACATTGCAAGAACATTTAACTGTGTGCTGTGTTGTTCTGTGAACCACTTCCTCTTGATAAGTACCTTCACTGCATTTTGAAAAAAAAACTACACAGAAGGAATCGGGTGAAATCCAGTATTGCCAGTATTTTCCAATCATACTGTACTCTTGCTACTTCGTAGTTTCCACCAGCATGTGTGATCATCCGGATTCTGCACAACATAGTTCATACTGTGTATGACTCCTGTCACGAACAAATTTGTAAAAAAATCTTCTCTCATTTTCTATCTGCAGTTGTACTGTATGAGCTGATTTTCCTCCTTGAAAAAATTAACATGACTATTTTTTAATTTAAAAAAATGTAAAAGCAAATTGATACCTACAGAGTCCCAGATTTTACACCTTTTTTCTCATTCTAGTTACAGTTTAGCTCTGGCAATCTAGCTATCAGCTCAAAACACTGTTCACCTGCACTAAGAAATACGTGATAGGATGTAGGGTAAAAAACGAACAGCCTCAGTGCAACAATGCAAACATTTTGATTTAATACTCTTTAACATAGGAAGGCATGTGGTATGTAGATAAAGTCTCTCAGACAGTTCATGCTTGGCACATTGATGAAGAAAAATACAGTTGGGGAAAACCCACAGGAAAAAATCTTCCGGAAGTTTGTTTAGGCCTAGAAGAGTATCTGGGATCAACAAATATTTGCTGACTGACTTAAATTGCATAACTTGAAGCAAGTTACTTAATCTCGGGGTACCTTAGTTTCCGCATCTGTAAGATTCGGGAAATAAAATTGTCCTATCTTGGGTGGTGGTGAGGATGGATTCAATCAGAAATCCATGTAAAGTACAAGGACAGGGCCTAGCGCAGAGTGAGAACACCTAATAGTGAGTTATTATTTTTATTATCAGGTAGATAGAGGGAATGGGGAGAGTTCTCTCTCTCTCAGCCCACAGCCATTCTCAGAAGCAACAGAGGGCTGCTTTCTCCTTGGGAGATAGGTAGCAACTGTTCTGCTGGAATTTTGAAGATCAACTCTAACATGTCTGAACTTAACTGAGTGGTCATTTTACTGATCAGAAAATCATTTTTAAAAAATTTTACCAGCATCTATTTTTTTTTAATTTTTATTGAATGTATTGAGGTAACGTTGGTTAATAGAATTATATAGGTTTCAAGTGTACAATTCTATAATACATCATCTGTATATTGTATTGTGTATTCACCACCCCAATCAAATCTCATTCCATCACCACTTATCTCCCCTTTACCCTCTTCTACCTACCCCCACCCCACTTCCCTCTGGTAATCACCATACTGTCGTCGGTGTCTATGAGGTGGGTTTTGTGTATGTGTGTAATCCCTTCACCTTTATCACCCAACCTCCCAACCCTGCTCCCCTGTAACAGCTGTCAGTCTGTTCTCTGTATCGATGAGCCTGTTTCTACTTTTAATGTTAGTTTATTTTGTTCATTAGGTTCCATATATAAGTGTAATCATATAGAACTTGTCTCAGAAAGTCATTTTTATAATTCCCTTGCTGTGTCCTTTAAATTTTTTACTAAAAAACATTCTTTTTCTTTAATTCTCACTGTTCTAAAATTATTACTCTGTTATTGGTATCAGTGCCTCAATCCAAGTACAGATTATGCATAAGACACAGCTGAAAAGATGAGCTTCATAACCATGCCAATTAGACTACCCATGAGTTCATAGCATCCTAGTTGGGCACCACAAGAAAGCAGACTTTTGACAAACTAACTCCTTATAAAAGTTGAAATAACATGAAGCTCTTTAAGGCATTGATGCTGGCTGCCACTGAATGTATCATTTCTCTATAGCCAAGAATTGATAATAACAACAGAAAATATTAACCTTTTGATTTTATGAAGTTGTTAGATGCATTTTATAAAATCTATATGAAAAGCAGTCTTCTTAATTGTATTTTGTTTTATGGAAAATTCTTATGTTTATTATTATCTATTTTATTTAATATATAAACTTTTGTGTTTATTGATAAATCTTTTAGTTTTATATGCATTAAATAAACCCTTAATCTAACATTATTATGCTCAAAATACAGTTTATAGCAAGGAAGTATAATATATATAAGAGAGCAGTATTTGAACATGTTCATCTGTGTGTTCATTTTAAAAATCATTTAAATTTTAAACAAATTTAAATATCAGTACATGATTCAATAAATGGTTTTGGGAAAATTAGACAGATAATGCAAATAAAATGAAACTAGACTACATTCTTACACCATACACAAGAATAAACTCAAAATGGATTAAAAAACTAAATGTAAAACTCAAAACCATAAAAATCCTAGAAGAAAACATAGGCAGTAAAATCTTGGATATTTCTCATAGCAATATTTTTTCTGATATTTCTTAGGCAAGGGAAACAAAAGAAAAAATAAGCAAATGGGAATACACCAAACTAAAATGTTTTTGCACACCAAAAGAAACCATCAACAAAATGAAAAGACAACCCACTGAATGGGAGAACATATTTGCCAATGATATATATGATAAGGGGTTAATATCCAAAATTTATAAAGAACTCAAACAACTCAACACCAAAAAGACAACAATTCCATTTTAAAAATTCCAATAGGCAAAGGACCTGAATAGACACTTCTCTGAAGAGGACATACAGATGCCCAATAGAAATATGAAAAGATGCTCAAAGTCACTAATTATCAGAGAAATGCAAATTAAAACCACAATGAGATATCACCTCGCACCTGACAGAATGGCTACCATCAGTAAGTCAGCAAACAGCAAGTGCTGGTGAGGATGTGGAGAAAAGGGGACCCTCGTGCACTGTTAATGGGAATGCAGACTGGGGCAGCCACTGTAGAAAACAAAATGGAACTGCCTTATGACCCAGCAATTCCACTTCCAGGAATGTATCCCAAGAAACATGAAACACTGATTCTTAAGAATACATGCACCCCTATGTTCACCACAGCATTATTTACAATAGCCGAGGTTTGGAAGCAGCCCAAGTGCCCATCAGTAGGTGAATGGATAAAAAAATCTGTGGTACATCTACACAATGGAATACTACTCAGCTGTAAAAATAGAAGGGAATCTTACCTTTTGCAACAGCATGGATGGACCCAGAGGGTATTATGCTAAATGAAATAAGGTAGTCAGAGAAAGACAAATACTATATGATGATTTCACATGTGGAATCTAATGAACAAAATAGAAACAGACTCATAGATACAGGGAACAGACTGAGCTGTTAGAGGGAAAGGTGTGTGGGGGCTGGATGAAATAAGTGAAGGGATTAAGCAAAAAAATATTCATAGACACAGACAACAGTATGGGGATTACCAGAGGGAAAGGCAGGTTGGGGCAGGTAGAAGAAAGTAAAGGGCAGATAAATAGTGATGGAAGGAGACTAGACTTTGGATGGTAAATACAAGATACAATATACAGATGATGTGTTACAGAATTGTACACTTAAAATTTACATGATTTTATTAACTAATATAACCCCAAAAATTCAATTAAAGCATAAAAAAATTTTAAAAATATGAATGAATAATGTGTTGCCCTGACCAGTGTGATTTAGTTGGTTGGGCACTAGGCTGCAAAGCAAAAGGTCACCAGTTCAATTCCCAGTCAAGACACATGCATGAGTTGTGGGTTAGGTCTCCGGTCATGGCATGTTCAAGAGGCAACAGATTGATGTTTCCCTTTCACATCAGTGTTTCTCTCTCTCTCTTTCTCCCTGCCTTCACCTCTCTCTAAAAATAAATAAATAAATAAATAAATAAATAAATCTTTAAAAATAAATAAATAATGTGTTTTCCCAACATTCTAACTGTAATCAAATAATCACCTTGAAGAGAATTTGGAAACTACAATTGCATCAAAAACAAAATAGACAAATAATAGCACATTAAAAAAAAATCTGGTATCAGCAAATACACACACATGCACATACACATGAGGTCTGTCCAGAAGGTATCCAGCCATGCAATGTAAAAAATAGAGACATTTACTGAAGAAGATACAAGATACAAGAAACATTGTACACAGGACAATGATGCCTCAGTCCCCTTCAGAGGAGGCACCTTGTGACCTCACACAGTTCTCCCAATCTCCATCAGTTGCCTCATCATATTTTCCTGAATCTCATCAATGATCTGAAATCTCTTCCCTTTTAAAGGTGATTTTAGTTTGGAGAAAAGCCAAATGTCACAGGGCACAAAATCTGAACTGTAAGGGGGCTGAGTCACCTGGGTGATTTGATGTTTCACCAAAAACTCTGCATGAGATGTGACGCATGAGCAGGTGTGTTGTCATGACGAAGCTGCCCAACACCAGTTGCCCATAGCTGCGGCCTTCTGAATCATCTGAATAGTTTCCATGTAGGAATATTCAAGCTTCACACAAAGTTTGATGCATATTTGTTGCTCTACTCACTCAGTCATTTTGAATGTGATGGCCACACAGTACACATGCTCACTCAACAGTGTCTACCACCCCCACTGACGAGTACAGTGAAGTCGTCATGGTTCACACATGCGCATTCCAGTCCACTCTCCTCGGCTGCCAGGGTACATCAATGTCACACAAACCTTTCTTGTTATATTAACAATGGCTGAACTTTTTCCAGACAGGCCTCATATAATTTATTCTCTACTTTGAACCCAATACAAGGAAGAGACATGTAATTCTAAGTAAATACCAAAATGCATAAGTACACTATAAATTATATATTAAACTGACACAGATAACCTGATATATTGCTGTATAATGAAGTTATTCTAAAGTAAGATATAAATCTATGTTTATGGAGTTGAAATTAATTAGATAAATGATGTGAATAAAGGAATAATTAAGGTAGAAGACATAACTTGTTTTTATATATTAAATAATGGTTAATGAACCGACTACTTGAAATAATAACTGACTTTAGATTGAATAAGCTAACAAGGAGTCATTGATAATGTCACTCAAGCTGGGTAGCTGTTAGATTTTGCTCAAAAAATTTTGGGTTTGAAAACTGATTCAAGGCTAAATAGATATGAGCTCCAATGAAATCTTGTTTACCAACAAAATGTATTTGTGTAAATATCAGTATTTACTTACTTGGAGAGCACTACAGAAAGTGAGTGAAGTTCCATAAACCTAGGTAACAGCTTAGAAACAGACTTCTTGTTTAATTGCTCTGATAGTTACAGGAAACATGGAGTTTGGCAACTTCTAAGGACTGTCCAGCCCTGGAATGCAGTGGCAGGCCCCTGAGTGCGGTGCGACAGGGTCCATGTCCAGGGTGTACGAGGTAGGATGCTAGCTCTCCATGCAGCCTGCGTCCTGTGTGCTCTAGCTCACTTTTTTCCTATTAGTTTCCGAGATTGCTTAGCATTTGCTAACACAAAGATGAACAAGATGCGATCTTACTAAATAACAGCTCCCAGTCTGGAAACAGATTCTAACATGGCAACAAAAAGAACATGATTCAGTCTGGTAAATGCTACTGCTGAGTATATAAACACCAAGGGCCATATGCTATTTTGTTTAAATGTCACAACAATCCTATGAATTATATATTATTCTCGTCGTGTTACAGACAAGGAAACAAGCCTATGGGGGGTTAAACACATTATTGATGCTGTTGCTGGGACCCGGATTTACTGATACGGTTCCCAGAGGCAACAGCTGACAAATCTCTCCACTGATTTTGAAGACACCGTTGAAGTATTGACACAAGAACTGGGTGTTGAATGAAAAATACGGTTTTGTGAGGGAGATGTAGGCAGAAGAGGATGTTATTTCAAGGGCATAGCATATACAAAGACAGAGAGAGTTTGTTAAAGCCTGTTCAGACAGCATCAGGGGCCCTGAATGGCATGAGTTGAACCCTGAAAAGTAGGTTGTGGTCAGTTATGAAGGACGTGAAAGATATGCTAAGACCTGAACTCTCTCTACTTCATCTTGATCAGTCATGGAAGGCTTCTAAACAGGAGGATGACACCCTCACATTTGTATTTCCGTTTCCCAGTGATGGTGGTGAGACTCCAGGGGCATCTGGGAAGCTGGAGGCTGGAGGAACTGATGAGGGATGGGAAAATGGGAGGAGTCAAGGATTATGCCAAGGTTTCTAAACTGGACTAATAAGTGAATAATGACCATTAGCCAAATTCAGGCACGTGGGAGAAGAATGCACCAGAGGGTGAATAATAATGAGAATTCCTGTTATATATTGAATGGGTGCTGTCCTGATCTAGGTCCAAAATCATGAAATTTCTAACCCAAATGGCAATGACGCCTGCAGCCTAACTGAATTACATATAGGAGGTTAACCTCGCCACAGACATAAAAAATACGCTGTTGCTCATGTGTATCAGAGCACTTAGGAGAGACTTTTTCCAGCTCTTTTGAGATACAATGGACATGTAACACAATGTAAGTGTGTGTACGACATAATGATGTGATACATGTGTGTACTGTGAAATGATCACCACAGTAAATTTAGCTTACACACCCATCACCCAACATACATATCATTTTTTGCAGAGGATAGATTTTTAAAATATGTATGTATGAAGTTTCTATATGAAATTTATATATGTGGAAAAGAGAAACTATTTGAGGATGAAAACTGAGACTTAGAAATTTGAGCCTTAGGGAAGTATTGAGCATTGGGGGGAAATTGCCTTGGAAATTCAGGGAATCTTAGGCAGGATTTCAGCCCCTCTCCTATACACTCCTTACCACCCCTCCTTCCAAAAAAACACCCCAACAAATGTATCTGATAAAGTACTATTCTAGTTTTTTCTTTTACTAAACAGTTTGTTGTTCTTCCCAGGACACAAAAGGAACTCAGAAATGACATACTCACAAAAAGATGTTAATTCCACCCAACATGATGTGTACATTGCTTGTTTTGCAATCTATTACTTCACCAAGGCTGCTCCACCCTGCCGTTAACCCAAATAACACTTCCAGCCCTCGTGGCTGGGTGTTCTGTCTCTCTGTCTGTCTGTCTCTCTCTCTCTCTCTCTTGCTCTCGCTTTCATCTTGATTTTGACTTTGGAGAATACCACACATACAAATAGACACATCCCTATTTTCTCACACTTGTGTGTGTGTGTGTGCATGGTATATGTTTGTGTGCCTTGTTCTGTCCATTCCAAAAAGAAGGTTTTCTTGCAGGGCAGAATGGATAAGTATGTAAAATGATTTTATTTACAGATTAATACAGATTTATAAATATATATTAATAATAGCCCTTAACTCAAATGAATGTCTTGTTATTTTCACCAGGGATGCAACTCCTTCAAACTGTGGTTCATTCGGTAGCAGACCCACTGATGACTCAACTTACAGCACATTTTGGATGCTGACTGCTTTCAGTGTTTTCATATCAACAGATTCTGGGGTAAAGGAATGAAAGGGCAGGAGGAAGGATTTTTACAGACGAATCTAGGAAGAGTGTCAGCAGAAGTTATGAGAATGTACTGTTTTGAGTTATTTCCATCTTAGATGCATGATTCATGCTGGCACGTCCTTAAACCCGTTGTGTCAGAGGTGTGTCCAGGCTGAGAACCATGGTCTTTGGGCTCAGTGGGTTTTTCTGACTCATGGATATCATGTTTCCTTCTAAGACTTTATTCGTCATCGTTTTAGTGCTTTTCCAAATTTACTGATACAAGATGAAACATCAATAGCAGGACTCTTCTTACTAGCATTGTCTTTGATTCCTATGAGTTTATTGTAAGACTGGCTGGCAGTTTTGAGGTCAAAACATAAATCTGTTTTTTCCACTTTGACTGGATTACTTTGCTCTTACTAAAAATTTTAAATGTGCCCTGGTTGTAGCTCAGTGGATTGAGTGCAGGCTTGCGAACCAAAGGGTCGCCTTTTTGATTCCCAGTCAGGGCACAGGCCTAGGTTGCGGGCCATGTCTCCAGTAGGAGGTGTGTGAGAGGCAACCACACTTTGATGTTTCTCTCCCTCTCTCCTTCCCTTCTCCTCTCTCTAAAAATAAATAAATAAAATCTTTTAAAAATTTTTAAATATTAACACTAATACTGTCAACTTTTCCTGTTAATAGTAATTCATCTGAAGGATTCCTCTATTTTTGTCACACTACCGTGCTACATAATATTCTAGTGAAAATAAATGGGCTGTTCTGAAATTTTATTGTTTATTCAGTTAATTTCCTCCAATTAAAACAATGAATGGAATACCATAATCATTTCTTGAGCAGATTGTTTATGAAACCCTGGGTACTTTGTTAACTGATATACTTTCTTTCCTCCACTGTGTAGGGAATTTGAAGAAGGGAGGGTATGATACAGATATTTTCTAAGCACCTGGGAGGGGATAAAACTACCTGGGAATGGATCCAGCTTTGACTCCCCGCCCCACCTGCAGTTCTTTTTCCTTCTTCTGACTGCAGCAAACCCCAAGCCCAACAACCCGCATAAAAAAGCATGAACATCTTCCGTGTTTCTTCACTGATGCTTTGTGCGAGTCTTCGCTGACCACTTGGACCTGCTCACGTAGACTCACACCGGCAGTGTCTGCCTTGCTGTTACTTTCATACCTGGGTGCTCACCTGCCTATATTGTGTGATAGGACCCTGAGCATTTGCTGAATGACTTCCTTGGATTCCTCCCTGTCCCATGTGTATGCACACCTGGTTTTCTCAGGGGTGTCTGCTCCTTAGGAATATACTTGTCCCATGGTATCATAGACCTCTTGCGTTTTAACTGAAGTCCTTTTCCTGGCCCTTTCCTGGCCAGGCCAGTTTTGTAGTTACCCATGCTCCTGCAAGATGCCTCCTCCACTGGAAGCCAGATAGGGTGTCCTGGAAAATTAACAATCATCACAAGGATGATAGTATGGCTATGGTAAAAAAAGAGAGATGAGAGAGAGAGAAAGGGAGAGAGAGAGAGAGAGAGGGAGAGGGGAAGAGAGTGAGAAAAACAAAGAGAGAAAGAGAGAAAGAAAGAAAGAAAGAAAGGCCCTTTTGAGCTACATACTGAAATATTTATGGGAAAATAATATTTGTCTCAAAATAATTATTGGGAGAAGATTCAGATATGATGTTTAAATTTAAAAGGTCAGCCGTGAGTTGATCATTGTTCAAGCTGGACATTGGGTACATGAAAATCATGACACTATTTTCTCTAGTTTTGTATATGTTGAAGTTAACATATGAAATGATTAAAACACAAACACACCCATACACACACATAAATATTGTTTGGCTTAAATATTACATGCTGATCCTCTACTCTTACGAGACTTATTAGCTTGAACTGTAATTAGCTTTAATCTTCTAACGTTTTAGAGCATTTAGGACCCTTAGATTTTATCTCCAGCAAACTCTTCATCTTACAGGTGAAGTATTGTAGTTAATTCCCTCTGCTAAAAAGCATACTACTAATTAGTAGCCAAAGGAGGCCTAGTAATCATGTCTTTTAGTCTCCTAATCCAGCCTCGTGGAAAACGTCAGGCAGAAAGCAGCCAGCCGCACCTCACGGGTGTTTGGAAACATTGTAGGGAAGCACTTCTCTCTTGGGCAACCGCTTCATTTGTCCTGGGTGAAGAAAGGTTCTTCTGTGGGCTACAGCATAATTTATTTCTGTCTCATCACTTGATTGTGTCACCATTTTAGTCCTAAGTGTTTATCATCCCACCACTTACAAATAAATGCACCCAAAGCTGCTATTTCAGAGATAGCCGCTCCTGACATGTGTCTGTATGAATTTATAAGTGGAGGTGAAGTTCCATGTCTCTCTCCTTCATAACCACCTGCGTGAAGCTTCCTCCTCTTCTAATAAGGGTGCCCTTTGGCGAGGTGAATTCCTGAACAATGTCCAATTTGTGCACTTGGCCCCAAAGACACTACTTTAGTCTGCAGCAACAAAGTCTGATTGTCGCTCTGAGGCCATTTCCCAGGGTTTGGTTCAATCTTGGACCAAGCAAATTGGAGAGGAATCCATCATGGAATTTCAGACTGAAATGAACCTTCCTCTCCATAGGGCCTTCTCTTCTTGACTTGTCCGTGCATGGGGCACTTGGAGAAAGAATAAGAGGTGGGACAGTTTCAGACATCAGGCTTTTATTGGACTGTTTACATCTGGGTTTCTTTCTTTTTCAGATGGGTGAGTCAAATGATGATATAGACCAAATGTTCAGCAATCTGCTGGGAGAGATGGATCTCTTGACCCAGGTAAATTCCTCTTTTTAACTTTCAAATTAGAAAAACATGGGGCTACCAATTTTGACTGATATGAGAAGAGCTGTCTTTTAAAAACTAGGCATTGATGGTATATGTTGCTGACGCCCCTGTGGCGGTACTGGGGAAAGAATGGAGCTCTCTCCCTGATTCCACCTGAGTTCAGTTGATTGACTGCATTGGTCACGCACACGTTCGGTCACGGCAGTTCTCATGCTCATCATGCTTAACCAACAGAGGAACCTCCCAGGGGCAGTCCTCCCACAGCCACCTCACTGAACAATTTCTCTTGCACTTACCCTTATAGAAAGGCTAGCTAAGAAAATTGCCTGATCTTCAGTAAATATTCTTGGCCACTTTTTGAGGAAATGCTACATTTTAAAGAACTAAAAGGTAATTTCGGTGGCCTCTTTACGCTGTAAGACCTTCATTCCCTGAAGTAGCCACCCAGCCATAGGATGCAGGTATACGAAAGACCAGGTTAACTCAGAGGTCAGTCACGGGCAGGCTGAGCAGGGCCCGGAGGCTGCGGACCTGAGAACCCCTGAGCCAGGTTGCTAGTGTGTCGTGTAGTGTCCTCATAGATGTTAGCTCCTCACTTCCTGCGTCAAGTGCTGAAATACAAATAACCCAGTATTCCTCAATTAGGTAGGGGTCTTAAACTTTTCTACAAAACAAATGAAGAATTGTGTGTGTTTGTAAAGAATACTGTGTAGTATAGATGTCACAAGTGCATCATTACAGGACATTTTTTCTGTTGGATGGAATAATTATCTCATTCTCTGTTGACCTGTTTTGTTTCAAGACGTACTTTCTAGAATCATTTTTAAGTTGTAATCTTTTGCAGGGGAAAAAAATCACATAAAACATTTTCAAATAGGAATGTCATTTCTAAACTTAGAGAAAAACTATGTAAACCGTAAATGACTTTTGACTTAATGGTTAAATTACTGCAAAAGTGTCAGTTTCATGATTAACTGTGTGGGGTGGGGATCTGTTTCCACAGAGTTTAGGAGTGGACACTCTTCCTCCTGCAGAGCCCAAACCTCCCAGAGCTGAATTTAACTACAGTGTGGGTTTTAAGGATTTAAATGGTAAGTATTATGATTTCTTTCCTAAACTAATTTGAAATCATAATAATGACTAAAATCAGTGTGAAACTACAATTTGAAAACAAAATCTAAGGAGCCTAGACATTATGATAAGTGTAATTTTTATAGCCCTGGATTTAAGATTGCATTCTTCTGTGTCTGGGTTGAATCGAGAGTGCAAGGGGATAATGTTGCTTGTAAGGAAAAGGAACACTATCTTGCATTCGTGTAAAGTCTCACAACCATCTTGTGTTTTTTAAGAAGTAAAGGGAATTTCTTATTCCTAAGCTTTTAGAGTAATAGGGTACAGTAGAGTAAGAAAATATTAATAAACAAATATTTCTTCAAGGATAATGTTGAACCATTCATTTCATAATGATTGACATATCATATACGAGTGGATGTTCCAAATAGAATATATTTTAATTTCTATGTATAACATATATAATATGATATATTGCTCTATTTGACATTTTATATTCTCCCTGAGATCATCATGTTCTTTTATTAACAAAAATCTCTCCTCTTGCCCTGGCCTGATGGCTCAGTTGGTTGGAATGTTGTCCCACACACCAAAAGGTTGCAGGTTCAATTCCAAGTCAGAGCACAGACCGAGGTTGCAGGTTTGACCCCCCGTCCGGGTGCAAACGGGAGGCAATTGATTGATGCTTTTCTCTCACATTGATGTCTGTCTGTCTGTCTCTCCCTCTCTCTCTCCCCGCCTTTCTCTCCTTGAATGAGAATATTTTTAAAGAAACTTCTCTTCTTATTTAGTGCAAAGACAATCTTTAGCCCGTGTGCTATTCAAATTACAATGAATGTTGAAGTAATCCCTTCCACATGAATGAGAATTCATTGCAACATTTGAAAAAGATTTTCCAAAGACTGGAAGTCTCTACCAAAAGAATGGCAAGCAAAATAATAGAGAAACGCAGTCATAGAAATCCAGAGTTCCGACTTTCATTTCTGACACTCCCTGGGTTTCTTTGTTTCTGTTTTTTCAGTAATTTTTCAATAAATGCTTAGGTGCCAATGCCAGTATCTTGATAAATTATAATACACCTCTTTCTATTTTCTTTTTTCCCATCCTCTTTTCTATTACTTGCCATATAAATGTATTGTCGTTATCTGCCATTTCCATCATAGCATTAAATGAAAGAAGGCAAACTACAAATCACTTTTGCATGGGTAACATTCATGAAGTTTCAAGAAAGCAATACACTTTTGTAAAATTATGACGTTAATAGATAGCATATACTTGCACATGTGAGCAACGAAGATTTGCCTCTCCGTACTCACATACGTATTCTCTTCTAATTTTTTGTAAGAACAGTTAAGTTCTACTTTGCCCACAAATTTCAGTTCTACAATACAGTGTTATCAACTATGGCCACCGTTAGATCCTGAGACCTCATTCGCTTTGTAACTGAAAGTTTGTACCCTTTTACCAGCCTCTCCCTATTTCCCCATCCCCATGGCAAGCAGTACTCAAATTACTCTTACAGTGACCTTTTTATCAGTTTTCCCAGGCACAAATCTTTGTTTTGATTATTAATGCGATTTTTCCCTACCAGAATCCTTAAATGCACTGGAAGACCAAGATTTGGATGCTCTCATGGCAGAGCTGGTAGCAGACATAAGTGAAGCTGAGCAGAGGACAATCCAGGCACAGAAGGAGTCTTCTCAGGGCCAGCAGCATTCAGCACCTCTGGACATATCAAATTCCAGCGGCACAGCCTCTCTCAGTTATGGAGCAAATGTCGCTGCAATTAGTGTGAGCCACTATGAGGATGATTTACCACCTCCACCAGAGGACCCCCTGTTAGACCTTCCTCCGCCGCCACCACCTCCTGAACCTCTCTCTCAGGTATGTGGGTGAGGCCAGAGATGGCAGGACCCTTGACCTCTCTACCCATCATCTGCAGCTTTCTTCAGAGTGAGAGTTATGTTCATAAATTTGTACTCTGAAAGCTCTGAGATGCTAAGAAACAAGGATACAAAGAATGTTCACTGCAAAGGCAGAGTCCTCCAAAAATAAGACAGGGTGGTGATTGCTGGGGGGAGGGAGGTATAAGGGGACTAAATGGTAATGGAAAAAATATAGTGAAGATTATATATTAAAACAAAAGACTCATAGGTGTATATAAAGAACCTACTAAGGCCATAATCAGGAATCACTATAGTTTGGCTAAAATCTATATTTATATGCAGCACTTCCTGATAATAGTCAACTTTGGAGGGTAATGTTTTATTAAAGTGGTATGAACTGTGGGACTGATTTATACATTTCTGAGTCACTGGTGCAAGCTGAGCAAGTGAAGAATAGAAGACATTTCTTACATGTTTCTGAATTGAACTAAATGGAATTTCGCTGAACTGGGCAGCCCTGTTCAGTAGGGCAAAGATATATCTAAGAATCACTTGTAATGTTGTAGGTGGAGAAGTGCTATGGGGTAGGCAGGTGATCAGGGCTTGATAGTAATACATTTGCGCACACTGGGAAAACAAGTAGAAAGTTGATATGGTCATTATTTGGGACATTGACTTATAGCATGTCTCTCATAAAAGTAAAAAAAAAGAACTTTTAAGATTTTTTCTTAGAGTGAGCCACTTTAAAAATATTTTAGAGTGAGAATTTCACTCCATTTCTGGTGGCCTCCACGTTTGTTGAGCTGGGTAATGATGGTCAGTATACAGAAATACGGCCCTAGGGACCCTGGAAGTTCCTGCAGTGCCTTTTGAATGAACAAATATTAAATATAAATCAAATATTCAATCATATTCCCTGCTCTATTGTGTATTTATTCTAGGAAATCATTGAAAAATCGGTGATCCCTATAGAGCAGAGGCTCCTTTTTCCGTTTCATTGAGCTCTGAGTGACATTCTGTAAGGTTAGGGTGCACAACATGATGATTGGATACACACGCGCGTTGGGAATGATTACCACAATGAGGGCAGTTAACCCCTCCATCACTCCACACCGTCACCTTGTTTGTGTATATGTGGTGAGAACATTTCCATCTGTACTCTCTTAGCAACTTTCAAGTATGTAATTCAGTATACTTTACTACAGCCACTACGCTGGACATCAGAGCCCCCAAACTCATCTACCTTATAAGTAGGAGTTGGTGCCCTTTGACCAGTGTGGCAAAAAAAATGGTAAAAAAAAAATTTAAAAAACAAACACATATAACTCTGGTTGGTGTGGCTCAGTGGACTGAGTGCTAGCATGCAAGCCAAAGGTCGCCAGTGGGATTCTCAGTCCAGGCACATGCCTGGGTTGTGGACCAGGTCCCTGGTAGGAGGCATGCGAGAGGCAACCACACATTGATGTTTCTTTCCCTCTCTTTCTCCCTCCCTTCCCTTCCATCTAAAAATAAAGTAAAATCTAAACTTTAAAAAACTCACATATAATTTCTGGAAGTTCTCAAACCCCTTGAGTTCCTCCAGTAGATCCTTCAAGTAGAAGGGTAGTTTTGAGCCAAGCAGAGATTTTTGTGGATCAAATATGTGAAGTTCTGTTAGTGTCATCATTTCAAGTTGCGATTCCTAAATATAGAGGATGATGACTGCCTCCTATATTTCTGGGCTGGAGGTTTCTGTTATGGTCACTGAATTCTGAATTCGGTCATGTGAAATTTGGTGCCCTACAATACGGCCCTCGTTAACATAAAGTTACTAAGACACTAGCAGTGGCACAGGTATTTACTGGCTGGTATTCTTAATGGACTGTGTTGAATGCCCTGCCATTTTACAGGAGGAAGAAGAAGCCCAGGCGAAGGCTGATAAAATTAAGCTGGCATTGGAAAAACTGAAAGAGGCCAAGGTCAAGAAGGTAAATATGAATCACTTTTGCATGGGGACATTAAATCAATGATATTTTGTTATATTTAATTATTAAAAATAAAATTTCAATTGATGCTTTCCAAATAATTGTAATGTTTTAAATTTAAGGGCAAAGATAAATTAGATAAGTAGTCCTTCTATGCCATCAGTTAGTTCATTTGTAATTGATAAATAAGAGACTTATGTTAGTATAAATGTGGAAGTTTTCAAGTCTCTATACCCAGGGCTCCCTCACACCCAGGGAGCCCTCTCTGATTCAGCTCAGCTGTTAGCTAACAGCAGGTGGCACCACCTTCTGGGCCTGCCTTAATTGGGTCAGAGCACAACTTCCATTGGCCTTGCTTCCATCTCTTTTGCATAGTCCTGGAGGCAGCCTCTAGCCTCACTGCCTGCCCTGGAAGTCCAAGCTATCTCTTTGTGTAGCACATGTTGATTGGCTAGTGCTCTGGTTTCAAAGTTGCGTAGGTTTGAGAAACCTGCCCCAACCTATTTTCCTAATAAGCCTGTAATTTTACTGTGCATTTGTTTGTAGAACATAGGTTTTTCAGGAGTACCTATGCTGTATTACAACAGAAACACCCGTATTTTTTAGTAGAAGCATATACCTAATTAAAGTTAATAATAGTTAATTGATAAATTAAAAGAAAGATGAGACAATCTTTGTCTTATTTCAACCTGTGAAGCATATTACTATCTCTGAGACTCATTAAGAGCTTTTCATTTATAGTTGGGTGAATCGTTCTTTCTATATAGGGCCTTAAACTTTATGTTCATGGTCCTTTCAATAAAGGTGTTCGGTACATGTTGACTGATACTCAACAAATATTCCATGAACATCCCTGGATTGAGACTTCTGAGGTTCATCTAGGGCTTTCCAGACCAGCCTGGTTCCATTCATTCCAAACACGCATGAACTTCTTTACCATTATTCTTCCCTGTTCTCTACATGTGATTAAATTCTGTGATCATGCCCTGGCTGGTGTGGCTGGGTTGTGGGCCAGGTCCCCAGTTGGGGGAGTACAAGAGGCAACAGATCTATGTTTCTCTTCCCCTCTTTCTCCCTCCCTTCCCCTCTCTCTAAAAATAAAATCTAAAAAAAAAAAAAAATCCCATGATTAATAATTGAAATTCTGTATCTTCAGCTGCCTGGCCCTTCCTCCCCTTGTACTTACTCTGGGACACTCTGGTTCCGATTCAGCTCTCCTCCTGCTCAGCCTGGGCCCTCAGTGCTGCCTTTGCGTTGCCAGTCCAGTCACTCACCCACTAACCTAGGAAATTATTTCTACCTTGTCGTCTCTTAAAGCCTCCAACACCTCTCTCCTCATCTGCATTGTCTCACCTAATGCTGTTGCTGCCCATTGCACTTACCGACTGCCTGCCTGCACCTGTGACAGAGTCCGCAGTCTTTCCTGTTACTTTAAGACCAGCCTTTCCTCTTGTCCCGAGTTCCTGTCCTCTCATCTTGTCCCTCTGCTCAAAAGCCTCCAGTGGCACTCATCTCACATAGGAAAGCCCAAACCCACAATGGCCTAAAGCCCCCTCTGACTTGGCTGGCCTCTATCTCCCACCACTCTCCCCCTCACTCGCCCCCTTCTAGCTATGTGGTCTCATAGCTGCTCCTGAAATATTCTAGGCACACCCTGGCCTAGCTGCCTGGAAAGCTGTCCCCCAGATTCCAGTGGCTCTTCTCTGTCCCTGCTCTAGGTCTGCCCAGTGAGGCCTTTCCTATCTGACATCACACGCTCCCCAAAACTTCCTGCCCTTCCCAATTTCCTTTTTCCCCTCAGTGCTTGTTACCTTGCAACACACTATCTACGCCTCTTTATCATATTTACTCCCCATCTACATCTCCTCCTTACCCCCATGGAAGCTCTTCCAGAGAGGTTGTGTTTTCCTCACTGGTGCATCCCCACCTCCTGAACAGGTGCAAGGGAGACAGAGAGGTGAGCAAGTCAGATGAGGTCCCTGCTTGTGGAGAAGTGAATTCTAGTGGAGGAGGTAAATGCCAAAAGAGAAAATAAAGCAGGAAGAAGCCCAAGCAAACCTCTGGTTGTTTATAAAATGACAGCTACGTTGGATATATTTTCAGAGGGGAAATGAAAAGAGAAGTTGATTCTTAGATGAAAAAGGTAGAACCACTAACATATTCAGTCTGTTTGCTTCAGCTGGAGGTTAAAGCAGGGAGGAGGGAGCAGCTGTTTCCTGCTGTGTATAAGAAAGGAGAGACCATGGCCAGAATCTAGTTGAGGTGAAATATAACAGTAAACACAAATCACAACTTGCCCTGATTTAGCAAAGAAGATGTAAAACAGAAAAGTCACTCTGAACAATGAGAAAGGAAAATTTAAAAGCCAGGTTGTATATTTGTGCTGATTTCAGAAGCTCTAAATGTTTGTCTTAAAACAAAAGCGTTTGTGTGGCACAGAACATTAAGAAAATAAATGCCATATTCATACAATAAAAAAGTGACTAATATGTATTCACACATAATCTACACTGTGCCTTTACAGGAGGGAACACAAGTTATCTGAAGTGCTTTGTCCCCACTGTTCTGTAGGTGCTGACACCTTTCTGGGCCATGAATTGTATATGCATCTTGTAGGACAAAGCTTTGAAAACTGGAAGCCCCATCAGATTCAGGCATTAATTTTGTTTGTTTGTTTTTTCAAAGCTCTGTAACCCAGGAGAACAATTCCATTTGTAAATTTTATTATAGAAGAAAAAATATTGCAAATGATTCAGAGCTAGGGGATATTCTTGTATTTAATAGCTTGCAACAGAACAAGAAGAC
This sequence comes from Desmodus rotundus, assembly GCF_022682495.2. Classification (NCBI taxonomy): domain Eukaryota; kingdom Metazoa; phylum Chordata; class Mammalia; order Chiroptera; family Phyllostomidae; genus Desmodus; species Desmodus rotundus. The sequence goes on from NC_071390.1 coordinate 145,807,066, forward strand.
ATTATAAAAACTATAAAATCTTTCCTGTAATGCAATGATTTTCAACCTCGTGGCACATATAAACTAATAACTAAAATTCTGCAGCACACCAAAAAATATATTTTTTGCCTGTCTGACAAAAAATTATACAGGTATAATTTTGATTCATTCACACAGGACAGCTGTTGCTGTGTTGGCTGTTACTTTTTTTTTTACTTGACAATCTGAAGGAAAAGAGGTCAAGCGCGCCTGACTAAATAGTCAGATATTGCATGTTTTAAACATTCTTGTGGAACACCAGTTGAAAATCGCCTGCCATAATGGATTAGAAAAAGGGAGATTTTTCATTCTTGAATGGTTTACCCTATATCACATAGTGTATATGTGACAAGTACTTAGCTTGTTAAATCACATAAGCCGAGTTAGCGAGTTAGCGTTAGCGGGTTCTGTGTTGATACAGACACTCATCAACTTGCAAATGTGATGGAAGCTGTGAAAGTAATAAATATGGTTCCTTCTCGCTAAAAGTCACCTTCTGCTCTTGATTTTCTTATTTTCTAAGTTTTGTAATTCTGGACATTCATAACTACATGTGAATTAAATTTAGTTTGCAATTTCTGCAAAAAAAAAAAACAACCCCAAAACATTTCATCTTTGTCAAATTATGTGGGCTTTTTCTCTGTATAAAAACAAAAGAAACAACCAACATGCTTTATTTTCTTAAGAATTCCTAAGTGAGAATGAAGCGTGGTCAAACATCATTAATTTTGCCATCATGAAGAGTTACTCTTCTAAAACCTAACATTGGCAGTGTTTCCTAGGACAAGTAGCTACTTTATAGGAGTTATTTTCAACCGGTGAGTGGCAAGAATTTTTTAAAACACGCAGTGCCTGACTGTTTAGTCAGGGGCACTGACCTCTTTTCCCTCAGACTGTCAAATAAAAAGATGAAAACAGCCAACACAAGGAGCCATCCGGTGTAAATGAATCAAAATTATGCCTATTTTTTTTTTGTCAGATCGGCAAAAAAAATACATTTTTTGGTGTGCTGAAAAAGTTTAGTAATTCGTTTATGTGGGCCCTGAGATTAAAAAAAGTTTGAAAATTGCTGCTTTATAGCAATAATTCTCAGCAGAGAGCAGCAAATACACCTTCCACAGAAAATAACCCTGGTAAAGACCACTATTTGAGGAATGTTTGTTTTTCCATGCGACTCTCAGGTCAGGTGAATGTATCTTAGACACTGGACCTATCATTTTAAACACATCAAAAAACAAACAGGAAGAAAAGCAACGATCCTGAAGTTTTTCCCTGGGGTTGGGAGGAGGGGGGGAGCGTGTGGAGAGCGTTCTCAGGCGAGCCTAAATTTGGCCCCAGAAGCAGGAACTGCACTTCTACTGCCCTGATTTCTGCATTTTGACTCTAGGGAAGACAAGGCTCTACTTGAAGCTTCAGCTTGTGGTCCTTTCTGGAGCCTAACCCAGATTTTATCACCACCCACACCTTTGGTTGCTATCAGCAACTCTGCATAACAATCCACAGGAACTCTGCCTTCTCTCTGTTAACAACTTCCTGTTCTGAAGATCAGATTAGGTGGAAGTGGGACCTGAGGGGCAGTTTCTCGGCTGCTCCGAATCTAACCCAAACTTTGGGGGAGGAAGAAATGTTACCCGCTGTTTGGTGTCTCTCTCTCCAGTCCATTTGATCATGTTTTACACAATGATATGTCGCATTTGTAAGTCACCAACCCCGGGCAAACAGAAGAGGCAGAACTTGTCCTTAGCCATTTTATACTTCTCTCTTCAAGTTAAAGTAGAAATTGAAGCAAGAGTATCAGATGGTTCTGGTTAATGGTAGTTTCCAGGATTTCTCTGCTGATTGCATGTGGATTAGTTGCAGGCACCCAGACAAGAGGCCGGGCCGAGGCAGTGGCTGTCTGGAGGACCGGTAGCACCTCCTTCCCCCACTGGCAGCATTCAAAGATAGACCCTAACTTCGCTGACTAACTAGACTAATTCCCACTCAATCAGGTAGGATCCGTTTAGCAGGCACATTTCCACTGTTCCTTTTGAAGACTGGATATATACCACCATTATAACCTGTAGCAAACTACTGTAATTACAAATACACTATAAATACACATATGTCAAAGAAAACCCAAACCCTAGCTGCATTGCTTCATCATCTAATTTTGTTGTATTGCATCAGAATCAGGGTCTCCGTTGAGGATCAGAAATTTAAATAACTTTACGAGTTGTCTGGGGAAAGTCAGAGAAATCCTATGTCCTTGTTGGAGATGATTAAATGCTGCTCCCACCAAACCCTCTAGATTTGGAATAACTACCAATCTGACTCTGAACTCAGTGCCAAAAGTCAGTCAGATCACTAATTTTGCCTGCATTCTTCCATAATGGCTTATTTCTCAGTCTACCTAATTTCACTTAATGCACCTCTAGTCTCAGCTGTGTTCTGCTGTGATACAACCTGGCTTGCAGCAAGGCTCCTCGGCGACACCACATCGCTGTGCTCTCCCTACCTTTGAAGAATCTGTAGGCTAACCAATTTAGTCTTACCTGTGTCTTACAACTCTTGGGTTGCATGGAAAGGAACCTAACTCCAGCTAAGCAAAAGAGAGGAATTTATTACAAAGATCCAGGTGTGGCTTTCAGTCACAAAAGGCTTCTGGCCTCCAGGATGAACCTGAGTAAGTAACAGACAAGATGTCAGGAAAACAGGATGTTGGCACCTCTTTGGTTCTGTTTGTCTTCTGCCTCCCTCACCAGAATGCAAAGCCTCTGAAGCCTGGGCAAGGGCTTTGTTTATTGTATGTCTGTCTGTTTTGTAAGTTGGTTTCTCCACCTCTGTATTCCTAGCACCTTAAACAAGTGCTCAGAGTGTGAGTTCGTGTTGAATTCATTGGTGGGACATAGTCTTACTTAAATGAGCAGAAGCAATAGCAACTTTGAAATCTTAAATCTTGTTGGCCTTCTTCAGTCGCTGAAATTCAGTGGTTGCTCTGTGGCTTTATCCTCAGCTGGTTGTCAAGGTGCACATGAATGATAACAGCACGAAGTCGCTGATGCTGGATGAGCGGCAGTTGGCCCGAGATGTTCTAGACAACCTGTATGAGAAAACCCATTGTGACTGTGGTGTAGATTGGTGTCTTTATGAAATATACCCAGAACTACAAATTGGTAAGTCCCATCCCCAGCTATTGGCTGCATTCCACAAACCTGTGGGTTACTTTTTTTATGGGTTTTAGCCTTTTATTCACACGAGTTTGGTTCAAGGCCATCAAGACTTCCCATGCATCACTTCCCTTCTGTCAGATTCAGTTCTGCCTCTTCATCTCTTTGTGGGGAAGAGACTCAGATCAGAGCAGGTGGCTAGACCTTGGGGAATGCAAGCATTATTGTTGTCACTTCTCTAGTGGTTCCTCAGGGAAAGAAAGTGACAGGATGATACTTCTTACTGCATGCTTAGCAAGCTGAGCAGATGGTGGGAGGGCCTGGGTATCTGTCAGCTAACGTCTCTTGAGAGTTTGCTTTTTTAAACTATATGTAACTCTGCCCCACATCAGTGTCCATTTCCCCTTTCTCCTTCCCACCCGCTCAACGTCTGACACTTTGCCAAGCTCAAGAGGCTCAGCCATAACGAGCAGAGGGCTGTTGATAGAAACTGATCTAGTAAAAAAAAAAAAAAGAAAAGAAAAGAACAATTGAAGAAACACTATTGCTTCTCATTCTTAATACCACTCACAGAACAATCGTCTCCCAGGAGAGCTTGGTGGAATATAGAATTGCCTGTTTCAGAAGTTTCGGTGAAATTTTTTTTGGAGGAAATGGCCTATACTGAAAGAAACTCTTGAAGTTTTCTTCAACTCTGAGTCAAACAGAAACACGAAAGCCTTCCTTTATGTTTAGCTTTGGTTCCAATATTCATATATTGTTATTAGAGTTTAAGGAGTGATGTTTTAGTGTGCTTACCACAATTTCATTCATAGTTGTTTAAACCAATTATTGCCTAATTGTCTTCGGTACAGATAGGGTGCTTACTTCTCCCTGGAACTATTTACAGTCAAAAATGCCAATATGAAAGAAATGCCACAGCTGACCGTTATCACTGCAGTGTAGGTCCATCTGCCATGTTTCTTATGGAAAATAAGTGGAAGATCTGACACTGAAGAATAAATATAACGGGAATGTTACAATGTGACATCATGTAAGAATTAGGAGTTTCTGAAAACCTACCTGAAGTATAAGGCTTAACTCAAAGTGGCTTGTTTTTCTTGTTTCATCAGAAAGGCTTTTTGAAGACCATGAAAATGTTGTTGAGGTCTTATCAGACTGGACAAGAGACACAGAAAACAAAGTGGTATTTTTGAAGAAAGAGGAAAAATATGCTGTATTTAAAAACCCGCAGGTGAGATAACTTGGATACTGTTAAGCCATATAAAGTATGAAGGATTTTTTTAATGGCACCTATGGACTAACCACATCATTCACGAGCTCACAAAAATATCCCAAGTGTATTCCTTTCAAAGAAACACAGACTCAGCCCTTAGGTCATATATGTAAGCTAAGAGCCCCTTGAAACATCCAGAAAGAAAATAACCCATTTTGTTTCTTTTGACTCACCACCCAAAACATCTCAATCTCTTGACTAATCCTTCTTCTGGGTCCGTATTTCTCTTTGGCTCCATTAATCCGGTACACCTGGATGCACTCGGTGTCATTAGTGCTTCATATTTTGAAGATACTCTTACCTTTGTTGTTCATTTTGGTGCTTATTGATGCTGAGACCACAAAAAGAGCTCCTGGAATAGGTACAACTTCCTGCGCTTTATTTTACAGTCTACATAATAAAAAGCATTGTTCTCCATATTTGAAAACTTCCTTCAAGTTATGTGTCCAAGGATATCACAGAAGTACCGGCCTTGAAACTGTGGCTGGCCTCCAGCCAACTGTGATACATGAAGGTCGATTCTTTTTAGGAAAGTCAAAGAGTGTCAGACACAGAGGAGAGCCTTGGGGACATCCAGACACCTTTATATTTTATAAGCTAAAAAAACAAGTCTCATTTAGTAGAGTCAGAATTAAAGGGTACTCTAGAGCAGCTTCCTCACAAGAAAATGCACTTTTCCTTACACTGTGCTTTTCTCTAGAGTCTTCTCTGGGTTGTATGGTGGCAGACGGACAACAAAGCAATAAATACTGTTGTTTATGACAAATATCAAACAATAAACGTACAAAGTTTTCAAACCATAACTACCTTCAATCCTGTGCTTTAATGCCTAAATTTGTTAGGGAGCCATCTAAGCTAGAAGTTCATTTCTTTCTCATGTACCAATCCAGACTGGAAGATCTAGTAGGATGGTTCCGCCGTCCTCAACAAGTGTCCTTCTGTGGGCCCAAGGCAGCTTTCCCACCTGGCCACTCTCCGGTCTGTAGGAGGGGAGTGCACAACCAGACTTCTAACGGGAAAGACCTGCAAATGGCCCTTTCACTTTGCTCATATCCCATTGACCAGAACTTAGTTGCATGTTGATCTTGAGCTACAAGAAAAGCTGAGAAATGTGGCCTCTATCTGAACAACTACACGCACCGTTAAAATGGGAAGCTACTTCAGAGCTGCCACTTGCACAGCTCCTCCACACCGAGTCTGCAGGGGTAGTGCCCAGGAGTTGTGTAACGTGGCTACACTACTGTTAAATGAGAAGAGGAAGAGGAGAATGGGCATTAGTGGACACCTGCACTCTGCTGTGTCCACTAATGAGTGCATAAAACATAACTATGCTCTGTGAATTTGTACCAACTAAGCACACCCACTCCGTTACCACCCACATCAGACGTAGAGCATTAACGCTGCTCCTACAGCCTCCCGCCCCTTCCCAGCCGTTAACCCCATTACAAAGGTAATCACCATTCAGACCTCTGTCACGTTTTTCTCTCTTTTTAAACTTTCTATAAAATGAAATCATATCATAGTCTCTTTTGTGTGTAGCCTTTTTTATCCAACTTTCATTTGTGTTGTTGCATGTAGTAGTAATTTATTCTTTTTTCCTGCAGTTTAGTATTCCATTGTGTGACTATACCAAAATGTGTTTATTCATTGTACTATTGATGGACATTTTATTTGTTTCCAGTTTGGAGCTTTGACAAATAATGCTGTTGGGAACATTCTTGCATGTGTCTTTGTTGAACATATGTAGACTTTTCTCTTGCATGTAGACCTACAAGTGCAACTGCTGAATCATAGCTTATGCATATATTTAGCTTTAGGAAAAGGTGCCAAGCTGTTTTCCAAAGTGACCCTGTGATTTGCCCTCCCACTAGCATTGTATGAGAATTCCTGGTGTTCCAGATGCTGGTCAGCCCTTGGAGTTGTCAGGTTTGGTTTGGTTTGGTTTTTATTTTGGGCTGTTCTTTGTGGGTATGTAGTAATATCTCCTGTGGTTTTAAGTTGAATTTCCTACTGCCAATGAAGAACCTACAGATGCCCTAAGGGAAAACAGCGCTCCAAGAAGGTCTAGACACCTCTTTCCACTTTCTTTCTCTCTTGGACCTTGGCCCTTTGAGTCCTGGTTGCCTCTGTGGCTGTCCAAAGCCCTCAGAGAGATTATTTTCACCCAGATTTTAAAGCTATTTTTGTGGAGCGTTGGTCTGACCTCAAGCTGCCGCACGATAGGGTCAATCAGAGATCTTCCTACTGAATTCTTCTGGATAATAATGTGTTCTTTAAAGCCAAGTAAGTAGATTCTCTTAATTTACAATCAAATGTGAAGACCAAAATTGAAGTGGATGCATTTTTGAAGAGACTGATTTTAAGCATTTCTATTTCTTCAATGTTTGGTTAAATAACCTGTCTTCTGCCCAGTACTCTGCATGGACAGTACTTCGTGTGATGACCTTAAGGTGAGAGAGGCCGACTGTGGCCCTTTCCCAGGTGTGTTAGCATGAGAAACTTCCTCCAGAAATTCTCTCCGATCTGCCCTACCACCGTCTTCTGAAGACAACAATTCCTACAATGTTCTTCTGAACCCTAAAGTTCATTAATTGTATGAAATGTTGTCTGTAAAGTCATTCACATGCTGTTTCCCGTAGGTACTGCAAGACTTTGTCATAAATACATTGGCTTTTCCTCTTCACCCATCCTAGATCAGGGGAAGATTGTTCTTCAGGCAGTACCTGTCAACAGGCAGAGTCTGAGGTTGGCCCTCAGCCCCACTCTGTGTGCCTCTGTGCAGTGGATATGTTTTTTTCTGTAGGCTTAGGGCGTTGTTCTACCAGAAAAATGATTTCTGGAAGTAGAGATGATGAGTAAACTGTATCTGCAGAAGGCTATGGTATGATAGAACATTCTGAAGCCACCAACAGTAGTCAGAGGTACTGCTCATTGGATTTCCTGCCATCCGCCAAATTATTATTCTGCTCTCTGTATAAAAGTACATGCAAAGGCATGGCCCAGGTCACTGTCCTGGAGGACCAGTGCTGTCCACCAGTCACCTTGCTTTACATGGCATATGACATCCTCTGTGTCCTTAAGGGAACAAGCGTGCATATTTTCATAGGTCTGCACACGTAGGTACCTAGAATGCTTGAGAGCTCCGATTCTGACTTTGTCCTTGACATCTGCACTCATGACGCCAAGGTCAGTGTTCTTGGCCTACCTGTAGCCTGTGTGCAGTATGAAAGATGGATTTGCATTCGCAGCTTGACGAAGAAAGTGCTTGTCAGGCTCAGAATATCTGTTCTCTAGAAAATTACTAAGTTATACAAAATAGTGTAAAACTTCATGTTTAAAATTCAAATACTGGACCTTTAATACTTAAGAGAAGTCTTTTACAAATTACTTATCCTGGGCATAGGTCTGAAGATGAGACAGTAAAATGAATGCAAAGAGAGGCTTTGGGCCCAATGCTTAGAAACGAGTCAGTTCAGATTTGAGACGTCAGAGGTGAGCCAAGGGAGGCACACACACAAGGCACCATTTCCACAATGAGTGGGAAAGTAACATTGCTCACCCGGCTCTCAGGTGTCACCTGCTGACTGTGGGGCCTTGGCCTGCTTTCTGACAACACCGGAATCCAGCTTCTCCATTTGAACAGCGGTGTTACTGCTGGCCTTCCCACCACGCAGGGTCAAATCCAGCATGAAAACTGCTTGCTACACTGTGAAGTTATGAGTAGGAGCCAAGTATAGTTATGAGTAGGAGTAAAAAAGATGGGTGTGATCCCACTTGAGATTCAGTCATCTATAATAAATTCATGGAAGGAAACCAGTTCTGCAAATTCATGGACCCAGAGATGCTGCTCACTCGTCTCTTCCCACATAGAGACTTCAAATGGTGGCTGCCTCTATGAATGGACCTCAAACTTCTGTGCTGATACCCCCCAGAAGTTTGGAAAACTATGGACTACCTCACACATTTGTATGTTGACATACACAATTCTCCCATACAATTTTTTTAATTGATCAAAAAATAATTTTATATAAAAATTAGCGGATGCCGAAATACAATATGGTTTTTTAAATGAAATAATGTGTGTATATAGTTGTATTCATAAAGATAAGTACACTAATCAAAAGCTATACAACATTAGCAGCATATCCAAATGCAAACAGATATTCCTCTGGATTCCACATTTCATCGAGCATCAAAACCCACCAATCCTGCCCTGGCTGGTGTGGCTCAGTTGGTTGGAGCATCATCTCACGACCAAAGGGTTGTGGGTTCAATTTCCAGTTGGGGCACATGCCTGGGTTGCGGGTTTGGTCCGCAGTCGGGCTGGTAGACTCCCTGGTTGGGGTATACCATCGCCAGTCCAGGCACACAGAGGGGGCATCCAGTCGGTGCTTCTCTCTCACATCAATGTCTCTCTCTCTCCTTTTGTTTCTCTCTAGAAAGCAATGAAAAAATGTCCTCCAGTGAGGATTTTTCTAAAAAGCACCAATCTTTTAGTTCTTTTCTGGTACATTATTCTTTATCCACATTCTCTGCATCTGATGGATCCCTGGATTTTATTTCACTTTCTGTGTGACATGCTCCACCGATATATATATCATTGGCTGCTGCTTTGGGGGTTGGACATCCCTTTGGGTGTCCAGTGTTAGTCCGTCAAACCAAGAAGCTCCTCACTCTGCACTTTCAAACAACACAGGTTTAAATAAATGCAGATAAGGCAATGTGCAGCTTACTATAAACTTTGACATTTTAAAAAGCTATGCAATGAAAACTAACCACAGTTCTATGGCCATTTGATTCCCACCAGTATCCATTTAAAAAGTACATAAATAAGGGTTTTTTAAATAAGTTTTATATTTTAGAGCCAATTTAGGTTCACAGCAAGAGGGAGTGGCTGGCTGAGGGTCAGAACAGGGACCCTCTAAAGCGTGGGATCAAAACAGGGGCCCCCCTTACCCAGGCGGCATGGCCCCCATTGGGTAAAATGTGTTGGGGCAGTAGACTCTAACTATCCTAATAAAAAGCAATGTTATTCAAGAAACAGCTTCATTTCTCAATCTGGTTGTCATCGGGAAAGTTCTTCTTCCCGGGTGATGGTAGTCACAGGTGGTCCATTTCTCCTAAGTAAGGGCCAGGTGTTCAAATGGAAGTCTCCTGTAACCTAAGGGGTTTTGCTTTCCTAGTTATGTTGCATGTGGTCATACTATGCAAAGACCAGTGAGGTTGCCTGAAACCAAGAGTCCTAAAGACCGAGGGCTGTGCGTGGAGTGGGAGAAGGACTCGGTATTCACATTAGCCATTTTTCTTGCTAGAAGCTAGAAAAATCCGTTTCTCAGAGAAGGTATTGACTAAGTTGACTAACATAAGGTTGCTTGCTTACTGTATCACTTTTTATTTCTTTGAATAACATCTTTTATTTTTCTGGCTTCAAAAGTAATATCAATTTATTGTTTTTAAAAAGTTGGAAAATGAGAGAGGAAATTTACATCATCCATAATCCCACACTCTGACAATAATCACTACTGATATTTTTGGCAATTTCCATTCCTTCGTTGGGTCTGTTTCTTAACTGAAATTCAGTGGTGGTTGTGGCTTACCGTTGGCTGCTCGAGTGAGGAGCCAAGAGAGGAACGAGGAACGAGAAACGCAGCTTCATTCTTCCCCTCAGGTGTAGAAGGGTGCCAGCCTCTGTGTGAGAACCTTACCTCATGGTGTCTGTCCTCCCTTCCTTTCCAGCCTCCCTCTCCCACCAGGGTTCATCCTTACCTCCCAGGCCCAGGCCCAGGCTCAGCTGGAGGAAAAGTCATACAGTGGTCCCAGGATGGGCTACGCTTTTACAGGAAAGGCTGCCCTTGGCTTCAGTGCATAGGTCCTTTCGCCAGCTAGAGCGGGTGTGTGGATCAGACTGTTGCATAAAACCACCTCGGGATCCCAGTGGCTTATAGCAACAGCCATTTCCTCTCTCCTGTGTCTGCAGGTCAACTGTCCTTGGCTCTAGATTATGAGTCAGATTTAGGTAGCTCCACATGCCCCTTATTGTCCTCAGCCCAGCAGCTACTTGTGACACAGTCTTCTCATAGTGAATGGCAAGAGGTCGGGAGAATGAGTGGGAACATGCCACCGCCTCACAAATTCTTGCTCACAGTTGAGGCACTGTATACACCGCCCCTCCCACCCACGTGCTGCTGGCCAAAGCAAGCCACAGGGCCAAACCCAGCGTGAGTGGGACAAGGATATAAGCCCTTCCCATTCTAGCGGGAGGACTGCACAGTCACCTGCAGACAGGCAGCAGGTGCATTCTATCACAGGGAGGAAGGGAAGAATCGGGACTGGGGGTCTGGTCTTCTTTGGGTGTGCTATATTAACCCCCAGCTCTAGCCAGGCCAGCTGTTCACTGGTGGTCCAAAGATACCCAATATTTAACTACTCCCTAGCCTTTGTACATGCTTTCCTTCCTGTCTCAAATGCTCTCCTTATTCCTTTTTTCCTATCTGAATGTCGAACATCTTTAAGATCTAGTTCAGATTTTGACCTCCTCTGTGAAGTCTTGCTTGACCATCTTAGCCCACAGTGATTTCTTCTTCTCTGAAAACTTACAGAACTTGGCTCATTTTGAATTTATGGAGTACCTCCTCTAGCTCCCCCATCTATAAATATGTACAGGGGTGGGCAAAAGTAGGTTAATAATAATAAATAATACAATAATACATAAATAATAACACAGGAATAAGCTGTTTGCATACTCACAACTGTAAACCTACTTTTTCCCCACCCAGTATATAGTCATCTGTCCATCTGTCTACCATCTATTTAAATGTTTATCTTTTCAATATGATAGAAAGTTTCTTAAGAACAGAAATGTTTTACATGTAAAGGATACTCACAAATATTTGTTCTTGGACTGGTAACTGTTCCTTGATTTACTCTTTATTCCAAGAAAGTGGTATTTAAATAAGTAATGTATTTGCTGTTTTTTTCCTACCCAGCTGTCCCGAATCTGGCATTTTCAGAAGCTATAAGAAAAGGGATCAAGCTGTGACTGAAAGTCTCATTTCCCATTTTAAGATTCTCTTATTATTCAACTCAGATTGCCCACAGTTTCTTTTGCCACGGATAAATTAACTTTGAGTTCTGCTGCTCGCTACAGAGCAGCCCACAGTGAGCTGGCTGACCACATGACAGGCGAATGTTCTGGCCCAAGGGCAATCAGTCCTTTCGACTCAGATTTACTTTGTGTCCCTGCGTTTTCATTGGAACAAACACAGTGTAGCACCGTCCCTCTGAAGGGGAAAGAAGTTATTCAGAAGAATCTCAAAAAGAGAGGAGTCTCAGAGAAGGGCACGGCTGCAGATCCTGACTCTGGAGGGTACCCTCATAAAATGGGGCCCTTCGCAGCTGAGAAAGACCCTCACCTCTCCCTGCAGAGAGTGACATGTACTCTCCTTTTCCCAGATGAGGATGAAAAGCATATGCCGCGGAGTCTTCCTGGTGTCCTCTTTTCATCTTTCCACTCATCTGTGATTCACATTTCCAGACTCCCCAGCAAGCTGTGCTTGCTAGAAGCCCCCTCTGCATTCTCTCTTAGGTCTAGGTCATCTCATTTTTTTTTTATTGTGGCAAAATACACATAGCATAGCATTTACCATTTTAATCATTTTTAAGTGTGCTCAGTGGCATTAAGTACATCTACACGGTAGAGCTGGGTTCTCTCCTGTGGGATTTAGAGCTGAGGAGATTTATGAAAAACTCAAAGCTCTGGCACTGACTGGCCTTGGGTAAATCACTTAATCCTTCTGTGTCCTGATCTATGAAACAGCAATTACACCCATGTCGTGGGGTTCTTGAATGGTTGAAATGAAAGTGTACCTGTAAGGCCTCAGAGTAGAGTTCTGGCAGGCATTACATGGTATCTATTCTGGCTGGTCATAGTCTTCAAGCCAAACATGCAAAATTAAAATAGTTTCTGAGCCCTGGCCAGTATGGCTCAGTTGGTTGGAGGGTCATCCCCTAACCGAAAGGTTGCAGGTTTGATTCCCGGTCAGGGCACATACCTAGGTTGTAAATTTAATCCTGGATCTGGGGGCATAGGGTCCCCAGTCTGGGCACTTATGGGAGGCAACCAATCAATGCTTCTCTCTCACATCCATGTTTTGCTCACTCCTTTCCTCTCTCTTTCCCCCTCTCTCTAAAAGCAATGAAAAAAAAAATGTCCATGGATGAGAACAAAGGAAAAAAAAGTATCTGAACCCTATATGAAATCACCCTATGTTAATTCACAATACACTACCCTTCCAAATAACAAGTAAAAGTTAAAGTCTTAAACAAATATTAAAAAATAATTCAATAAGAATTATCAAAGGAATTGTACTATACTTTTTCCCTGTGTTTAAGTTACCAAGTCACCATTTTTATATATTCTATTTTTAGGAGATATCTTAATTCTGCAAATTCTGTTTGCCTGCACTTTGCTTCCTAACTCTGTCCAGTATACACGTTCTCAAACTTGTGTGAATAAACACCATCCAGAAAGAATGTTGGAATGCGGAATTCCAGGTCCTGACCCAGAGATTTCAGTTCAATATGCTGGGAGCTCAGGACCATGAGTTTTATGGGGCATCAGTGGTCTGGGGATCCCTCATGGGAAAACCCTCCTATGGTGCAAATAAACATTTGTGTCAATATTCAGGAGGGTCCTTAATTTCTTCACGTGCTCCAGAGATATGTGTTCTAGTTTTCTCACGTTTTTTCATGCATTATTTTACAAAGCCCTACATTTTCACTTAAAAACCCTCAACCATGGCATAATAATCACTCTGAACGTTGATACTGCAGCTGTAAAAGTGACGTAAAATTTAGCCCCTTGGACGCTCACGATTTTTTTTGAAACGTACACATGTAACATTTAGCCTCAGCCAGTTCACTGATATTCAGAATTAACAAGATATGATACACAGATTTATACAAACTCTGCTAAGAGAGCACACGCCCATCTGTGAGTACTTCGTAACCTTGGTCTTTCCTATCTGGTTAGGCTGGCTCCCTCTCGGGAAATGCCCTTTCTACTTCTGTCGGTCCTTAAGAGTTGCCAAGCCTCACACTCTGTGTTGTGATTGACCCACAGTTTGTTAAAATTAAAAGTAGTTGCCAACATTTATAAAAATCCAGACTATCAAGCTTCTCTTGAAAAGCAGGAACCTCTAGTCCATAGGCTGTGGACTCCTACGTGGCGTCCTCCAGCCGGAGCGGGTCCCCTCCTGGCCACTCCACATTCACCCCAGCCCCCAGCTCTTCCCAGTGCAGTAGGGCCTCCCAGCTTCCAGCATTTGCCTCGTGTTCTAGGCCATGGAATTTAATAGTCAAATGATGCCGTGTCCTCTTTGCTGGTGTTTTCGGTCTGATGTCTGTTTCCTCGTTGATGGTGCACTATGGGAGAAAGAAGCGGTGTTACTTGTGCCCAGCTGTGCAGTAGGCAGCACTCAGGATGCCCTGGTTAGGCACTTGGTTGACAGATAGCACACGCAGAGGTTCCCAGCTGTTCCTACAGGTACATCTTCTCTCTCCAGCAAGATGGTGACTTCCCTGCGGGCTGGCATGGTGATGAAGACTAACTGATCAATCTTTTAATATTTTATTTAGAATTTTTACTTGGATAACAAAGGAAAAAAAGAAAGCAGGGACACAAATGAGAAAATGAATGCTAAGAACAAGGAATGCTTACTTGAGGTAAGTTTAACTTTGCAGAATAGAAGAAAAGAGGAGGCTGTTGACTATTTTTAAATTTTTTGCATCTCAGAACAATGGGTGATTCTGAGACACTGAAATTTTAACTTGGGTTTTAAAATTGCATTATTACTAAAGTATAGCTATTTAGATAATTAAATTGGTTTTTTCAGTCAGTAGTTTAAAGGTATGGCTGTAGACAATATATTTTACTCTTCATGAAGTTGGATTAGTAATTCCTGACTAAAAGATTTATGAATCTGCATAAAATTCATCTCCTAACATTCATTACGATTTATTCCTGAAGTGCCCCACACAGGTCAGATGTAAGGATTTCCACATCTGCTCTGCAGTGAAGTCTAAGGAGCTCTCCCAGCAGCCAGGTGTGGTAGGAAGTCAGAGGCTGGATACAAAGCTGGCTGTGCCTGTGGCATCCCTGTGTCATTGTCCAAGAACCTTGGTTTCTAGAATCTTACTGAACTATTGCAGAGATCCAGAGGGGAGTGGAAGCACAGTGTGTCAGTTACTGTACAGATGTCTGTGATTATCACCGTAGGGCTGTCTTCCAGAAGAAGTTCATTGATGGGCTGAGTCTCTAAAACTCCTAATGAGTTTTCACACAGCAGCTAGGCTACCGTGCAGGCCCTGTTCAGTATGTGACACAGAAGACTGTCAGACCTGTCACCACTGGGCACGCACAGCGGAGCCCCAGACAGGTTTTCTTTGCCCTTCACAACCTTTTTCCAAGTTAGTGGATTTTGAGTTTCTCTTAATGAAATAGAAGACCTGGCGGTGCCTGGGGCCACATTCCCACTGGGAGTCAGTTCACAGACGCTTAAGGGTGCCGGCCCCCACTCACCAGGGTCTTTCCCAGGTTCCCACACGTTTCTACTCCCTCTAGGCCCTCCCAGCTCTGTACCAATGGGTCAGGCACCAGAGCCTTGCCGCCACACCCAAGGTCCTGAAAAGACGTTATAAGTTCTGTGTCCTGGACCAGGATCACAGACAACATTTCCCAGGGAGACCCAACAGTGGGAATGGGGATATTCTTCTGCATTTGCCAAACAGTCTCCAGGTTGAGCTGAGGAAGATAAGGCACCAGGTGTCCCCAGCAGCAAGGAGATTCAGGTTCTGAGCCCATGTACCCAGCAGTGACGAGACTGACAGGCGTGGCAGGGCTGTGGGCGTTCCCACACAGCCACTGTCTGCAGTGCTTGCGCAGCAGCTGCTGAAAGGCAGGGACTGACTGTGCCTTCATTCATACGGTTGCCTGAAGACTCCTTGTTATAGGGCTGCGGCAGTGTTTTAAACGCTTGTCATGCTGTGAAAAATCAGCACTATCCAGCTTTCTAATTTGGCCCCAAAATCTGATTAGATTTAAAAGATACTGACAAGACAACGAATACTAGCTAAATCTGGAGAAAACTGGGGGAAATGTTAACGACAACAAAAATGTGTCCCAGCTCCACTACATATAAATGAACTTGAAGGATGTGAAAGTAAAAGTTATTCTACCTTTATGAGACTGAATGAAAGGAGGTTGAGAGTTATAAAATAGAAAGCAAAAAATAAGTTTTGAGTATTTGAACTGGAAGATGGAATGATATATTATTTTACTACATTGCCTTTTAAAGAAATTTACCAAGAATTATAAATCTACCCTGACTGGTGTGGCTGCGTGGATTAGGCGTCGTCCTGCAAACCAAAAGGTCGCCAGTTCAAGTCCAGTCAGGGCACATGCCTGGGCTGCAGGCCAGATCCCCAGTTCGGGGTATGTGAGAGGCAACTATCGATGTTTCTCTCCCCCTCTTTCTTCCTCTCTCCCCGTCTGTCTGAAAATTAATAAATATAATGTTTTTAAAATTTTTAAAAAGATTTACAAATCTGTGCAAGTTTTGACATTTGAGAATCTACACTTCGGCACTAACTATCCTTTCAGAGACCATGTTAGTGATTGCCTCCTTTGATAAGAAAGCCATCCCATGAATAAGTTACTAACTTATATATATTTTATTACAGAATTATATATTGTAATTTTTCTATTCCTTAGCAATGAAATAGTAATCTTTTTGCTTACAGGAAAAGTACTAATTTTTTTATTTACCAACTTACAACAGGAATAGCCTTTAATACTTACCGTTACAATATACCGAAATCCTACTCAGGCCCTTCCTCCTGCAGTCGGGGCTATTATTACTGCATTTTTGCAGGTAAGGAAACTGAGGTTGGGAGCCTTGCCTCAAGTGGTCAGGAAGCCTTGAAGTCTAATCTACCTCAGGAGCCAGGACTCTCAGGCACCAAGGATTCTCCCTTTCTTTAGACAAACAACATGCAACAAAAACATATGCTTTCTATCAGAACTGTAGACAAAAATGAGTTTTAGCTTAAAGTCTAGTTTGCCAGTTTGTTTAAATGTGAACAAAATGTGTTTACCTTTCATGTGTTTATATAATCGAAATCTCCATTTCAGGAAAGTTTCTGCGGAACATCCGTCATTGTGCCAGAGCTGGAGGGAGCCCTTTATCTGAAAGAGGATGGAAAGAAATCCTGGAAAAGGCGCTACTTTCTTTTACGAGCTTCTGGAATTTATTACGTACCTAAGGGGAAGACTAAGGTCAGAAAGAAAAAATACTAGCAAAAAGAGCTTTCATGAAAGTGACCCCAGAGAAGTCCTCAGGCGGCAATTTAAGTACACTCCTCTCTGTTGTGAGAGTGAGGTGATGACAACTTTATACAGATACATTCTCTGTTGGGACAGAGTTCCAGCAATCCTTTTGTAATTTCCCCATAGCTCTCTCTTGAAGAACTTTATCTGTTTTTAAGTCAGGTTTCAAAAGTTATGCCCAAAGCGTTTTTCTAGACATTAATTTGTTACTTTATGTTTCTATTCCTAAGGACTTTTCCCCCTGTGTTTATGCTCTTGTTCTACAGTCATTATAGCAAAACTTCCTTAACTGGAATCATAGAGGTAGCCTTGATAGATCTTCTTTTAGATTTTAGACCTTATCCTTTGAGCAGGTAAGTTGTTCTCTAAGGTTACTCTATGCACTTTCCTGTCTAATTTAGCAGAGGACTTCAGACGTCATTTAACTGCTACTTGGTGGTTTAGGGCTAGCGCCTCAAATCTGTAAGCAAACAATAAGTTCTTCTTGGAAATAACTTTAACTCTCATTCTGGCCATTAGCTTTTTCAAAGACCTTTCTTTGAGGCGCAGGGCATTTCTATCTTTTGTTTACCTTTTTAAAACTTCAGAATCTCACGTATATCTGGGGTAAGCCACACATGTTGCCTTCACTGCCCGCCAAATGGCCTATTTACAAACTGCAGCCTTCTTCTGACAGGCTTGACCCACAGTCCCATGCTGATGAAGTCACGCTGAATGTCCAGGTCTGCTCCCAGAATCTGTTCAAAGACTCTGCTCCGTCTGTCGGAACACAGGGGAGGCCTTATGGGTGATGCTCAGCCCAGGGAGGCTACCGCTCCTCCTTAGTCTCAACCTTGGACCTGATACTGTTCCGCCTATGGCATCTCTAGTCCAGTCCCAGGCTGGGGACATAAGACTGGACCCACGAATAATTTGTTTTATTTTAGAAACGTTATATCTTTGGCATTTACATATAAATGAGACATAAATAAATCTACCACAAATGACACACTTAGTGATAAAATTAGAAGTGTTTGCATTGGAATAGGACAAGGGTAATTTCTCTCACGGCTGCTGTTAACATTGGGATGGAGGGATTAACTAGAGAGTCAAGAAAAAGAATGAGAAATATAGTTATTGGAAAGAAAGGCAAAAATTCTCTTTATTTATAATATAAGACACTCAACTGAAACACTATTAGGACCAAATAACTTACCAAATAAGAAATTCTTTTCCTTTACACAAACAATATGCTAATTAAAGTATAATGCAAAAGGTTCTATGCATAATAGGAACAAAAAATACAAAATACCTAACAATCAACAAGAAATGTTGAAGAATTATATGGCATAAAATATAAAATTTAATAAAGGAAGTGAAATAACTGAATAAATAGAAATATAACATGTTATTAGATGAAAAGATATTAATTCTTCCCCCCAATTTTCTATATATTCAATCCCAAGAAAAATTTCAATTGTATTCTTTTTATTTGAAGTGACAGATTCTAAAATTAATCAGAAAGATCACACCCCCCAAATTAGGAAGAACACTGAGGTAGAACTCCTCCAGAAAAAAACATTAGATGAGAGCAGGAGAGGGGAGACAAACATGGCGATGAACAGAGAGCCGTCCAATACAAAGGCAACTGAAGAAAGCGTTTCACAGCAGTGGGGCGAGAACTGGGCTTCAATCAATAGCATTGAAGTAAATGTATGTCCACTTGAAAAACTTGTTCCCTGCCTTTTACACCAGCTTCCAAATTAAATTCTAGATGGAACATACTTAGGAAAAAGGGGAATATAAAATCTTATAAGAAAATATAGATTAATATTTTCATAATGTTGGCGTGGGAAAGTCTTCTTAAGCAACACTAAAAGCTCAAAATTATAAGGAGAAAATTGACAGATTTGACTGTATGAAGTTCTTCTTCTTCCCTCGTGGCCACAGATCCAAACAGGAAATTAAAGACTCTCTCTAGCGTTGGAAAGCACATTTGCAGCCGGTATAACCAAGTGCGAATGTCCATAAAATAGGAAGACTTCAGCAAATCAATGAGAAAAGGATAAACATACTCTTAAAAAAACAGCAAAGTTTATTTAATGAGAATTGACAGAAAAACAAAGATCAGTAGCCACTAAATATTTTAAAAGTTGCTCCATCTCATTAAAATCAGAGAAATGTAAATTAAATAGTGAAATATTTCCTCCCATGAGATTGATAAAATTAACAATATTGATTGTTAATTTAATCAATCCAAATTTCAGCAGAAGTGGGTAAGAAAAATGGGCACTCTTGCACGGAGGTTGGAATGTAAATTGGTATGAAACAATATTTATAGTAAAGTCTCATTCATATTTTTAAAATTGTATATGTGTAAGTATATATATGTGTGTATGTGGGTATGTACACACATATGTATATAAATGCTTCCCCAAAACCATTTGGAAGAACACTACTGAACTATTAACAATAGTACTCATGAGGAAAAGAATGGAATTAGAAAAAACAGTGAAGAAGGAAGATTATCATTTTATTATATATGTATATGTGAATTGTTCTTTAATGATTAATATATTTTATTTTTCTAATTAAAAAATTAAAACTTTGAAAATCCAGAAGAAAATATCATTAAAAAATTGAACCACCATAAATAAAGGAATAATTGTGTGCTGCGGTGTAGTTATTCTGCCTGCCCTTCACTCTTTATTCACTAACTAGGTAGAGAATATGCGATGTGATGGGGGGGGAGTAATAGAACAAATCTGTAATTGATGTGTAACCAAATATGTAGATTAGAGGTTGCAGTCTTTACAATGCATATTATACATGGAAGAGAGGTTTCTGTTTCCATAGCAACACCATCAGCCCCTAGAGAGAAAGTGTGAAAGGAACCTTTTTTCCTCCTGGAGAAATGCATGAAGTGTGTGCTAATTTACTGAACATCAGATTTACCTCTCATTGTTCCTCCTGAAGGGGACATGTTTTTCTTAATGCTCAATCATGAAATCCATCACTGACTTAGAGTGGCAAAAGTCAAAATGAAATTTCTGATGGATTTTATCAATCTCATGGGAGGAAATATTTCACTATGTAAGAGGTGGCCGGTCACCTTGGGTGGCTGCATCAATAATGATGTCTCCAAGTCAATCAGTCAGCTCTGAGCCTGGGAGTCAGTGCAGATACCAGAACAGAGTATAATTTTCACACCACTTCCCGGCCTGCGGCACGCAGTTTTGTCTTGGGTAAACTCTCTCACTTCTTAAAATGCTGGCTTGGCTGTTAGAAAACTAAACATGGTAGATGCTTCAATAAATTGCCTAAAATTCATTATTTTTCTACTGAAATGCCATCCTTAGTTGTGCCATCAAGAACAACTTTGGAAAAGCTATTAACTATCAGCTGTGTTGAGGTTATTTTTTGCCTTCTCTTTCAGACATCTCGAGACCTGGCGTGCTTTATACAGTTTGAAAATGTCAACATTTACTATGGGACTCAGTGTAAAATGAAATATAAAGCACCCACTGACTACTGCTTCGTTTTAAAGGTATGGTGCAAGAAGTTCTTACTTTATATCTGTAAGCAATTTGAGTTAATATTTCCTTTTAAGGAAAAAATGTTAAACGTTATATAGTTAACCTCAAGTATAATATAATAAGCTTTTTATTTTAAGCCAAAATAGGAAATGAGGAAACATTTCTACCAGTTTAGATTATTTGTTGAGACTAAAACTTTACAGTGAATATGTCTGACAGCATGGTGATTACCAGAGGGAAAGGGGGTGGGCACTGGTAGAAGGGGGAAAAATGATGATGGAAGGGGACTTGACTCAGGGTGGTGAACACACAATACAAAATATAGATAATGTATTATAGAATTGTACACCTGAAGCCTATATAATTTTATTAACTCATGTCACCCCAATAATTACAATTTAAAAAAGAAAAAGAAAAAAAAAGTAAAATGAATCTGCCTGGGCTTCTTCATCACTTATGAAAATGAAAACTCTACACTTTGACCAAATTTTATATACAATTTTATTGAAAATACTGAATAAAATTTTCAGTTCCTTATTTATTGGACTTCTACTCTGTTGTAAGAAGTTTTTAGAAATTAGGAAATTGACAAGATTTCCTAGAAAAATAGAGGAAATATTAAAAAACAGGGGGAAATCTTTTTTCTGGATAGTTTTTGTTTTTTTCTTAGTCAAATATTATAATTTGGCTAAATCTTATTTAATAATTTTGACTTCTAAGTGACCTTCCCCTGCACATTTACTCCTATTTATTGTTATCATCATCATCAAATAATTGGTTGAAGTGATTAGCTTCATTGAGGACCCGGGATAACGTGTGGTTTTCAATAGTCCTCTTTGTCATTACTCATCATCCACTTTCAATACAGATGATAACCACCACCACCACCGTAGTAGCGCAATCAGCCTGACACCCCCCCAGAATTTCTCCACCAGGGCCATTTTGCCCCCCAGGAGACCTTTAGCAATGTCTAGAGACATGTTTGTTTGTCATGACTGGGGTGGGGCTGTAACTGCTCACTTCTGATGGGCAGAGGCCCTGAATCTGCCAAATACGCTGCCATGCGCAACGCAACCCCACGACGAAGGAGTGGCTGCCCGCACACGTCAGCAGTGGGCAGCTGAGAAGCCGGCCCGAGACAGAGTGGTCCCAGGACAATGGCTGCAGAGGGACTGGGGGATGAGAGAGCAAGATTCACTCATTCATTCATTGATTCAGTATTTGTCGAATGCCAGCTACCTGTTAAGCACTGCCCCATGCGCTGGAAATACAGAAGGGAAACAGATACATGATAATCCCTGACCTCGTGGAGTTTACTTTCAGTGAGAGGGAAATGGCAATAAGCAAAAAAAAAAAAAAATTTATATATATAATGTGATATTAGGGAATGATACGTCTGTGGGTGTGAAGCAGGGTAGGGGATGGATGTGCCAGGACTGGGGCCAGCAATTCTGTGGATGAGGTGGTCACGGAATGGCTCTCCAAGGGAGTGACCTTACACCAAAAGATGTGAGTAACATAGTGAATGAGAATTACCTGGAGGGGATCCTCCCAGAAATGAGAACAGGCCCCCTGAGGTGGGGGCCTGCTGGGGTCAGGGGTCAGAAGGAAGAGAAGGTGAGGAGAATGCCCCACCGACTTCAGGTTCCTGCACTTCCTTTTCTGTTGCTGACATAAAAAGGGCAACGAGAATAATGGCAATTGCTAATATAGCGTCTAGAATGCATGTTTTAAGAATATACTAGGTTAACTCATTTAGTCCTTTTATCAACCTTGTAAGGTGAGGGCCGTGATTCTCCCGAGTTCATAGATGAGGAGCCTGAGCCAGGATGAGAAGCCAGGTGGTAGCCCAGGGCCACCACTCTCTCAGACACTGTTTACTAGGAATGGAACATCTTCTCTTACTCACCGTGGCCCCACTGCTCATGCCTTTGAACCATATCTCTAATGTTCCCATCTGACCCCACGGCCCTCTTTTGGAATCCTGAGACCTTGAGAAATTACCCAGAGGAGGCCCTCATTTCTATGCACTTCAGCTCTGAAACGTTGCCCACATCTCTCAAGCAGGGAGAAGGGTCTGGAAAGTGCCTATAATGGAAAGAGCCATTTCAAAATGCTAGTCAGCAAACTGGCTGAATCACAGTCAGGGGCAGCCTGTTAGAGATACAGGTGCCAGGGCCCTGGACCCACCGAATCAAAATGTTTTAAGGGTGGGACGCAGGAATCTTCCTTCTTCCTAAGCAGTCAGCTTTTGTGCTCAGAGCATTAGAAAGTGTCCTACCTCTAAACGTCAGCACTCCGGTGACGTTTAGCTGGTGATGAAATACCCTTCCAAGTGGACAAACAGGATGAAAGTTGTCAGAAGGAGAAAGGGCCCCAAGCCCAGGGCTGGGGTCAGAGGCTGGAGCAGGGATGTCTGGCAGGAGAAAGATGAGATTTCAGACCTTGAACTCCCTAAGAAGGGACTTTAGACACATTGAACAGTCTCAGTCTCTGGTGCTGACTCACACACTTGGGACTGAGTCCTCGAGTCATAGCTTGAGGTGAATTATAAGACTGGGACACAGGTTGTCCTGGGTGTCACTGAGAATGGCAATGCTGAGACCCAGGACATTGGACTAGAACTTCTAAAGCCCTCATATCCAAGGCCCGTGTCTTCAGGAAAGAGTTGGGGCCTCCCCACCGAGGGAGAAGCTCGCAGAGAAGAAGCCAGCAAGCACCATGGGTCGAGGAACCAACAAGAGTCAGGAGCAACCCCAGCAGGACACGTATTTCCTTTTTTCTCAGGACAATGAGCAGTTCTGTCCCCAAGCCAATCTCTTCATGAGCAGACACCCTGCTCATCTTGCTCTTCTGCGTGTCTATCATTTCCTTCTCAAAATATTGAGAATTTTTATTAAGTTGCTGAGTATAAGGCTCTGTTATGGTTTGGAGAACTTAATTTGTTTATGAACATGTTGGTCACTTATTTCCCTTTCTGTCCACTAGCCAAAAAAAAAAAAATTGTTCCTTCCTCTCTCTCTAAAAAAGAAAACAAATACGAATTTTGAAAAATTCTTGATATGCAAATATTTCATTAGGATAAGCAGATTTATAGAATTCAAAGAATACATACACACCTTTCAAAAGGAATTCAAGCTATGGAGAGGCGTGTTAAGAGACTGCATGATGGCCACACGCCTACTGGTACGTCCAGCCCAGAAGGTTTTTGTTCAGTACAAGCTCACTGATCACAACAGACCTCAGGGGGCCCTACCAGAGAGACTGGAATTTGAGTCCCGGCCCTGTGACCATAACCTGCCAGGTGTCAGCCCTCTCTGCCTCTCACCCGCTCCCTCCTTCCGCAGTGCCTCTCGAGACCAATGGTACCAGCACCCGCTAGACTAGTGTCCGGCACCTGCCGTGACCAAGTACAACAAACTAGGTGACTTAAAAAACAGAAATGTGTTCTCTCACGGTTCAGGAAGCCAGAAGTTCAAAATCAAGAAGTCAGCAGGGTAGGTTCCTTCCGAAGGGCCCTGAGGGAAAAATGCGTTCAGTGCCTATCTCCCAGCCTCTGGCAGTTTCCAGAATCCTTGACATTCCTGGGCTCGCAGCTGCATTCCACTCCTCTCGGTCTCCAGTCTCGCCTGGCCCTCTTCTGTCTGTGTCTGTGCTTTTGCTCCTGGTCTTACAAGGACACCAATCAACAAAGATTATATTTTGGGCAGCATATCTTTGGAGGGAACACAATTAAACCCATAATACCCACCTACTTCTCCCAGCTAGAAATAGAGGAATCATCCCTGAAGCCCCTTCTCTTTCCTTTCTTGTCCAATCCACCATCAAGTTCTGATTTTCCGTCAGAGACCTCTCATCCAGCCCTCCTCTCTTCTTGCTCCTCACTCCAGTCCACCTTCTGTAGAGCCAGCAGCTCCGCCTGTATTACTCTGCTGTTTTAATGTGTCTGCTGGACCCACTGCCTAGAGGACAAGTCCAGAGGCTAGTTTGAAACAAGGCCCTGGACTCTGACTTCTGTTGAGCTTATTATCTGCCTCCCCTTTCCATGGCTCTCAGGCCTTAGCCACACAGACTTTTTAGGTGTTCCTCAAATGTATTACAACATTCCATCACTTCTTCCAAAGAGCCTTTCTCTGCCTTCATTTTCAAACTTTTACCACAAAATTTACCACGTCATTAAGTAATCATATATTTACATGTGTCCCCCACCCAGCAACAACCCCAGGGGCCCCTTCCTACTTCTGGTGTGAGTCTCTCTTACTCATCCTTATTTACTCAGGGGCTGGCATATTTCCCAGCACCCAGAGGGGTTTGTTGAACGCGTGGGGCCTCGGTTCTAGTTACAGCTCTGCCTCTCTCCTTGGACGTGGACACAGGGCTCACCCTCCCAGCCCTTGGTTTCCACGTTTGTAAGTTCAGAGGCCTGAAAGTTCCCTTTTAACTGTTGTGTTCTGCTAGGAGCTTCTCTCTTTTTCTGGTCAGGAACGATCAAACCAAATGCAGAAGAGTCTGCCCAGTGGTACTGAACCAGCATTTTTTTTCCTTAAACAGCTTTGCAAATGACTTTTCAACAAAAGGCTCAGTCAGTCAGCAACCCCTTGGCGAAGTCCCAAGACTGACTGGAGCTCCAGCACGGTGACTGGCTCTAGGATGCCCTGGGAGCCGGGAAGGAGCCTGGTGCCCACTGGTAGTTCATCTTAGAACCATAAAAACTGAGGATTGCAAGAGACCTTCAAGCTCACCTGTTGCTGAATCCTGCCGTACATGTCCATAGTACCCATGTGGTCTGAGGCAATCAGTGAGACTCGCCCCATAAATGTTGGAGAAAATGGAGCAAGATCAGTACACCTGCCTCCTCATCATAGCAGGAGCCACTGTTAGAATTAAAGGTCGGGAGGCCTTGCCTCTGTTTTATGCTCAAAAGCCATTTGTTTAAGAGAAGGGCTGTATCTCACTCTACTTGGATGAGATTGTTTATTGTGCTAGTTAAGTGGGCACCTTCACACAGGCCATTGCCTTGTGCAGTTCGCTGCGAGCACAGGCCAGTTACAGTCTGCTCCTGGGACCTGGCTCTCCCATGACCCGCACCAAAGAAAGAAATAAAAACCCCAGACTTTTAAGATAGCCAGGCCAAGGGAACAATGTCAAGGTTTTTACTTTCTCAGGGAAAAAAAAAGCTGCTTCCTAAGAACTATTATAAACATTAAATTGCTGAAAAGACCCGTGTTCACCCCTCCTACAGGACAGAACAAGGAGGTTGTTGTAAGTTGGGGAACTGTTTCTGGTGCAGAAAAGGACTTCGGTTTGGTTTGTGAGTTCTGTGGTTGAAGGGAGCACTTCAGGTGTTTGTGGAATGTCACAATCTGTTCAGGGAGTAAATCCTCCGCTTAGTGGATTTTCATCAATATGACCAACCTTCTGATTAATTAATGTAACAAATCCTTTTTTGCTTTTGGGCCACATTATCTGACTTGATAGACAGCTTCAATTTTAAGAAACTCCAAAGAGGATGCTTAGTTACAGTAACATTTATACAAATAAAATCTACTGTTCAGTTTAATGAGGGAGCATTGAAACCCAGTGTTCTTGCAAATTCAAAACCCTTTCAAAGGTGTTTTCTGCCATCTGCCGGCCAGAATGGAAAACTACAGGCAACCTTCGGGAGCCTACCTTTGAGCTCAGGAGGGAAGGGACCTATTGTACCTAAATAAATAGGAATTGACTGTTCTTCCAGTGACACAAATTCTAAGGGCCGAGGGATCTCCATAAAGCGAACAGTTTATATAAAGCTAAAAGTATAAAGGTAGACTTTTTTCAATTGGCTCAAAGGCCAAAAGCAGGAATTCTTTACAATTTCTGAATTTTTCTGAGGTGTCTTTAGAGTCTGGAATTTTGGCTTAATAGCTTGATATAAATGCATAAATTCTAGGGGGGTGGGACAAGAGATCCCAAGATTCTAAAGAGCCAAGGGTAAAATACATAGTAATTTCTCTGAGCCTGTTTTCTCATTTGTAAAACCAAAAAGTACTGACCTCTCATCAAGTTCTGGGAGTCTCTGTGGGTCTTGTTATGCGTTCTGGGTGCAGACAGCAACCCCACTGACTCGCGCTGCTGGGTTGCTAGGCAGGCCAGCCAGGTGACCAGTGCAAATGCTGCTTCTCAGACTCAAACTGAAGTTCAAGGCACAGTGCCCTTGGCTTAGATCAACTTTGAAAATAGCCATTTCCTGAAAGGTCGGTGATTAAGTCAAAAGCAAAAATGAAGTGGGGAGGTCTGTGCAATACCCTGAGGGAAGAAATGGATAGCTTCACCAGCTTCCTGCCCATGGGAGGTGGCTTCCGGTTCTCTGCATTCCATCTCACCTGCAGCACCACCAGCGATTTCATGCTTATCCTATAGCAGGATTAATGAACTCCTCTGAGAACTGGAGAAAGAAGAAGAAAATGGTAGCATGCGTGTGCACACACACACAAAGTGGTTGTGGCTGGAAATTATTTTCTACATCATAAAGCTAAGTGAAAAACTACAATGCCTCATGAAAATGCACACGGTACACACCCTAGAACCTAGATTTGGTTGCCTGCCCCTTGCCTTATGGCTATAAGACTTCTGGCTGAACAGGAATTCTTGCACTTCCAAATTTCTTTTAACAATTATTTGCACCTCTGGACTGGAATAGCGACCATGTACCAGGTCATGTGCTAAGCTCTGGGGTTCTCAGCAGTGAATGCGGATGTGATTCCCACCCTCGTGGAGCACACAGGCCATCAGAGACATAAAACAGAAATTACAAACTCAGCGAGGATTCAGAAAGACAAGTGCAGGGTAACCTGTAGGACCAGGGGCCTGCGTCTCTCTTTCCCTTCCTGTCTGCCCACATCACTGTTCTCACTGACTGTGAGCTCCAAGGAGGCCTGGATTATTCCCAGTGCAACACCCAAAGTCAGGGCCACTTGAGAATGGACAGAATTGTTCCTTCTCCAGGCCATCCATCCTGAGGCCAAAATGGCCCATTTGGATAGGAGATGACAGTTAAGGAAGGATAATTCCTGGTAGCAGAAATCACCCAGGATTGACTGGGAGTCACAAAAATACTATTAATTCTGTGAGGTAAGAATTACATCGGTAAGTTCCCTAATATGGTAAGTGGAGAAATGACTCAGTTTTCTCGTGAGGATAGGAACATGATAGATGTGAAAGCTTGCAAATGTTGAAAAAGCAGAAATGAACATTTTTATTGATAATCCAGTAAGAAGTCCCAGATTTCTTCAATCCTTTCCAAACTTAGTCCATTTTGAAAGTACTGCTTTTCCTAATCCTAAAACCGCTCCCAATAATTTTTGCCACCATCTCAGGAAATCACATACATTGAGTTTAACATTTTTTGAAATATTATAGAATTTCACACCTGAAACTTACATAATTTTATTAACCAATATCACACCAATAAATTCAAAGTACTCAAAAAAATTTTTTGAAAGGTGCTCATGAATAAAGAGTTTATTAAGGGTCTCTGAAATGACTTTTTCTAGCATCCCCAAATTCAGAAGGAGTCCCAGTACATCAAGTATCTCTGCTGTGATGACGAAAGAGCGCTGAACCAGTGGGTCACGGGGATAAGGATCGCGAAGGTGAGTGAGCGTTTGGACTCCAGCCTATCTTGCATTTGAATTTGCCAACCGCCTTCCTGGCTGGGTCCAGTCTTTATGCTCCTGTGAAACACTTGACTCAAACTTAATAGGTCAGTGCAATTAGTGGGTTGATGCCACCGACATTGTCTTATTTATTTGCCTGTTGGGTTTTTTAACTAGGTGAAAGGGATAGAAACGCAGATGTCTCCAATGACCTGAGAGTCAGCAATTTACTTTCACATGAGACTTCCCAGCTCTTTATTTACTTGTGGAGAGCATTGCAAATGTAGTGTGTAATTAAGAAACATGAGGTGGGATTACATGCACGAGGTGTAGAATTATGTGAAAACATATGTAATCAGAATTACATGGCTAAAGCTCTCCTCTAATGTCTGGGTAAAAGTATTAACTCTCTCTGCTAATCTGGAAAATTATTTAACACATGAAGAAGCAATCTGTGGATTTGTTATTGAAATACTGATACCACTGACCCTTAAACAACCCGGGGGGTTAGAAGCACTGACCCTGGCACAGTCGGAAATCTTGAGTATAAATTCTGACTCCCCAGAAATTTTACTAATAGCCTACCTGTTGACTGAAATTACCAATAAATAGGCAGCCAATTAACACATATTTTATATGTTATATGCATTAGGTACTGTATTCTTACAATAAAGTTAGAGAAAAACTGGTATTAAAATCATAAGGAAGAAAAAACACATTTACAGTATTTGTTGAAAAAATCCATATATAAGTAGATCCACACAGTTCAAACCCATATTGTTCAAGGTCAACTGTATTAAAAAAAACTACTCAGGAAAAGAGTAAAAAGAGGAGCATGAAGTACTTTTTTTCTCTCAACATGTATATTGCCATCGAGTGCAGAATCCAGGAAAAACAGATGACTTTCTTGCTTCTCTTGTGTTTCCTCCCTAGTATGGAAAGACTCTCTACGATAACTATCAGCGGGCCGTGGCCAGGGCCGGGCTGGCCTCTCGGTGGACAAACATGGGCACTGGCAACACGGCCACCCCAGCTCCGCCTTCCACAGGTACCACACAGACAGAAACCCTAACACTGGTTCAAGCTCAGAGCTCATGCTCAAAACTTCCCCAACACGTTCTATACCAGCAGAACCCTATGGAGACTCGTACACAGCATAGGCAGTGCGGAATGCACTTCCCTTCTGACGGGCAGGCTCAGATCTACACATGCACATGCTCGCCTCCGTTTCCTTCTGCGTGACTTTTAGCAAAGCTTTGCCCCTTTCTCATGATATGCTTGTGGATAAGATGCTGGTCACCAGTTTAGGGTGAGCTGGTAGGAGTGTCTCATCAGAGTATAAATGTTATATTTGTCCAAGGCTTCATCAGTCCCCAGCACACTGCCCACACCAAGGACAAGATCATTTCCTGGTGTTTTGTCTCATTGACGTCATGGCTAGAGCCTCATACCCAATCCTGGACATCACATTTTAAAGGTAGCGTGACAGCTGCTTGTTTGTATTTCTAAGGAGAACAGGACATTGAGGGATGAAGTAGGTACTATGCGCCACATCGCGTAGTTTCTGGTTCTTACAACAACCCTGCAAAGTATACATTATCGCCACCGATGAGAAAACTGAAGCTGGGAGAAACGATCTAGTATCTCCTCAGTGGCTGAGCTATAGCCCTAACACATTTTTATCTTTGTGATAAATAATGGTCAAAAACACTGGAACCGACCATTTGTGGCAGAAGAGTCTGGTCATCGTTCCGAGTGTTAAAGGGTGGTCACAGCAAAGGCCAGCATTTATGGACCTTGCTGCTTCCAAGGGTAAAACAAGCTTGCAATTGTGGAAGCTGCAGTGAGGTCGACGTGACCCAACAGGTGCAGATATTTTCATCAGATGTGTCCAGTCTGGCTGTTCTGTGGACGGTGCATTTCCTGGAAGTTTTGGCCAAGTGGTTTTCTGCAGAGCACTTGTCATAATTTATAAATTTAGGTATTTGTTAATTTGTTCATGGCCTATATTCTCCACCAGACTCTAAGTCTCCAAAGGACAAAAACATTTCTGCGTGTTCCACACTGTGCACCTGGGGTTCACACCCTGCAATACAGTCAATACGTGGAGAGTTGGTAAATACAAGGTCGCTGAGGCTGATTGGGAGCCAGGGTGGGCTTTACTGACCTCAGTCACATGGCCAGCAATTAAGTCCATCGTGCAGATGCGATGAAGCCCCACTGGAAACTCTAGACACTGAAGCTTGGGGGCGCTTCTGGGTTGGCGTGACCCCACAGGGCAAGAGCCTGGAAGCTCCATGTTGGGACCCTCCCAGACCTTGCCTTGTGTGTATCCTTTACAATGAAACTATCACTGTAAATTCACACTTTCCTGAGTGCCAGGAGTCATTCTAGTGAATTATTGACCCTGAGGGAACCCTGAACTTGTAGAGGGCTGGTCAGGAGTTCGTGTGACTGACACTGTGGGTCTGAGCCTCTGTGGAGGCTCAGCCCTCAAACCTGCGGAGTCTGATGCTAGCACGGGGTGGGTCTGTCAGAGCTGAATTTAGTCCACTCTCGACTTGCACCCAAGTCCCGCTTGGGATGGAAATGGAGTAGTCTCCCTGCCGGGGCCTTAAGTCTGCCAACTATGGGCTTATGTCAGTGGTCATGCGGTATCTGACGTGCGGTATCAGTGAGATGCTGTTAGGATAGGGCACCCGCAGGTCCCATATCCAACTATAGGCATCCCTCCTGGGAAGTTCCCAAGAAAAAGAGTTATAGGACCAGGAACGCAAAAGCAGAATTCTGCATTTTGATTAGCTGGGCTAGTGAACATAATTCCTCACTCAAGGCTCTCTGGAAGAATGAACTAGAGCTTGTGGTTTTAAACTCAAAGCCTGAAATGGATGTCTCTCCTCCCTAAGTCAGTCAAAGGCACTACACAACACCAGTCATTTAAAGAAAAAGAGGAAGAAGGGAAGTGAGCAATGGAAGTTGATGGGATGAAGCAAGAAAGGAAGAGAACAAAATGGCTGTCCTTGACCCACAGAGATGCTGCCCACTGTTAACCTAGTAAATGCAGAGGGTGAGAACAGGAGGGGCAGGAGGAGCAAGACGTCTCTAGGTGGGGATAGGGACTGAGACATCCTTTCCTCCTAGGGGGCTCTACATGAAATAGACATTGATTCTACCACAGATTTGTGGACATCAACCACAAACAGGCCCTAACACTGCCTGTCCGTCTTACTATGCTTCTCTAGGCCAGTTTCTCTGGACCCTGACTCCCAGAGAACATCGGCAATGTCTGAGGACATTTCGGGTGCCACATCTTGGGGGATGCTAGTGTCATCTAATGGGTAGAGGGCAGGGATGCTCTCTGTCCTACAAGGCACATGACTACTCACGCACAAAGAATTTTCTAGTCCCAAATGTCAATAATGTTGAAGAAACATGCTCCAGTCAATAAAATCTTCTAGTTTCCCTAAATGTTTTACATGTTCTTCACACTCCTCAGACTTCCAACCTCCAACTCTTTTACTCTCATCAGAGAAAATGCAACCATTAAAAGAGATCTCTTTTTACTTCCCACCATGAAACCCAACAACTTCCCTGCGTGCGCACCTATCCTGGCTGAGGCCATTATGTTACCTCCTAACAAGGGCAGCTTTTCATGCGTACTCTGGTCCCCATTCCGGCACCTCCTGCTGTGCTGTGGTGCAGCTCTGAGCCCACAGGCTAAGAACACAGTCCCCAACGAGGCTGCCCTTCCTGCAGATGCCAGCCACACTTCAGGAGCCCCTAGGCCATCCACGCTTTTGGCTCCTAGCTACAAATTTGGGGGTTCCCATTGCCCTCTCAGATTCAACAGTTTGCTGGAATCACTCACAGAAATCAGGAAAATGCTATTCTTATTATTACAGTTTTATTACGAAAGATATAAGTCAGGACCAGCCAAATCAAGAGACTCACAGGATGAGGTCCAGGTGGGTCCTGGGTACAGGGCTTCCATGTACCCTTCTTGAGGAATTAGGGTACATCACCCTCCCTGATTTTTTATTGGAATTTCATTTTACAGGCATGGTTAATTGAATCATTGGCTACCTGACTGAATTCAGTCCCCAGGCCAACTCAATTCCTCAGAGGTTAGGGTCTTTCTGGCAAGCAGCCCCCAACCTGAGCCACACTATTAGCATAAACTCAGATGTGATCCTAGGGGCTCATGAATAACAAAAATATTTAGATCACTTGGGAGATAACAGGAGTTTTAGAAGTTCTGTGCCAGGAATGAAGGACAATCATGTCTTTCTCTCCTACTTTCTCCTGCGCTACCAGGTTCTCCTCATCGACAGGGCTCCCTTCTTCAAACAAACAAATTTTAAAACCTTCCTAGGAGGCCACATCCCCCTCCTGCTATTGCCCTGCCTGACAGCTATTCTAAAGGGTGGACCACATTTGCTGTCTTCTACTTCCCTCTCTCTCCTCCACCCGTTCCAGTCAGGTGCAGCCTCCATTACCCCATGGAAAATGCCCTTACTAATCTCACCAGTGGCCTCTATGTTGTTAAATCCAACTATTGCCAACTCCTCCTCTTATCCCACCTTTCAGCAACACCAACGCAGTTGACTACTCCTCCTTGAAATAATCTCCTCTATTGGCTTTCAAAATATCACACAATCCAGGTCCCCCACCCCACCCCACCCTTCTCTGGTCGCTCTTTTCTGTCCTCCTCCGATAACTAATCTTCTTCTATTCCACATTAAATTACCCAAGGCCCAGTCAGTCCTCACCCTCTTCTCATTTTACACAATCTCCCTAAGTGACTTAACTCACTGTCAGTACCATGTATGTGCTGACCACCTAGAAATACACATCAGTGCAGCCTTCTCTGTTGACCTCCAAACAGATGCATTCAACAGTCTGTTCAGTGGCTTCACGTGGATACATCACAGACAACTCAAACCCAATGCCTGTAAAACTGATCTCATCATCTCGCCCTCCAAACTTGCTTCCCCACTGTTGCTCTCTAATTCTGTAAACAATATCATCATCTGCCCAATTGCTCATGTAGTACAGGTGCAATAAAAGCTCCCTCACCCTCAAATCCAATTACTCCTAAATCTTGTTGATTCTTCCTTCTAAATATTGGTCAAAGCTGTCCTTGTCTTTTCATTTCTATTGCCATCAAATCCAAGCCACCATGATCTTTCACTCAGCCTCATGAAGTGGCTGAGCCAAGCTGGCCTCCAGCTAAGCCTGTTTTGCAGGCTTCTCCCCCTCCACGTCACCTTCCCCTACCAAAGCCCCTTGGAAGCTTCACACTGCTCCGAGATGAAGTCTCAAATCCTTAGTTGCATAATATGGGTTTGCCCATCTCTCTTGCCTCTTTCTCTCCACCCTTGTCTTCCTGTTCATACCACATGTACCATTTGCTTTTTCCCAGTTCTGCAAACCACCAGCACCATCCTTTCTCAGAGACTTTACAGATGCTGTATCCCCTACATTTCTCAGGTCTCAAATAATCGTCCTTTGTGATTATTCGTTTAGACTGTGATGGAAATCATGAGGTCAGGGGCCATTATGTCTTGTATATAGTGGTTCCCCAGCACCAAGTGCAATGCCTTGCAGATAATAAATGCTCAGCTGGAATTTAAAGATGGTTGGGACAACAAATGATTTATACCTTATAGAGTTTCTCTGAAGATTAAGTAAACTAATGTAGCTAATTTCATTAATACTAAATGCAAAATAAATTATGTTAGTTCCATTCCTTCTAGATGATTTCTTAAAACCAATTTCTGAAGAATACCATTGTAGCACTCTGATGAGATTTTCATGGATTAAAAAGGTGGATCTTGTACACGATGGAATATCCTTTAGTAGATGGTAAATTAACCCATGTTGGTGCTGCTATAGAATCAGAGAACAAATATGCTGAGATTTCAAAAATAAACCATACTGGGAGCCATCCTGCTTATTAATAAATGCTTCCATGAACAACTAAACAGAAAAAAATTCTCAATTTAAACTTTCTCTTAGCTTATTCTTAGAATTTATTGCCACGAGCACTGGCCATGTAAGTTCTACATTACTGACCAGCATGGAAGGAACTGAAGATGAGTTTAGAAAGAAGTGAAGCCACTTTCAAATAGAAGGTGAAGTTCATCCTTCTCAGCAGATACACACACAGGCACACACAGTGACCATGATCGCATCTTAGCAACAAAGACCTGTTTGAAATGACACCATCTTTTAAAGTTCAGTTCTCTCCAAACGCTGCTATCGAAACCTCTCTCTTCACCTGAACTCATCGCACAAAATCAATAGGGCCCTCAGAGAATGTTTCAGGGATCCGTGTCCATCCAAAGGGCCTAGTACAAATCAGCAATGTGTTCCCTCCAACATGCCCTCCTCCCCCGAACAGCTGTGAAGGTGAATTTCAAGAATAGTGTTTAAAAAATGTTCCCTAGGGTCAGAGGACCCACTAGCTGACTGCACTCACTTGAACCTCACCCTGTTTGGGGCACTAGTAAGGGAACCCCCCTCTTTACCCAACAACTGCTTCCCTGAGTCACTGGCCTGCAGAGTGGGCTTCCCTCACTGGGGAGTGATCCCCTGGGCCTCGGAACCACGGACGGTAGCTCAGAACAAGGACTGAGGCTGAGGGACAGCACTAGCCTCAGGAGAGAACATGCTGTGGAATCACTCGAGTGGACTGCAGGCAGTAAGCCCGGATCCCTTCTGTCTGATGCCTCCCCTTTTCTCTAGGAATCTGGAATCCCTTCCTGCTTACCTCCTCCCCTTCCTCTTTTCCTGTCCCTTCTTCCTTATACAGTTGAACCAGAGCCCTGGAGAAACATACCACATACACCAGCAAGGTCAGTGGCTGGGAGGCATCCACTGCATGGGATCCACCTGTTTCTGCTCTGGGCACCCAATTGAAAAAACACAGAAGCATTGTTCTACATCCAGAGTGCTTAACAACAAGGCAACAGCTGTGGAGGCTTTTTTAGTACTTATTAAATGACTTTAGCAACTATTTTTAATCAGGACTCTATGAGGCAATTAACGGAAATCCAACTCAATGTAGTTTAGGCAACAAAAAGTGAGAGGGAGAGATTTATTAACACACAAAACCAGGAATTCCAAGGGCAGGGAAGTCCAAGGGCACAGCAGGATCCAGGGGTTATGTGATTTCATCAGGATCCAGTTTCCTTCGTAGGCACGGTCCCCATGAGGTGACAAGGACTGCCAGTGACTCTCCAGGCTGATTTTTTTCACACAGCAAAAATCTTAGTTCAAAGATTCTCATCTCTGAAAAGGCCCCAGCAAGGATTTTTCATAAAGCCCCCAGTTAACCATACTGTGCCCATGAATCCCTTCTTTTTGCACTGGAGAGAGAAACTGCTTTGTATTTTCAGGTGAACTTTCAAGAATGTTGAAATGTCCCCATTTCTTCTTGTCTCTCTTCCTCCCTCTCAGGACTTAAAACAGGCCCCGCCCAGGCCAATGGTCAGATTCCCCAGGCCGCACACTCTGTGAGTGCTGTCCTCCAAGAAGCCCAGGGACACGTGGACACAACTAAGGTAGGCCAGACGGTAACCGACGTAACCCTATCAAACTCTCACCTGTAAAGCCGTGTGCTAAACTGTCAGCAGGACTCTACAACAGATCTTTTAAAAAGGGAAAAGAGTTCCAGCAACTGAGTCACTCTTACTTCATTTAGGTAATTGCTTTTATCTTCTTTATCTTAAAATTATATAGGCTAGAATGGAAAGTTAAAACCAACTGTTAACACACTGCTTTGGGAAAACGTAAGATGTTTATTTTAATGCTGAAGATCGGTGACTATTTTTCATTTAGCTTCATTTATTGTGTTTGACTGGAGTGATTTTATTGGTTTGGTCAGGTGGGTTTAGCACTCTCTGAAAGAGGCTCTGAGTTTTAGGCCCTTGGGATCTCTACTTACTTTTTTCTGAACAAATCAGAGCAACAGTTAGTCAGAAGCCCTATGGTAAATGCTTACGGAGCCACAGAACCAGATTAGAGGACTACTACTAAAAGGATTTCACTACAAAGTGTGCATTTTATATTTTTCTGTTAATGTTCTACATACATCTTCAGGATGATGGAGAAGAAAACACATTTTGAAATCATAGCTAAATTGGTATAACATTCTCTATAACTTCTTTTTTCAGTAGAGGAGGTTAATGAAGATTCACCTAAGTCCATCTAAAATCTGTAGCTAAAAAGCTATAATTTATTTTTTTAAAGATGTTATTTATTTATTTTTAGAGAGAGGGGAAAGGAGGGAGAAAGAGAGGGAGAGAAACAGATTGGTTGCCTCTCTCACATCCCCTACTGGGGACCTGGCCCACAACGCAGGCATGTGCCCTGACTGGGAATGGAACTGGTGACCCTTTGGTTCGCAGGCTGGCACTCAGTCCACTGAGCCACACCAGCCAGGACTAAAAGCTGTAATTTAGCTACTAAACCAGTTGGTAACATTTCAGGTTACTATACAAGTTCCCTTGAATATTTTCCATGTGTGGTTCAAAACAACCTTACATTGCGCCTTACAATTTTTCACTTCATTTCCATCTTTCATTTTGTCCATCAGCCAGTGGTGGAAACAGCGAAATCTTATATTTATTGAATGTCTTATAATTTTTGAAAACCACTGCAAACTATTAAACCACTGTGTTTCTACCCTGGTTGGTGTGGCTCAGTTGGTTGGGTGTCATCCTGCAGACTGAAATGTCGCCGGTTCAATTCCCCGTCAGGGCACATACCTGGGTTGCAGGTTCAGTTGATGTTTCTCTCTCACATCAGTGTTTCTCTTCTCTTTCTCCCTCCCTTCCCCTCTCCTCAAACATCAATAAAAGGAAAACATAATTTTTTAAAAACTTTGTGTTTCTGACAAACTCATGATGCAGTGTGCTTTCAGCTATTATTATTTTCACGGTTTCTGTGGTGCCAGCTGAAAACACACATTTTAAAATGCTGAAAGTGATCAAAAGGATCCCAGAATAGAAATCACTTAACTGTGTGTGAATACCAATTCCCCAACTGCCTATTCAGAACATTTTTTAAAATATATCGCCACTAAATTAGCTTATCATGTTAATAAAATAGAAACTTTATCATAAGGCACTTTCTTAGAGGGGAAAAAAAACTTCTAAATGGAACCTTTAGTGGGAAGAAGTTATTAGGCAAATAAAAATAAAATGAAAACCTCATAAAATGTAAGTTTCAATGATAACTTTCACTAAAAGAGAGGGATTCAATTTGGCTGCCTGGAATTTCTGGGGAAGTTGCATTATATAAATATAATTTATTATGATCTATTCTACTGTTGGCAGAAGAACTACGCTTTTGTTAGCCTTTGGCCGAGTTTGGTGTTCTGGTTTCTACCAGCAGCACTGCATCACAATCTGCCTCTTTGGAACCACTCACATTTATCTCATTTGATCTCATCTTAACCTTGAGACATAGATAGTAATGATTATAATTAGCCAGCTGGCTTTCATATAGGTAAGAAAAGGTAAATCCTTACAACTGCACACCAGGTGTGCACTTTCCTGCTCCACCCACCCACCACCTCCCCTGAAGCTGTTTCGTCAGGGGTGCAAGGTGTATCATTGGCTTCCCCCTAGAAGCCCACAGTCCTGGGGAGCAAACAAGGAGGCGCTGAGGCAGGACAGACGAGGCTTGCACAAAGGTAACCTGTCGCCCAGAGAGAACTACTCTGGTTTTCTTTTTCCCTTTCGTCTTCTTGGTGCTAATCACAGTAGAGCATTTGAGATTTGGGGAAGGTTTGGGGATGCTCCTTAACCACCTCTCTGCCACTGAGGGTGTGGTATGAGTGCAAAATAATTTTATAGACACCTGCTCCTGACAACTGAGCTTCACAGCCAGCTCAACACAAACCAAGAGAAATGTTGTAGATGGATATGCCTGCGACCCCAGGGGCTTTTCTGGGGAACCAAGGCCTACGTTGGAATTCCAGGACAGTCAGTTCACTTCCATTTTGAGTTCCTTAAGCAACCTTTCAACCAGCTAAACTCTATCCCAACTAAAGCTCTGTTAAAGATAACAGACTCTGAGGCGACACACACATAGTCTAAATATAGTATGCAACTGCTTGAATAGGGCCGTCTCCGGTTTAGAGGACACAGGGTAGATTAGTGCTCCGGGTAATAGTGTTAAAAGCCTTTTGAGTCGTTCTTCGGTCCCAGAGAAAAGAGGAGCAACGATGAACAACCTTGCAGTCTCAGGGCTCCCCGCGGAGCAACACTGCCTAGAATCACACGTCTGCAGAAATGTCATCTCCACTGGGGCTGTGTGCCCAGACTAATGCTGTTGTTGCTTTGTTGAAGGACAAGAAGCCAGTCCTTGCTAACCAGAACCCCGGACCACCTAGGGCCCATCACCCTCCGAAGTCCAGCCTGCCACCGCCCCCTCCAGTGCGACGGTCCTCAGACACCGGTGGCAGCCCAGTGATACCCCCCAAGGCCAAGGGCACGGGCTTTCCATCCCCGCCCGATGACTTTCTGCCGCCACCCCCGCCGCCCCCACCCATGGAGGACGAAGAGCTGCCGCCACCACCCCCGGATTTTAACGAAGGGCCACCGGACTTTGTGCCTCCTCCTCCCCCTTCATTTGCCGGGGATGTGGGGTCATTACCGCCCCCTCCTCCACCCCCACCCACCCTCGCCCCTGAATCCGAGAGGCCACCCCGCCTTGTCGCCAAAAGGCCTCCGGTTCCCCCAAAGAGGCAAGAGAACCCGGGACCACCGGGCGGGGGAGGAAGCGGGGAGCAGGATTTCATGTCGGATCTCATGAAAGCTCTGCAGAAGAAAAGAGGCAACGTGTCCTAAGGGAAACATCCAGATGTCTGTGTGATAGGTACCATCATTTCTAACCTCGAGTGCATTTCTGCTACTTTATTTTCGTGATATGTTGGTCATTTTAGATAAAATATAAAGTACGCAGACTAGAAATGTAAAATGTTTCATTGTTGCTCAAGTACATTCATAACCATTAAGCTAACACAGAATTTACAATATCTGCTTAAATGTACATACTTTTCCTGTGAGTGCACATCAGTGGAATTTCTTTCACCTTCCAAGCTAACAAAATGATGTTTTATGTTCATTTATTTTATGATGTTCAGAAGCATCGAATTAATAAAAGTTTAAAATTTTCCTTCCTGAAGATGGTATTTCTAGAAATATCTGTATAAATCTAGGGCAATATCAACACTTTTTATAATATACTTGATATTTTGAAAAGAGCTTTCAAAATCCTGCACCTTCTAAAGTCTTATTGATCTTCCACATATTTTCCGCCTTCATCTCTATGACTTTCAGAATTTTCAGAAAAATCAAAGAGGAAAGTTTTCTAGACGTGAACCTCTTTGGCCCCAGTGGGAGTAAAGAGTCATTCCTTGTCAAGTCATTCATAGCTGAAACGTGACCAAGGAGATACTGGGACCCACCACTTGGATCAAGAGGACTCAGAGCACAGGGCCTGGGCACTGAGAAGGGAAAGGGAGTGATGTGGTTGTCATGGGCGTCAGCAAGGACCCCAAAACAGTCACTTCAAAGGTGTTCCTAACTTAGAGAAGAAATAAGCCTGCGGACGTGTTTACCCGAGATCCCACAGAGCTGGATTGCAGCGGGGCCTCCTAACTTCTCTCCACAACACACCCTTCCTTTACAGGGGAAAACTATAAAAATTACTGGGTTTTGATCCACTCTCATAATTTCTGTCTTTTAATTGCTGTGTTTAGACCTTGGATGTTTTAGGTGAAGGCCAGTACTGTTGGGCCCCGCCCCCGTAACCGTGTTCTACCACTTGCCCTTGTTCTTTGTCCCTGTATTCGTCTTCCACTCTCTGCCTTTTGTGGTTCTAAGTGAGCATTTTATATGATTCCGTTTTCTTTCCTTTTTTAGCATACCAAGTATACTTCTTTTTGCACTTTGCTAGTAATTAATTCCAGGGCTAAGGTAAGAAATATACAGGATGAACCTGGAACATCTTACCACACGAGAAAACAAGGAAGTTATCAAAAACTTCTAGGATCATGTCAAAAGGAGCCAATATGAATAAAACCTCACTGGCCAAATGTGGGACACTTTGTACGTCAGCAAGGATAATAAATGCAACTGTATAAAACATAAAATACGCTTAAGTTCAAGAGTTCGTACTGACACTAACATAAAGAAGGCCACTGCTTGTCTTTAGAGCGTGCTTGGGAACCCACTCGCAAGTGTGCCTTTCTGGGTCTCAGGGCACCCCAATAATAATAATAGGAAGTCTTCCTTTCTAGAAGGGTCCTGACCAATGAGTGATAGGACTGGATCAGAGTCATCTGCAACCTTACTGAATCAGTGGGTCACGGCGATGAGTGTCGATGACTAGTGGCGTTACATACAGAGACCTGGGGGGTGTACACAACGCTCGCCTCCTGATAGCGAGTATTTCTACCAAAGAAATCAGATCTGCATCTGAATCAAGCTCTAGATTTACAGAAATACAGGGGACATAGCAACACGTTAAACAAGACCACAGAGATGCAATCAGCAAGATGCAGACTGGGAAACACTAGAGGATGAATTTTGGTTTCTGCAACCAAAACAAAACAAAAAATCGCAAGAAAAAAAGATGTAAGTGGCTCAAAGCAGATATCAAAGGAAACTTAAAAGATTTATCATCTAATTTTAATGTACAATCTTTATATGGGTCTGAATTCAAATAAGCAACTATAAAATAATAATGGTGGTGATGACATAAAACAATATGAAAAAACTGAAAGCTGGCTATTTGATCTCATGCATTAGGGAGTTAGTTGTTAATTCTCTTAAGGTAGTAATGACATGGTGTGCATGTATTTTAAATCAGTAATGTTTGGAGATGCATACAGAAATATTGTAAATTAAATGAAACAATGCGAATTTCTTTAAAATAGTAGGAACACTGAGAAGTATGTAGAGGTGTAGATGAAGCAAGACTGGTTAGGCACTGGTAATTAATAAGCTGGTTGAATAAAAGGTAAATGAGACTCATTAAACTATGCTCTTAACTTTGGTAAATGATTGAGAATTAGCATTATAGACCAAAAAAAAAAACCCCACCAGCTCTAAGAGTACAATTAAGCTAGTATACTCTTTAGATGTGCCCCAAAGTACTTGGCACATAATAAGTATTAGATGAATACTTACAAATTCATTATAAAACATTATCAAAATTTTTTAGTTATTGAGAATAACTCACAGTTTACCAAAAACCCCTTATCATTCCATTAAAGTTATTAATTAGAACAAAAATGATCAGAAAGATGTCTCAAAGAATAGGTTCAGTTTATTTGGTTGAGAAATATTTTTTATATAATCATTATTATGAAATTCAGGATTGTCACCAAAATGTAGATGGTCATTAAGAATTTATCAAATTGATTATTCTATGTTGAATTCAATGACAGAAGTATTCTTTAATTTATTTTTTCAAAATTAAGATGAGCAGCTCACTCTGAGGTCTCTAGCCCAAGAGGGTGTAGGTGAGGAGTAGCCTGCTCTCTCCGCTGCAGGGTGCTTCTGGAAAGGATGCCGGAGAACTTGCTGAAGAAGACGGACCTGGTAAACAGTTTTAAGTAGATAAACACAGATTTCCTTCCTCGGGACACCCATTAATTTTCTCAATTTCTAAAACAACAAGCTAAGTTTTAAATTTCTTTGAAAATGCTTAAACATTTTATATTTTATTAATACTTCAACTATAGTTGTTACTTAAAATTTCTACCGTTCCACAGAAAGTTCCTCAAGTACTAGTTTTGTGCTAAAACAGGAGAGGGAATGTGTACAGTGTCATGAAGGCTACATATACATCCTGATATTAAAATTCACAGCAGTAAGAGGATTTTAATTTTCTAAAACATCTACAAAAATAAAACAATGTCAATAATTTGCAATCTTTCTAAATCGAGGGCATGGATTCCAACTTACGCTGCTCCCTCATTTGTAATTTTGCCCCACGGTAATAAACTGAGGCATCAAAGAACACACCTCTTTAAACAATAATTCTGGGATCCAAATGTCTATTTGCATCCAGTTATAAAATAATGAAGTCATGGGGATGCCAGGTGCAGTATGGTGACTGTAGTTAATAACGCTGCGTTGCATATTGGAAAGTTCTAAGAGAGTAAATCTTAAAAGTCCTCATCCCAAGGGGGAAAAAAGACCATATATGGTGATAGATATTAACCAGACGTATTGTGGTGATCGTTTTGCAATATGTACAAATACTGAATCACTATGTTGCACACCTGAAACTAATATAGTGTTATATGTCAACCATATCTCAAATGTTTTCCCTGGTTTTATTACCTCCTTAGATGTTACTAAGGAAATACCTAGTTCTGATAGAAAAAGGTGGATGATTATCTAAAGTAGGAAAGTAAAGCCAAGAACTCAAATAGAGTATATTACTATATTACTAATATTTTAAATAGAAAGACTGCATCATCATGAATGTTAGAGCCCCTCCTAACTTCTCCCCAGGTACCTTCTATAGATAACCTTTCATTAAAGTCAGCTTTAGACCCACTAATTTAAAAGCTCCCTGAATCAGTTTTTATACTTCTCCACAGTGCATCACATAGAGTGAATTCCCAAGAAATGTCTGAAGCAAGAAGGTAAACACACGTTGTGTATGTGAAGGATTTTGTGTAAAAGGTTTAACCAAATCTTTTCCCTTTCCTGCATGAGAATGTAACCCTTAGTTAGCGTTCCAGGTGTGCTGCCTGGTAACCTGATGAGGAGGTATGTCAACTGTGTCTCCATACAACACTGCTTCTGACTGAAAAATAGCGTCTGGACTCAGAAAATTGTAAATAGCTGATGGAATGCTTAGGGCTTTCTTCAGTGTGGTGACTCTTAAGGCAGGTCTCTCGTAGGGATATTGGGAACTACACTGATGGCCTTGTTCCAAGAGATACTGGTTTCTGTGGAACATAGGGCTTTTTTATTTTTAAATTTTTATTGAATCTATTGGGGTGACATTGGTTCATAAAATTATATAGGTTTCAAATGGATGATTTTATAATACCTCATTTGTATCTTGTATCGTGAGTCCACCACTCCAAGTCTCCTTCCATCACCATTTATCCCCCTTTACCCTTTTCTACCTCCCCCTACCTGTTCTCTTTCCCTCTGGTACTCACTGTGCTGTTGTCTCTATCTGTGAGGGATTTTTTTTTTTTTTTCTTAATCCCTTCACCTTTTTCACCCAGCTTCCCAACCCCCTCTGAAAGCAGTCAATCTGTTCTCTCTATCTATGAGTCTGTTTCTATTTTGTTTATTTTGTTCATTAGATTCCACACGTAAGTGAGATCATATGGCATTTGTCTTTCTCTCACTGTCTTGTTTCACTTAGCATAATAATCTCCAGGTCCATCTGTGCTGTTGCAAAAGGTAAGGTTTCCTTTTTTACAGCTGAGTAGTATTCCATTGTGTAAATGTACCT
Organism: Desmodus rotundus; assembly: GCF_022682495.2. Taxonomy (NCBI): domain Eukaryota; kingdom Metazoa; phylum Chordata; class Mammalia; order Chiroptera; family Phyllostomidae; genus Desmodus; species Desmodus rotundus. Next base: position 145,850,547 of record NC_071390.1, read on the forward strand.
TAGTTTTATCCACTCATGTACTGATGGGCACTTGGGCTGCTTCCCAATCTTGACTATCATCAATGACTCAACAAACAATGAGTGTTGGCAGGATATGGAGAAAAGGGCGCCCTCATGCACTGTTGGTGGGAACGCAGATTGGTGCAGCCACTTTTCTCAAAAAATTAAAAACAGAACTGCATTTTGACCCAGTGATTCCACTCCTGGAAGTTTATCCAAAGAATCCCAAAATACCGATTTGGAAGAATATATACACCCCTATGTTCACTGTAGCACTATTTACAATAGCCAAGATTTGGCACATTAAGTTTTTAAACCAGGGCTGCCCCTGCATCTTCCCAGTGTGGCTCTCGTCTCCTCGGACCTGAGCTTTCACGCGTGCTTCCTGCTGCCGTGAACTGCTGCCAGAACTCCCGCCAACAAGGAACCTGACATTGCCCTTCTTACAAGCCAGGTTTCCGTCTGGATCTTTCTCAGTTGAGTGGGGCTGAGAGCAGCCTGTAATGGTCTTGTGGGTCGGAATGTTTCCTTGAACTTAGGAAGACACCTCCCCACCCACAGTGCGCACTGCATCATTACTCAAGGACAACTTTGAGGAAGGGAAGAAAAGAGGGAAGAAACAAAAGGGAGGGGCAAAAAGGAGAAACAAGCCAACAAACAACCTATTAAACAATGTTTAGTTTCCTCAGCTTAGACTGCTTTACCTAAAAATAAATGCTCAGTTATCTCCCTTCTCTTTGTTTTTCCTGTTAACACCTTAAAAAGATTGCACATAAGAATATTTTATTTTCTCAAATTCAAACGTAGAGTTGTCAGGCTAAGTAAACTACTGAAATAAAAAAATGATTGCACGTTCCAAATGAGAAATAGCCAAGTTGCTCTCTCAATGCCAACTCTGACGGCACAATTAGTGACTCCCCATTTGACGAGTGTGATTCTGAGGCTGTGGCCAGTTTTTGAGAGTAAAAGGGCTGTGACTGTCAACACTGCCTGCTCCGGTGCAGGACAGACGAGTGGCAGCAGGAGTGCTGGGGCCGCTCCATTCCAAAAAACAGAGATTATATGCAATGCCTTTTTAAACAATTAACTATGAAATACTGAGGCATAGAAGAAGGTATACAGAATTACATAATGAACTTCTGTGCAGCCTCCATTCCGCTTCAGAAATAAAACACTTCCTATATAGTTGGAGCCAAGTATCCTTCCGTGACCCAAATTTCCTTCTTCCTGCAGTTGCCGCTGTCAGAAGTTGATGTTTGTCAACTTTATTCATTTTGTTACTTTTGCTATATATATATGCATATCCCTAAGCAACATATAATATGATGTTTTACATGTTTTTCACTATAATTAAGTGGTAATACATTGCATGTATTCCTTTTCCACTGCTTGTTTTGCTTAATGTTATCCATGCTGATACATTTAGACCTAGTTGATTCCTCTCCCTGCTGTCAAGATTAATTTCAGTGGACCTGTCTGCTGCTGCCATGGCTACCTGCTGGAGGGTGCACCCTCCGGCCGGCTTCACTGGACTTCTGAGATCGAACCCAAGATTCCCAAACGTAAACAACGCACAGCAGAACAAGACCCTCAGATGCTCACATAATGTACCTCTATGATATAAATGAGTATTTAAAATTTTAAGTACCTTAGAGAATAAATCAGAAAATGTGAGAGAGTGATTTGCTGATACACACACACACACACACACACACACACACACGAGAGAGAGAGACCAGGCAATGAAAATTCTAAACCCGGTGCTGGCAGTGATCTAATTTTGCATGTGTGCCAACAAAATCAGTGTGTTTAAAATATGACATATTTAAAATTAATAAACATAAATGCAGAAAAGTCAACCCCCTTACCTCTGAAAAGTCATTCCTCTCTGCTTTCTGCACTGCAGACTCTGCCATCCAGTTCTTCAGCACGTATCTAGGGTTAACCGCTTGAACAAGAGGGAAAGCACACAGGGAAACCATAAATTACCGGGCCAACACAGGCTGCGTGAAATCACGGCTAAATTAGAAAACCTTCAAGAACTTTGCTGGGATGCTCAAATGAGAAGAAATGGTCAGCACCAGTCACTGTTGATTGTCTACGAACAATGTACAGTATTACCTTATGGTACAGAAGAGACAGCGTCATGAGCAATGTTTTTCTTTTCAGTGTTTCATCGTTACTTTGTCTTTTTCACTATGTTCAGTTCACTAAGCCTTTTATAAAGCACGGAGAAAGCAGTGAACTCATCTCAACTAGGCCCTTTATTCTAAGTGGAGAGGGGAAACTTGCTGCTTTAACATCTTCACTCACAGAACTAAGGTCTGACTCAGCAGGACGGCTTAACGCTGATGCAGCCAAGAGCGTACAGGAAAGCTGCCTGCAAACAAAATTCTTTCTACATTAACATTTTAGAGAAACCATGCATTTTTCTTATATTGAAAAGTATTGTAACAATAGCACATTCAGAAAAATTCCAGAAACTATGTCTTTATTTGAGATGAGACTTTTCCAAAATATCAACTGGGTGGCATAAGAAAAATTCTAGAAGCCTCCAGAAATCACCGTTTTGTGATTCTCAACAGCAGTTATCTGTGTTCCATGAATGGAAGGAACAAACAAATTGCATTTCAAGTTGGTTTTAAAGGTCTGACAAAATATGAGAGATAATCTAAAAATATAAGTACGGTGTGACTCAGTCATTCTACTCTCTGAAAATACAGTCTATGGGAACAAATTCAAACATTAAAAATACTATTCATATTATTAAGGAAAACTAGAAACAACTTAGATACTTAATAGTAAGGAAATGGTTAGGTAAAACATAATATATCCTTTCATGAAAGTATTATTATGCAGCCAGAAAAATGTTACATTATAAAGACTGAAGTAATAAGAAAAACTGCTTAATTTATTTTTAGTGAAAATAAGATCTAAAATTATATCCCTATATGTTACTACTACATGTTCTTCTAATCAATACATACAAAAAGAGACTAGAAGTAAATGCATCAAAAAGTAAAATTAGAAAAGCTCATATATGACATTTCAACTCAAGTGAAATTTATTCATCTAGAATTCTTCTAGTAAAAAAAAAAAATTTCATGCCTTGGCTGGGAAGCTCAGTTAGAGCTTTGTCTCAATATGCCAAGGTTGCCAGTTCGATCCCCAGTCAGGGTACATACAAGAATCAACCAATGAATGCATAAATAAGTGGAACAACAAATCGATGTTTCTCTCTCTCTCCCTTCTTCTCTTTCTCTAAGATCAATACATTTTTAAAAATTAATTTATTAAGTTTAAATTAATTCAATTTTTAAAAAACAAATTAATTTTAAAATATTTTATTCTTTAAAGTATATTTTATTGATTATGCTATTACATTTGCCCTTTTTTCTCCCCTTTATTCCCTTTGGCCCTGCACACAGCCTCCCACCAGCATCTCCCCTGACCTCAGTTCATGTCCACGAGTTGTACATATAAGTTCTTTGGCTTCTCCATTTCCCATACTATTCTTAACCTCCCCCTGTCTATTTTGTCCCTACCAGTCATGCTTCTTATTCCCTGTACCTTTTCCCCCATTCTCCTACTCCCCTTCCCCAATGTAACCCTCCATGTAATCTCTACTTCTGTGATTCTGTTCCTGTTCTAGTTGTTTGCTTAGTTTGTTTTTTGTTGGCTTTTTTTTAGGTTCAGTTGTTGATACTTGTGAGTTTGCTGTCATTTTACTGTTCATAGTTTTAATTTTCTTCTTTTTCTTACATAAGTCCCGTTAACATTTTATATAATAAGAACTTGGTGATAACGAACTCCTCTAACTTGACCTTATCTGGGAAGCACTTTATCTGCCCTTCCATTCTAAATGATAGATTTATTGGATAGAGTAATCTTGGGTGTAGGCCCTTGCTTTTCATGACTTTGAATCCTTCTTTCCAGCCCCTTCTTGCCTGCAGGGTTTCTTTTGAGAAACCAGTTGATAGTCTTATGGGAACTCCTTTGTAGGTAACTGTCTCCTTTCCTCTTGCTGCTTTTAAAATTCTCTCCTTATCTTTAATCTTGGGTGATGTAATTACGATGTGCCTCAATGTGTGCTTTCTTGGGTCCAACTTCTCTAGGACCCTCTGAGCTTCTGGAACTTCCTCGAAGTCTTTCCTTTGCCAGAAATGTAAAGTTCGCCTTCATTATTTTTTCAAATAAGTTTTCCATTTCTTGCTCTTCCTCTTCTCCTTCTGGCACCCCTATGATTTGGATGCTGGAACATTTAAAGTTGTCCTGGAGGTTCCTCAGCTTCTCCTCATTTTTTTGAATTCTTGTTTCTTCATTCTGTTCTGGTTGAATATTTATTTCTTCCTTCTGCTCCAAATCATTGATTTGAGTCTCAGTTTCCTCTCTTTCACTATTGGTTCCCTATATATTTTTCTTTATTTCAGTTTGCATTGCCTTCACTTTTTCCTCTATTTTATGACCATATTCAGTCATTTCTGTGAGCATCCTGATTACCAATGTTTCGAACTCTGTATCTGATAGGTTGGCTATTTCTTCATCGCTTAGTTGTATTTTTTTCTGGAGCTTTCATCTGTCCTTCCATTTGGGCCATTTTTTTGTTGTTGTTCTGGCGTGCCTGTTACATAGTAAGGGGCAGAGCCTTAGGTATTCGCCAGTGCGGGGCAACCCACATTGCTGCATTGTGGCACTGTATGTAGGGCAGGGGTCAGAGAAGGAACAATGCCAATGCCACTTGCTGGGCTCTCAGACAGGTTTCAGTCACTTCCTCCACTACCCACAGGAAAATTTGCCCACAGCACCTTCTGGTGCTGATTCCCAGGTGTTGGGCTTATGTATGTTCTAGGACACCGTGGGTCTCTCCAATGAACTCTTCTCTGAGGCTGGGAGTTCCTTCTGCCAACTCAACACCCACAAGTTTTTACAACCAGAGGTTTTGAGAATTTCTTTTCCCATGCTGGAACCCTGAGTTGTGCAGTCTGTCTTGCTCCCCAGTTTTTCCTCCTGATTTATCTACATGAAAATATGGGACTGCCAGCCACTGCCTTGCCCACAGTCCTTCAGCTGCCACTTAGCCATTCATCCTCTCCACCCCAGCTGCCCATCGCCACCCCTCCAACTAGTCTGGATGAATGTTTCTTCAACTCCTTGGTTGTTGGACTTCCATAAAGTTTGATTTTCTTGCAGTTCTGGTTGTTTTTGTTTTTAAATTTGTTGTTGTCCCTTCAGTTGTGTGAGGAAGCAAAGGATACCTACCTACACCTCCATCTTGGTCGCCAGTCTTTAATTTTTTTAATTTTTAAATTAATTTAATTAAAAAAAACAACAACTCAGTTCCCTCAAGTAGTTACTTCTGGTTTTCAAAAATGTTGCTTTTATGTGATTATTTAAAGTTAAATAAAATCAAAATGATTACTTACTTGTCATTCTTTCTCTTCTCTTGGAATCTGAATCATTCATGTTACTAAAAATGAATAAACCAAAGACAAAATCATCTCCTGCCTCCAAAAATTATATCTTTTTTCAAAAGGGTAGGAATTATTTCACAAGACAAATATTGACAAAAAACATTTTCAAATCACAGTGAATCAGTGTCTGAAAGGAATATAGAAAATACCAAGTTGATCCCTGGCTGGTGTGGCTCAGCGATTGAGTGCTGACCTGCGAATCAAAGGGTCGCTGGCTCGATTCCTAGTCTAGGGCACATGCCTGGGTCGTTGGCCAGGTCCCCAGTAGGGGGCTCGCATGAGAGGCAACCACACATCGACGTTTCTCTCTCTCTCTTTCTCCCTCTCTTCCTCTCTCTAAAAATAAATAAAGTCTTTAAAAGTAAGAAAACACTGAGTTGATTAAATAATATGTAAAATACTACCTTGTTTAGTTATTTTAGATAATATCAAACCTTCTTTTATTTGTACAAATCAAAAAATACTTTTGTCTAAAAATAGACTAGGCTCTGGTCAGGTAGCTCAATTTGTTAGAGCATCGTCCCAACACACAAAGGTTGGGGGTTTGATTCCCAGTCAGAACCAACCCATGAATGCGTAAATAAGTGGAACAACAAATCAGTGTCTTTCTCCCTCTCTCAATAAATAAAAATTTTTAAAAATAAACTTATAAAAATAGCCTAAATTGACATAAATTTCCTTATCTTAAACTTAGTCTTCTGAAAATATTTTGACTTTGATTACTGAGTCATCTCTATACAGAGCCCTCAGTGACCATCAAACTGTAAAGGGTATTTGCTCCTGTGTGTCCTGTGGTTTTCTTCTTTCTCCCTTCAGCTGCCTCTACTTACCACTCCTTTACTCTGTCACATTTGTTGCTTCTAATTCATTTTAGGTTATGAAACAAAGTAACTTCTTACAATTATATAACATATACCAATAAGTTAACAGCAGAGGATAGCCTGAGGAACTCTTCTCCAGCTTCCCAGCTTGAGAAACAGGGGGAACTGTGTTATTGGAGAGTTGAGGTGAACAGACAAGTACCCTCTCCATGGGTGAGGGGTTACTAAGATGCCTGAACTAGTGCAAAGTATGTGGGAGTAAAAGGAAATGGGGAAAATGGAAAGGAAGGAAGGGATCTGATGACTTGACTATGCTAAAGTAACACATCACAAGCTTTTTAATAAATCATTAGATTAACTTACCTCTTCAGTCTCAAGAGGTACTGGGACACCCAGACAGGGAAGAGTTTATGCTTTGAAATCATCTTCAGTGCCCAGAATTGCTAAATGAAAATACAGTAATACAGTGCTTATTCTAGTAATATTTATTCACTTTGTTTTAACTCCATGTTCCTTTCAATTATATTCTTTCATAATTTATATCTAGATTTTTTTTAAGTATACTATTTTGAGTAGAATACGAAAAAGGAATAATATTTTCCTTTTCTTTATATAACATTCAACTCTAAAATTCTAATTCATGGAAATCCATGTAATGGAATGATTTAAGAGAAATAAAAAAATATACACAGTTCTCATCAATAGAGATTACATACACACGAATATTTGTATAACCAAAAGTTCTCCTTTAAACAGGGAACTGCCCTGCGTGGTGTGGCTCAGTGTATTGAGCACCGGCCTGCAAACCAAAAGGTTGCCAATATGATTCCCAGTCAGGGCACATGCCTGGGTTGGGGCCAGGTGCCCAGTTGGGGGCATGCAAGAGGCAATATGACCCATGTATCTCTCACACACTGATGTTTCTCTCCCTTTCTTTCTCCCTCCTTTTCTCTCTCTGAAAGTAAATAAATAAAATCTTTACAAAAATAGAGAAATCCCTTAATGTAATTTACTCTCAAAAACTTAATTTGCAACTAACTTTTCATTATCTATTCATTAAATAAATATTTATGCAACATCAGCTATTGCTAGGAACTTTATTAGGTGGGAAGGATATAAAAGTTAATAAGACATGGTCCCCACATTTAAGGAAAGTATGTAAAAAAATTCAATGTCATGGAGACACATACAGAGCTTCCGGCCAAGATGAAGGTGTAGGTAGACACTCTGTGCCTCCTCACACAACCAAAAGAAGGATAACCACAATTTAAAAACAAAAACCAACCAAAACTGACAGAAAATCAAAATGTATGGAAGTCTGACAACCAAGGCGATAAAGAAGAAATATTCATCCAGACCACTAGGAGGGGCGGAGACGGGCAGCCTGGCGGAGAGGACTCGTGGCAAGGCGGTGGCTGGCAGACCCAGCAATGTGACAGGTTGTGGAACGGGGCAGGCCAGGCTGCAGCTGGCAGACGCCACAAGGTGATGGCTGGCAGACCCTGCAGCCCCACAGTCCCACATAGATAAACTGGGAGGAAGGGCAGGGGAGTGAAGCAGACCACACAACCCAGGGCTCCAGCTCGGGGAAATAAAGCCTCAAACCTCTGATTGAAAACACCTGTGGGAGTTGGGGCGGCAGCAGGAGAACTCCCAGCCTCACCGGAGAGTTTATTGGAGAGACCCACAGGGGCCTAGAGCGTGCACAAGCCCACCCACTCGGGAATCAGCACCAGAGGAGCCCGATTTGATTGTGGGTAGTGGAGGGAGTGACTGAAATTTGGCAGAGAATGGAGCAAGCGCCATTGCTCCCTTTCGGCCCCTCCCCCATGTACAGCATCACAGGGCAGCGACCAGCATTACCCCGCCCTGGTGAATACCTAAGGCTCCGCCCCTTTATGTAACAGGCACTCCAAGACAAAAAAATGGCCCAAATGAAAGAACAGATCAAAGCTCCAGAAAAAATACAACTAAGCAACGAAGAGATAGCCAACCTATCAGATGCACAGTTCAAAACACTGGTAATCAGGAAGCTTACAAAATTGGTTGAATTTGGTCGCAAATGAGATGAAAAAATGAAGGCTATGCTAAGAGATACAAAGGAAAATGTACAGGGAACCAACAGTGATGCAAAGGAAACTGGGACTCAAATCAACAGTGTGGACCAGAAGGAAAGAAGAAACATCCAACCAGAAAAGAATGAAGAAACAAGAATTCAAAAACAATGAGGAGAGGCTTAGGAACCTCCAGGACATCTTGAAACATTCCAACATCCGAATTATACGGGTGCCAGAAGGAGGAGAGGAAGAGCAAAAAATTGAAAACTTATTTGAACAAATAATGAAGGAGAACTCCCCTAATCTGGCAAAGGAAATAGACTTCCAGGAAGTCCAGGAAGCTCAGAGAGTCCCAAAGAAGCTGGACCCAAGGAGGAACACACCAAGGCACATCATAATTACATTAACCAAGATTACAGATAAGGAGAGAATCTTAGAAGCAGCAAGAGAAAAGGACCCAGTTACCTACAAAGCACTTCCCATAAGACTGTCAGCTGATTTCTCAAAAGAGACCTTACAGGCAAGAGGAGGCTGGAAAGAAGTATTTGAAGTCATGAAAGGCAAGGACCTACATGCAAGATGACTGTATCCAGAAAAGCTATCATTTAGAATGGAAGGGCAGATAAAGTGCTTCTCGGATAAGGTGAAGTTCAAAGAGTTCATCATCACCAAGCCCTGATTATATGAAATGTTAAAGGTATTTGTCTAAGAAAAAGAAGATAAAAAATATGAACTATAAAAATGACGGCAAACTCACAGTTATTAACAACCATACCTAAAACAAAAACAAAAGCAAACTAAGCTAACAACTAGAACAGCAACAGAACCACGGAAATGGAGATCACGTGGAGGGTTATCAACAGGGGAGTGGGAGGGGGAGAGAGAGGGGAAAGGTACAGAGAATAAGTAGCATAAATGGTAGGTGGAAAATAGACAGGGGGAGGGTAAGAACAGTATAGGAAATGTAGAAGCCAAAGAACTTATATGTATGACCTATGGACATGAACTATAGCGGGGGAATGTGGGAGGGAGGGGGTGTGCAGGATGGAGTGGAGTGAAGGGGGGGAAATGGGACAACTATAATAGCATAATCAATAAATATATTAAAAAAGAAAAAAATTCAATGTCATTTTAGAAATATATATATTTATAAAATATGTATTATAGAAATATAAAACATAAGGGAACACAAAAGAATAAGCAATTAGCTCTACCTACAAGTCAGGGGGTTGAAAAGGTTTCATATTCAAAAGGCATAGAAATTTACTACTGAAATAATTGAAGGTGTGTAACGATCTCTATTAAATGTTCCAAGTAAGTGTTAAATTACTTAAAATACTTAGTAATTTAAGTATTGATATCTGTCAAAAACTTTCCCGGCCTTATGACTTAGCCCAGGCTACCTTTCATTTGGTGACTGACCAGATCAAGGGACTGAGGGAAGAAGGGTTCCATCCCTTTCTTACACAAGGAAGATCCAGCAGAGCTAAGGAACTAGGAGCATGAACTCTGCAGAAAGCTGCCTGTGTTTGAATCCAGCCAGACTTTCACTAGCTGTGTGACCTGCTGCTAATTAAGTAAACTCTGTGTGCCTTAGTTTCTTCATCAGTAAGAGAGAGATCACAGTAGTATCTACCACATATGTAATGTGACAGGTTATACATATACAATCTTACAATGGTGCCTAGAATGTAATAAGCACTCAATAAATGTTACGTGCAATTGTTATTATATTAGTAATAAATTTTCATCATTTTGTAAGGCATTTACTATAATTCCTGTCCTAGAATAAGCTGTCAATAACTGTGGGTTCTCAATACTTGTTGAATGAGTGCATAAATGAGTTTGAATTTTTAAAAAATTATGAAAAGATAACATTATACAGAGAATGTCATGAAAGATAATGTTCTTCATTGAAAAAAATAAGGCCAGGTGTTAACCACGACGTGATGAAAGCAATCACTGTGATAGGGAAGACTGAGACCTTACAAATAGATCTATGTTTCTAAGAGCCTGTAAGTAGAAATCTGCTGGCAATACCCATATTAGTCCATGTATAATATAGTCAAAGTATTATAATTAAAATAAAAATGCAACACATATTCTTAAAAGTGAATTAAGTGCAGGCACTTTGGAAATAGTTTGGTGGTTTCTTAAAAAGTTAAACATAAATTTACTAAACCATCTAGCAGTTCCACTCCTAGAATATACACAAGAGAAATGAAACACATATTCACACAAAAACCTGTACATAAACGTTCAGAGTCAGTATTTATTCACAACAGCCAAGCAGTGGAAATGACCCAAATGCCCATCAATGGTGAGGGGTCAGCAGAATGTGGTGCACCCAGAGGATGGAGTGCTGCTCAGAAATAAAGAGGAAAGCACTACTGGTACAGGTTACACCGTGAACGAACCTCAAAGCATGCTAAGTGAGGAGGCCAGATGCAAAAGACCACATACCGTGAGATTCCATTTATAGGGAATGTCTAGAAAGTGCAAACCTTGAGAGACAGAAAGGAAATTAGTAGTTGCTTGGGGCTGGGAGTAAAAACAGAGATAGACTCAAAAGGGCACAAAGGACCTAAAGTGTGATGGAATTGTTCCAGAACTGAATTGTGATAACTGCACAAATCTGTCAATTATTTAAAAAATCACTAAATTATATATTGAAGGTGAGTGAAACTTCATGGTATATAAATTATACCTCAATAAACCTGTTAAAAAGAAAATGAAAGTCAGAAAAAAGCCAATGTCACAAACTAATACCTGAGGAATGTTGAGCTCCTGTAACTGGCTGTGAGTGATCTCACTGAGCTGCCGAAATGTCATTGTAAAATCAGCTGCTGTCTCTTCCATGAGCTAATGAAAGTAAGTATATTTATCAACCTCAGTTCTTTGAGAAGATGCTGATTAGTAATTCAAATGTTAATCAGAAAAATAGATAAAATGATAAACTCACAAGTAAGAGAAATGCAATTAAATCATCATCGCCCTTTGTTTCTCCAAGTAATCCCAATTTGGCTTTGAACAATTCTCTAAATCTAAAAGAAGAAATGTCAACATAATTTGTTATTAAAATTCTCACTATTTTAAGAACTGTCCTCAAACCAACCAGGACGCCTTAGCATCTGTATTCGAAAAGAACAAACCTGCCCTAGCTGGTATGTCTCAGTGGATTGAGTGCCAGCCTATGAACCAAAGGGTCACCGGTTCAATTCCTGGTCAGGGCACGGGCCTGGATTGCGGACCAGGTCCCCAGCTGGGAGCACATGAGAGGCATCCACACATTGATGTTTCTCTCCCCCCACTTCCCCTCTCTATAAAAATAAATAAAATAAAATCGTTTAAAAAACTTTAAAAAAATTTTCTTTAAAGAACCCACCTTGTGTAATAAAGAACAGGATACCCCTCAAGAATCTGAGCAGTGCTATGGGAAGAACAAAGAAAGAACAGTTAAACCTTGATTTATAATTAGCATTCTTGAATTACATTTTACAAGAACAAAGTGAACCTTCTCATGTATTAAATGACATTAGATTATGTGCTGCTGATTCTGGCTTAGTGCAGCGTTATCTACAATTGCCAAGATATGGAAGCAGCCCAAGTGCCCATCAGTACATGAATGGATAAACAACTATGGGGCATTTACACAATGGAATACTACTCAGCTGTAAAAAGGAAGAAAATGTTACCCTTTGCAATAGCATGGATGGACCTCGAGAACATTATGCTGAGTGAAATAAGCCAGTCAGAGAAAGACAAATACCATATGATTTCACTTATATGTGGAATCTAATGAACAAACTGAACTAACAAACAAAATAAAGACAGACTCATAGGTAGAGAGCAGGATGACAGCTATCGGGGTGGGAGGGAGGTTAGGGGGTGGAGAGGTGGAGGAAAAAGGACTCATGGACATGGACAACTGTGGTGATTGCAGGGGTGAGGGAGGCAGAAGGAGGTTAAGTGGTAATGGAAAAAATACAATAAAATTTTTCTAAAAATTAAAAAAAATCATTAGATTATAAGCTACTGATTCTGGTTTAATGATTTAATTATATATCATATCTTAGAACACTATCAACACAAATTTACTGCGTCAAAGGTTTGGATACAGTGCAAATCATACCATGTCATTCCTGAAACATTACTATATATAATTAGCTTATAAGAGAAATGTTAATACACCAAAAAGTTATATAACTTGGGGTGTATTTTAAAAATCATCTTAGACCCAATATAATGTATTACAAGTAGTTCACACAACAAAATAATATTTTACTTGTCTGAAAGTATGAACAGAGTGAGATATTTCATATAAAAATTAGAGCATTTTTAACCACAAACCCGTCTTTAAACAATAAACGTTCTATTTCTTAACTGTCTTAAATGTATATTCAATTATACAAACTCCACACATGTCTTTTACCTTCCTGACCTCATCTCCTACAACACTCCCCCTTGCTCATTCTGCTGCCACCATCTGGCTGTTCCTTAAACACCCCACGCACACTCCCACCTCAGGGCCTTTGCACAGGTGACTCCCTTGCCTGTAGTTCTCTTCCCCTAGATATCTGCTCCTCTGGCTCCTTCAAGCCTTTGCTCAAGTTCTTTGCTGACCATCCTTATAAAACTATAAACCCTCCCTTCCCTCCCTATATTCCCTACCCACTGCTTTATTTTTCTCCAGGGTACTTATCCCCTTCTATGCTATATAACTTATTTATTAAAAGAGTAAGTTATATAACTTATTGTCTCTCTGACCAGATGTAAGCACTATGAAGTCACAATTATTGTGCTGTCTCACTCACTGCTATCCCCTTAGCACTAAGAACAGTGTCTGGCACATACCGAGTACCTCAATAAATCTTTGTTGAATGAATGAATGAACTCTAAAGGTTAAAAGGGAGAAAAAAATTATGGAGAAAGGGGGGGATGAAGACTGCTTAATGAGCATCATTTTATGATTTTGAACTATGTGACTGTGTTATCAATATAGTTTTAAATTAATTAAGAAAAGCATATAGGGGACATAAAACTTTTTTATCTTTATTGTAATAATGTTTTATTTGCTATGTGGGATTAATAAAGTCACTATATGCCTTGTCTTCCATTTGGGATCTTGTACTAGAAACAGTAAATTTCAGATTTGGGGGGAGGGAGAAGAGTGTGAAGAGAAATATGTTTTATCTCCTGGAGGATACAATGGAGACACAAAAATGAATAAAATGTGGTCCCCACCTTCAAGAAGTTCAATGTCCAGTGGTTAGATCAACAAAAGTCTTAACACAATCCTGGGCCTGGAGGACACAAGTCGCAGCCAGGCCTCAGGCCCTCCCTCCTGGGTATAGCATGGTACACAGAAAAGAGACCTCACACATTTTCATTAGTAGATTTTACCCAACACATTCTTCACACAAAATAATGGACATAATAAGTCCAACAACTTAGCAATTAATAAACAGTGACAAATAACACTTGGATCAAAGAAGAAATAAGCAAAAATTTCACAACATCTAAAAAACAGTAAGTAGGATAACAACTTATCCTCTTAACTATGGGAAAAGCCAAAACTATGATAAATACATGTAGTTTGAAACGCTGTCATTATTAAAGACTAAATAATAAGCTGGGTTTTTAAAATATATTTTATTGATTTTGCTATTACAATTGTTCCAAGTTTTTCCCCCTTGCTCCCCTCCTCCCAGTAGCCCCCAATCCCTCTAGCAATCCTCCCCCTTAGCTCATGTCCATGACTATGTATATAAATATGTGTATAAGTCATGTATATAAGTTCTTTGGCTTCTCCATTTCCTATACTGTTCTTAACATCCCCCTCCTTATTCTGTACCTACCAACTTGTACGTCTTAATCCCTGCACTTTTTCCTCCATTCTCCGCCTTCCACCTCCCAACTGATAATCCTCCAAATGATCTCCATATCTATGATTCTGTTTCTGTTCTGCTTGTTTGCTTAGTTTATTTTTTGATTCAGTTGTTGATAGTTGTGAATTTATTGCCATTTTAATTGTTAATAGTCCTGCTCTTCTTTTTCTTAAGTACCCTTGAAATTTCATAGAATAATGGCTGGGTGATGATGAACTCCTTTAGCTTTACCTTGTCTGGGAATCACTTTATCTGCCCTTCCATTCTAAACAATAGCTTTGCTGGATAGAGTAATCTTGGATGTAGGTCCTTGCTTTTCATCATTTTGAATACTTCTTGCCACTCCCTCCTAGCCTGCAAAGTTTCTTTTGAGAAATCAACTGACAATCTTATGGGAATTTCTTTGTAAGTAACATCTGCTTTTCTCTTGCTGCTTTTAAGACTCTCTTTATCTTTAACCTTTGGCTTTTTAATTATGAGGTGTCTTGGAGTGGTCCTCTTTGTGTCCATCTTTTTTGAGACTATCTGTGCTTCCTGGACTTGTATGTCTATTTCCTTCACCAAATTAGGAAAATTTTCTTTCAATATTTTTTCAAACAAGTTTTCAATTTCTTGCTTTCTCTTCCCATTCTGGCAGTTGTCCTGTAGGCTCCTTAGCCTATCCTTGTTTTTTTTTATTCTTGCTGTTCTGATTGAATGTTTTTTTCTTCCTTATGTTCCAAATCATCAATTTGGTTCTCAGCTTCTTCCACTCCACAGGGAACTGTTGGTTCCCTGTACATTTTTTCACTTAGTGTAATCTTCATTTCTGCCTGGGTCATCCTTATGTTGTTGGACTACCCAATGAGTTCCTTGAGCATTCTAATAACCAGTGTTTTGAACTCTGCATCTGATAGGTTGCTTATCTCCATTTTGTTTAGTTCTTTTTCTGGAGTTTTATTCTGTTATTTTATTTGGGCCATATCTCTTTGTCTCCTCATTTTGGCAGCTTCCCTGTGTTTGTTGCTATAGATTAAGTAGAGCTGCTTTGACTCCCTCTCATAGTATCATGGCCTATAGTAGAAAAGTGCACTGGTAAGCTGGACGGGGCAGAGCCTTAGGTATTTGCCAGGGTGGGGCAACCCATGTGAACCAGGTTGATGGAGTCTCAGATATGGTGTTGCTGCTCTGTGGCTCTGTGTGGGGGAGGGCTCAGAAAGGGGACAATGTTGCTGCCTGGCCTCTGGAGGTCTGTCCGCAAGAAAACTGTCCCCCAGCACTTGTCCTGATGCCAGACACTTCCATTTCTCCCCATATGCCACTGGTGCCCTTTCAACTGCTGCCCCTGTGCTGGATCCCAAAGGGAGTGAGTATGTTTAAGTCCTAAGTCTGTTAACAGCCTTTTAAGAGGAGACTCCTGAGAATCCCGAAGTTTCTTCCGCTGCCGCAGCCCCTACTGGTTTACAGCAAGAAGTTATATGGACTTATCTTCTGGGTGTGTAAACCTGGGCTGGGTGGTCTGGTGTGGAGCTGGAATCCCTTGCTCCCGAAGCATCCCTCCCAGTTTTTATCCACCACACATGGGTGTGGGACCACCCATTCTGTATCGCTGCATCTCCAACCCTCCTAACCATCCAGATGAATGTGACTTCTTTATTTCCTTGGTTGTCAGACTTCCACACAGCTCAATTTTCTGATGGTTCTGAGTGATATTTGTTTTATAGTCTAGTTGTAATTTTGCTGTTGTTGTGCAAGGAGGCAAGCCATGTTTACCTATGCCTCCGTCTTGACCAGAAGTCTCAATAAGCTGGTTTTTGAAATGTCACTTTCTCCTTCCAAGTAAGAATACGATACTGGATAGAGTCTTAGGGATTACTGATTCCAATGTGTCAGCTGGGACTCTTTTGATTGCTAGGAACCAGACGCACTTACTGAAGTAAAATAAATTAATACTTTTTAAAATTGTAAAAATAAATTAATATTTGCAAGAGGCAAGTTTAGGAGGCATTTGGACCTGGCAGGGCCAGGTTCTCACACCCTTGCAGTGGGACCTGGTCCTTCTCCAACCCTGCTAAGTACCTTTGGGTGATGCCAGTCATAGGCACCGTCTCTCTGCCTGCATCAAGCATGTCCAGCAACTCTGGGCTGAAACCCACTCACCAACTATTCTACTGGGAAGGGGTTCTCCTTCCCTTAGGTTCCAAAAAAAGTCACAGCTTAAAAATGCCAGTTGGATACTGAAAATATCAGGGGGAACATTTTGTAAGGCATATGATTGTATAACCACTATTCTGTACATGAGAAACTAATATAAAATATTATATGAAAAAATAAATAAAGATAAAAATATCAAAAAATTCCTTTGGCCTGGCTTAGTCACAGTCTCATCCTCGAACCTGTCACATCACCCAGAGGACAGAACATGGGGTTGACTAGATATGGGGTCAGCCCTTTGGAACTGATTGGACTGGAAACAGGTGAGATGAATTCCCAAAGGAAAGCTGAGGACAGATTCTAGGCTGGAGGAGGCAGCAGATTCCACATCACTGACAGCCTACTGCACAGCTGTGATACCTGAAGCCCCAATAAGGAAGGGACTCACTCAGGGACAAGAGCCGCAGCCACCCATTCAGTTTTCTCTCCTCCCTCAATGGCAAGAAACAATTCCACTTGCTGAAAAGGCAACCCTTATCAGTGGTAAACTCGAAGTTTCTGCCTTGCTTTGGGTTTTCTCATTTCCTTCTCTTTGGAAAAAAGATACAAAAAAAATCACAACATATTTTGGATTTAGATAATATTTTTGCTTAATAAAGAGCATGAATCAACAAAATTTTTCTACAGTGTATCCTGACCAAAAGAATGCTTTAACTTCCAAAACAGCCTTTCTCCATAAGATCAAGCAGTTAAGATGATCTAATGAATAAATCCGGGAACAAGTGGCTTTCGTGGACTGTTCCCCGCCAGAGCTGGGAACTTCACAGCAACTCCTTTTCCTAGACCCTTTCAGGATTATGTTTGCCAGCTAAATGAACTCACGTGAGACTTGGGAAGCAGAGGGAAGGGGAGGCCAATACTCTGATGGTCAGGGCAGCCAGAAACAAAGATGCTAAGGTGCCTGGTGGACTCCAGATTTTCCTCAATATCCCCCACTCCACAGCCAGCTCAGGCTCCTGACTACTGGCCCTGCTGACCAATTTGGGCACAAGTTAGGTGCCTGGCATCAGGTGTGCTGAGGCTGTGACTTCCAAAAACCTTGCCCCATGACAATCTTCAGAACCACTGTGGCAAATCAATATGCAGGGATTCTCAAGGTTTCTCAGGAAGCTCCAACCTGTCCACAGTGCCCATACTTCAAGGGCAAATGCTTAGGGCAGTTCCTCTGATTCCTGGTGCCTCCCTTCTACACCTTCCCTTCTCAGCATGTCATACCTGTGTAAGTTTGAAGCCTGTATTAAACCCCTTGTTTCCATAGAAAAATAAAATAAAAAATAAAATGTCATTTTCTTGCTTTTCAAAAAATGATCATTATACAAATATATTAGTAGACTTAGGATTTACTCACAGCTGCTTTTGCCCAGGATCCAGTAATGGGTTTATAGCTTGTAGCAACTTATTTAAATTAAACATCCCAATATTGGCCTGATTTCCTATTTTATATCTTCTTTCATCATCAGATGCGTTAGGTACAAAATCTGTTAAAAAAAAAAATACTATCCTTATACACTGAGGATAATTATAATAAATAGCTTTTTCCCTCATTTTTAAGTTTGTATTTAAACTTAATAAATTTATGTTTATTAGATAAAAATCTTTCTGACATTAAACATTTAACTCAAAAGTAATATAAATACTTAATGTAAATGCACATGAAAACATTTTACAGTATAACATTTTCCTAATGAAAGAATGCATTGCTAACCTACAAGAACTTCCAGGTTATCGCATATGCACTTCAAACTCCAGAGCGGCATGTCCAGAAAGCCTGCTCTGACCCTTCCAGTTTTAAGTATTATATTACTGTGACCTGCCCTTTGCAGGTAAGTGAGAGGTTAAGAACTTGTCCAAGGGCACATAGCCGTTAAGGGTCAGATGTCAGAAATCAAGCCCACGTCTGACAACGTATTCCCTGCTATCCTTCGTGTCATCTTCTCTAATATGTAATTCCCTAAGGGAAGACATCACAAAGAATTCATTTTTGTACCCCTATGGCACCTGGAAGATTGAGTACCACAGAAAATGACCGTTCTACGAATGATCCCAATTCTTTTACTACCCCATCACTGTATTAGCTGTAACAGTTTATCTAAAATAAACCTGTAAAATAAGGCACATTTAAATACATACATATAAATCATACATACCTGGGTTATAGGCCTCCATAAAGCCAAATGGACCATAGTCGATTGTAATGGATAACAAACTGAAGTTATCGGTATTACAAACACCTGAAATTTTTAAAAAATTCCAAAAGCATGATAATAAAATAATAAAGTGTATATACAAATATATATATTTTAGTTAAACATTTTTTATTGTTGTTCAATTACAGTTGTCTGCATTTTCTCCCCAGCCCTCCACCCCACCCCAGCCAAACATAAAGTATATTTTAACTGTATAAAATTGTCCAGAATAGGAAAGGTCATGGAAAACAGTTGTTTTAGAAATGAAACAAAATGAGATTATCAATTGAAAGTATAACTGATGAAGACAAATAGCTTAATATATATATTAAAACTATATTTTAAAATTAAATTTAGCCTTTTGTTTTATATTCCCCCTTCCCAAAGATTTCAAATACTTTAAGAACAAAAGCACCAAGAAATGAAACTTTCTCTTATTTATCCTCAATTTCTAACACTTGTTTAAAAAATATGTTATTTGGAATGGAATTGAGACTAGTAAATAAAATTGTCAAAGGCTGTGCAAAGGGGAAAAGGGGGAAATACGGTGTGTACCCCGTGACAGTCCTGAGATGCAGAGCACTGGCAGTGGGGAGGGGTGGGGACAAGTGACCTCTTAGGTGAGGGGACCAAGGGTCGGGGCGGAGTGTGGGGTAGCAGGAAGCCATGGCTACACCAGCCCAACATAGGCTGTGTGGGCACAGTGGCATGGTATTCAGTTAGAGAGTTGCAACGTTTTCCAGAGTAAGATGCTAAATGTTTATCAAAACGCTAAATGGACAGACTCACTAATCCAGCCAGTCTACTTTTAGGAGTTCACCCTCAAAACCTTCCCTTCGAGAAGAGAGAGATGTAGTTTGTGCAGTGGTCACTACGTTTCGTAACAGCAAAAACGTCAAAACGCCCACCCTGTTCCCGCCCAACCCCAAGTGAGATGCACAGTGTGTGGTAATTAAAGCAGATTGCGAAAAGTTTTGCCGTGTGGAATCTCCCTTTGGCATTTATCTAGAGACTTTACTATACACAGAACTTGCTTTTCAGTTGTTCCCAGTTGGGGCAGATATTCCTTCCAGTGCAGCCCCACACAGTGAATGCCTTCAAACCTACACAGGCCAGCCCTGCCACTTTTGTAGGGGACACACGAATATCATCAAAATAAAGTCTAGAAAGCTTGATATGAGATGGTTAATAATGATTATCCTGGAGAACGGAACTCAAATCACTTCGGTATATTTTAAATTCTTTAACAGAAGCATGTAGTGCTTTCATAATTAAGATTTTAAAAATACCTTTAAAGAGATCTAACTTTATACTCACAGGGTATCCTTATTCTATTTTGTGTATGCTGTTCAATTCAAAACCATTTTAAATATGAGAAAATTGTTTGTTGCTAAAAATAAATTCATATATTATAAATGTTAAGAAGCTCATTGGCAGGAATATTTTGAAATATACAAAAAAAGAAATCTTCTGCCTCAACAGATTAATTCTACTTTCTCATCAAAAGAGTGAACCATCAATAGATAACTCACCATGAGTAAAACCAACAGACATCCACATGGCAATAAGTTGTGCCGTCTTGGATACCACGATGGAAAAAAATTCCTAAAATAAAATTTAGGAATTTTTCAGATTTTCAGTAATGTATACTCTTTCAGGATCTTCTGATAAGTCACAGGGAGAACACAGAAAGAATTCAAAGGTTGGCCAACAGATGACTGAAGAAACAGAAATTATATATAGAAGAACATAAAGTTATTCACCCAGAAATAATACAGAAAAGGCTCAGACACAGTATTATGACCGAACTTCCTCCATGTCCAGTAAGAAAAGGAAAAGGCATTAGAATTCAGCACAAGGAAGTTAAATGTACGCGAAGCGAGTTGTTAAACTTTAAAATGAATCACCAAGAAAAATAATGGGCTTCTCTTCTCTGTTAAAAGAATGAAAAGTAGTTATGAAGATCAGAAAATTACCACTAGAAAAGAAAATCACATTTTCCTATTATGCACTACGCTTATTTTAGGACTACAACTATAGAAATATCTATGTATCTGATAGATGAGAAAAGAATATACGTGACCAACTTATAAATGCTGCTCAAAAAACCAATGTATATACTCAGGCTGCAGTAGCATCCTGTTCTTTTTCTCCAGATAACCTGCAAACAAAACAACTTTCTTATCTATGCCTTGTTTATAAAGTGGCTCATCGTACCTTCCTCTAACAAAATGTTCACGGTGCCCCACATTTCCGTTCCTCAATGTGGTTTTTTAAGTCCTAAGTTGTAACCACTAATGTTGGCAGGCCGATGAGAGAAAACAGAGTACTGCCCTTTCTCTTTAAAAACTTACCACATATCTATTAGGTTCTTTGACATCTATGGAGGGGAAGTGTTCCCGTATGATGAAATCTAATAATGTCCTGGAGATTAAAAGGAGAGAGCATCAGTGTTCCTCAGAACACAGTATCAAATATCCAACCATCTAAATCCACCCTTGCCATTCATGAATTCATTAGATTCACACTTAAAATTTTTTTAATTAAAATAAGAATGTACAAAACAGCAATGGAAAAATATTTCCTCAATACCAATCAAAACTGGAAATGTGTTTCTAAAGTCATATTAGATTCCATCTTATTGTGTCATAAATTCACATGAGTCAGTAAACACCCGTGGAGCACCCACCGCACCTACTGTATGCCACGCACCGTGCAAGTGCTAGGAGGAAGGATGTGCTAGCCTTCAAAGCACACACTTGATTAGGAAAAAAGAACACATTAAAGATAATGACATTACAGCACAATACATGCAGTAATAGAAATATATAAAAAGTATAAAAACAACAGAGGGGGGAATGGCTATGTGTGAAGGTCACGCATGTTTCACAAATGAGATGAGAAAAATCTGGCCAACATTTGAAGTTAAAATAATTAAGTTATGTGGGTATTATGTTTTTTATTCCCAATTTTTACTGACTGTTCTAGTCAACTAAATACTTTGCTATTGCATTGCATAAGAGAGAATCCAAATGAAAAACTGGAGGTTGTAGATATGAGTTGAGAATTATTAAAACCCAGGTAAAGCAATAGGAGTGGATTAGAGTTGTACATAGGCATTTTTCAATAATTTAACCATTTAATAACTTGAATAAGTGCTGATGTGTCAAGGACTGTTTCAGGCATTTAGGGAACAAGAAGGTATATAGAGTCCCGTTAGCCAGCGGAGGCACTTTAAGGATGAAGAGGTCAGCAGCGTGCATCGATGTCAGAGAGAGAAGTGACATATAACTGAATTAGAACCACCAGATGGAACAATCCAGTGACGTGGTAAAACCGAAGAGAAGTGACCAAAAAACAAATGGGAAATTAGAAATAATGCCCAGTTGAGATGAGAGTAGACGACTCTCTTAACGAGCCGAGATAGCCATGTACTCAGCTAACATTTGCTAAAGTAAGACACAGAGATGCTTCTGGTTAAAAGGTGGTCTAGGTAAATTCAGTACTTGGAACCTCCCACAACCACATCAAAATTACAACAGAATAATCCATTATTCATAACTGCCTGAATAGCTGAAGAGAAGTCCTGGTAGGAGGAGTGGAGATGTGGAACAGGCTGCTCCCTCACCCATGTATGGCACTTAAAAATCAGGAGGGATATCTCAGCTGCAAAGGTCCCCACTGAGGAGAGAGGGGTTCCAGCCCCACACTGTGCCCTGGAAGCCCAAGGTTCCAGTGCTGTGAAGAGAAGTCCCCAAAACTTCTGGCTGTGAAAACCAGCAGGGATTGAGGCTGCATGAAACTCAGGGCTTCTGGAGTCCCAGGCACTACTCTTAAAAGGCCCATTCACAGACTTACTCGGACTCACTCACTCAGCACTGGGGCAGCACTCAAAAGGCACCAGAGACATACAAGATGGAACTGAATTGTCTGGCTTCGGGGTAAGAGCTGAAGGGGCAGCTTTCTCCCAGACAGAAGTGCTAACAGAGGTCATTGTTCCTTTGCTGAGCTCCCACTGCCCCCCGCCCCCAGAGCCAGCAGGCAGGCATTATATCTGAGTCTTCATCAGCCTTGCTAACACTATTCACCCCACCCTGTGACCCTGTCCCACCCAAATTTGAGACACACCCAAGCCATTTCCAGTGGCTTTTCCATACAAACAGCGTATCTTGGCTCATGCTGCAGCCTTTTGTAAAATCTTTCAAAGGTTCACAAACTCCAAACAAAAAGCATCTGGCCTCAGCATGTCCCATACCTCTTACTTAGTGGTCCAAGGCCCGGCACTAGTGGCAGCTGGTCTTGGTCCAAAGTTTGGCTGCTCGCAGGCATTTCCAAGCCCGGCATAACTAGCAGCCATCCACAGTTCACTCTGCAGCTTATGTTCTGTTGCCCTGGGCAAGGCAAAGGTGGTGGCTCATCTTGGCTTAAACCTCCTGGGAGGTCCCAGAGACAGCACACCCCATGGAGAGCATGCCAGAGCATCACCCAACCACCCCTATAAGACACACGCTGAATGGGCAGACCCAGTGGGCACCAGAGCACTGCTGAAGCAAATTCCACACTGTGTGGTCAGTCCCTGCACAGCAACACCTCCACTATAGTAACAGCCAGTCCTGACAGCCAACTGGCCTGGGTGTAAATCCCTCCCATTAATGTACTAACAGCAATGAAGGCTCACCTGCAACAAGAGAATGCACACAGGCCACACAGTGGGGTGCACCTGGAATGCCCAGCTCAAGCAACCAGGAAGGCTGTGACATAGGGTCCTACAGGGCACCTACTATATAAGGTCACTCTATCAAGACTGGGAGACATAGCAGCTGTACCTAATACATAGAAACAAACACAGGGAAACAACCAAAATGAGGAGACAAAGAAACAAGTCCCAAATGACAGAACAAAACAAAACTCCAGAGAAAGAACCAAATAAAATGAAGACAAGCCACCTACTAGATGCAGAGTTAAAAACACTGGTTATGAGGATGCTCAATGGGACTTAGGGAAAGAGTAGATGAATTTAGTGAGAACTTCAACAAAGAGATAGGAAACATAAAAAAGAATCAGAAATGAAGAATATTATAACTGAAATAAAGAACATATCACAGGTAATCAACATAGATAAGATGAAGCAGAAAATCAAATCAGTGATTTGGGAGAGAAGGTAGCAGAAAACACTCCATCAGAACAGCAAAAAAGAAAAAATATATATAAAAAAAATAAGGATAGAATAGTTTACGGAGCCTCTGGGACAACTTTCACATCATGGTACTGGAAGGAGATGAGACATAGCAAGGAACTGAAAACCCATTTGAAAAAATAATGACAGAAAACTTCCCTAACTTAGCAAAGGAAATAGACATACAAGTCTAGGAAGCACAGAGAGTCCCAAACAAGATGAACTCAAAGAGGCAGACACCAAGACTCTACCATAATTAAAATGCTAAAAGTTAAAGTCAAAGAGAGAATCTTAAAAGCAGCAAGAGAAAAGCAGGTGATTACCTACAAGGGAGCTCCCATGAGACTGTCAGCTGATTTATCAACAGAAAATTTGTAGGCCAGAAGGGACTGGCAAGAAATTCAAAGTGACAAAGGAAGGAACTACAAGCAGGATTACTCTACCTAGCAAAGCTATCATTTAGAATCCAAGGACAGATTTCCAGACAGGAAAAAGGTAAAGGATAACTTATCTGCTCTGCTCATTCATTTCCCTCATTTCTTTAGTCCCTGATTAGGAATCTGGATTTACTAAACTGGTAACCACAATATAGGATCCATATTCCAAATGATTCTAGTTTGTTTAAGGTAATTTTTTGCTTATACATATATTTCTCATGGCTGTATTAGCTTAACAAATGGAAGCAGTATCCTTCTTAAAGGAAGAAATGTTTTGGTCTGAAGAAATATCTCACTAAATTGGCTTCAAGAGGACGGCATTTCGTGAGCGCAGACACCTCAAGCACCAGGGGAGCAGAGGATGGTGGGGGCGGGACTGCAGGGCACAAAGGGAAGAACACCTGCTTTTGCTCTTTTAAAGCAACCCTTTCTTTCCCTTTCCTCAGCAATCTTCAGTAAGATGCACTCTGTTTCTAGCTGCTTTGTGTAAATTTAGTCTAGCGTGTACTTGTTTTTTTGCCCTGTTGATGGGCTAAGTTTCACATCTGGGAAAACCCAGTGTGAAACAGGCATAACACACGTCAAAGCTGGAGTCCAGGAAAGAAGAGACATGAGACAGAGGACACGGGCTGGGAATCCCAGAAATTGGAAGGAGAGCTTTGGGCCGCTTGAGGTTGCAGAAATGGGGAGTCTGAGTCACTTCCACCAGGTCCCTGGTGGCTCCAGGTCCCTGAGTGGCACAGAGGCCCTCAGCCGCAACTGGGCCGCATACTAGACAAAAAAACTCCTTGAAAAAGGGCCTACTGGGTCCTACACTTCTCTTTTTTCCTCTTAGAAAACACACATGATGTGAGATACATAACAAGTATTTAAAATATTTATTAACTTAAATTTTGGGTTTTACTTATAAGAAAACCAAAAATATTTTAACTTCCCAACACATAAATATTTTTCAATTGTCTTCTACATTTAAAAAATGTCATTTTCTAACCTTAGTAAATCCAGTTCAACATAATGAGCCAAAATTTCTAACGATCCGATTCTAAACCATGATTTTGCAACGCGCAGTACCACCGCACCTGCAAAAGAAACATTTATTTCAGCACAAAGTATTTCAAACTGTGGAAATGTAGCCTAATATGCTTTCCTTCTTCTTCTTTTAATCCTTATTCAAGGATATGTTTTTACTGATTTTAGAGAGAGGAAGGGAGAGAGGAAAAAAAACAATGTAAGAGAGAAACATCAATCAGTTGCCTCCGTATGAACCCTGACCAGGGATCAAACCCGCAATCTTTTGTCCTAACAGGATGATGCTCCAACCAACTGAGCCACCTGGCCAGGGCCTAGTATGCTTTTCTTAAAAATAAAATTATTTTAATAAAAAAGAATTCAGTATCTGAAATTATTGGAAAAAATAACTAACACCCTTGAAAGGTTCAAGGGATTTTCTCTATTTCTCTAAGCCTGAGAATGTTAGAATGTTAGGAACCACAACACTCTCGGAAACACAGAGGCTCCGACCTAGCTAGAGGCGGCTCAGTTCCATCCGGAGGCTCCAAACATCACAGTCCCGCTGTCTCCTCGACGGCGGCCTTTTCCCGGAGCCTCTTCCTGAATCAGTGAGTTAGGAATTATTTCTATGGCATAGTCCCTGCGAGTGCCTTTCATGTGTGCAACTAACTGAAAATTAACTTCAGTTACCAAATGCTTACATATGTCCTAATTTATGAATATACTGGAGAAATAAAGCAAATCTGTGCATGTTCTGTTTGCTGCCTTCCATTGCTGCCTTCTGTTTTGATTATAGACAACAGTAACAATTAATAAACAGCATTCACGTTTCTTTCTTATAAGGAATGCTGAACTTACATGCGTTTGACATGAAGACGCAGTCTGTCCCAGCTGCTCCTGCTCTCTTCCTGCTGCCTCTGGGCCTTTGTGCTGGTTTCCCCTGCTCCACGTGCCCCACTCCCTCTTCCCCCCATACTGAGATCTTTCCTAATCTTAGGTAAGCACCAGGGCAGGGCAACCCATGTCACCACTCTGTCGCTCTGTGTAGGGAAGGACAATGCCACTGCCTGGCCTCTGCAGTTCTGCCTGGGGAAGCTGTCTCCCCGCTCGCACTTCACTTTCTCCTCATTGCCACTGGTGCCCTTCCAGGTGTTGGCTTGCCCTGGTGCTGCATCCCAGAGGGCATGGGTCCGCGTGAGTCCTAAATCCATTGTGGGCCATTAAAGAGGACGCAGTTACTGACCCTTCACTCGTCTGGACGAACGTGGCTTCTTTAAATCCTTGGTTGTCGAACTTCCACACAGCTGAATTTTCTGACAATTCTGGGTGATATTTGTTTTGTATGTAGCTGTATTGTTTGCTATAGTTGTGCACGGAGGTGAGGTGTGTTTACCTACTCCTCCATCTTGACCAGAAGTGAAGACTGAATTTCTTAAGACCAGGACTATGATATATACTTACTACTCCTGGACCCCCTAGAGTTTAGTCCAATGGAAGGCCCAGAAAAGAGCCAATTAGTATTTTCTTGGTTAACTGAGTTACCATATAGTCAGGATTAATTCACAATATTAATCTAGACATATATTTTGATGTGGGGTTTTTTAAGCAATGAAAATGTAGTCTCTTAGAAAAAACGTAAGAGCTCAGTAAGTTATTCTAATGTTTATTTAATGCATAGCCATCAAATCACTGAATGTTAGCAATGAAAAGACACAAAAGGTATCCCCTAATCTAACCATCTCATTTCAGACGGAGAAACAGAGACAAAATGTGACTTGCCCAAGTCACAAGTCAATTCCCACTGAGCCAGTTCTCGGTTTCGCATATTCTTTCTGTCTGCCCAGCAGTTTTCTCACCGAACCACTGGGCTGCTGGGCAGATATTAGGAGACAAGCACAACTGAAATATCTGCACATTTGTGAACATTTAGATATGGAAATTACAGTAATGCCCTAAAGAGGAGAAATCCTTGAGGCCATTTGAAACTATTAAGATTATGGTTCGGAATTCAGATTAACCATATACATAAGTTACAGCCACAGAAGTAAGTAGTGTTGTATCCATCAAACGAACAGTCCATGGTTAGACTCTCACTTCCAACCACCATTAACAAAAAGACCTAAATGGTTGTTACAGGCTTGTGTGCAATAGTATCCATATTACCCACATGAAACTAAGAGCAGAGAGAGATGCCACAAAAAAATAAATAACCCTTATTTCCTTTAAGCATGAATACTTCACAGAGATTGTTTTTTATGAAAATCTTATCGAAATATATATCAAAACATATCATGCACTAAGTATAAGAACATGAAAACGTGCTCTGGGGAATCACTATGAACCTCAGTAAAAATGCTGCCCTGCGAAACAATAAAGCATGTTAGGTTGTGAGCAGCGCTTGTTAGCTCTGCTTTTTTAAGCAGTTAAATACGTTTATTATGGATTTTCAGGTCCCCTCCTTCCCCAGAGACTTAGAGCCAAATTTCTCCCTCTCTCCCTCTTTGCTGTTCTACAGTACACTTTCTCGTCCCCTTTCTAGGCTTGTTTAATTTCTAACCTACTACAGGCTGAGGAAAATGCTAATTGAACTTATTGGAAGTAAACATGAAGCACAACCAGGCTCTGAAGAGAGGTCCCTGGGCTCTCCTGGGAGGAAGGTGTATGAACTTCTGCGCACTGGCTTTGCTAACATCTTGTCAACTGTCCATAAACAACTTCTGTTCACTTCCCAGCTGTTTGCTGTCTGAAATGGATGGATTAGTGATGTAAGGATGTGGGACAGGGAATTCTATGGTAATATCATAACACTGAAATATCTAGAAGAACCACAGGTCATTTTTTAAGAAGACCAAAAAGGTGTCCCATATCTGTTGTTCTTTAAGAATTTCGTTTTGCGTCCCTACTTTCACTGCGGCACTATTCAGAATGGCCCAGATGTGGACGCAGCCCAGGTGTCCATCAGGAGATGAGTGGATAAAAAGAGCTGTGAGTACATTTACGCAATGAAATACTTCTTGGCCGTAAAAAATAAGGAAATCTTACCTTATGCGATAGAATGGATGGACCTGGACAGCATTATGCTGAGTAAAATAAGCCAGTCCATAGAGAGAAAAGTACCATATGATCCGACGAACAAAATAAACTAATAAACAAAACAGAAACAGACTCACTGATAGAGAACAGACAGAGGACAGGAGGCTTGCGGGTCTGGGTGAAAAAGGTGAAAGGACTAAGGGGAAAAAAACTCATAGACACTCACAACAGCATGGTGACTACCAGAAAGGGAGGTCAAGGGAGATAGAAGAGGGTAATGGGGGGAATAAATGGTGATGGAAGGAGACTCGATGTGGGGTGATGAACACATAATACAATACACAGATGATATATTACAGAATCGTAAACATGAAAACCATATAAGTTTATTAACCAATGCCACACCAATAAATTCAATAAAACAGTAAAAAATAAAAATAAAAAAGAAGTTAGGACCTGGCTGTGTAGCTCAGTTGGTCAGAGTGTGTGGTCCTGATACACCAAGGTTGTGGGTTCAATCCCCAGTCGGGGCACATACAAGAATCAACCAATGAATGCATAAATAAGTGGAATTACAAATCAATGTCTCCCTGCCCTCCTTCCTCTCTCTCCAAAGTCAATAAATAAAATTTTTTTAAAAAGTACTTAGTCTAATTTTATATAAAATCTAAAAATGGTTATTACCTCGTTCTTTCACAATGTTTCCGTTGTAGAACTGGTCTCTCCATACTTCATCATCACTCACAACCACACTGGAACATAAGAGAATCAAACAATTAAAGTTACACTTTAACTGCAAGCAAGCTCTCAAAACACCTAAAGCTATTAGAAACTGTAAGCAGAAACTTATCTGATCAATTTACTGACAGGTTCCTGGAGATAACATGATCCAGTCCTGTAAGTGAGCTTCAAGGAAGGCGGAGTTACCTGGCAGCTCTGCTGGTTGGAATTCCAAGATAGTGCAGAGCCTCACTGCACAAAAATTCTCTCACTGAGGAGCGAAGCACAGCTCTGCCATCACCATTTCTATGGGAAATAAGATTAAAAGATTTTCAGTGGTAAAGACAGTATCAATTTTAATTAAAATAAGGAAACAAACAAACAAAAAACTGTACCGGGAGTATGGGGTCTTCCCTGAGCCTTTTAATTGAAGCTCCCACTTTTCACCTTGCCTTCAAAAAAAATCTAAGTATTAGAAGATTCAGGTTAACATTTAGCAGAAAAGCTATTCTACAAGAAAACATATGGTACCTATTCATGTAAATTCCAATAAGATGGGCTCTTCCATCCCCAAGTTGATCTGCCCATATCCCAAACTAAAAGGGAAAAAGGAAAAATTAGTCGTGTTTTTATTAATCCTTATTAGCTTTTATAGTAATTTTATAGCCAAGGTTCTTTCATCGAAAGTGAGAATGGGGTATTGCATTTTGGGAATTATAATAATCAAAAACTCCAATAAAGGTGAAAATAAAATTCAATCAAAACATAAGTGAAATTCATTTTAAAAATATCAATTCAAGACATATAATTAATTTCTTCTTATCTTATAGCTGAGCTTAAGTTTGTTAGGTATAGAAAACTAAAAGTGATCTATTTAATTCCGGAATATGAACTAGGAACAATTAGTAGAAAAATTTCCTGTATTTCCTGTATTATACATATGCAATATTAAATCAGGAACACACTTGTACCCGAAAAATATTACTTTTGAACTTGCATAATTAACTGTTTCCAAACTTTTCTGTTACAATTTGTTTGTGGTTGTTCAGTTCCCAGCTATGCCACTTACTAGCTGTGGAAATTTCTTTGGGTTACTTATTCTGCTGAGACTGACCTTTCATTTCTGTAAAATGGAATAACCCTTGCCAGATTGTTGTAAGAATGAATGCTGATAAATTTATGCAAAATGCTTTGTACTGTGTTTGACATTCTCAAGTGCTCAAAATATGGTAATTAGTATTATTGCCAACAATTATTTGTTAAGTTACATGGCACTCCCCCCTCCATATAGATGTTGTGTACACCAGAAAGCTTTCTCTAAATTTCTGGGACTAGGAGAGAGGTCCTATCAATTCCTTTAACTCCTACACTTATCCCTATCACAGCTGATGTTATAAGAATTTCTTTATTTATCTATCTACTCCCCCCAAAGTATTAGCAATTTGAGTGAAGGGGACAGGTCTCATTCACCATTATAGCTCCTAGCCTTTAAAAGGAGTTCTAGAAACAGCTGTGGAATATTTAAGCAATATTTACAGTTCTGGGAAAAAAACATGGAATTGAGGAAAATTTATCCAGTATTTTAAATTTTCATCTTAACTAGAAATGGACCGCCATTAATTAATTTTGGCTGTGGAATATGTCTAAAAGCACAAGTCTGAGAGGTGGTCTCAGCATTCTGGAAAGTTCTAAAGTTGACAATACATTAGGTATACCGCACACCATCACAGGTAAGTAGAAAGAACGGTGAATCCAGAGCTAGGAGTGAAATCAGGAAACAGAAAAGTAGCTCTCTGTTAATAAAAGGCAAAGCATTTACTGCACTGTAAGTTCAATGGCAAAACTATCCTTATATATAAATATTTATAATTTCAAATTAGGGAGAAGCAGCAAGACATGAAATTGATAAAAGCTTAATCTAATTTACTCTACCACAAAAAACATTGTTTCTTAGTTTATGTTAGTTTAGCTTCTTTGCTTCTGTTACTGTTGCTTCTTAGGAAATCAAAAAATGGAAGCAATAAAAATCTGAAAGGAGTTAACTTCCACAACAACCAGGGCTTGATAATAATCATTGTAATAATAGCTATGCTGAAATCACTTTGCAAATATTTCCTAACTTAATCCTTACTCCACCCCTATTATACTTGGGTACTTACTTATCCTAAAAATGATTCCTGACCAAACCAGTCCCCAAACAGCAAGTGTTAAATTAAATCTTCTCTAGCTCTCAGAAAAGTCGCAGTAATTGCAACAATTGTTCCTGTGTTCCTTCTTTTTTTTTTTTAAGTCAAATACCACACCTGAACTTGCTTCAACATCTTGCTTTATTTCTAGAAGGTGCTTTTTATTTGCTTCAGCATATATAACACCCCCCATTAATCCTGACTTAATTTCTAGTAGTTCTAAAACTTTGCACTATAGATATCCTGGCAAAATTATAATCTATTTGACCTTCTGAAGCTTTTACATTAACTCATTGTGCTACTTGATTTTGCCTAAATCTCCAGAAATATTTTGTTGAAGAGCACTGGCTGGTGTGGCTCAGTGGGTTGAGCACTGGCCTGTGGACTGACAGAAACACTTCACTGAAGTCCCAATACTCTAATATTGGAGAGATTAATGCAAAGTATCTTCCCTAATAAGACTACATTTCCACCAACAGTTTATGTTTCATAAGTGAAGCAATGCATCTGACGCTACTCTTACCTGGTGACCACCATATCTGTGAGCCAATGGGATGGATCCAAATACTATCTTTTCACCACTTACAAGCTGGATAAAATCCTCTGTTTCTGAGACAGACAAATCAAGGTCCAAAATGTCTTCTAAAACTTCCTGAGGCGGGAGAAGAAACACCTCCTTACAAACTTACACTTAAGTAATCCTTAAAGAGTTTTTGAGAAAAGAGACTTAACGTAAGGAACAAAATTAAAAAAAATAAACCTCTTGCAGAAATACATTAATATTTTTTCATAAGAGAGGTACCATATGTTCTATGATTATTTGTTATTTGGGAAAATCAGTTCTATTAGATAGTTCTAAAACTTTTATATATTTCCTGTGATGCATAAAGAATATTTTTCCTAGCACATATTCTTTAAAGGAGACAGAAAATGTAAATGTCCTATTTTTATCCCAAATCCATTTATACCATGAAAAAACAATTTAGAATTTGTTATCGGAGTCCATTTCTAAAAACTTAACTGATTTACCCCTTCCTTGTAGGCTAACTTTAAGACAAAGCTGAGAAAAAAGTGGTCTCTAAGAATGACATTCTCCAAGTGTCTGAGTTTTGAGCACAAAGATAGTCACTTACCAATAGACTAACAATTTAACTCTGAAAAGAATATTAATATCTTTTTAGCCAACAGTTATAGTCAGTTAAGTATTTGTGTTATGAAAAAAAATAAAGCCTAACCTTTGAAACTGCAACAAGACGTACTCTTGATTTAAAAGGAGTAGGCAAGGCAACTGAAAAAACGCAGTTTTTCACTTTACGAACATAATTTTCTTTAACAGGATCAATTGGCAACACAGCTGATAAAAACAAAAAACAAAAACACAACCTTCTGAATGTTCTTGTTTGTTGCATTTACAGCATTAATATTCCTTAGAAATGCTATGGTTCTTCATGAAAATCAACTTAAAACACTATTTTCTTCACACTTTGTTATTGAGAGTCTATTTTATCATTTGCAACCATATCCATCCAATATTCATATAGTAAAGTATATG
Source organism: Desmodus rotundus (assembly GCF_022682495.2). Classification (NCBI taxonomy): domain Eukaryota; kingdom Metazoa; phylum Chordata; class Mammalia; order Chiroptera; family Phyllostomidae; genus Desmodus; species Desmodus rotundus. The sequence continues at coordinate 145,883,278 of NC_071390.1, forward strand.
GAACTGTGCAAGATGGGAGATGTAAAAAGTTTAAAACAAGACACATACCTGTCTTCAAAGATTTTCATGCGTGGCAGATCAATAAGATGTGCAACATATTTATCAATAAAAATATATACATAAAACGAAGATGAGCTGCATTACAGTATTAAAATTATCAGAATTAGTGCTAGCCAATTCAATGGAATCCAACCAAAAAATATTAGGCACTTAATCACATTCTTTCTGCCTTTCAGAAAAATCACAACTGAAGGAAACAGATATATACATAGATGTTTTACTAAAAGTACAAAGCCACTTCCAGTTCCACCAGAAACTTCAAAATATTTGCTACAGCCTCTAAAAATTGCCTCTAAAAGATAAAGTATTGTTCATGAAGTCCAGGCACTAAAGCACATGCACTTGATTTAAAAAGCTGTAGAGAGCACCAGCCGGGTTGCTCAGTTGGCTGCAGCATTGCCCCATACCCCAAAAGGTTGTGGAATCCACTCCGGTCAGGGCACATACCCAGGTTTTCGGTTCAATCCCAGGTCGGGGCACAAAAGGGAGGCAACCGATGGATGTTTCTCTGTCACATCAATGTTTCTTTCTCTCCCTCTCTCTCTCTCCCCCTTTCTCTCTCTTTCTCTTTTCCCTCCCTCCCTTCTCTAGAAACATATCCTCAGGTGAGAATTTTTTTAAAAAGCTGTAGAGAAAAAAAAAGAGAGCTCTGCACATGCTTTAGATCCACAGAACATATTTACTTGTAAGTACAATTCTTAAAATCTTAATTAAGATTCATTGCTTTTCCTAATCCAAAGCAATTTAAAAAATAGAAAAGATGTATGTATTACTAAAACTGCAGGACAAAGGGACACAAAATAATTTGACATCACTGAATAGATAAGATACTATGTTGTCAAGATGACAGTGTCATCGAGTTATTTAATAAACATAATGGAAATCCAATCAAAAACCTAGTAGGATTTTTGTGAAGAAACATATAAACTTATAGCATAAACTGGAAAAATAAAGGCTTTTTTTTTAAATAGGAGAAATGGGAGTTTCCTTATCACATTGAAAATTATAAGAATATAACAGCTAAAAATACTGTTACTCCAAAAATAAAGGCAAAGATTAATGGGACTCAACCAAAGGTACAGAGACTGCCCAAAGTAATGTAAGCGTCCCCTATTTAATACAAGTCACCTTTTGAGTAAGAAGAGAAAGGTGACATGAGGATGATTTGCTCAACTATTTGGAACAACTCATCCCACCGAAGGCAAGGTGAACTAAAAGTCAATTATAACAGAAATAAGAGTAATCTTGTATCTTCCACATATTAGTATAAAAACAGGCAAATGTGGACCACCTTTAACCCTTTTAGTTCCCCTAAGAACACGGTGAATAAGGCAGCATCATAGGAAAAGTGGTCAACAAAAAACAGATTTTAGTATCCACCACAGAAAACCCGACGATATGATTAGAAGACCCAACAGTATATTTTCTTCTTTTAGGAGAGCCTCTGTGTGGAAATAGACCATTATATAATTAACGCATTTTTTTTCTTTAATGATGCTCTAACATTTTGGTAGAGCACAGGCAGTATATAATTTCCATTAGTACTTATGATTTTGTACCGATTCACATTTTGGCAAGGTAGCTGATCATTGGCTACCTTGTGATCACTAGCCAAGGAACAAAAAAGGCTAACTGCTTCAGAGGACCCAACCCTCACCCTTGTTATGGTTTAACCAACTAATCAGTCTTAGACTAAAACCACCAGCAAAGATTCTAAATGCACGTTAACCCTTTACCATCTCAGAGAAACCAGTAATTCCAAAATTCTTTAGGACTCAGTTTTGCCTAAGAATACGAAATCCCCCAAAACTGCTAACCTTTCAGTGCAATTATGTTTGAAACTCATCTCAATAAATGTTCTTCCCAGTTATCCTGATAATTCATTGACCGTTTCTCATAACCTCAGGATGAGATGCCTTTATGCCGGACTATTAACCAAGACATGGTTAGTAAGTATATAGTATTATGTATACAATCTGTAAAAACTGGTCCTACCATAATGTTTTGAACAGTATCATCAAGGAAAGAAAATGTCTTAAAGTGTAGCCAAGTCCCCAACACCAAGATAATGATTTTGAAAATGCTTTCAATTACACTTATTCCATTTTTATCAGTCAGTACTGGTTGTTTCATTTGCATAAGTGTAGTCAAAAAGGCCGTTGTGAGCCTGTGCAAAGGGAGTTGTTGGGCAGCTAGTTACACAGCTCAGATTGTGTTTTTTAACTTCCTAGACTCATGCTTGGTCTGACCGGGTCAAGTACTATTAGCTGGCATTCTGCATGCCCTACTGATGGGTTATTGTGCATTAGTTTAGTCACACTATAACGTTAGAAGCTTCATGAATTTCCTCTGCCCTCCCTACTTAGCCTTGCCATATGACATCTTTTTAAGAACCAAGTATTTTGATTTAATCTGGGGAAACAATTTCTAAATAAAAATGACCTGATAGAACTGTGTTGTTTCTATCAAGTAAGCGAGTTTGGGCAAGACACTTAACTCCTCTATCTCAGTTTCCTGATCTGCAAAAAGGGGCAAATGATAGTATCCAAGTAATAAAATTGCAAGTAGTTGTAAGTACAAGTGTTAACCACTACACTCTACTTTGGCAAATTCTACCTGTTGGGTATTTCTTAATACATAAAACTGTACCAAGATAAGCCAAAAGTGTGTATTGAACAACCTTCATTTGTAAAGCACTTGAGTTTTATATATTTTTACATAATATTCTTCAAGTTTGTGGGGGCAGGGAGACTCATAAAATTAGATTAAGAAATTTCTTTATTTTATACTTTTATTCACTAAAAAACAATAGTTCCAAGATAAATATGACGCATGCTCACCTATATAGATACTTACACTCTGATGCAAAAAGTTTGGTTCACAGGAGCAAAAAAACAAAAACAAAAAACCCCAGCCTTGGCTGTTGTGGCTGAGGGGATTGAGTGCCAGCCTGCAAACCAAAGGGTGGGGGGTTGGACTCCCAGTCAGGACACGTGCCTGGGTTGCAGGGCAAGGTCCCCAGCAGAGGGCATGAGAGAGGCAACCACACATTGATGTATCTCTCCCCCCTTCCCTTCCCCTCTCTCTAAAAATAAATAAATATATATTTTTTTAAATCAGAGAATTGCAGTTGCCTCTTTGCTGGTCTATTTCCTCATAGCGAATTTTTTGAGGACAGAGTAAGTTTCTTCCCTAAAGCTTACACTTTCTCTCATTGGCCATGTGTGTTTGTATGCATGTGTGGAATGATTAATTCTATCATGGATTTGTTATAAATATGCCCTCTCACGACCATGGGAAGAGATCTGGCTGTGGAATTAAAGTCTTTCTAACTCACGTCGGTTACTAATCCTGAACAATCTCCAGTATCCCCCGGGCTGGCTACAAGTAGGTTCAATATTACTAAATATTAAACAATCTCCCACAGGTCAGTACACCCACGCGTGGGGCTCACACATCCAGATGTGCGCAAGACGGCCCAATTATGCCACCATATACCTATAAGGTTTTCAGAGGAGAGGGTCCAAAAGTCGAGAGACGAGGCTAATCTAGCTTCTGCTTCACAATAGCCCTGCTCCTGGTTTGACTTGTTACTGAAAAGGTGCAAAAGGTTGGCACTTCCTTCAAGGCCAGGTTGTAATAAGGAGCAGATGACAGCTTGGTAGGTCACACACAAGAGAAGCAGCCGTGGAATGTGTAGCCTCCGGATTAAGCAACAAAACGGGAACCCAATTCTTTGAGTCATATTTCTGCCTAAACATGTAGGACAGAAGTCATTGATTGGAAGTCTGGCGCACTGTAGCATTTCTTTCTAACAGCCGGTCACCCAAAGGTCTGTTGGAGTTACTGGCTCCCGGAGAACCGCAGAGAGGATTCGGGAGAGACGGCTCGCCAAGTGGACGGTCACGGTTAGTTTCTCCCGGGCCGGGATACCGCTAGCGGGGGAAGGGCCCCAGCCGCCGCGCCGCGCGCCCCTTCGTCTGCGACTTGCGCCGACAGCCCGGAGGTCCCCGCCGACTCCCGCGCAGATTGGCGCCCGATGTCCCGTGCGGCCGCCGCTGGAGAGCGCTGGCGGCCCAGCCCGGGGGGGGGGGGGGGGGGGAGGAAGGAGAGGAGGCGGCCCGGGCCGGACAGAAGCTCTTCCTGTGCCAGGTTTCCGGCTCCGGGTCCCGAAGGAGGGCCATCGGTCCCTGGGCGGGGCTGCCGCCAGCCGCGGCTTTCAGACTCGTACCATGGCCTCGTGCTGGTGGCGGTGGCGGTGGCGGCGCGGCTGCTCCTGGAGGCCGGCGACGCAGAGCCCCGGGCCCGGCTACCCTGGTTGCTCGGGGCCATGCGGGCCGCGCCCCTCCGCCGCCGCCGGCGCGCAGGTGAGGCCAAGGAGCGCGCGTCGAGGCGGGCGCAGAGGTCACCGCGCAATGACAGCCGCGCGGGGGAATGAATGGGCGCGAGCGGCACGTGTGCCGGGCTGGGGGTCGCGGGGCGGTGCTGGGATGTGCCCCGAGACTGGCTGGTGCGGGGATGGGGCCCAGCCGCCAGGTGGGACCCGGAGGGGTGGGTGCCCAGCGTCAGTATACTTAAAGTAGGGGTACCCCACGCGGAATTGCAGAGCGATGTTGTGGGGCCCGTAGGGAATTTGGGAATTGGGAAGGGCGGCGTGAGGAGCCAGATCCCGGGGAAAACGGAGGACTAGTGGTCAGATTGTCACCTGGAGTACGGACAAAGTCAAGACTGGGGACCTTCTGGAGCTCTTTCCTTTATAGTTTCACAGCTCGGGTTTCGGAAGGACAGATTTTAGAGCTAAAGGTGCTCTGAGCCCTCAAGGGATACCGATGATCCAGGTGGTCTCCCTGATGGCCTCGATAGGCAGAAAAGGTCTTCTGGAGGATATGGGGCTGATGCTAAGGGTGGGCAGGATTTCAGCCATACTGTATGTAGCTGCTTCGGAGGGAGAGCTTATCTGGGCGGAGTGCAAGGGCACTTGAAGGAGAAAAGCCCTGAGGATGGCAAGTAGGGAAACCTTTGGGGTTATCTGTCATTTGACCTATGACTTCTTGAATTAGAGTCAGAATCTCAAGCACTAACCATGCTTCTTTGACTCTCTCTCCTGCAGCCTATGGACCCAATTTCATTTTTCTCCCTTTTCTGTCAGTTTAGCCCTTGAAAATTGACATGTTTCTGTGTCACTATGAGTCCTTTCCGCACATTGTAGTGATTAATTCTCAACCTGCCTTAGGCCCATACTGTTTAGCATAACTGCCCAGAGTCTATGGATTCACTGTTCTTTTCACAGACTCTCTAGTCACATAGTAATTGTATGTGTTCAACTCTCATTCTCAAGGCTTACTTTTTTTTTTTAAGTTCATTTGAATTTAGGGCTTTTGTGTTTCAGTCAGATTTGGTACACTTGAAATTCCCATGTACCCATCAAACATCATTTACCAATATGAAATAGATAGTATATATAAGTGTCTACTTTTGCACCGTAGTGGTTACATATCACAGCTTATCCAAAGTGGACATTTGGTGAGACAGTGGCAGCCACAGTAAAGAGAACATGGGCAAAGGGCCTCAGAACTTTGCTGGGGTCCATTTTCGTAGCATCCTAGCCAGACTCCAAATGTTTCTAGGACCACAGATGAGGATATCATTTGGAGAATGGATGCACCTGCCATCTGATGCCACTGGATACTTCTTTTCTTTGACACTTTTTTTTTTTTTTTTTAATTCCATGCCCTCCAAGCAACTTTCTCAGCACGGGAAAGGCTGCTTTGGAGAGGATGCGCCTTAGGGACCACAGGAGGGACTGTGCTGAGGCTGCCAGTGCCTGTCTCTGGTTTGTGTTGTCCACAGTGCCCTTCACTGTAAATAGTGCACTAGCCCTCTGCTGTCTGCCTCAGGCTTGTGTCTGGGCTAGTTCAGGTCTCTCAGGGCCTGATAGGGTTAGCCCTGGGGACAAAAAGCAACAATAATAAAACCACCTCCAGCTCTCTAACACTGCCCTGCTACTTGATGCATGGACATTCTCCCGACTTTTCCATTGGTAGTGTTAACAAGCCTTGTAATCAGACCAAACCAGTGTGTATTAGATCGAGCCAAATCACTTGTCAGTGTGTCTTCGATTCTTATTCTGCATTTGCTCTTTTTTAAAAAAGTAAATTCATAGGCGGCAAGGTTGGCTTTCAGGAGAATAGTGATGGAATCGTAGGGAACAAAATTGGAATTGGACAATTGATCTTGGCTAGTGCTAGTGTTGGCACACCGGGCAACTCAGCTCTGGTTTCACAACTGCCTTTTAGTACTTTACAATAGTCCCCCCTTTTCCACAGTTTTGCTTTCCAGTCTCAGTTACCTGTGCTCAACCATGGTCCAAACATACTAAATAGGAAAGTCCAGAAATAAACACTTCATAAATTTTAAATTGTGCACTGTTTATAGTCGTATGACACAATCTCGCACCGTCCTGCTTTGTCCCACCCAGAGTGTGAATCATCCTTCGTGCAGCATATCCCTGCTGTACATCCCCACCTGTTAGTCACTGAGCTCAGCTCCCGGTTAGACTGTGGTGGTATCACAGTGCTTGTGTTCAAGTAACCCTTATTTTGCTTAGTAGTGACCCCAACATACAGGAGGAGTGATGCTGGCAATTCAGATATGCTAAGTAGAAGCTGTAAAATGCCTCCTCACATAGAGATACATGTGTATAGGAAAAACATAAGATATATAGGGTTTGTTATCTGCAGTTTCAGCATCTAAGATGGCTGTGGTATCCCCCACAGATAAGCAGGGGCCACCGTAATGCTCTTTTGAATACCTCTGACACTACTTTGGAAAAAATGGCCCTAAGATACTCCTAAAGCAGAAATACAGCTTGATTGAATAGATACTATATTAAATATATGCAGTGTATTAAGCTCTGAGCTCAGAGCTTTACATATACCCTCTAAATTAATCTCAACATCTCTAGGAGTAGGTATTATCAAAAAGATGTCACAAGGTAATAGAGCCAGGAAATGCTGGGATTTGAACCAAGGTCCATCTTCCAAAGACCATGCTTTCAACAACTGTCACGTTGCCTAGTGGTTAAGAGCACTCTGTATTAGCTATGTAATTCTAACTCCACCCGAGGTAAAGGTTAGGTCTCATACTGAGTAAGTATTAGAATAGAATACTGAATTAATATGAAATGATTACCCATGAAGACTGGCAAAAAGGTTAAGTGGCATATAATGGTAAGATCAAAAGAAGGTTATGACTTTGTATCCTTGGGATATTGTAATTGCCTGGGACGCCAGAAATGTTCTGAGAGGTTTAATGAATATGTACTGCTGTGGTGGAAAGACAGAACTCAGACCATCTTCCTTGGACCTGCCTGCCCGGCAAAGTCAAACTTTATTGTCATTTTAATATGTCCAAAACAATACCTGTTCACTAGAGAAAAATCAGAAAATAAGCAAAAAAGGAATGAAACAAAGGAAACCTAATCCTAATTATTCCAGAATAACTATTTTTAGTGCCCTGGTTTATATGCTTTCAAAGCCTATCTTCTGCGTTGTATGTGTGTCCCTGTACAGAAATTTCTAGTGGGAATCCTGTTTTTCCTTTTGATATTTCCCCTCTTAGTTTTTTTGGCTAGTCAAATAATTAAAATGACATAGAACATACTAAGAGGAGAAAATAACCAAATTTAATTTTGTATGTATATATGGGGGGTTCATAAGAATATGGGGCCAGAAGACCTGAGGAGAAAAGGGAGGGTAGTGGTTTGGGACTGTAAGAGGGATGAATGCAATCCATGTGGAGATGAAAAGGGGAAAAACTGGCAAGTGTTTGCTGGGCCATCTTTAACAGTGAAACACAGGGAGGGAGGGCTTTGATTAAATGGGTCTTGATAGTTGCCTGCCCATCTGTCACACCTAGTTCATATTGAACCATAATTATCTGTGATGATGGTTCACTTCCTGGAGCAGGTCCTCTATCTAAATTCTCTTATGCAGTTGGGGGAAGAGCACACGTTCTTTCCTGTGCTGGGGGCTCAGCCTGCAGAGCCCCGCCATCCACCACGGATGAGAATAAGTCTTCCAAGACATGATCTGCTCGGGGAGGAAAGGTGGCCGATCTCTCAAATGAGAAGGGCCAGGAGCCTGGTCCTCAGTGGGCTTTTATTGGGTTTAATTTGCATAGGAATACAGGGCATATATGTAAAGCACATCAGTCATTGTCAGGCAGTAATGATCAAACAATAGATAACATTTAAAGAACTCTGAGGGCTTATTCTGAGTCAGGGTCAGATAGCTAAAGGGCCATAAAACTTTGGGGAAACAAACTCATTTCAAGCTTGGACCCTTATCACTTAAATTGAGGGTATTAGCAAAGCAGGTTTCACAGGATTGTATGCATTCTTTCTTATGCCTGATTGCCCCAGGAACCCGCCCTTTCCAGCACAGGGCCACACCCACCTCCAGCATTGTTTCAGGCTTAAGGCATTGTTTCAGGCTTAAGACAGGCTTGGGAAGTAAGGCAGCCAAGAGATTGGGAGACTTCTCCTAGGCAGAATGAGGTCTTGGGCTATGTCATACCCAAGTGGCAAGGGTCCATCATCCCCTTTTTCTATAGCTCCCCCCTCCAAGTCCTTCCCTGAGGGCCCCTTCGCAACCCTTCCTGTCTTAGGTCGTCCCTCCTTTGAGGAATCTTACTGGTCATTGGCTAACTGGTCATCTGCCCCAGGGCCAAGCAGGGTGAAGTGAAAGGGGGCAGAGCCGGCACCTCTGCTAGGGAGATAAGCTTTGTCTCCTTAGTGGCTTATGGTCCCAAGGTCTCTTTACTCAGCCTTAGCCATGGGGGCGGTTACAGCTTCTGAAACCAGGCAGGGTAGTTCCCAACACTTCCTGAGTCTTTGATTCTTAAAAATATAATCATCCCAAAGAGGCATGTTTTGGGCTGGCAAACTCTGCTCCCCTTCAATATGCAGGCATGTGCCACTTAATGACTGGGGCATGTTCTTAGAAATGCACTGTTAGGTGATATTGTCATGTGAACATCATAGAGTATGCTCATACAAATCTAGAGAGTATAGCCTACTACTGTGCCATATTTTTATGCGACTGACAGTACAGTAGGTTTGTTTATACCAGCATCATCACAAATGTGAGTAATGTTTTGTGCTACGATACGAGTAGGCAGTAGAAATTTTTCAGCTCCGTTATCTTATGGGACTGCCATCAGCTATGAAGCCTGTCACTGACCAAAACGTTATGCAGCCTACACCTGTACTGTGTTGCAGACGTCTGCACAGATAGCCCTGCACTATGATTGCTCGACTTAGATTTGTCAAGTTTACAGTGGTGCAAAGTCATGTGCATTCAGTACCAGCTGTGCTAAGCTCTGCTGTTCAGTAGGTTAGGTGTATTAAATGCCTTTTCAGCTTATGATATTTTCAATTTACAATCGGTTTATTGAGACATAACCCCACCGTAAGTCAAGGAGCATCTGTATACCAGTTTTCAGACTTGACCTCTCAACTTAAAGTTCTCTGGTTGTATATAAAGCAAGTAGTTGTGAGGGACAAATAGTGTAAAAGCACGTTGTAATATTTTATTACTAATTGAATGAATTCGTTTTATTTTCTTGTGCTAAATTTACCCTTTTGTCAAAATGCTTTCTTCAGATTCTCTGTAAGAGCCATTACCACATTAGATTAGTAACTTTTGAAATTGTTGTGTCCCTGGATTCTCTGAGATTGGCAGGATTCCTGACCCATAATAGTGCTCAGTAATTGTTGGGACTGACATTTGTCATCACCATCTCTGCTGGAAGTTCTGTTCTTGACCTCTGATTAAGTTAATATCAGAATGTGCTGCTGAGCTTCTTTGTTTTTATACCATTACATATCAAGAAGTAGCATTTCCAGAACTGATTAAAAAATAATAAGATAATTTTAAAAAAAGAAGTAGCATTTCCAAGTAGGTTTAGGAACAATAACTTAAAATAGGCACTGTTTGTGCAAATGTAAAGTCCCTCTTTAACACTGAAATCTTTTTGCTTTTCACCAGCTGGACGGATGCTTTTGGAATCTTGATTATTCTTTGTTTTAAATCAATGTAAGAATTTAAAAGAATGTGAAAAACACTAATCTTTACTATTCTCTGGCCAACCTTAGTTAAATAGAAGAAAATTGTTTTAAAACTACTTTTCAGATCTGCAAAGATAATGTGAATAGGAAAACTAGCTTTCTTTGGAGGCAGGGATAGATTATAGATGGTTTTTTCTGCTTTTTTTCTTATTTACATGTTCTGTAATGACAAATATTACTTTTGTAATAAGGAAGGGAAACTTTTATCATTTTTCTAAAGTTTGCAACCTACCTATAACAGACAACTAGAAGATCACAACTATATTTATTATGAATTATGGGAGTTTTTTATTTTTTGCTTTTTAAGAAATTTTATTTTTCAATCACAATTTACATTCAATATTATTCTGTATTAGTTTCAGGTGTACAGCATAGTGGTTTGACAATCACATACTTTACAAAGTGTTCCCCCTGATATTTCCAGTACCCTCCTGGCACCATACACAGTTAGTACACTATTATTGGGTATTTTCCCTATGCTGTACATTACATGCCCGTGACTATTTTCTAAGGACCAGTCTACTTCTCGGTCCCTTCACCTTTTTCACCCACTTCCCCTACCCTCCTCCCCTCTGGCAACCATCTTCTCTACAGGAGTTTTTATTTATCTACTGTAATAAGTTTTTTATGAATATTCTTACAAATTTTTAATACCTTTATTTTCTAGATATCCTATTTTTATCTAGTGAAGAGTTTAACATCTGCCTGTTCAAATATGTACAGTATATCACGGTAAGTTTATAAGCTGTATTGCAACTCGAAAATTATTAGCCATATTGCCAGCAAATTTCTATTCTAAATTGTGGTGGGCTAATCCCGCAAATTGAATATGTTGTTTAAATAAGTGCTATAATACCTGCACTATGTGATCTCTGCCTTTCCACAAAAAATGGGGGTGTGATTAAACTTAACTCAGAACACAGTGAACATGGCTTAGTCTTCCTTTTTGACTTTGTGGGATCTCGAGGCCCTGGGTATAAAAATAAACTGCTAATGTTTAAACTACTGTTATTTCACAAGACCAGAATTCTCTATGTTTTTCTAAATTATAGTGACCCTTTAGGATTAATGCTTAATTTCCAGCAAGTATCTGATCTGGGCTTAAATTTTCTACCATCTGACTACTGTATGTGTCTGTATATGCATGTGTGTATATAATTCTTACTTGGAAAATGTGTAACAACACTCAAGTTTACATTTTGTGCATTTGTGCTTGTCCCAGGCTCCATCACACCACATCGGCCACATGCTGTTGTAGTAAAACATGGAGTGGTGAGAAATACACCGATCCTTTCACACTTGGGAAGAAATACTTGAAAGGCCTGTATGAGGACATTAGAAAGGTAAGATGCTTTGACGAGGCTGTGGAGTAACAGTGAGCTTTTAGAATTGATGAAAACACAATGCAGGTTTCCGATAGGTACAGAGCTACTGCAGACTTGACTCACGAATGTCCAGTTTCAGAACTTGAGCAACAGCAATAGGGCAATATGGAGGACGAAACACGTTACTATCCAGAAAGGTTGTCGCAGGGTTGGGCAACTGAAACAGTGGTACCAGCAGCCCCTGCCTGTCGGGTGGGTTCGCTAACGTGCTCTCTTCGATTCATCACCTACCCTGCAGGACTGAAGTACTGGAGCCTTCGTGACTCCTGCTGTCGTCTTATCTAATTCTTCACGTCAGAGCCTGACTGCCCCAAATAGGGCTTTCTTCATTAAATGCTTTTCTCCCCAAAAGCTTTCGTGGTTCCCAACCTCACTAGAATTCTGAAATGGTGCCCAGAAATGTTTACATGCCTCCGTCGGCTTCCTTCCCCTTTCGAGGTTCTCCTCTCCTCCTCCAGCCTCCACCCCACCTGGCTGTGCCCACAGCAGTGCCACTTCCCGTTTGATAGGCCAAGTGGACACCACGAGGAGGAACCCCCTGGGTGCCTGCTCTGTCGCCATGGACAAGCTCACCTGTGCCCGTCTACATGAAGTAAATGTCTCTTCCTTTCCAGAATGGTCCCTTTACCACTAGTGAAGCTCCGTCCCCGGTTCCTTGGGAACTGTGTCCACAGTGGCCTGTTCTTTATCTGCTGACTCTCGCTCTTCCTGTCCCTTTGCTTTCCCTCTAGGTGCTCTAGTTTGTTCATGTCCATATTTTAAAGGACTGTCCCATGACTCGGTGTCCCACCCCTTCCCTTCCATCACAGAGTGCCCTGCTTCTGTCTCTGTTTTGCGCCTTCACATTCACCCACCATCACACTATGCCTTTCCTTCCAGCCTCTTCTCGGAACCTGCCTTTGCCTAGGCCTTCAATAGCTCCCTTCTAATAAACCCAGCGGACACTTCAGTTTTTATCTTCGGTGACTTTTTTTAACATTGGACACTGTTGACCATTACCACTCCATGAAACCCTCCCCCTGACTTCCTGCACTTCCCTTGTTCTAATTCTTCACCCTTCAGTCTGCGTCCTGGGTTCTTTTCTGTCCCCTCCAGTACACCCCCTTTAGTTTTGCCATTCCCTGGGGTTCTGTGGGCCCCTCCTCTGTGTCCTTAGTTTACCCATTTTCATACTTAACAGCACCTAAATACTATCTCTGTTCCAGATTGAATCATCGCTCAGAAACCAATACACCTAACTGCCCACGGGCAGCTCCATGAAGTGGCCGTGACTATCTCAAACTTAACATTTCTGAATCTCTACGCTCCTACTCATTGTCTTTTCTCCTGTTTTTCCCAAGAGCCCCAGAAGGACCCTCACTCGTCCCTCTCTTTCCCCTCCACATGCCCTAGTTGGTGTCTTGCCTTCAGTCCCACTGCTTTAGGTTAGGCCACCCTCATTTCCATGGCTGTCATCCTCGCCATCTCCCTGCCTCGTTCACCCTGAGCCAGAGGTGCCTCCTGTGTGATTCTAGGGTAACGGCGCCCGTCACAGTTGTGTTTTATTGCAGTTATTGTTTTATTACTTCTCTCCATCTAGACTCTGAGCTCGTAGGCAAGGGCTGTCTCATTTATCTTTATAATCTCTGCACTTACTACCATGCTTGGCACCGAGTCGGTAATTGAGTGAGTTAACGACAGACCTGCAGTATGGTTTTCTCCTTCACTCGGAGTGGGGTCCTCTGGGTCCATTCTTAGCTCCCACTGCTAAGGGGTCAGCTCTGATTCATTCCAGCAAGTCCTTGAGTAGCAGGTTAAACAAACACCTCCGTCCCTGAAGGCTGACCATCCTCTTCACAAATCAAAGCCTTACTTATCCTTTAATACCAGATTAAGGCTTGTCTCCCCTGTGAAATGTTGGGTCTTCCTAGTCCACACTGCTGTCTCTTCTTTGAACTTATAGTGTAATATTCAATGTATAGTACTATTTAAGTTACAACTGCATTATTCACTGAATATTTATTTTTTAAAACAGTGTTGTCTCCCCAACTCATTTGTAACTTCCTGCCATTAGACAAATCACGTCTTAATACTTCCTTTATGAGCTTAGTCCTGCTGCTTCTCACCAACATCGTGCGCCCCCCACCCCATGACCCCAGCTACTGCCCCAGGCTTTGCCTCCCCACCCAGAACAGCCCGCCCTCCTGCCTCACAGGCTCCCAAACTCCTGTCTTTGTTCCCTCCCCTCCATCTTCCAAGCTGGGCCTCCTCGAGCTTTCCTCCCGGTCCTGCTGTCTCTGGGAGCCACTGGGGGCGGCTCGGTTACGTGGCAGCCAGGTTTTTCGCCATGCCACATAGGAACCTTTTTCAACCGACTGTTGACTTTCTCAATTAAAATGAATACACTGAAATCAAATCCAAGTTTCAAAAAAGAAATCTTGTTGCCTTTCTATTCAATTATGATGCTACGTTGACACAGAGAAACTTTATTTCAGGAACTACTCATATCTCCAACAGAACTTAAGGAAATGTCTGAATACTACTTTGATGGAAAAGGAAAGGCCTTTCGACCAGTTATCGTGGTGCTAATGGCCCGAGCGTGTAACATTCACCATAACAACTCCCGGTGAGTCATTTACTTCACTCCTCTGTTATATCATATTTGGCGGGTCCTCCTTTCTGAGGCTACCACTTAGTTTCCTGTCTGTGCCTAGATAGCATTACCTAAGAATTCAGTTTGTGGTGAGTAGCTTCTGCTTGGAGTCACTAAGGCCATTCTGGAATCTGGTCTGGACACCTTCCTTTTCCACCTTTTTCATGTCCATAGAAGAACAAGTTCAGCTGCAAACAGGCATTTTAGAAAGAAGTCTAAAAGCCAAATGCAGTTTTCTTATTCAGAAGGAAAGGCTACCAGGATGTATGCACACATGTAATCATTTTCCACACGGGTCCATTAGTCCAGAGGTGGGTGGTTATAAAGTGATAAGCTTTGCCGTAATTCTGGGCACCTCACTCATCAGTGCCTGCCTTCCTGTGACTTCTGGAAATGTGCCAAAGGGAAATCTTCTTTTTTTAAAAAAGGTATTTTGACTGTGGCCCTCAACTTTTGTGTTTTGAATATATTTTTTAAATTTTTTAAGATTTTATTTATTTATTTTTAGAGAGAGGGGAAGAGAGGAAGAAAGAGAGGGAGAGAAACATCAATGTGCTAGAAAAACATCGATCAGTTGCCTCTTGCATGCTTCCAAACGGACCTGGCTGGCAACCCCCGGCATGTGCCCTGACCAGGGATCGAACTGGTAACCTTTTGGTTCACAGGCCAGTGCTCAGTCCACTGAGCCATAGGGAAAATATGTTTAAAATTTTAAAATATTAAAGCAACTGCAATGTTTAACATTAGAAGAAATCCTAAAAGGAAAGAGGATGTACCCATTTTGCCTCATGTAGCCATCTTTGCCATTGCCTCTACCTGCCCCCCTCTTGTACTCAGTCCTTTATAAATAATTTTGAGTTCTGCTTTGTTTGAAGTCTTTACCATTTTGCTGGAGTGTCTTCAGTTATTTTTACATCACGTGATCTATTGATGAAAATTCCAGTAGACCATAATGTAATTACACATTTCCCTAATGTCGAGCATTTGTGTGCTATTCCCTTTTGTCAATAGATAGTATTTTAAGGAATGCCTTTGTCAGCACTAAAGTTAAGGATGCTGTCAGAGTGGGCATCAGGTGTTTCTGAGTGTGCGTTCCCCTCTACCTCCTGCCGCTGCATCCCACTCCCCAGTTCCAACACAGCTCACCGTGCTCAGGGGCGCCTCCCAATCACCTGAGACTTTCAAAGAGCTCCCAGTATAGTTTGGACAAGCAGTGAAGTTTCTGGCAGTGACCTTTTAACCATCATCAGACTCATTTTGTCTCCACTTAGAAGGCAGAGCAGCAGAAATGCTCCCTCTGAACCAAACTTGAGTACATCTCATGTGGTCTAGAGCAGGGTTTCTCGGTGTGGGCACAGTGGACAGTTTGGGCCACATCATAAGTTGTGGTGGGTGGGGTTGTCATGTGCATTGACAGAGGCCACAGTGGCACCCCTGCCCTCTACCCACTAGGTGCCATTAGTGCCCCTCCCCCAGGTGCTGACAACCAAAAAGGCCTCCAGACACTGCCAAATGTCCCCTGGGCAACAAAATCATCCTTGGTTGAGAACAACTCATCTAGGCAGGATGTGTGTTTATATTTTAAGTTTCTTTGATTAGTACATAATACAGTTGGTGCCCTCAGAGATAACATGGAAAGGAAAATGTTCCACACTGCTCTAACTCCTGTCAGCTGTTGTCCCAATAGGTGAAAGTTTTTTCAATTTGCTTTACTGACCTGTATAAACTATTGATTGTAGAAAACATGGGAGAATATAGCACAGAAAAAGCATTGCTAGTTCAAAAAAGTAAGTCCAAGACTGCCCTCTCCAGGAATGTTTTGCTGCAGTGTCGTTCTCCCCATCAGCAATCAGAGCAGGAAGGCCCTGTCCAGCATTGGGCTGTGAGTTGTGATGGAGGCAGACGTTTGGGTAGTACAGTATCCCGGCTGCGTTACTCTCCAAGCCCCAGGTTCTTGAGAATAAGGACCATCCTAAGGTCCCTCCCTAAGGATCCACTGGAACAGGCTCTTAATGAGCTAATAAACATCTAGCTGTTAGTTCCATGCCACTTAAAGCAAGAAAGGGTTGGGGGGAGCTTCTGGAAAGCTGGGCCAGGTGTGGTGTTCCTTGTTGAGAAAGACAAGGGCAGTATGGGTCGGGCAGAGCAGACCAGAAGGTTAGGAAGAACACGTTCCGCCCTCAGTGCTTCAGGGACCCAAACTTGTAGCAAGTCTATTCAGTTGCATATAAAGATAAAACTTGTTTGAGTCTGTATGGATATATTGTTGAGCATGCTGAAAATGAAATGTGGACTTTTATCAGGGAACATTAGGGAAACGCAATTCACATCCTGAGAATTGAATAGAGAAAGACAGAGAGAAACTTCATTTGCATTTTTAAAAAATCTTCAACCTAGGAATTTAGATTTGTTGATTTTAGAGAAAGGAAGGGAGAAAGAGAAAGAAACATCAGTACGATAGAGAAACATAGATCGGTTGCCTCCTGTATGCGCCCTAGCTGGAGATCAAACCTGCAACCTTTGGTGTAACGGACACACTCCAACCAAGTAAGCCACCCAGACAGGGCTCATGTGCATTTTAACTAATGAGTTTCTTCAGAACGGATCTGATGAAGTTCTGTTCACATTCTTTCAAACTCATATTGATGCGGAAGATAAGAGGAAAGAAGGGTCTCCCTCCCATGTCTGTGTTTCTCGGAGCAGGTGAGCCTCTCTGCTCTTGGGCTGTGAAGAGACTTGGGAGGGTCCTCAGCACAAGACCTCTGAACCGATGCCCCCAACCTTCAGGTCACCTTTAGGAGAAGACAGACTCTCGTTCCATTTTCCCACCCTTTATAGCTGGTGCAGCAGTGGGCCAGCAAAGGCTGAGCCTATACCAGAGCTTCTTAAGAAAAGCTTCCATTTGACTTACAGTAAATTAAATGAATGCTCCCACTAGACGGAGCTGTTCCCCAACCTTTGTGCATCAGAATCACCTGGCATGCGTTTTAAAAATGCAGATTCCTGAGCCCCACCATTAGAAATTCTGATTCACCGAGTCTGAGCCTCAGTCTGCATTTTAAAGAGGACTGGTTCCGACATGGTGGACCAGGGATAGATGTGTAAGAAACACTGAGTTTGTCAGAGTTCCAACAAGCAAAATGAAGTACTTATTTTTAGAATTGTCAGGAGAGATAAACAGAAGAACATTTGAAGTAGAAGTAGAGCCTTTTGTATACCACTTGAGAACTCTGTTCATATATAACTTCCAGATTTGGGAATGAAAGTTTCTCTGTCTCTATTGTTACAGTGAAATTTTTGAACTTTTAAAATACATTTGCATGCCTCCTTTATTCCAAACCATGTAATACATTGCCTGGGTTTGATTTTTTTTTTTTTTTAATAGACAGTTTGTCCTCGCTGGGAGTTTACTTGTAATTTGTTTCAGACTTCACGTTATGTATTATGTAGTATGAATAGGGAGAAAAGGTATTTTTTTAAATCATATGTAAGCTGGATGAGGTGTATGAGGGAGGTCATTATGTTATTACACCTTCTTTTATCTATGCTTCATATTATTCATCATAAAAGTCTTGATTTTAAATCTAGTGAAAGAAAGACAGATGTGCTGCGGGTACGAATCACGCCATGCTCTTGCTGGTGTGCTGTACAGAGGACACGGCCAGCCCGCAGGGTGCGGGGCCTCCTCTTCTCACGTGGGCTCGCCGGCCTGGCTTTTCTTAGCGCCTCTCCAAGAAGCTGGGAGGGTGTAGCAGCTAGTTCACGGCAGGAAGTAGAAATGGTGCCCAGCTTCTTGAAGGCACGACTCAGTTGGCACTTTGGAGAGTTCGTCTTAAAGATCGTGTGAGATTTTTCTGTAGTCTGTACTTTTCAGTTATGTGCCCCACCATTCTGCTGTGCTCTGCATAAGCAGTGGCAGGATTTTCCTGATACAAGCTGACACACAGTAAGACCTATTTGTGTAGGGAAGAGTACATTAGATAAAATTATAAAGCATCTAAAATGCAACGTTTGTTCTACATAGGGGCTATGTCACAATGCCAGATAACATTCTAAGCAAGACTCTTTTTTTCATCTGTCAAGAATTTAGCCATGCAAAATGGCATTTTCATATACTCACAGTGTCTATGAAATTTAAAAATATTTAAAGAAATCTTTGTTGTTTTAGTATCTTCACAAAACCTCTAGTGTCCCAGTGAGGAACCCCTGTCTGCTAACGTAGTTTGTGGTCGTGGAAGTGGTACCCAGTGTAGGAATGCATGAGACAGGCTAGAGGCTTTAACAGGGTTTTTAAGGTAAGTTCCACTACTAACCAGTAGAAAGTATGTATTTTGTTAGACCAAAATCCAACTGAGAAAATATTCTAAAAAATAGCCTTTGTATTAAAAAACAAAAACAAAAAACTGTAAAAGTCTGTATCTTTTCCTGTGCATTCAATTCAAATAAGATAGGGCCCAATAAATATATCTGAAAAATACTTAAGGTCCAAGCTTCCCACGATAGCCTCTGGGGGGGTCTCACCTAGCGATTCAGAACAGGTGCGTAGAAGCCACCTGAACCTCCATTCTGTCATTTAAGACAGTGGTTTTATACAGAGACTTGTCCCTACCCTCCTTGCTTTACTCTTTCCCTCTTGAAAGAATGTGTTGTGATCTGGAAGTATTTAGAACTGTTGTGATTGTAACATGTTAATAAATAGTGAGCAGCACTTTACAATTGATTTCCGAGCTAAAAGCTGTTGGAAGGTTCTGAGGTTTAGTTCTAAAATCTTAGGTCATAGGAGCCAGCAAGCCATCATATTACACAGTTCTATTTAAAGCAAGATCAGGAGATGTTTTCGTGCTGATTTCGTGTTTGTAGGTAAAGTCCAGCATCTTTAACGTAGCTACACTTCATTTTTCATTGCTTTCTGCCGGGTCTCAGGAATCAGAATGAGCACTTGTATCTTTTCCATCTGTTCACATTAGGTTTTTCAAGAAAAAGTCATATTTTAGCATCACTTTTCTCCCCTCTAAGAGATGACTTGATGATATTTGAAAAGTAAGCTATTGAAGTAAGTGAAGTATTTGGTTAACGGGTTTGAGTCAGGTATATGTTCTGGGTTCAAAGAATTCAGTGGACTATTTCCCCAGTGTGATTTTCTTGAAATTCAGTTTTTAAAAACTCTCATAGATGATGATGGCGATAATGAGGATTAAAAAGGAACTGGGGGCCTTCCCTTTCACCCGTAAAACTCAATATCTACGTATCTTCTTGAGAGTGTTTATCCCATAGTTGGTTTAAATCTGGGAAATGAAAGTAGAAATTTCTAATGTAAAGTTTAAATACAAATCAGAAGAAAGTTTTAACCAAAACTCTCTCTTGGTTATCGAGGTCTTCTTACTAAACAGTTAACAGCATGAAAAACTTTGAAGATAGTGACTGCGGGTTCTCTAGTAACACTTTTTTAGAATGCTTCTCACCTGTCTTCCCCTCCACACCTGAAATTTAATTGTAACCTAACTGTAAACTTGACAACTGACCGAGACCACTAGTGTAAGACGGAAAGATGATTTTTCAACCTGATGGCCAGATATCTGTGATGTTTTTCTTTTTGTTGTTAACCATACAAATTCTATTTCTTAATTAATGTGATGTCCGTAAAACATAATCTTAGCATAAAACGAAATGTAATCCTAGTGATAGAAATGTCTCTGTAGGGAAGCCAGAGTTTTTCTACGGTTTCTCTTAGAGAAATAAAATTCTTTGTCCTAGATCTGATGTCCAGTTTTCACAAGATGATTGCTGAGAAGGTTATAGGCGGCGTCTCTGTTAAAAAGCATTACTTTCTGTTAACTAGAGATGTGCAAGCCAGCCAGCGCACCATAGCCTTAATTGCAGAAATGATCCACACCGCTAGTCTGGTTCACGACGATGTTATTGATGATGCAAGTTCTCGGAGAGGAAAACACACAGTTAATAAAATCTGGGGTGAAAAGAAGGTATGTTTGTTCTTTGTTTTGTTTTATCTTTCTTACCAAATCACACACTCTTTGGATTGCATTTATTTTTCAGATTTGTCTCATTAAAAAATTATGCTTCCTCAAATGTGGTCTTCCAACTTTCAGAATAGTATTCATGTCTTATCTTTATACAGATATTTGATGATAGATAATACCATAGAAAAATAAATAGTATTTCTGGTTATTCTCTGTTTTCTATAGAATTCCTTTTGATTATAAGGGAAAAAATTTCTGTAGTTTTCCAAAAATCATATTTCATGTGGAATCACACATTGTACTTTTGGGCTCAAATTCCTCAGATTCAGTTTAGTTCTAGAACCACTTATTGACTGCAATGTGTAAGAGTGTTATGAAACTTTTTAAAAACTTAAGTAAATAAAAGTTTTAAAATAACAAATTCAAAAATTATATATTTTTGAATATATAATTTTCCAAAGAGTCCCAAAGGTACTCTTACACAACAAAGCCAAGGATATTAGAGCAAAAGCAGCATATGAAGATAACAATTAACATATATTTCTTCTTTTAGTAAGGCCGGTCAGAGGACAGCAGGAGCCAGGCACGATCAACATGTGAGCGAGCAGTATTCATATCTTCTCTTTATACAGATATAAAGAGAATGTATACGATGAAAATGTTACAGTAAAAATGTTACCTTTTGATATAGAGGCTCTATAATTGGGATTGGTTCATATGCTGTATCTATATTTTAAAACATTTCTATATTATTTTATTATCATTTCTTTAAAAGGGTGTGCAAAGTGGAGAATTTTGTTTGAGAGCATTTAAATCACAGTTGAAGAATGGGAATGCAGTTGAACAAATAAAAGTGAAGGTGTGCAGGCCTGCTGGGAGCAGCCGCCTCCCAGCTCACACGCGCCTCCATTGGCCACCCTGGCAGGCTGGGGCACAGCCTAAACACTAATGCGAAAGGTTTCCTCTCCACGCTTTCTGCTCGCTCACATGTCGATCGTGCCTGGCTCCTGCTGTCCTCTGATTGGCTTACTAAAAGAAGAAATATATGTTAATTATCTTCACATGCTGCTTTTGCTTTAATATCCTTGGCTTTGTTGTGTAATTGAGTCCTTCCATTTTACTTGTAAGGTTTTTATTTCAAATTTTACAGAAAAGGTTTTGTGTTCCAGTGACAGAAGTCTATACCTTAGAACGTTGGTAAAGAGAGGGTAGAGTTTTGTTTTAGAAAAGTCATAGGTAACTTTATGACGTCTCCTGCAGTTATCTGTGTGTGTTCAGGGCCTGTCTGTCCTAAAGCCTTATTTGAGCTCTTAGGCAAGGAAGAGGATTAAGAGAACAAATTAAGGTCTTCTCCTTGACCAGTCCCCTCTGGGACTGCCTCCACTTTTGGGGCCTCTTTCTGGGTGTGGTTGAAAAAAATGTCTTTCCCGCTGCCCTCTGCCTCCTTGAGGTGTGAGACTGCTCTGCCTGCCCTGCACAGGGCCACCTGCCAGTCTCCTCCCCTTTTCTGCCTCTCAATCAAAACTACTGTATCAGCCCTGGCTGAGTAGCTCGGCTGGTTAGAGCACTGTCCCCATACACCAAGGTAGGGGTTTGACACCCTGTCAGGGCACATACAAGAAACAACCAACGAATGCGTAAATAAGTGGAACAACAAATCGGTGTTTCTCTCTCTCTGTCTCTCTCCCCCTCTCTGCCCCTCTTTCTTCCTCCCTTCCTCTGTCTCTAAAAATCAGTAATAAAAAGAAAAGCTACTATGATATCAATTTTAAGAAAATCCTATTCACACAGCAACTCCTCTATGAGCCCCCATTACCCTGCTGGGGGTCACCAGCCCCACCTTCCTTTAACCCCTCACTTCACCCAGCCCCAATCTAGTGGCTTCAATTCCATATGCTGGAACTTTTGGCCTCTAGGATCCCCAGGGGAAAGAGGTAAAAGCCTAGAGATCTGAGCCCTCCGCTACCAATGATGTAATATAGATGGGTCTCTGTGTACACACGTGTCATAATTATAAAATGATGGTTAATTGATAAACATAGTGAACATCACTAATTTTAGATACCAGAGAACCAACAGACAATATAAACTTAAAATGTGGTTTAAAAATTCTATGAAGTAAAATTTCTATGAACTTAAGCATTCATAACTAGTTACTCAGTAACATAACACTTAGGCATATCTTTCAGTATGCAAGTTAATGTATTTCATTATAACATATAATTCAGTTATGTCTACTTTATAATTAATTGCAAATACAGTATGGACATTTACTCACAGTCTAAAGAAAACTGGAAAAATATTACGTAGTGTTAAGTGAAAGAAAAACGTTGTGGGTAGGAATGAGAGTGTAACATACTGCAGAGACCATTGCCCAGATTCCTTGGTTTAGTTATTGAGGAAAGTGTGTATTGTGCCCTGCAGTGGGGTAGGCTAAGTCCTCTCTGGGATAATTCCCAGCCTGAGCCATCGAGGAGTTCAGGAAATAGGAAGTTACTGATTGAGGGAAAGTGTGCAGACAGCATTGTGTGTGTGACTAGTGCTCTGCTCCCAGAGAAGAGAGGCATCTAATCAGACTGAGGGATCTGAGTGGACTTCCTGGAGGTGCCATCTGAGCTAATTATGCAAATGAGTGCTAGCTGAAGAGAGGGAAGGACTTTGGAGGCAGAAGAAGCCGGAAGTGCCTAAGCACAAGAAGATGGTTTTAGGGAGGATGAATGGTCCAGCACAACTAAACTGAAGGCATCTGCCTCTGGGTGGGGCCGGGGCCATCTCTGAAGTGGAGAGTTAGGCTGAGTAAGCTCTGAGAGCCAGTGCAAGTCAAACAATGTCCCAAGTCTGCTACTGAGATTTACAAAATCCTTCTGAGCAAAAAGAAAGGAAAACATCCAAGATGACCCCTTCCTCCCATTCTGTTTGTATCTTCTAAGAAATCAACTTCATTGTTGGTACCATTGCGCTGACACTTTTCTCTAAACTTTTTTTTTCTTTTCTAGGCTGTTCTTGCTGGAGATTTCATCCTTTCGGTAGCATCTATAGCTCTGGCACGAATTGGAAATACAACTGTTATATCTATTTTAACCCAGGTTATTGAAGATCTGGTGCGTGGTAGGTTAATTCTAACTTTTCTTCTGTTTTACTCCAAGTCAGAGTTAGCCAGGCAATAAACCCATGTCTCAAATGACCCTTTTCCTTCTTTATAGGTGAATTTCTTCAGCTCGGGTCAAAAGAGAATGAGAACGAAAGATTCGCGCACTACCTTGAAAAGACCTTTAAGAAGACCGCGAGTCTGATAGCCAACAGTTGTAAAGCAGTATGTACGTTCTGTCTTTTCTCGAGTTCTAAAAAAAAAAAAGCCTCACAGCTTTTTCTTGGAAGCTAATGCTCCCAGAAAATAATTCACTGAAGAATTTTTAAAATAGTAACCAAAACCCCAAGGGTCATTGAGAAAAGAATTAATCCCCAAACAGGGGAAAACCACTATGGTTTTCATATTTCTGTGTTCTTTTCTATGCAGACATTCAATTTTCATCATTCCCCCCGAGAGTTTAATCAAAATAACCTTTAGTCACTAAATCTAATTTTCAAACTATGTTACCTACCGGACAATTTATGAATAATTCTTCTCATGATGGTTGTCCCACACACTATTTCTGACATTTTTACCTTTAAAAAGTTATGAAGTGCTCTGTTCTTAAATATAATATTTACCCAGGAGAAAATGTGTAACTATAGTATTGGATTGTACTACTGATGTCTCCTTTTTTAGGAGTAATAGTTCCTCCCATTATTTTTTACATGAAATACAGACAAGCCATTTTCTTCCAGATATAAATTGTGAACCGTATCTTTTTTTTTTTCCTCAGCATTCTCCTTGGCCTTCCCACTACTCTGCACATACTTTTCTTTTTTTAAAAAAACTCAGCATTGTCTTTAATCTGTAGACTAAAATGTGGGGTGTTCAGTGCTACCCCATAAATAAGAGTTCTGTCCATGAAATTATCCCTGTAACATGCCTCAGCCTAACAGATGTAACAGATGAAACCAGGGCAAAAATAGTCCTTTGTAATTAAAGCAACAGGCAAGAATACCTATAAGGGGCAAATGTCAATTGCTGTCATGAAGCACTCTTTTTAATCTCATGAGAGAACATTTCTTTCATTGCTTTTAAAGAGAGAAAGGGAAAGAGAAACGTCAGTGTGAGAAATCGGTTGCTTCCAGTACGTACCCAGATCAGGGATCGAACCCACAACTTTTCAGTTATGGGACGATGCTCCAACCAACTGAGCCATGTAGCCAGGGCTGTCCTGACACACTCTTAACACAATTGCAGTTAAAGAGCTTTTCCTCATACCTCTCAGGTAAATAAAACTCCCTTGCCCATAGTGTCTCTATTTAGGAAAGTGTGAAGAAATGGATAATTGTGAACCAGAAAAGAATGAGAACATTTTCTTCCTAAATGAGACCTGTTTAAACCCTAAGGACTGTGAATTATGTAGAACATGCTGGCCACAATTTCAGCCACTTTTGTCTTTATTGAAAGGGCTATTTTTTTCACCAAGAAATTGCAAAATTTTTTTAAAAAGAGAGACCAATTAAAATATGATAGACACTGGAATGCCAACTAAAAGAATGACTTGTTTAAAATGGGCACTATGGCAGCCAGCCTTGGTTCACAGCTCGGCCTTGCCTGCGAACCCGCAAGCCCAAGAGCCATCTGCAGACCACTTTGTAGCTTATTCTGTGTGACCCAGGACAGAACACAGGTAGTGGCTGACCTTGGACATACTGACAGCAACCAAGGCTCAACTACAACAGGAAGATGTACACAGCCTACGCAGTGGGTACACCTGGAGTGCCGAGCTCGGGTAATAGAGGAGGCTGTACCCCTGGACCATACAGGACATCTACTACATTAGGCCACTCTGCCAAGCCTGGGAGATGGAGCAGCTCTATCCAACACATAGAAACAAACACAGGGAGGCTGCTAAAATGAAGAGACAAACAAACATGGCCCAAATGGAAAAAGAAAACAAAATTCTAGAAAAATAAACAAAATGGAAATAAACAATCTACTAGATGCAGAGGTCAAAATACTGGTTATGAGGACGCTAAATGAACAGTGAAGACCTTAACAACATAAAAAAGGACAAGTCAGAAACAAAAGACACACTAATTGAAATAAAAAACAATTTACAGGGAATCAACAGTACAGTGGATGAATCAAATCAGTATTTGGAATATAAGTAAGCCAAAACAACCAATCAGAACAGCAGAAAGAAAAAAAGAATCCAAAAAAAATGAGGATAGTGTAAGGAGACTCTGGGACAACTTTAACAGTACCAACATTTGCATCATGGAGGTGTGGGAAAGACCAATGAGACAGCAAGAAACTGGAAACTTACTTGAAAAAATGACGACAGAAAACTTCCCTAGCTCGGTGCAGGAAATACATATGCAAGTCCAGGAACCACAGAGTTCCAAACAAGATGAATCCAAAGAGGTCCACACCAAGACACATCATAATTAAAATGCCAAACGTTAGATACAAATAGAATCTTAAAAGCAGCAAGAGAAAAATCAGTTACCTACAAGGGAACTCCCATAAGACTCGATTGATTTCTCAAAAATTTTGCAGACTAGAAGGGAGTGTGAAGAAATATTCAAAGTGATAAAAAGCAAGGACCTACAACCAAAAATACTCTACCCAGCAAAGCTATTATTTAGAATCTAAGGATAGATAAAGAGCTTCCCAGACAAGGTAGCTAAAGGAATTCATCACCACCGAACCAGTATTATATGAAGTGTTAAAGTGTCTTCTTTAAAAGAAGATCAAAATTATGAATGATAAAATGGCAATAAATACATATCCATCAAAAATTGAATCTAAAAAACAAGCAGAACAGAAACAGAATCATAGATACAGAGAATGATTTGATGGTTGTCCAATGGGAGGGGGTTGCAGGTTGGGCAAAAAAAAGTGAAGGGATTAAGAAGTACAAATTGTAAGTTACAGAATAATCATGGGGATGTAAAATACAGCACAGGGAATAGAATATATATATATGCACATGATCCATGGACATGGACAACAGTGTGGGGATTGCCTGAGGAAGTGGGGAGGAGGATGGGGGGGGGGCCACAGGGGGAAAATTGGGACAACTGTAATAGCATAAAATATAATTTTAAAAAAGTAAAATTGGCACCATGCCCTTGTTGGGTGGCCCAGTTGGTTGGAGCATCATCTCATACACCAAAAGGCTGTGGGTTTCATGTGTCTGTCTGTCTGTCTGTCTCTCTCTCTCTCCATCCCTTCCTCTCTCTTTAAAATCAATAAACATATCCTTGGGTGAGGATTAAAAATAAATATAATAAAGTGAGCATCATAAAGGTGTTCCATTAATTGATAAGCAAAATTTCTGTGGAGATGAAGATCCGTCCTCATGAGGCATCCTAGTGTATTCAGTGAAACTCCTTGATGATCTCAGTGGCAGTTAGAAGCACTGCCAGGTGGAGAGGCTTTTGGAACTAGAAACACAAAGAATCATTGTCCGCACACAGCACACATCCCATAAGCACATAGCAGCAGCACCACCTGGCGCCAGAACAGGAACTAACGCACTCAGTGATCGAATCCGTGGAAGGGATCAAGGAGATGAGCCCAAGTCATCAAAGAAAGGTCCTAACTGTGGTCCATGTCCTTTGCTTAGGAAGTCAAAGACATCATAGCACACATATCAGTTTATAAAGAGCACCTAGTAGACAGTGGATGTGGATGTTAACATGGCTTGGCCCAATTAAAAATGAAATGTTTTATGCTGTCCACTAGGAGGCATGCTGGCATCATCCCAGATCTCCCCACTTACATGAGATTTACTCCTAAATTCTCTCAGTAAAAGTTTCTATATTTAAGTGCCTATGGGTAGAAGTATTCCAGAGGTGTTATTGTTTTCAAAATCGCTATTTTTATATAGCCAAGTATACAAATGCAAATATACATGGGGTCCCAAAGAATGCATGCAAGACAAATTAGAGATGCCAAAAGGAGGGGATAGAGAATTTAAAGAGATTATTACAGAATATCTAATGAAATTCCATGATGTTATGAAGTTAGAAGTAAATTTAGCAGCTTATAGTTCATTCTACTAAGGACACCATTTCTTCCACTATCCCTGTTTTTATCCACTCCTTGCATATTGTTAGAAATAGTATTCATATCTTTTTAAATACTATTTTATTCATTATGCTATTACAGTTGTCCCATTATTTTTCTCCCCTTTATTCCCTTCAGCCCTACACCTCCCTCCCACCAGCATTCCCCCACCTTAGTTCATGTCCATGGGTCTTACATATAAGTTCTTTGGCTTCTCCATTTACGATATATTCTTACCCTCCCCCTGTCTATTTTGTACCTACCAGTTATGCTTCTTATTCCCTGTACCTTTTCCCCCATTCTCCCCTCTCCCCCTGCCCACTGATAACCCTCCATGTGATCTCCATTTCTGTGGTTCTGTTCCTGTTTTAGTTGTTTAGTTAGTTTGTTTTTGTTGTTTTATTTTAGGTTCAGTTGTTAATTGTGAGTTCGTTGTCATTTTACTGTTCATAGTTTTGATCATCTTCTTTTTCTTAGATAAGTCCCTTTAACATTTCATATAATAAGGGCTTGGTGATGATGAACTCCTTTAACTTGACCTTATCTGGGAAGCACTTTATCTGCCCTTCCATTCTAAATGATAGCTTTGCTGGATACAGTCATCTTGGATGTAGGTTCCTGCCTTTCATGACTTGAATACTTCTTTCCAGCCCCTTCTTGCCTGCAAGGTTTGTTTTGAGAAATCAGCTGATAGTCTTATGGAAACTCCTTTCTAGGTAACTGTCTCCTTTTCTCTTGTTGCTTTTGGGATTCTCTCCTTCTGTTTAATCTTGGGTAATGTAATTATGATGTGCCTTGGTGTGTGCTTCCTTGGGTCGAACTTCTTTGGAACTCTGAGCTTTCTGGATTTCCTGGAAGTCTATTTTCTTTGCCATAATAGGGAATTTCTCCTTCATTATGTTTTCAAATAAGTTTTCAACTTCTTACTCTTTCTCTTCTCCTTCTGGCACTCCTATGATTTGGATATTGGAATGTTTAAAGTTGTCCCAAAGATTCCTAAGCCTCTCCTCATTTTTTTGAATTCTTGTTTCTTCATTATGTTCTGGTTGAATGTTTATTTCTTCCTTCTGCTCCAAATCATTGATTTGAGTCCTAGTTTTCCTCCCTTCACTGTTGGTTCCCTATACATTTTCCTTTATTTCACCTTGTATAGCCAACACTTTTTCCTACCATACTCAACCATTTCTGTGAGCATCCTCATTACCGGTGTTTTGAAGTCTGCATCTGATAGGTTAACTATCTCTTCATCACTTAGTTGCATTTTTTCTGGAGCTTTGATCTGTTCTTTCATTTGGGCCATTTTGTTGTTGTTGTTGTGGTGTGCCTGTTACATAGTAAAGGGTAGAGCCTTAGGTATTCTCCAGGGTGGGGCAACCCACCTTGCTGCGTTGTGGTGCTGTGTGTGTGGGAGGGGTCCAAACGGGAACAACTCCACTTGCTTGGCTCTCAACTGGCTTTCAGTTACTTCCCTCGCTACTCACAAGCAAATTGGGCCCTTCTGGTGCTGATTCTCAGGTGGGTGGTTTTGTGTACGTTCTAGGACCCTGTGGGTCTCTCCACGAAAGTCCCCTGTGAGGCCAGGGGTTTCTCCCACAACCTCAACCCCCACAGGTTTTTACAGTCAGAGATTTTGAGGCTTTGTTTCCCCATGCTGGAACCCTGGGTTGAATGGTCTGTTTTGCTCCCCAGTTGTTCCTCCCAGTTTATCCATATGCAAATATGGGACTGCCCAGTTTGCCAGCCACTGCCTTGCTCGGTCCTCCAGCCATCACCTTGACAGTAGTCTTCTCCACCCCGGCTGCCTGTCTCGGCACCTCCTACCAGTCTGGATGTATCTTTCTAACTCCTTGGTTGTCGGACTTCCATACGGTTCGATTTTCTGGCAGTTCTGGTTATTTTTGTTTTTCAATTTGTTGTCGTCCTTCTTTGGGTTGTGCAAGGAGGCAAAGTGTGTCTACCTATGCCTCCATCTTGGCCAGGAGTTAGAAATAGTATTCAAATCTGAGAGAGGGCTGTCTAGGATTGTTTGGTGACACTGATTAGTATTAAAATAGAAGCAGTCTTAAGTGATTGGCTATTTATGTATATACGTAGTGATGCTAGATACATTCTGTAGCTTACCAGTGAAGTATATGACTTGTTCTCCAGAAAATCTGATGGGAGTTAAGATCTGACAGGTCTGGTTGCCCATCCAGTGTTATTCTGACAGTGGCTGAGATGGGATTTGAACCAAGAACTGTACATAGTAATCCTGCATTTGTTTCCCCCCTTTACTTCCTGAAGGTATGTGAGTGCATGTGGCCTGGAGTCGGTAAGCCATCTTCCTATTGCTTTGTTTTCAAAGATACAGCCTTCCACTACAGATATTTAGGTGGTTATATTTGTAGAACACTCTACTTTTTAGCTATGATACTGTTATCTAGTGTAAAGATAGACCTGATTCAGATTTGCCAGTTGACTGTCATAACACATGGAAACAATTTTTTTCTGGTCCAAGATCTAATCCATGATCTCCTGTTGCATGTAGTTGTCATAAATCTTTACTCTCTTTTATTCTGGAACACTTCTTTTGTCCTACTACTAGTGATGTTGACTTTGGTCACTTGAGTAGGGTGATGCCTGCCATGTTTCTTCCCTTTCAAGTTCAAACTCCCAGTCTCTGGTTTTCGCATCTGTTTATAATTCTTCCTTGAGATAGTTATTACTAGGCTAGTTGCCAAATGAGTGTTTTCCTCCCATGACTGGCATGAGTGGGTTCCCTCCCATTCCGATGGAATAATAATTCCATTATTCCTCCACATCACATTCCTACAGTTGAGTCAGTATTTTATTTTAAGGAAGATTTTGCCTATATGGACTCTTGGATTGTTATTTTATTCTTTGGATTATAATACTTTGTTATTTGTATATTTTAGTGCTCAATTGTCCCATATTTGGCCAGCGGGGAAGGCCCTTTAAGCTGGTTCCTGTGTCCAGCTAACAGCACCCTATCATTCTTTCAGCACTTCTTCATCTTGTCCTTCCCAGCATTGGGACCCATCGTTTCCCCAAGGAGTCCTGGTGCCTTTTGGTGGAAAATGGTACTTAGAAACCAAGATCTGGGTGCTGAGCACTCCCAATGGACAGAGCAGGAAATACATGTCTGTATAACACATGTATGTGGATATGTGGATATCTTTCTCTACATTCACCTAAATTTATTCAAAACCATGAAGTAGCGTACCAATTGCTCCACAGCCATCAGACACGTCAGGATTCATTATTTACTCCAGCATTCTGTCCTTCCAGAATGCAGCTCCCTTCCCCAACCGTGAGAAAACTGGCTCCCCGTTCTCCACAATCTGGTTACTTCGCTCAATCCTAGACTATACCACAGGAGCTTAAAAATGAAAACTCACATTTCTTTGAAAAACAAACTGAGTAGCCAGAGTTCAGTGTTTGTTTAGTTTCTTTAGTCTGAGGATAATATAATCAAATTTCTGTCTTCGGTGTTATCTTTCTCCCGTTTCAGTGTGGCTGTGTTATTATTTGAATTTTAGTTGGGTGCTTTTTTATTCCATGTTAAGGGTTCCCTCCCATTCTTTCCATTTTGTTTTCTGGTTTTGAGCATGAAACATTAACATAGCTCCAGAAGTTAGAACTATACAGAAAGTGAACTGCCTCTCTTCCCCTTTATCCTGGTTCCCACTCCCCATCGTGTTCACCCACCCTATAAGAAACCAGTCTCATTAGTTTATGGTTCTTTTATACAAATGAGCAGATGTGTGTATGGTATTGCCCCGTCTTTCTTGCAACAAATAGTAGTATACTATACCACTTTTTTTTGGTTTGTTTTGCATTTTCACCTTGCTTTCTTCAGTTAACAGTATATTGTGGAAATGATTCCATGCTGATTTGTAGAATCTTCCTCATTTTTTAAACAGCTACATCGTATCTCATCGTGTGAACTTACCATGGTTTACTCAGCCACTCAGGCATTCAGGTTTCCAGTAGTTCACAATTACAAATACTACTACTACAATGACTGACCTTGTATAAATGTGTTTTTGTATTGCTAGATGTGTACCTTCCGGTTATATTTCAAGGTATTTATAGATGTTGTTTTGAGAAAAGGTCCCTCCACAAAGGTTGCACCATTGTGTCTTCCTACAGCAACTGGTGAGAATCTCTTGCTTCCTTCCCATCAGCCTCAGTGAATGTGTCATAACATGTCAGTTTTGCCAATCTGATGACAGATGAGTAGTGGTATCACAGTGGAGTGTTAATTTGCATCCCTCCTTTCTGAGTGAGGTCAAACATCTTTGCAGATGCTTAAGAGCCATTTTTATATCTTTAATTTTTGTGAATTGTCAGTCCATGTCTTTTGCCCATTTTCTGATGGATGTTTGGTCTTTCCCCCACCTCAGTCTTAAAGAGCTCTTCATATATTAAGAATATTAGCTCTTTATCTGTGATATTATGTTGCATCTGTTTTCTCCCAATATTTTCCGTTGGTTTTTGACAACAACCTGTTTTGATATTTTATGTTATGGTGGAGCTCCGGTAATCTCCACAATTTTTTAATAAATAAGTCTACAATACATCTATGTATCTATCAGAATACATATCTTAACTTACAATGGCACACACACTTCAGAGATGGAGATGCTTGATAAATATCAATTGCTATGGCCCTCCTAATCTTTTTGAGACAAGGCTCATGAGAATGTTACAGGAGGTGTGGCCCTCCCCAGAAAGATGCCCATGTGCACACCGTGGCCTGGCTGTAGACCTACCTCTGACAGCACAGCTTGCCAAGCTCTACTTTTTAACTTGATCCTACCCACTTCCAGAAAGACATGCAGCATCGCTCCTCTGGTGCCAAGAACAAACCACATTCCTTTCGCATCACCACACTTCCTATCTGGTTTTACATTGCTTCTGATTTCCTAGTTGTGATAGAACAGATCCAGACAGTGCTTACTTGGGTTGGGGAGTGGAGGTGAGGAGTGAGCTTTACACTGCAGTAGTTGAAATCTGAGCAGAAATGTCCCTTCACAGCCTGTAACGCAGAAGCTGCCCACTAAGAAGTAGCTTGGTTGTGGGTCAGCCACATGGGAGCTTCAAGCGGCAGTGCCGGCCTCAAGAGCTCTATGCTCATGTGGGCACATTATTTAAACCCTTGAAGTTTCCATTTTGCTGCCCACGAGAAGCAGCCTAACAAGGGAAGAGAATAGTCTCTGGAGCCGGTTTGAGTCCAAATTCGGATTCTAACAGAGGACCACAGAGGGAGAGACTGAAGTCAGGGACAGAGTTCTTTATCATCAGTGACCCATTATGGAAAGAAGACTGAAGAGCCCTATCTGGCTTTCTCAGGGGGGATCAATATAGATGCTTCCTCTCCACTGGGACAGATGTCTGTCCCTCCCCCGTTTGGGTTGTTACTGTCTTTGTTTCCTAAAAAACATGCCTGGGCCTGCTTAGCAGAGCTGCAGGACTACACTCAAGCGGCCAGTGCCAGCGAGTTTTTTGGCTTTATTTTATTTTTTATTTCATTTTATTTTTTGAGTTTTAAGAAAGACTTAGCTAAAAGTCTTATTTCTCCCCCACTGGAAAGGAAAAAAAGAAATATGGAGGAAACTGTAGGACAAGTGAAGATCCTCTGATAGTGAAAGAACAGTATGTCTGAAGCATGAGGCTTGAGGCTATTACAGACATGTCAAGAAATAACTGCATTTCAAAAATAAGTGAAATCACTAACTTATTAAAAGGACTACAAATAGGGAAACTCATATATGGCAGCATTGTGTGTATAATTATATTAGATGCCTATCCCTAGAATAAAGGCTAAATCAAAAGAAAAATAACAAATAAAGCCAACCATTGGGACAACTGTCGACTCCTAGAAGCCTGCATTTCCCATAGTGGGGTCTCTTTCGCATATCCAGAAGTTAACCTAACTTTTGTTTGGTTTTTCCTGAGCAGTGGGCAAGGGCTTATCCTGTGAAAGAAGGAACAGGATGGTTTCCTTAGAATTTAAGAAAACAACCTGAGACTGAAATCTTTTCATTAAAAACACAGGTACTGTTGACCCATGAATAACACAGGTTTGAACTGTGCAGGTCACTTATATGCAGATTTTTTTTTCAGTAAATACTAAAAATGTGTTTTCCTTATGATTTTCTTACCACTTTTCTCCAGCTTTATTGTAAGAATACAGTATAATACATATAACATGTAAAATATGTGTCAATCAACTGTTTACGTTATTGGTTACGCTTTGGTCAATAGTAGACTATTAGTAGTCAAGTTTTAGGGGAGTTAAAAGTTACATGGGGATTGACTGCCTGGGGGTCAGCACCCATACTCCCACATTGTCTGAGGATCAGTTGTACTTGTAACGTGTTTGGTTTCCCGATAGAAGTATTTCCTGGTTGTTCGTAATCTAGCCTCACTGCCTCTTAAGGAAACAGATGTGACTCTTTCCATGCAGTGGCTGCCTTACTTCTGCCTGCTAGCTGCTTTTCTGAGAATCCTCTTTCTGTTTCAGGTCTCTGTCCTAGGATGCCCCGACCCTGTGGTACATGAGATTGCCTATCAATATGGAAAAAATGTGGGAATAGCTTTTCAGGTTAGTCTGCTATGTGGCCTGTTAGTACAGTGGGAAGGGCGCACGTGATGTTGGGATGGTGGTGCTTACAACATTCCTTTTGTCCTTTCATCAGCTCATAGATGATGTATTGGACTTTACCTCCAGTTCTGACCAGATGGGCAAACCAACATCAGCTGATCTGAAGCTCGGGTTAGCCACTGGCCCTGTCTTATTTGCTTGTCAGCAGGTAGGTTTTACAGAAGTCCCTTTGTAGCCCTGCAGAACCTGTATCTTCCAGGCACAGCCAATGGGAAGGTGTAGATAAGGAGCAGTCAGGTAAGAGACCTCAGATCTAGATTTGATCCTGACTCTGTGACTGAGATTTTGGGGCCAGTCATTTTTACCTCTAAGTTTTATGTTTTCTTATCTGTAATACTGAGAAAATTACAACCTTCCTGCTAGGGTTGTTGTGAGCACTAACTGAGAAAATATTCATGGAGATACTTTGTAAATTAAGTGCTGTCTGCATTTAAGGTAGTATGATTATTTCCATGTATTTGGCACACTGACAAGGTGGTTTCCACATCTTGATTATAGGACTGGACTTTGGGTGTGCCTCAGAACCCCTTAAAAAGGCACAGGAAGGGCCTCCAAGCTAAGAAATTCTGAGAAATTCTCCAGTTCTAGAAGTTTAATGGGACTGTTTGCTGCTCTCAGAGAGCCTCGACCACTGCCTGAAAATGTCAAGAAGTCAGTGGAATGCACTGCTAGAACCACACAGTTCCCTCTTTCTCCAGATTGAGGGGCTGTCAAATTAAGGAAGTAAGTACAGCTGCCTTCACATTCTTAACATGGATGCAACGCTTAGGAAGCCTCAAAGATGCTGCAGTGATGTTCAAGGCAGACATTTTCAGAGCTGCTCTGGAACCCGGCCACATTGCTTTGGCTGTGCCAAATGTCATTTGGAGTAAGTGGGACACTGGCTGGTATTTGGACATCTTTTTAATAGATTTCATATTAGTACTGTTTAATTAATTATTTAGCAAAGCAGTAAGATGTTCATTATCATGCCATGAAATTAAAAATTAGCTCTTCAGTCTAAAATTTTAGTAACTTTTAGTCTTTCAGAGATTTTGCCGCTATTTCTCAAAATTTACCAAGATAAATCATCTTTCATAGAACTCTGTTTCCATTTGGATATTATAGAAATCAGTGACCTTGCTTTTGATCAGTTTCTGACCGAAAAAAGAGAGATCTGTTTTCCACTCTTCAGTAGAGCCATAACCAGGTCAGCTCTTACCAGAGTAGACTGATGGCTTGGGGGGCTGGGCCAGGTTATCTTGGGCAACACACTAGTGGACAACAGTCAGCTGACGAATGAGGGCTGTGAGATGTGGGAGCATTTTGTGGAAACATATGACCTCATTACTAGGCTCCATCCTCTCAGCATTTTGAGGCAGAGGTGAGAAGTGAAGGGCGCTATAAATGGGTCTTCTGTTGAGAGTCACTTACCAGCCCAGAATTCAAGAATGTTAATACATGTGCCAAGTTCTGACAAAAATTTATAAAATTCCCTTGTGCACATTAAAGCATGAGTGAGGAACACTTTATTTACCATTAACCCACCAAAAAAGCAGAGGATTCATGAGCCATGTAAAAGCAGACCTGAGATTAGAAAGATCAGTCGTTGGCTACTATCTATACAATTAGAAAAACTGATCTACTGCTCAGACCTTGGTTAGTAAATGTCGATAAGCAACAAGATGGACTGAGAGCCCCGAGATTCTGGCAGCCCACTAAAGATCTTTAGCTAGGCTCTCAGGTTACCAAGACGACTAAGGAACAGGCCTTTCCTAAAGCAGCTTACAGTCTACTGAAAAGCAATCTCAATTATAAAGAATTGTCATGAGCTCCATGGTACATGGTACCAAGTTAAAAGCCGAGTCCTACTTAAACCTTAAGGTAATTGAGAATGGATGCCCCTTTTGATTGTTTCACTGTGAACATATTTCAAAAGGAACTCATTAGCTTTCTTCGACACAGAGGAGTAATGACTATTTGTGCCTTCAGATATAGTGGGACAAAGTCAGGAGGCAAATGGACCGTTCCTACGTATCAATTTGTCAGTAATCTGCAAGAGATTGAAAAATGCTATTTTAAGAGAGAACAAGGAAAAGGAACAAAGCTTACAGTGCCCCAACCCACAGTTTTCTGTTTTACTGGGAAAACCCAGCATCACGAGGCACACACTCACCCTCACCAGACAGCACTTTTCCCATCTGCCCATTAGGCAATGGGAGAAGGAGCTGAAAGACATATTGAAGACTTAGAAAAGGGAACACAGAATGTGGCAGAGCAGGAAGTGACTCTGGACAGGACCTATTTGCTAAGTAGACTGATTGTTCTTTCTCGTGACACATGGGCCAAAAGTTAGTCAAATATGTATTTATAACTTGTTCTCAAATAAAACATCAAGTGTCGGCTCTGAGGATTACACTGTCAAAAAAGGGATTCTCTTGGCCAGAAATTTGTTTAGGGTAAAACAAGTTCCAAAAATAACAAAGAATGTGCAGTATCTCCACTTAATGAAAATACATTGTTTTCATAGTTTGCAAAGGATTCTTTTATACATTATCTCTAAGCTCACAAATCCTCTTTCATTGAAGGTATAATGACCATTTTACAAATAAGAAAGCGATGCTCAAAGTTGGCCAAAATTTAACATACGGTAAATGGCACAGCAAGCAAGTAAACACTCCAAGTCTTCTAAGACCAGTATTATTTCAGTACACAATGTAGTATTACTACCACTGCCAGAAAACCTAGTACCCTAGGAGCTTGTCTGGTTTCCTGGTCTTCCTATCACAGTAGGAACTGGTGTGCTGGCACTGAAAAAGCACGGCTGACACTCACAAGAGTCTCCATGTCAGCTTTCATTATTTGTGATTAACCTACCCGCTCAGTGGGGTACTCAGCTGTAAGATGTCTGTACTCTTTCCACAGGCAGGTGAGCTTTGTTTGCAGATTAGAAAAACCCGTATCTTGAACTTTTCCATTTGTGAACACCAAGTCTCAGTGGATCAAGAAAATCAACCTTGGGAAACAGCTTCTCCTTGTTGACATAGCATTGGGAACTTGGCATTTATTGGACCTAGCAACTTGATAGAAATTTCCTCTCTAGAATTCACTATTTTTGACATCTCTCTGAAGGGCTTTCTTGACAACAGCTGGTACAGAATGTTTAAGAAAAGTTGCAGCGTTTTTAGAGAGGTCCCAGTGACGCCAACATCCTTCCATAAACGTGTACGTGCTCTAAGAACAAAAACCTCATGTTAAACTTTAACGAGAATATAGGTCTCAGATTTTGAAATCTTCAGAAACAGAATGGAAGTGGTGTGTGTGTGTGTGTGTGTGTGTGTGTGTAAGTGTAACTACATTAGTGTGTTCTCAAATATCCTTTAAGAGATCTTTTCCTTTCTTCTGGTTCTCATCTTTATTTGCTAAGTCACCAGAGCTAAATGCCAGCCTGTAGCTGTACTTCCAAATGCCATCAACATCACCAGCCCCTGCACCAGCTGCACAGGCTTCTGCTGTTGTGACTTAAGAGTTACTCAAGTTTTTTTTTAAGCTTACTCCAATGTACTGATCACCTTATAGTTTAGTTTATGGTATAGTTTAGGTTTCACAGAGTTAGAATCTGATTCATCCATAGCTGGTTTTCCTACTCTTAAAAATAGAGACTGAGAAACTCACTTCTCACAAAATCTGCAGGAAGGCAACTGTTCTTCCTGTTATGTTTCTCATTTCTTCTCTACATACACATGAAGGGACAGAGGAGTGTCAGGGGAAGAGTTTGATATTTGCATAGTAAATCTGAACCCTGTACATGTCTCAAAGGGTGGAGATATTCACACTCAATGCAAATTTTTTTCAAATTCTCCTTTCACAATGCTTTTTATAGTAAAAGGAATCAAAAAACCATCCAATCTACACATTTTACCACACTTGGTAATGCAGAAAAAGCTCATGGCTATAAACAAGATGATGGTACCAGATGCCCAGGACATTGTCACATCAGCTTTGAGGATACCACCTTTTAGAAACCCAATCTTGGAATGAGGTATTAATAAACTTAAGACAAATGCCTTTTAACCACTGTTAAATTTTGTGGTTAAATTGTTTTACCACTACCGTTGACTGATTTGAGCTTCCCTGATTTGTTTCCCTGTAAACCTTAAATCATTTGATTCTTAAAACACCAGTAACTAAAGCAAATTACTGGTTTTCATTAAGAACTAGTCAGTTGCTGGCTCTTTAAATATTATGAGCGTGTTCTGACACATACTTTGCTCTGAAAGGAACATTCTTAATTCTTCATCTGCCATCATCTGGTTGAGGTCTGTCTGTGTGTCCTATTTTTAGTTCTGGGATTACTAATGCTGTGGTGGTGGTTGCAGGGTAACAACTCATTTCACCCATCAGGCTCACCGCCAGGGAAAAGCTGGCAACTGCTGTAAGCATTGACGTGTCCAAACCCAAACACATTATCTTACCTCATGCTGGTGGAGCTACCAGATTTGAAGTCCTGTAGTTCAGCTCCTCCGTGACACAGATGAGGTGGCTAGGAACCAAGAGATCAAGGAACTCACTTAGCTGTGGCAGCACCAACACTGGAGCTCGCATCTAGAAAATGAAGTGACTTGGTGTCCTGGTTTCCCAATTCTAGCAGTTGCAACAATTCCCCTACATTGCTGCTAAGTATCATAGGACAGATTTTTCTCGTCAATGCCTTTTGTGCCTGTTTTCTTTTTTCCTCTTATTACCATCAGGTTAACTCTGTTCTTCTTTATAATTTACTGCAGTAACCTGAAAGGTAGTATTTCTACCTTTCTCTCCTCTAATTCAAAGGTTTTCAACCTTGGCTGCACAATAAAAACATGTAGGAAGTTTTTAAAATCCTGACGCTGGTGCCAAACCCCAAGCCAATATAATCAGAGTCTTTGGGAGCAGATCCAGACAACTCTATTATAAACCCCCCTGAGGGATTCCAGTGTACAGTCAGTGTTGAGTACCACTGCTTTAATCCAGTCCACTCTAGGAGCTGCTAAGGCAGAGCTCTGCTCATAATACCTGCTGCCAGAAACCTCAATACCTTTTAATGTCACTCAATTTAGTACTAAAAGTAGAATGCTTAATTGCCACCCTCATCCTCTGCCAGTGGTTCTCAAAATGACAGCAGATACCACCAGAATCAGCATCATCTGGAAACTTGTTAGAAATGTAACCTCAGGCCCACCCCTACTGAATTTAAGACTTGGGGGAGAGGCCCAACAAGTCTGTGGTGACTGGTGCAATTCAAAGTTCAAGAACCTTAAGAAAAGTCAGGAACTTTTAGAGATGTTCTTTGTTCCTTCTCTTTCCTACTCAGTATTGGACCAAAGCTAGAACAGAACATCAGAACAAACACTACACCAGCCCAGTCCCTGGGCATGGAAAATGGATGTCTTTCTTAGTTCTGATCCTTTTAATTGCCATAATTTACTGCTCCCCTACATCATCTGATCACCGTTTTCCCCCATTGTTTCCTGTTGTTACAAACTAATACTAGACCACTTGATTCTGCCAGGAGCAACAAACAGATCTTCTTTCTTTGTCGTTAGTTCCCAGAAATGAATGCTATGATAATGAGACGCTTCAGTTTGCCAGGAGATGTGGACAGAGCTCGACAGTATGTACTACAGGTAAGATTATTTTAAAAAGAAAAAAGGCAACAGTAGGTACAATGTGGAAAAGTTTTTTTTAAACCAAATAACAATAACATTAAATTTTAGATAAAAGACCAAGTTTAGTCCGTTCTTGATTTGACAAAAACTAAGAAGGAAAAACTTGTATAATTCATTTTTCTTCTAGAATCTTTCCTAATAATTCTAGTTTCATTGGCCTTGGGTAGGAATTAAGACATTAACATATTTTGAAAGATACCCAAGTGATTCTAACATGCAGTCAGGGTTGAGCCTCACTGGTTTGGAACCAGTCTCACCACATCCATCAGCGCAGCATGACAATGCTCCTGGTCACACAGCCTTGTGTCCACCCTGGTCCAAGCCCTCACCCTTGCCGCATGGACAGACTAGAACACCAATCTACTCAAAATTGGTCTTTTGCTAGTCCATCCTATATAAGTGCCATTAAGGTCTAACTACAGAAATGTTAAGCCCTGGCCAAGCAGCTAAGTTGGTTGGAGCATTGTCCCATATACCAGAAAGGTCACGGGTTCAATTCCCTGTCAGGGCAGGTAGCTAGGTTGCACATTCAATCCCCGTTTGGAGCATGTATGGGAGGCAACTTATCGATGCTTCTCTCTCACACTGATGTTTTAAACTCTAAAATCAGTAAAAATTTTGGGGTGAGGAGTAAAAAAACTTAAAAAATTAAAGCAACATAGGCAAACTATTTAACCTTCAGAGCTATGAGCTTATTTCAATATATGGCTGCATATCCTCAGAACTTTTCTGTTGAAGCCAGATTCTCTGCTATATTTTCAGTTCTGATAACTATCTTTTGAGAATGAGCTGTTTTTAAGAATATCCTAATCTAAAGTCAGTTGAAACCAATAGATACAGTTAATGAGATGGAGAGAGCGAACAATTTTTAGTATGTAAATATGGTCTGAGATTTATAGTTAGTCCACTGTTTGAAAGAATTCCAAATAATTACTTTTCAGATTTTTTTAAATTTCCAAAAAGCAAAAGCCCTCCAAGAATATAGTTCTCTTTTAACTCTCTATAATGTTAAGCATCATAACTTGCTATGGGTTACCACCTTTTTGAAGGCAGTTTGGAAGTACTAGTAAAAAACTCAATATAAGCCCTGGCTGAGTGGCTTAGGTGTTTGAGCATCATCCTGCATGCCACAACGTTGAGAGTTCTATTCCTCGTTGGGGCACGTACGGGAGGCAGAGCCTATTTATGTTTCTCTCCCTCTCTCCCCCGTTGGCCCCTTCCTCTTTCTCTAAAATCAATAAAGCATATATATCCCCAGGTAAAAATTAAAAAAATAAAAAACTCAGTATGAGAGGGGGCTATAGCTGATAAAGAAGTTGCTATGCCTGGGAGAGGTTTTGGCTTCAGAAGTAGTAGTACATACTGAAGGCTGAAGAGATAAGTGGGACTGAAGGGAGAAATTAATTGTGGCTCTTATGCAAAAACACTGAAGTCCAGCAAGCCTAGACATAAATGCACTTAGGAAAAAACCCCACAGAATGTCTCTAAACAAATTCTCCAAAGACCTGAGTTCTAGCTCCCTTTCCACCCACAGAGCCTCCTAATCACTATTTCCTCATTAAATATGAATGGACAAGTAGGATTTATTTAGTAGGATTACTATATAGTTGATTAAAGTTTGCTGAATAAAAAAAGAGAAAGATGAACAGAAATAAAGAGGAAAACTATAATTAGGGGGATTCAAAAATAATATCACTCATAAAACAAGAATAGGATATATTACCTTTAAACAATGAAATGGAATGAACTCTCAAATTTCAAATGACTGGAAAACTAACTCCTAAGAGTTGGAAAATGGAATTGAGGAAATCTTCCAAAGTGTAAACAGCAAGGAAAGATAATGAGAAAAGCTCCTAAAACCATCAGTAAAATCATGTAACAAAACCAGAAAGCAGCCAACAAGGGCTTCCAAGGGATGAGGAAACATTTTAAACCTGTAATTATATATCCAGCCCAATAACTCTGAAAGCAAAAGTCACTATCACACTTAAGGACTAAAATGTTGGCTTCCAATACACATTTTCTGGATAAGTTATTTGTGGATGTATTTCAGCAAAAGAGTGAAAGTGAAAACACCAAGAAAGAGGAAGATGTAGGTACTAAACCAAGAATTCAATAAAAAAACTCATCCTGCAATGGCAGTTGTAAAAGAGCTAAAAACAAGTATAAGTAACGAATGGAATGATTAAGGCATTAGAAATGTTAGGAATCAGGAGCCTGTTGAATTCCGTTCAACAGGAGTCTGTTGGAGAGACCCACAAGCATCCTAGTATGTACACAAACCCACCGACCTGGGAATCTGCACCAGAAGGGCCCAATTTGCTTGTGGGTAGCGGAGAAGTTACTGAAAGCCAGTCAAGAGCCGAGGAAGTGGCATTGTTCCTTCCCAAAAACCCCCACCATACAGTGCCACAACACAGCATGTGGGTTGCCCCGCCTTGGCAAATACCTAGGGCTCCACCCCTTACTAGGTAACAGGCACACTGAGACAAAAAAAGTATGTCCCAAATGAAAGAACAGATCAAAGCTCCAGAAAAAATACAGCTAAGCAATGAAGAGACAGCCAACCTACCAGATGCACAGTTCAAAACGCTGGTAATCAGGATGCTACAGAAATGGTTCAGTGTGGTTGTAAAATAGAGGAAGAAGTGAAGGCTATGAAAAGTGAAATAAAGAAAAATCCACAGGGAACTAACAGTGATGAGAAGGAAACTGGGACTCAAATCAACAATTTGGACCAGAAGGAAGAAATAAACATTCAACCACAACAGAAAGAACAAACAAGAATTCAAAAAAATGAAGAGAGGCTTAGGAACCTCCAGGACAACTTGAAACATTCCAACATCCAAATCATAGGGGTGCCAGAAGGAGAAGAACAAGACCAAGAAATGGAAAACTTATTTGAAAAAATAATGCAGAACTTCCCTAATCTGGGAAAGGAAATAGACTTCCAGGAAGCTCAGAGAGTCCCAAAGAAGTTAGACCCAAGGAGGAGCACACCAAGGCACATCATAATTACACTACCCAAGATTAAAGATAAGGAGAGAATCTTAAAGGCAGCAAGAGAAAAGGAGACAGTTACCTACAAAGGAGTTCCCATAAGACTATTGGCTGATATCTCAAAAGAAACCTTGCAGGCAAGAAGGGGCTGGAAAGAAGTATTCAAAGTCATAAAAGGCAGGGACCTACATCCAAAATGACTCTATCCAGCAAAGCTATCATTTAGAATGGAAGATGCAGATAAAGTGCTTCCCAGATAAGGTCAAGAGTTCATCATCACCAAGCCCTTATTATATAAAATGTTAAAGGGAACTTATCTAAGAAAAAGAAGATGATCAAAACTATGAACAGTGAAATCACAGCAAATTCACAACTATCAAGCACTGAACCTAAAAATGAACTAAGCAAATAACTGGAACAGGAACAGAACAACAGAACCACGGTTCCACAGAACCGCGAGGAGGGGGCAGAAGGAGAGAGGAGAAAAAGGTACAGGGAATAAGAAGCATAAATGGTAGATACAAATAGGCCAGGCAAGGTAAGGAATAGTATGAGAAATGGAAAAGCCAAAGAACTTTTATGTACGACCCATGGACATGAACTAAGGTGGGGGAATGCTGGTGGGAGTAGGGTACAGGGTGGAGAGGAATAAAGGAGAGAAAAAAATGGGACAACTGTAATAGCATAGTCAATACAATATACATTTTTAAAACAAAAAGAATAGAAGCACTGGTTTCATCATCAACTTGAAGTCAAAAGGTGATGCTACATGATGGAAAATGTAATCAATAGAAGACCTAAAGGCAGCAATACAGGGCAGCACAAAAGAAGGTTTACAGTTGTTCATATGGAAAATAATACAATAATTAATAAGTAATATAAGAATAAACTCTGGCATACTCACAACTGTAAATCTACTTTTTTGCCCTACCCTGTATAATCAAATTTGGATCATAGGAGAAATGCAGTAGATAATAACTAAAATTGGTAATTAAGAAATAAAAAAACAATGTGTAAAAAAGCTGGTGCCTTTGGAAAAAGAGAACTGTTGATTTTCATCATCAGCTCTTCTGTACATTTTTGTTATGTAC
Organism: Desmodus rotundus; assembly: GCF_022682495.2. Lineage (NCBI taxonomy): Eukaryota > Metazoa > Chordata > Mammalia > Chiroptera > Phyllostomidae > Desmodus > Desmodus rotundus. The sequence goes on from NC_071390.1 coordinate 145,927,060, forward strand.
ATGTTCTTTTTTTTAAACTTTCACTTTAGATATTTTTCATTTAAAAATTTATTGTATATGTAAAGGAGATTTGACTTGGGGCGGTAAACACACAATACAGCATACAGACAATGTGTTGAGAAATTGTGCACCTAAAACCCGTATAATTTTGTTAACAAGTGTCACGCTAATAAATTGAATAAAAAGAGAAAATTATTAGATATTTTATATGTGTAGAACTTTAGGAAAAACTTTAGTAGTTAAAAACAGATGGCTACTTACTGGAACAATTATAAAGGACACATGGACAATAACAAGTCAGGGTGGAAAGGGGAGGGAGGTGGGCTAGCTGGGGTGGTGGGGAGGGGTGGGGGGAAAGGCAGAAAATTACTTCAACAACAATAAAAAAATAGATATCTATTCGATATTAATGAGCTAGTTGCTTTGCATGCTAGTAGAGTAAAAATCTGTTTTAATTTGAGAAAAGGGCCTAAAAGAAGTAGGCAGAGGAAGCTAGAACTATGAGTTGAAGAGAAAACTTTAGAAACAGTTTGGCTATTAACTACTCTAACCTCAAAAATAGGTTTTAGTTCATTATAAAGAATTTAAGAGTTCATCCAGTATGTAAAATGCATCTGTTCTGTTTTTTCTGTATCTCATAGAGTGATGGTGTGCAACAGACAACCTACCTCGCCCAGCGGTACTGCCACGAAGCAATAAGAGAGATCAGTAAACTTCGACCATCCCCAGAAAGAGATGCCCTCATACAACTCTCAGAAACTGTGCTCACAAGAGATAAATGACAAGGTTTTCTATTATTTCTGGCAGCTATTTTACCAGACTGTGCCTAAAGAATTTTGGGGAATATACTTTGCTTCATGTGCAGATAACCAAAATCATTTTTAAAAATTATTTCAACCTTCATGATTTCTTTTTATTGTCAGTTTTTCAGAAAAGTTTTAAAATAATTAAATCATTTGAAACTGTCATTCTAGTCCTGTGAATTCTAATTGAAGTATCTTAATGGTTATATGTGGTATTGTTTACACTGTTAATATTCACATGTAAAGCCATTACACACAAATAAATGATCAATGTTAAAATTCAAATGGTTTATCTTGTTTTACCATAGGAGTAAATGTCAAAGAACTGTGAAGTCTACATTTTAATCAGAATTAGATTTTAACAGTATCCAAAATTTCATATAGGAGAATGGTTTATTATAAAAGACTGTACATAAAATTCAGATGAGTTATATACAAAACTGAAAAAAATGAAATAAAAACAGTAGCTTAGCTGATTACTAATGGTATGAAATCATGTTTAAAATTAACAAGGCAAAATGCATATGTACCAGTCACAATGATTTGATAGCAATGGTCTTTAATTCTCAGAAACAAATGTTTTGCACTAATCTTACCATTTACTACTGTTATAAGTCTGTAACACCCAGTACATAACTGTAATTTGAAATCCAAACAATTGCTCAATACACAGAAACCCACACTTGAGTGCTCTACTTTAATGTCCTAAGCAATACAGATTTATACACAAAAGAAAATATCCCTCTAAACCTCCCTGAAATTAGGAGACACAGAAAGTGCATGTGTTGCATTCCAATTAAGACAATACAAATCTGTTGGTCATGTGTATCGCTGTTCACTGGTTAATATATGACCCACCTTTTCCCTAATTGTTTAAAAAATCTTTTTATGTTGCTAGTGCCAGGAATGGATTAAATAGTGCCTATTCAAAAACCAATTGCATCCACTTCTGCAAAACAGTATGTAAAAGATACTTATAATTTCCCTTCACTGAACAGCAGTCCACTGGAAAACTAAAGCACTGACTGATAAGAGCAATCCTTAAGAATTTTACCTACAGAATGTGAATACTTTTACACATTTTCTTAGTTCTGAAAAGTTACTTTAGAAAAGCAATTAAAAGTAAATAACCACCTCAGATTTTAAATCTGCAAAAATCAGTCATATTTGATATTGGGACAGGTTAAGGCTAAAATTTTTTCCAAGTTTATATATTGAGAAAATACAACCATAATTCTGCAATAAATCAGTATCTTTTATTTATTTTTCTTAAAAGTAAATCAATGAAAGAAAGGACAAAAACCTTTGGTTCACTTATGTATTTATGAATGGAAAAAATTTATAATGCAAATTCACTCATTAAAAAACTCAGGTACAAATGACATTACAGGTAACCCTTTTTTTGTTTTTGTTTCACATGGAAACCTTAGGGACTCGATTCATTTCAAGATATCTAAGTACGAGTACTCCAAGAAAATATTACACAAATTGGAAGCATCTTGGATTTTTTTAAGTATATTTCAATACGTAAATTTGTATGCATGCTTTGAACAAATAAAGTTATATTTCAAGAATGAGGAAGTCTAAACAAAATGTATGACCAGCACCAGCATTTAAGTCTCTGATTTTAATATTAGTCTGACATAGCATTAGTAACCATGCTGCACTGAAACATGTAATGGTACAATCTGAATCATGATTTGTTAAATATTATACCCCACACCCCCAGAATATTTAAGCTGGTCATAAAGTTAGCATTGTGTAAGTAAATATATAAGCATAATCAGTTGTGGACAGCATCTTGTATAAATTGCTGTTTAGCAATATACAAATTACCTCAAAAGATTTATGCTTACAGGTAGACATTCAATTATACCAATAAAACAGCATGTTCTGAAAATATGGGCACAGTTTAAAACAATCTTGTTAACCATTAATAGTCCCACATTATGACTGAGTAATAATAAGCATCTACTTTAAAAGCAAAAGAAATTAATCAGTATAGTGCATGATTGATTCAACATAGTTCCCAGGGAACAGACCAGTCACTCGATTGCAGACTCCTTCATACCAGCCATCATCATTCTTCTTTATTACATAAATGATTGCACCCTCCATAAATGATAGCTCATCGTCCTTGTCTTTTGTATAATCATATATTGCCACAACTATGGAGAAAAAGAGTTGAATGGAGAAAAAGAGTTGAAGTAACAAGTGAGTGCACTGTATCGAACATTTAATTGAATTTTAAAATGTAATGCCAATTAAATCTATAGTATAACAAAACCAACTATTTTTATGAATAGTCTTAACTCTTACATCTACAAATATAGGTAGATCAGTGACCAACCACGTAAACTACAGAAATCAATAGTTTTCTACCAATCTATTTAGGGAAGATCTCTGAATTTTAGGATTTATTAGATATTTCAATTATTTTGTTCAAATGTCTACTAAGTACTAACCATGTGCAGAACATCATTTTTCAAAATAACTATTGGGCAAAGCTGCATGGCCAATCAGTAAACCAGCTATCTAATTTGAAAATACACATATCTGGACATAAATCTCATCTACTCATCCAAGAAAAATATTCATGTAATATGGGGTTATATTTAAAAGTATATTATAGAATATTTACATACTTTAAAGGTCAACAGGAGAAATAACTAAGACTTAAGAGAACTATTTGCAGTTCTGTAGTATCTGTGATTATTCTGAGTTCAAAATATTCACTTTCTTTGCAGTGTTGTAGAAAGAAAAGACATCAAAAAAATTACTTTTCTAAACTACTAGTTCATGAATTTATCCCTTCATCCTGCCCTTATAGCATAATAATTCTGAAATTATATGTAATTTTATAGTAAATGTGAAATGGTATGAGATACGGAGTCTTTTCATTGATTTGCTCTGTGTAGTTTTTCTTACAACAGAGAGTTCTTAAGACATTTAAGATGTTCTGGAACTTACTTTTCCCCTAAGAAAGATGACTATTCCCCATAATTATTCTGAATTAGGGAATTATAATAAGAAGAGACCTAAAATACTAATTGATAGCATCATTTTCTAAATTAAAATAGGCAATCTCTTTTCCCCTTTATAAAACATTGTATTAAGTAAATGCAACAAGCCCATTCCCCTCCATTTTAATGCTGCAGCAGCAGGATCATAGTATTGTGATTACAAGCTCATTGACATGTAAAAGTCATCTTAAAAAAAAGCCAAAACATAAACAATAAAGAATATTAAATTATTATCCTATTATTTTTGGCTAAAAAACCCCCGAGAACTGATTGTTAAATATAGTAAGGAAAATAATGTAATAATAAAAAGTCAACTATTAATTATTAATTTGTCAACTGATACTTGTTATTTTGGGTTTAGCTTTGATAACGTTAATTTCTTTGTATTCAGAGTCACAATGAGTTTAATTTTGAGTGTTACAGACTTTTAAACTAATTGTGACAAAGGCCTGATACCCTCAAAGTCATTCAGCAGAATAAAACTTTGATTTCCTCTTGTTCTTAGTTCCAGGAACTGGTAAAAATACAGAGCTCAATTAATAATGTTTCAATTTTCCAAGTCACCTTTGTAAATGAAACCTAGTCACATCCAACCTCCCCTCCCCCAATGCACATATTCTCTCAGTAACTCTTACTGTTGAGCATTTGACCATTAACAATTTGATGTCCATTTTACTCCCCAGGATCCTAATTCACAGATGTATAACCCTACTAAATATCAGCTTTTTGGTTTAGAATAGGGGTCTGCAAACAATGGCCCATGGCCAAATCCAAGTCATTGCATTTTTTGTAAATAAAGTTTTATTGGAATACAGACACATCCACTCACTTAAATATTGTCTATGGCTGATTTTGTGCTATAACAGTGGCGTGGAGCAGTTATGAAAAGAAAGTATGTGGCTGGCAAAGTTTTAAATATTTCATTTTGCAAATATACAAATATTGAACCATTAGGTTGTACACCTGAGACTAATATAATGTTATGTCAATTATATCTCAAATTTTTTTAAGTATTTATCTGGTCGTTTTCAAAAAAAAAATTGTGATGACCCCTCATTTTAAGACTCACAATTTCAAACTGTGAAGATATTTGTTATTTATCCTGGGTTACCAACTGTATTTACCATTATATAATTCCAAATTTGTCAACTTATATAAGTATAATAGTCCCAATTTCATAGACAATTAAAGTTAAATTTGCTTTTCCAAGTAGAAAATATGGGTAAAAACAATACAAGACTACTCAAGTTTATCAACCTCATAATAACCACAACATATCTGTATTTGAAGGTACATGAGAATCTAAATGTAAAGTATAATATAAATGACTTCCCAAACAACATGCAGAATATTTACTGGTTAAAAATACAAAAAAGGAAAACAGCAAATTTACTTTTAGCTATGTATTCAAAACTTGGGCAGGAGAGAATGAGACAAGTCTCAAGGGCTACAGCTACTTAAGGTCAGTTAATCCAATACAGCCAATGGAAGGGACTGTATTTCAAATGCAATTAAATGTGATCACCTGAATTACAAGGATCTTTCAGAACTCTATACAAAATACAGATTTTTAAATAGCACATAATTGCGTGAAAAAAAGCAAACTCTCTAAAATCAGGATTTGTTTCCCACCCACTATTTCTTCATAAATAATTATAGTGATTGTCGGGCAAGTTAGGTATATTTGGATGTTAAAATTATACATACACATAATTTCATGAAATAAAATTCTAGTGATTATTTTCTCTTTTTTTGTAAGATCAACTAACTGAAAACCCTAAGTGAAACTTTTTCTCATAATAATCCCAATAGGTTTAAAAATATTTAGCTATGAAAGGTTTCTATTTTTATTATAAGAGCTTAGAAATGTTTTAAATCTTTACTAATTACATGACAAGTAAATCATTTCACTCCTTTTTTGTGTCTTAGTTGTTTCATCTATAAAATGCAGACAGGCAAGTTAACCTCCAGCTAGAAGCACTGTCATCTGAAAAAGCATATCTAACATTATACTTTTCATTTAAAATATAAAGAATCCTCTCTTTATACTGAAAATGTATAGGGAACAAGGTTTAACTAAAGCATCTTGACTGGTAAAATCATTCAAAAGGTTGAGAAACACTAGATTAGATATTCTTTATAGCTCTAAATTCTATAATTAGGTTATTTTCCTTTATGCTAATTCAAAGATAATTGTACCTACCTTTCTCAATATAATTCTTGGGGGCCCAAGCAGGATCCCCATCTGCATATGGGTCATTATACTGAACTACTGCAGCCTCCTCGTCTTCATAATCCACAGGAGGTGGCGGCGGCGGAGGTGGAGAGTCATCAAACATGGGAATGTCATCTGGTGGAGGTGGTGGTGGCGGAGTTGGACTATCAGCAACTAAAAAAATTCAAATAATTAATCTGAATCAGGAACTAGACTAAGTGGAAATTAATAAATTAAAAGAATTTAAGAAAGCTGATTCATATACAGCATGCACTATAATAAAACATGCAATGATTAGAAATAAAAGCTTGGCATGTTAAAGCTTCCACTACTCTTAAAAATAATTTCCTATAATAAAATGAGCTAAAAATGAAAGTATTAGGAAATACTACAAATTAATGAATGCAGGAGGTTAGGAGACAGTATCTCTTTTTATAAGAATTGTAGGAGTAAAGAAGTTTCCTTATTCCAAGACTCCAGTCAGGATAAATGTCACTCTTTAGTTAGCCTAGCTCCTTAAATAAGCCTTATGTCACTTTTCTCATTTGGATTACAATAAATATTATGAATAACATTACATTAATAGTTTGATAACCATTCACTGTGTATATTCATGGCCTTGATTTTAGCTTTTAATATCTTTAGTTTCCCAGAAATAAGTGTCCAGTGGGTGGTATTTAATTTTATTTGTTTTAATGGAGAAAAAAAGAAAAGGTGGTGGTATTAGGTCTGCTTCTATGTATAGGTTTTCTATTCTTCTATGTAAATTTTAATAAGAGAAAATTAAATTAAAAAATTCCAAACTAGTAGAAAATTTCAATGAGTATTTTAAAAAAAGGTTGTATTCATAATCAACATTTTTAATGTAGAAAGCAGGTTAAGATTTTTGCCTTGTTGCTAGTAAAACATAAGCACAAGATAAGGGGAAGACTATATCCTAAAGATCCATTCTGAGAATACATCCACAACAAAGATTTTAAAAATAAAGTATTGTGGTAAGGTAATTAAAAACAAACAAATACACATAAAGTAACTTATATCATGCAAAAATAAAAACTCATACCTCCAATTCTAGATGGTTATGGTATGTGTGTGTGATTTAAATAATCAAAAGTGTAAATGGCCAGAACTCTGTTCACTGAACTATGACACCAGGCAACAAATGTTCCCAACATTAAGGAATGAATTCAAAACTGGAACACAATTTTTAATTTAAAGACATATGAAAATGTTTGATACAAATTAATGTGGGAATTACATGTATCTTCAGGGAAGAAGTTTAGAACACCAATATACTAACTCAAACGCCAATTTCTAAGGCTATTTCTATATGATCAAAAGAAGCAGTCATTATCTATCGTGTAACACAGGGTTTAAAGTTTAACCTATTTGGAATAATGTGCTGAGAATATAACCAAGGGATCAAGATTTAAAACATTTGCAGATGATGGCCCTATTTCCACTTCAATTCTGTGAATTTCTATTTTATCCTGTTGAGGAATGCAAAGGGCTATTAGAAAACAAGTCCTGTGTGGTAATGTTCATTCTGATAGGTTTACAAATTATTCTTCTACTGAATGTTTGGGTCTATTTAATTCTGCCCATTAATAACCCTTAAAGCTTTCCATTATTATTGAGAGGAGAAGAAAATGGGTACAAATCCATGCTGACACCAAAGAGCCACAGCTTATGTTCTTAATTTGGATTAATATGTAAATTATGGTTTGCCTAAATCCCTAAATTCCATCTATTCTTGATTTATACATAACTTACTAGTTTAATGTTTTCACTGAATTATCTTTATGTCCAACTACTGTGAATCTACATTGGCTTATCTTCAAACTATGTATACACAGGGCAGGAGTCTGGTCAATCTAATTATCTATGCATCATAATTTACCTAGCACCCTGTGATAGTTCAAAAATGCTTTCTGATATCAATCCTAAACTGAGTATCTTAAACTGAAACACATTTATTAGTAGGTTAACTGCTACATGCATTCATTACCAACTTTGGGTTGGTAGAACTCAATATTTAAGCAACCAAATATTTAAGAGAACACAAAATAATTTGTACTTCATAAAACATTTAAGATATTGATGATACTCAGTTTATCACCAACCTACCTAACATGCTTTCAAACAAGATAGATGGCAAATAAAGTTGGACATTCTGCAGCACAAAAAGAACAACTGACTGGCTCAAGTTCATCTGTGTGATGGAAGGAACTAAACTCGTACCATGCACCTTGTTAGCGAAAACCAGGCATGTGTAGAATGTACATTTAACTCTTGAATTTCTATTTAAAGTTACCAAAGAGCTTGTCAATAAGCTCTGGACCCACTAAATGGTTGCTCATTATGATTATTTTAAAATAGTTTCTAAAAATTCCTGGCTGTAAGGCAGTTCAAAAGGTTTAACAGGTTTAGGTTTTAAACTCTTAACAGACTTAAAGACCAACAATTTACCCTTATTCACTTAGTTTTAAAAATAAGATTCACTTTTTTTGTATTTTTAAACGCAGAGTTTTCAAACAAATTTCAAGGTTGGTTTACACCCAGAAACTTCAATATTTTGAAACTGCAATATTTTATAAAAAGTCCATTAAATTATGTATTTCTTTCAGGTAGGGACTTTGTCTTAGACTATCTGTATTACTCCCAAAAGAACAGCACGTAACACTAAATTAACAAATATTTAACTGGAAGAAAGGAGGAAACAGGTCGTGCAACACAAGGTCAGCAAAAGCTGAACAACAGAATTTGCTACAATGTATTCTCCTGGAAGATTGGCTGATCGGGTGGGTCACATATTTGTTCAAACCATTCTGAGATTTATTTGGATGGTGATGGTCCCAAATAAAATAAATTACTACTAGACCACCTTACCTTACTATCTTAATCTCAAAAGCTATTTTGGCATAATAAAATTCTTCATTGTGCCAAATTAACACTCACTATGATCTTGTACCTAGGAATATATATCTTCCAGAACCTCAAAGTAATCAGACAACAATATAAACTCTGTATCCTAATTAAATTTGTATATTTAAAATAACTTTCAAAACTCTCTGACTTTCCTTCAGAGAAGTGCTTAAAAAGATGACAGATTTGCATGCACCTGCATGAAGCTAGCCAAAACATGAAGAGGGCTCTATAATGACCATCACTTATATGGATAGAGATCATGATATAATGTATTTACTCTTGCAGGTTCATTCTTATTTTACCAATGAATCTTTACATAGGTTAGAAATTATTCATGTATCAAAATGTGAGGCTACAAGCTTTTTCTAAAAATTTTTTGTAACTAAAGAAAAAAAAAAACCTGTCCCAATTACATAATAAAATTAATCTCACAGTGTAACAATGTATATCTTGATGAATTTGGAGAAAACTAAACACAAAATGTTTTCTTTCTAACTAATACCCCTAATAATTATTGAAAGCTAGTAGTTTCCATCCAATTTGTATTTTTGTGTTTGATTATACTTTCCTTAAGATTCTGCAATATCAGATTTCACATTTTAGATCATGTAAATACCTAAAGTTGCAGTTTTGAAATTTATATAGGTCAGTAATCATGCACAAGAGAAAAAACTGAAGACCGTGCTCTTCAGTTTCAATAACATATCTGCACCTGTTTTCAAGGTAAGATTAGCTTCTCAACAAGAGTAAGGAAAATGATGACTCATCAGCCATGCATGCTATAAGGAGAGAGCCTCTACCCTTCGATAGCTCAGTTTATCCAAACTTACTGTTTTCCTGCACCCTGGCCACGAAGCCTGTGAGAGGTATCTGTGGAGTCAACTGAGGCATAGGGGGAGGAGGTGGAGCAATAGAAACTGATAGCAACAACACAGTATGGGGAAGTAAAACAGATAAAGGAAAGAAAAGGAAACAAACAAAAAGCAGAAGTCAGTTACAAGGACCACAAACATAAGTATGCAAAGAACAGTTTGCAAATGAAACAAAACAAAAACAAAACAAAAACCTGCAGAACCTTCAAGTTCATTACACACAAGAAAATCTAAAGCTAGTTGTGCTTATTAGCCAATTGGTTAATTTTATTAAAAAAAACAATTTAATACTAATGTTTTATTGATTGGGGAAGATTTTAATTTACCCTCACATTCACTTTTATGCAATGGAAATTTCAAATTCTAAGGATTAAAAAAATAGTTAACAGTGAAATACTGACAGAGGTTTCTAGGATACTGTATCTTTGCCATATTTCTATAACCTAACAGGTTGGTCTGCCATTAGGGTAATGTTGTAAATTAGAACCCAAATAAATATAAAACAAATAGGTTATGAAATAGCTATTTATCCCATATAATAAATAACTACATTATCACAGGTTTCCTTTAAGGACAGTTCTTAGTTTACATATACACACACACATAAAAATTTACACACAAATCTCCAGGAAAAACCCTTGTTCGTAAAACAAGGTTATTATTACTCTTTAAATTGACAATTTTAAAGACAGCACTCTTAAATTTACTAGGGAATAGGAGTGCTTCATATATCATGTTAGTTGTTTGCTGAGTTTTAGGGAGTAAGATACCTCAAAAGTTACCTTCTTTCTTTTTATCACTGTTCTGATAAAGGAAACCTGATTTAACAATAGTTTAAAATATGTAATTACTTGCATTTAAGTAATTTATAACAAATCACTGAGTAGCTAGAAACATATTCCAACTTCTTTGTGGAGAGGACATAATTTATAAGAAATACCAAATGCTCATGTGTGCAGCACATATATTAAAAACTGTTAATAAACTAGAAGTAAATACAAGTGCTTACCACTCTGTCTCATTTTAAAAAAACAGTAATTGCCAAAGATTGCTCAAAAGAGTCAACAGGAATGGATCACAAAATTCAGTTTACTGCTAATCACACGAAGTTAACAACACTAAACTGACAGAGAAACACAATTTATTGGTTCCCAAGATTGGTGTAATTGAAGGGCTGCTTCAATTAACCCAATTTTAAAATTTTGTTGGTAGGCATAAAAATTTGAAGAGGTTCAGTGTTCAAAGACTCAATAACTTAAAGCAATTAATTCATTGTATGTCTAAAAACAGCATTCAATTCACTAAGACACTGGTCCTTGTTCATTCTGATACTTTGTATCTAGAAGGCTTTTAATGAATAAAATGCTACAGTTTTTGATTTTTAAAAACTCCCACAAACCTGAAAAAATTTTTTCTAGAAACACCCCTTAGTAACTAGCCATGCTGGTTAGTAAATAAAGAAAAAGTAAAGCTTTGCTGTGAAGATACTACTCTTTATCACCACCACATTTAGACAGAAAAGGAAATATGCACATCAAAACACTAAAAACATTTACATCTACTATTACAACACCAACAGTAACTCAGATTGAAGGATAATTAATTTGACAACATATAACAATATATTTAAAACTGAAACTAAATTTGCTTTACAATATCCAAAAGATAGACATTCAGTAATGAATATGTCTTGTATGTTATAAGCAACCCCACCCAAGTACTTGAAGGGTCACCAAAAATCCTATTTGCAGAGTAAATTAAATGTTCAACTGTGGAAAAGAAAAAAATAAACAAAGATGGGATCTAAAAATGCAGGGTAGTATGAAAAAAAGTTCAAAGAACTAGTAATAAGATAATCTGTAAAACAATCAGACCCTAGCTACTTTTCACTACCGAAGGAGACCAGGGAAAATGTAAGGTAAAATTCTAACTGATAAAGTTTGTTAGTTTGGATGAACGTTTTAGTCTAGAAAAAGGTTGTATAATTTTGGGGATTATTTGTGAATTCTAATATTTCTGCTAAAGTGGTTTTCAAGTCTTAGGAGGTTTTTTCTTTTTTCCTTTCTGCCACAATACAATTAATCTTTAACTCTAAAATTTAAACAAAAAAACAAATAAAGTAACTTTCTCCCAGCTCTGCTTTAAAATACATGTTCAGAACATGTATTATAAATAAAAAAGAACTTAAACCAATTTCCTATGTAAACATGGAGTATTCAGGGCTTTTCATTTTCCTTTAATACTTTATTTTTAAATTAAAATTAACATACAGTATTATATTAGTTTTAGGTTTACATCCCCATGGTAACTTTTACAAAGTGGTCACCCCGATAAATCTAGTATACATCTGACACCATATACAGTTATTACAATATTATTGACTATATTCCCTATGCTGTACTTTTTTACATCCCCATGACTATTCTGTAACAGCCAATTTTATTCAGTGTTTTTAAAGTCAACTAATAAAACACACATCTTTAGAAAGAAGCCACAAAAGTTCTGTGATCACCCTCCAAGCCAGTAACAAACACTGGAACATGGACTCATTTCAGAACTGTTTACCTGTTGTTCCTTTTTGGGTTAAGCATCTTAATATGGAAAGTGAAATTAATGACTACCACAAGCAATTCAAATTTCCAGACATTATATGCCCAAACTATTTTCTAATCTTAATAGCTTTTAAACATCAGTTGCAGTTAGTGTTGAGATGTGCAATTTGAGGTGAACAAGAAGAAATCAAAAGAAAATCCTCCCCACTGTTATAATTATTCAGAGACAGAATAAGCAAACACCACTAATGTTTTTTTAATGATTCTGAACTCATTTCAATATAGGTTAACAAGCTTAAAAGTGATAGCCAGCAATTTTATGTTAAAGAAAAAAACATTCAAGGTGTTTAAAATTTTACTGTTATTGAACAGCCTCAAAAATGCCAATAAAAATAAATTCAGTTAAATTAATTTCAGTGTTTTTCTTTTCTAGTTCTATTTAGAATTAAAAAAATCATATTAAAGCATTAGTTCAATTTTAGTATACAAGTATACTAAGCTTAAATTATTTGAGAGAAAGTGATAAGCAATTATTTTTAAAACAGTATGATTCAAGAAACAACTTCTTAAAGCAAAAATAAATATCAAATAGCATGGTTTCAATTGTTGTCTATCACTGGCAAAAATAACAGTTCAAATAATTTCCTTCAAAAGGAGCTCCACTGATGCTGTATGCCTGCAAAGCACAAGCTTACTTGAATTCTGAGAATAAAGTGGACCTCCATTAACATGAGGCTGAGCAGAAAATTGAGCAGTCACAGAGGGAGTTCGTCTGTATCCACCAGAAGATGTCGAGGAAGTGGTAGAGTTGTGCCGAGAAATCTGCCTGGTCATTGTGCCATACTGGGAACCAGGAGCTGAGCCCGGGGCCGCTGAAAAGCATTAGTCAAAGGCAACCAACAAAGAATTTGAGCACAGTATATCACCTCCAACAGCAGAATGAAGAGAAGGGGACTCTCAGTAAGAAATATTTACTATTTTTAAAGTCCACAGCACAAAATAAAGAGAAAAGTAAAGGGAAAATACAAATATCTCTATCTCTGAAATTACAAACAGAAGGAAAAACAGATATTGTGTGGAAAGCTGCAAAAGTAACATTCTCAAGCCTTTTAATTTAACATAATCCCAAGTACTTTGTTATTATATATAAATTTTTCTGTAAACTTTAGAATACATAGCTTTTATATGTAAATTATGTCTCTCCAACAAAATAAATACTGAAAAATAGTCTAAAGTGAAAATTATCAGTTTTTAAATGTGAATATATTAATATCTTGTTTACAAACTTCTTCCTTTCCATGGCCAAATCTTCAGAAGCACAGTATAAGAATCTATCCAGCCCTGGCTGGGTGGCTCAGTCAGTTGGGGCGCCATCCCACACACCAAAAGGTTGCAGGTTCAATTCCCAGTCAGGGAGTGTACCTAAATTGCAAGCTCAATCCTCAGAGCACATACAGGAGGCAACCAATTGATGTTTCTCTCTCTCTCCCCCTTTCTTTCTACAATCAATAAACATATCTTAGGATGAGGATTAAATAAAAAATCTTTCCAGCCAAATCCAGGTTGAACTATAAATTTTAAAAATCTAAGCGTATTTTCCACATATTGTACTATATTTATTTGAATGTTTACTATATTAGCAGTTATCAATACATATTATAGTAGATTCATTTTTAAGTACAACTTCTAGTTTCAAAGCTCTTACATATGATGTCAGATTTCTTATGCATCTCCAAGCTTTAAGAATAACACATTCTTTTCCCTATCACGTAAATTTCTGTACTAACAAAATTGGAAAAAATTTTAGATTCTATAAAATATGGACATTTTAAGGCAGCTTTGTGGGAAAAAAATCCATTCTCTTTCTCCATACATTAAGGCTTTCTTTCCATACTATACTCAAAGCAATCTTTTAAAAAAAATTATCACATATACCTAAACTGTCTAAAGTATTTAATACCTAAAATTTTATTCAATGTCATCTTCACCAACATTTCAGAAGTTTAATACTAAAAAGGTTAATAAAGTTCAAAGCCTCTAAAGTTAACTATACTTTCCAAAAGTTACTTTGGGATTAACAGTATCTTCTATGCCCAATTCAAACATCTAACCATGACTAAGTAAAAAGACAGCATCCTAGTTTATTTTCTATTCAGTTGTCTAATTTAACCTCCCCTAGAGGTCATAAAAGTATTAGATAAAACCGTACAGCAGAGGTTGTTCATTAAAAGAAGTGCTAATATTTAACATTTTGGAGCTCCCAAGCCATAGGCAGTCACTATTTGAGTCATGCTTATTTTCTAAAATAAGCTTATGTTTTTCTAAAACATGCTTATTTTCTACACAGAAACACACTTTTAAAATAATAGTCTATTCAAAAAGTTTTCATGAGTAATTTTGGACAGCTAGGTTTTCTAGAAAGCTAAAAAGTAACCCTATAACCATTTTAAATACAAATCTCTCTAAAATGATTTCTATATTTCTCTGACCTGTATAAAAATTGTACGAAATCCAAGTTATTCTTCCTGGTGATTTAAAATCCAAAATCACCTATTCAGCAGCTGCAAGCTATGTCTATTTTAGAATTTATTTTAATATTTTTAGAAAATAAACCATAACACCAAAGGGTATATGATATATATAACTATGTTTTATATATTGTATATATTATACATATACATGTATGCATATGGTTATACACTAATATATAATTATATGTAATGATTACATATAATTTATTTATGTAAATATATGTAATTTTTAAAAAATAAGATAAATTTCCTACTGCAAGAAATAAAATATTACCAGTATCACTGAAGTTTCCTGTAAGCCTCTTTCTGGATCCCAAACCCCAAAAAGGTAAGTGTTAAAATTAAACATTCTTTCTTTATATAGCTTTTTTTAAAAAAAAATCACAGATATATAATCTTAAATACAGAGATTTTGCAAATTTATAAATTTTTATAATAAAATGATTGTGTTCTGTTGGCTTCCCACTTCTTTTGATACTACTTTTTAAGATTCATCCATATTCATAAGTATATCAATATATCATTTTTAGTGCTATCTTTACATATAAACATAGCACAATTTATTTATCCATTCTATTATGAGACATTTCGGTTGCATCCAGAGTTTTACTATTATTAATACTACTACTATAAACATTCCTAAATATGGAACTTCTCTAGAACAGCAGTTCTCAGACTTCAGTGTTGATCAGAATTGCACCTGGAGAGCTTGTTATAATATAGATTGCTGGGCTCCAGTCCTCAAGAGTTTCTGCCTAAGTCTGGAATGGGACCTGAGAATTCACATTTCTATTTTCCCTACCATGATGACACTGTTGTTCGGGGGGTGGCGGGGGCAGGGGTGTCATTCTCTAAAGGCTACTGCTCTAGGGCACTGGCTTTTAAACATCATGGTCTTAAGGTTCACTCTTTAAAATTAAAGAATGACTAAAAGCTTTTGTTGAGGTAAGTTATAATAAGTAATAGAAATTAAAATTGATACAGCTTTAAAACACATGAATACACAAATACACATTCCATTAGCTGTCAAAGCAATGATTTTATCATACATCATACAGCCTCTGGAAAATTCTACAGTACAAGAATGAGAATGAAAAAGGCAAATAAACCTCAGAAACTCCATGAAAGGATACTGGCAACCCTTAGAAGTCCCATAACCATATTTTCAGAACAAGTACTCCAGGATAAATATCTAGAAATGAAATTGATAAATCTAAGGTAGAAACCCATTCAACTTGACTAGCTAAAAAATTACTTTCTAAAGTGAGTGTATCAACTAATAAACTCCAACCAGTAATGTACTATATTTTGCTGTGTATAATACACACCCACATTTTTGTGAGCATTATACACAGGATTATGCCCATTATTATGCCCATAGTATGTACTCATTATACCCATATATAATTTGCATCCTTATTTTTCCCTCAAAAATTTGGGCAAAAATGTGGCATTACACACAGCAAAATACTGTACTTTCTTGTTACTGCACCATCCTCAGCAACATCTGGTACTATGAGACTTCTTTATTTTTAACTATTTGGTGGGTGAAAAATAGTACGTTATTGTGGTTTTAATTTTCATTTGCCTGATTATCAATTAGGTTGAGGGAATTTTTTTTCACACAGACACTCTGTCAACAATTTCTATTATTAGGGTCTTTTTATTACCTCCTTTTCCCCTTTTCCTTTGAGTATAAGTGAAAATGTTATGAAAAGATGTTGCTAATGTTGTTAGATGGCTTTATTTCACACTAATGAGATTCAACTCTCATCTGAAACAACTCATTATCCATTTCTACTCAATTATTGATATTGTATATTTCTAGGCTAAATGGTTTTTTTATATGGAGTCTATATTTGATCTATGTTTGGAATTCCTTACATTCTCAATCAAGTCACACTCAACTTGGGTTAAATTTAAATGTATTTTACTGAAAAATATGTTTCAAGGCATCTTCAGATGCCCTAAGTACTGGCTATATATCAGTTTTTCAAACTGTGATCCGCAGGAAAGCCTCAAAGCACCCCATACCACACATCATTTTCTTTTCCATGTTTCCTCCTCCTGTCCCCCACCTTCACTCTAATACTTTGACTGTTGTCTATACCAGGGAGTTCCAAATCAAGTTTCATTTAACAAAAGGTTACTAATTTAAAAAATTTTTTGAACAATCACTGCTATAATTTTCCTAGAAAAATCTAAACAAATACAAATCATATTAAATTGATTACAAATTAAGCATAGAAACATTTCACATTACAGAGAAAGTTGTATTTGTTTTCTGTGTAACTTCAGAGGCCTTTCACCAGAAGAAATTAGTGTAAATTAGATTTAACACTTTGTATTACCACTGACAACCTAAAACTATAAAAGCTAGCAGTTTAACAGAGGAGTTTATTATAAATTACGCAAAGTAAGTTAAATCACTCCAATGGTTATGCAATCTCACCTATCACAGTGTTCCCTGGGAGAAGTGGTGGAAGAGGTGGTGCTGGTGGAGCTCCAGAAGGAGGAGGGACAGAAATGTTTTCTAATAAAATAGTTTATAATTCAGGTCAGAGTGCAAGAAAGAGAACTAAACATTCTGAAACAGTAAGAAAGTACAATGTTTTGGAAAGAAGGAAAAAAAGGGAGAAAGACAGCCATACGTAAAGCATGTTCAAATACATAAGAATTTTACTAGGTAAAGAGGTCATTGAGTTCACATCTACATTAACTACGAAATATGCCTGTTTTTGTGAGTAGCTTTTTCTCTTTTCAACAACATCCTTCAGAAGGTAAAACTATTCCCTAACAGTATTGATTACCATTCTTATTTTTAACACTACAAAGTCTTCTTAAATTTTCACATAATCTAATATGTAAAAGGACTTTTCCTTTTTCATCCCATTTAATATTCATGGTATTTTACTGAAATAAGTACTGTATATCATACGTAAGTATAGTAAAGTCATATAACAAACTAACACGAGCTGAGATACTAGCCTAGAAGGCAACATCAGAACTCATTAATAGATAATTCACTTTGTAGACACTAATTCTTTGGTTGCAGTATCAACAATATTGGTTTTCTCTTGAAATAATAAACATCATCCTTGATTATGCCCAAGATAAGTATTTCTAAAGCAAAATGGCCAAAGAGTTATTTAATAAAGCTATTAATATGCTTCATCTATAAGGAGAAATAGCTGGTTTAAAAAAAAAAAACCCTCCAGACTATGTGAATACCAGCGTAAAAATGTTTTTAAATTTGGTGTTAGCGTTTATGTTCTAGCAACAATCGCATAAATTTAATAAATAATTTGACTTAATAACTAAATTATTTTAGGCTTCCATAATCAAGCTCATAAATACTACCACATATTAAAATAGACTGATAAATAATATACCTGGTCCAATAGTGGGTGGTGAAGGTGTAGGCACGGCAATGGGAATGCCAATACTGCTGCTTCCACTATTTTCTCGACTTCCACTTCCCCCACTACTTCCACTGCAAAGAAAAGAAAAAATTGTGAAAAAAGCAATTCTAGTGATTTATCTAAAATAATTTCAATAATCAACTCAAAACCACTAACTACTTCCTTTAATGATACACATACAAAGAAATTTTTAAAACGGTTAAATGCAAATCCTAATACTTGAAGTGGTTCTTGTGTTTCTCATTCTACACATCTATTGGAAACCAATATAATCTTAACATAACACCCAGAACTATCAGAAGAGATTATACTATTAAGAAATAACCAATGGATAATATACTAAGTCAACAAGGATTTATTTAAAACCTGCTATGAGCGGCAATGAATAAGTCAGATATAAGCCATGTTGTCATGGAGCTTACAGTTGAGAATGGGAACATAAGACATTAAAAAACAAAAGAAAATATACAAGATGGTATAAAAGTTAAATACAAGGGAACCAGTTTTAGTCTAGAATTAGTATAAAAACCTCCACTCATCTCAAAGAGTGGTGATAGAACAGGAAATTTTCTCAAAAATGAGCAAAATAACAACAAAAAGGCAGTAGTGAAGTTTCAGTGTGAGGCATTCTAGAATTGTCATTCATTACTGTTAAACTTTAATTCCCTACTATTTGAATTACTATGGATTTCCTATCCCTTTAGGTATAAGACCTCACACTATATAGTTGTGTTAAGTAAGTAATGTGTACATGTACATCTATGCAAATGTACATGTACACATGTACAGCCTTAAGCTTTCATATTGTATGTTAAAATCAGTATTACTCGCTTAACAGGATCAGAAAAAACACAACAGGGCAAAGACGTGCACTGCCTAGATAAATTTTTTTCTCCAATGTGATCATTCTATAATTACATCACCATATGTTAATGAAGGAAAAACAGAAAGCTGTTTACATCACAAAAATAGCTTCAATGTACAGGCCTCCCTTAACTCCTTCAAGACAGGTGCTCTTGCTTTGTGCCACCAAAAACCCTCCAGACTATGCATAACAGACATGAATATTTCTGCACTTACTATCCCCTTCTACAATTACTGGCTTTTTTCTGACTTGGGTATTAGCAAATTACAGCACAAGAGAAATCTGACTCATGATCTGCTTTTTTATGACCTGTAAGCTAAGAATGTTTTTTGCATTTTTAAGTGGTTGAAAAAACCAAAAGAGGAATAGTGTTTTATGACAAATTAAAATTACATGAAACTCAAATTTCACTACCATATATAAAATATTACACAATCAGCCCTCACTTGGTGTGGCTCAGTGCCAGCCTGCAAACCAAAAGGTGGGAGGTTCAATTCCCAGGGGTTGCGGGCCAGGTTCCCCAGTAGGGGGAGTGCAAGAGGCAACCAACTGATGTATCTCTCACATACTGATCTTTCTCTCCCTGTCTTTCTCCCTTCCTTACACTCTTTCTAAGAGGTAAATAAATAAAACCTTAAAAAAAAATTACTCATTTAGGTATTGTCCGTAGTTGCATTCATGCTATGATGGGAAACTGAGTAATTGCAACGAAGACCCAATGGCCCACAAACCTTAAAATATTGACAATGTGGCCTTTATAAAAGTTTGTTGATCCCTGTTCTATCAAAATGAGCTTCTGAAAAAAAGAACTATACCTTACTGGTATATTCCTAGTATCTAATTAAGTAACTCTTAATAACTACTTGTTGCATACAGTTAAACTATAGAGAAAAACCATGTTTTGATGTAATAATTCAGTAACAAACATAAAAAAAGGACTATTTGGTCCTCACAGAACTTGACCTGATACAGTAACTGCAGCTACCAATGTAAGAATTTATTTACTAACAGCAGCAATAACAACAAATGCCAACTACATAGCATTTAAGAGCCTGATACCCTATTTAGTTGAAACCCAAAAAATAATTCTGCTAAGTTCTAACTCTAATATACCAACTCAAAAGTCAAGGTAAGGAGAGGTTCTTACCCAACTTATTAAGTGAGAGGTACAATTGAAGAATAACACAAATTAAGTTATACAATAAATTTGTCTGGCTTTATAAACGTACCCCAAAATGGAGTGGCTACTATTGAAGGAAGAAGGTAGAGGTAATAATTGGGAAAGGGCCTGAGGGAGACTTACAGGTTGATGGTAATGTTTCATTTTCTGACCTGGGTGATGGTTATATGAGTGTGTTCAATTTGTATTAATCCATTAAGTTATGTACTTAATAAAGTGTATACTTTTCTAAATGTATGTTATGTTCCACCACCAAGTTTCTAAAAATCTACTGGGTAACTGATTTCTAGAACTTTTAAAAACAATTTATACAATAACATATTCTAGAGTATATCAAATCTCTTTAATTAATTCTTCCGCAGAACTAAGCTAGGTCTCCTTTCTTCCAACCTCTTAAAGTTTAAATCACGTTGTATAATTTCTGATTTTTAACATCTTATCCAAAAATTTTTAAGAGTGGTTACCTTGATCTTTTTTAAAAGACTGTCTCAAAAAACATTCTTTAGCTTATATGCAAATATACATCTCTACCTCTGACAAAAGGAACAGTAGCCATCTGCTTATAGTATAAATTATGTATAAAAATCTAAAATTCAGAAGTTTTAACAGAAACATACACAATATTATTACCTCAACTTTTACATTCTGTGTTAACATTATAGTACTCTTCTCAGCAACAGTACAGTCTGTGTACAGTCAGTGACCCCCACTCTCAAATGTTCAAAGGCTCAACCTGAATGATTACCTGTGTGTCCTTGGTCTCTGATTTAAAGAAGCTGTCCTGCCTGGGCTATGCTGACTTCCAAGCCTAGCAGGACTTGTCATGTAGTCATTAGGAACTGTTGGGGGTTTAACAGGTTCCAGGGTTTTGTAAGGAGTATTCCGTCTAAAGAAGCATTGGAGAAAGGAATAATGAATAAGAAACATAAAATGGTGCTGCCACCCCAAATTTGTGATTGTCCCTTTGAAACCAACTATAATACAAGTTTAAAAAGAATTAATAATGAAGTTTAAAACAATTCTTAATTGGAGTACATGAATTTTCTTACTTTATGAAAAAACTAAAATTTGTTACCTTTTCTGAGGAAAAGCATAGAAAAGGTAATTTAAAAGTTCTTAGCCTATTTCTGTCCTGGTTAGTGCTGCTCAGTGGATTAAGCATTAGCCTGCGAACCGAAAGACTGCTGGTTCAATTCCCAGTCAGGGCACATGCCTGGACTGCAGGCCAGGTCCCCAGCTGGGGACATGCAAGAGGCAACAGACAAAGTTTCTCTATTTCTCTGATGTTTCCACTCTTTCTCCCTCCCTTCTCCTCTCTCTGAAAATAAAGAAATAAAATCTTTTTAAAAAATAAATAAAAGTTTTAACCCTATTTCTAAAATTAATGGTTATAATTTTTGAAATGCTCAATATCAAACTTTGAAATATACATTATTCCCAGTTCAGTCACCCACAAGCCACAGTCTTATTATACATAAGGGAAGCTATGTATATCCTCTGCAGTTTACTGCTACCTCAGTATGGAAATACATGGACAATGGGCAAGTACAATACATGCTGCTACTAGATGTAATGCCATTAGTTTCCCAATAAATGATTTTATCTTTTCTATTTAATAATTTCATGTGTTTTTTGCAGGGGCAAGGGGCTTATAAAATGTAAAGAAAAATTAAGTCTGTAAAAAAAATTTTACTGTTGATCCCTATTACTATAAAATAATGATTCCCCAGCCCTCCACTAGAAAGAGCTCTAATATATTATTTCCTATGTTAAGGTGAACAATCTTTCAGAAATGGCTTACCAATTATTCAATATTTTTATTGCATTGAGAACTGAGAAGGAAGAAGCCAACTGTTATCTTTATTGCTTCTCCAACTGGCCTTCCCACAAAGCTACTCAAGTACGAAGGGCCCTAAGATTACAAGCACAAGCACAATTAGAAGTATACCAGATAAAGAACCCCTAAATCTTAGATGGAAAGTAATAGAGGAAACAGAAACGGTTACCAAGCCAAACTACACAAAATAGACCACTTATTCAAAGTTCTGCAATACAAATACTGTAAATACATGTGAAAGCACCATATGGAATACACTGGTCATTTCACTTGAAATAAATAAGTCAAATTTATATTTTTAAAAAATGAATTAAAAGATAAATTAATAATGCTCATTTGTACATACACAAAAGAATGTCTAGTATAGACTCCTATAGAGAATATTGTAAAATAAGTAGATTCATTTAGGATTCTGTTTAAAAAAAGAAAAAACAGAAACAAAATGAATTGTAAAAGCTATTCAGAGGGTCCCATAGCAAGAATCCATACATTTACCTAAACACAAAAACATCTCTTCCTTTAGCATATAAATTTTCTTGTAAACTGTAGTTGAATTCTTACCCCAATGTTCCCCGGCCTGACATGGGAGGACTTGGTGGTTTCTGAGTAGGAGGATTTGTTCTTGACAGTGTGCCAGTTCTTGCAGGCTGATTATTCCCATGCTAAAATGCACACAAAAAAAAGAGCTTTTATTTTTATACCAAATTGTTCTCTCGTGTTTTGACACCATGTATTATTGGGTTTTTTTTTTTTAATATCAGGAAGTGAAGTAAGGATTCCCAGACAGTTTGAACAACAGACTTTGCTTCTACATTTTAAAAGTAAAGAAACCTCTTGTACTTGGCTTTTCTAATTCATTCTAGCTTATGGCAAAATACAGGTTTTATATATTATTTTATTATTAAATATGTTCACCGAGATAAAATGTATCTGTATCCCAATAGTAAGTTTCCCAAAATTTATGAAATGTGTGCATGAATATAAACCACAGATCTCAATGTCAACTGGCTAAAATATTCATCTGAAAAATATCTTTATCCTAGTAACAAAGTCATATGTGATATCTGGGAAACCTCCTAACTGTAAGTCTATAAAAGCAAGGCAACTATCAAAAAATAAGCAAAGCAATAAATGTTAGCAAAATTAATGTTCCTATATAAATGCAGATGTCAATATATCTTTGATATATTAACACATCCAAGCTAAATGTAGCTGATTTGTACTGAGTTTGAGTACATTTAATCTACATAAACCCTTTGGGGGAAAGCAGACAGACAGAAAAAGAGTTTCAAATTTTAGTGGTTCTGCAGCCTCTATCAACATAGAGGTAAAACTGTGGATCGAATGATAAGTAGCATCTCTTACCTTGGCTTTTAGCCACTTTACGTTGGCAAAAAAAGGGGGGAAAAAGTAGAAATTAATTCTAAATACGTTATGTCTAATAGGACACGTTTATACTTACAATTACTCAATTCACATTAATAAGCTTTTAGATATTATTTCAAATATTTTCTAAAGAAAATGATATCCATAATCAACTGAGAAATATTCATGTGCATCATATTTTTCAAAACAATATATTCATAAGGAAATAACCATTTATGCATGCCACTCTCATGCAGGCCCAATAATTTCTTAATTCTGCATTTACCTATGGAATTAATCAACTGAATCACAGATGATAAACTTTGATTTAAAAACAAATGTTGATAAACCCTTCCCATCAGATTAGGAATTCAGAGACTTCTGGCCAAGATGGATGGATGCGTAGGTAGACACACTGTGCCTCCTCTGTGCCTCTTCGCACAACTAAAAGGACAAAAACAATTTAAAAACAAAAAACAAATAGAACTGACAGAAAACCGAACTGTATGGAAGTCCGAACTGTATGGAAGGAGGGGAGGAGACGGGCAGCCAGGTGGAAAGGACTTGTGGCAAGCTGGTGGCTGGAGGACCAGGGCAGGCAAGGCTGCACCTGGCTGGCAAGGCAGCAGCTGGTGGACTCGGCAACAGAGGGAGCAACCCACCAGAGTTCCAGCCTGGGGAAATAAAGCCTCAAACCACTGAAAACACCTGTGGGGGTTGAGGCTGCAGCGGGAGAAAGTCCCAGCCTCACAGGAGAGTTCATTGGAAAGACTCACAGGGTCCTAGAATGTACACAAACCCACCCACTTGGGAAGCAGCACCAGAAAGGCCCAATTTGTGGGTAGCGGGGGAAGTGACTGAAAATCAGCAGAGAGTGGAGTAAGAGCCAATGCTCCCTATCGGACCCCTCCCCCACATACAGCATCAAAGAGCAGCAACCAGCATTACCCCGACCCCAGTGAACACCTAAGGCTCCGCCTCTTAAAGTAACAGACGTGCCAAGACAAAAAAAAATGGCCCAAATGAAAGAACAGATCAAAGCTCCAGAAAAAATACAACTAAGAGAGGAAGAGATAGCCAACCTATCGGATTCACAGTTCAAAACACTGGTTATCAAGACGCTCACAGAATTGGTTGAATCGGTTCGAAAACCAGATGAAAAAATGAAGCCTATGCTAAGAAAAACAAAGGGAAATGTACAGGGAACCAACAGTGATGCAAGGGAAACTGGGACTCAAATCAACAGTGTGGACCACAAGGAAGAAAGAAACATCCAAGCAGAAAAGAATGAAGAAACAAGAATTCAAAAAAATGAGCAGCTTAGGAGCCTCTGGGACATCTTGAACTGTTCCAACATCCAAATTATAGGGGTGCCAGAAGGAGGAGAGGAAGAACAAAATATTGAAAACTTATTTGAACAAATAATGAAGGAGAACTCCCCCAATCTGGCAAAGGAAATAGACTTCCAGGAAGTCCAGGAAGCTCAGAGAGTCCCAAAGAAGCTGGACCCAAGGAGGAACACACCAAGGCACATCATAATTACATTACCCAAGATGAAAGAGGAGAGAATCTTAGAAGCAGCAAGAGAAAAGGACACAGTTGCCTACAAAGGACTTCCCATAAGACTGTCAGCTGATTTCTCCAAAGAGACCTTACAGGCAAGAAGGGGCTGGAAAGAAGTATTCCAAGTCATGAAAGGCAAGGACCTACATCCAAGATTGCTCTATCCAACAAAGCTATCATTTAGAATGGAAGGGCAGATAAAGACCTTCCCAGATAAGGTCAAGTTCAAGGAGTTCATCAACACCAAGCCCTTATTATATTAAATGTTAAAGGGATTTATCTAAGGAAAAGATGATGAAAAATAGGAACAGTAAAATTACAGCAAACTCACAGTTATTAACAACCACACCTGAAACAAAAACAAAAGCAAACTAAGCCAACATCTAGAACAGGAACAGAACCACAGAAATGGAGATCACATGGAGGATTATCAACGGGAGTGGGAGCGGGAGAGAGGGAGGAAAGGTACAGAGAATAAGCAGCATAAATGGTAGGAAGAAAATAGACAGGGAGAGGGTAAGAATAGTATAGGAAATGTAGAAGCCAAAGAACTTATAAGTATGACCCATGGATGTGAACTATAGGGGGGGAATGTGGGAGGGAGGGGGTGTGCAGGATGGAGTGGAGTGAAGGAGAGGAAATGGGACAACTGTAAAACATAATCAATAAAATACATTTAAAAAATAATTATTGAGCAGTTAGAGCTGAGGCTCTGTTTTATTTTCTTTTCCTAATCATTGCTTTATTCATTTATTTCTCAATAAATATTCACTAAATATTTACCATTTACCAAAAAAAAATTAGGACTTAGAACAGGTGGAGTGGAAATGGGCAAGCAAATTCCAGTTTGAGTCTACACTATGTTTATTAACATGTCATCATGCAATTAAGAAAGTGATTCTTTGAACAATCAGAAGTAATAGAAGGTAAAAATTTAATGAAAGGGTAGGAATTACCCTAGAAAATTCAGAAAAGATTTTTCTTAAAAATTGTTAAGTGTGGACTTTAAAGGCGGTGGTAAAGTAGGTGGATCTTACACTCACCTCCTCCCAAGACCAAACTAGAAATACAACTAAATTAAAGAACAATCACCAGAATAACCACCTAAGACTAGCTACAGAGGAGACTTATTACCAAGGATTTACAGAAGCCATACCGAAACTGCATCTGCACTGCAGCTCACATACCATGGTCGGACTTGAGCCTCACAGCCAGCCAGCCTGCCTGAGAATCAATCCCACCCACGGACAGACAAGAGCAATCAATGCTCAATTAAACAGGAGGCCCCAAATAACCCACACAAGGGACATTCCTACACCACCCAGCTTAGATCAGGGAGACTGCACCACTGGGTGGGTCCCACGGGATACCTACTACATAAGGCTACCTCACAAAGACAGGGAGTCATAGCAGATCTATCTAGTACATAAAAACAAACACAAAGAGGCAACCAAAATAAGAAGACAAAGAAACAGGCCTCAAATGAAAGAACAGGAGAAATCTCCAGAAAAAGAGCTAAATGAAATGGAGGCGAACAATTTCTCAGATATGGATTTCAAAGTAATGGTTATAAGGATGCTTAAGGAACTTAATGAGAACTGAAAACATGACAAAGGACATAGAAATCATGAAAAAACAACTACTGGAAAATGAAGAATACCATGTCTAACATCAAGAATATACTGGAAGGTAAATGATAATAGAAAATACAATTAAATAAAAAGAATGCACTGGAAGGAATGAAAAAGTAGGGTGGATGAAGCAGAGGATCAAATCAGCGACTTGGAAAACAAAGTAGAAAAAAACCCCACCCAATCAGAGCACCAAAAAGAAAAAAAAAAATTAATGAGGAGAGTTTAAGGGATCTTGGGAAACATGAAGGGTATCAACATCCACATCACAGGGGTACCAGAAGAAGAGAAAGCAAAAAATTAAGAACCTGATAGAAGAAATAATGACTGAAAACTCCCCTAACCTGATGAAGAAAAAAGTTGCATAAGACCAGGAAGCATAGATAACCCCAAACAAGATTAACCCAGAGAGGCCCACACAAAGACACATCATAATAAAAATGGCAAAAATTAAAGACAATGAATCTTAAAAGCAGCTTACTACAGGGGAACTCCCATAAGACTGTCAGCTGATTTCTCAACAGAAACATTTCAGGCCAGAAGAGACTGGCATGAAATATTCAAAGTGATGAAAAGCAAGGACCTACAATCAAGACTACTTTACCCAGGAAGTCTATTATTTAAAATTGAAAAAGAAATAAAGAGCTTCCCAGATAAGAAAAAGCTAAAAGAGTCTGTTAGAACAAACAGGTATTACAAGAAATGTTACAATGACTGCTTTAAGAAGTGGAAGAAGAAGAAAAACAACAACAAAACAAAAAAACAAAAAAGAGGAACAGTTAAAAGAATAAAATGGCAATAAGTACATACCTATCAATAATCACTTTAAAAGTAAATGGCTAGAATGCTTCTATCAAAAGACACAGGGTAGGTAGCCCTGGCCAGTATTGCTGTTGGTTGGAGGGTCATCCCATAAACCACAAGGTCATGGGCTCAATTCCAGGTCAGGGCACATGCCTAGGTTGCGAGTTCAGAACCCAGTAGGGACACAAGTGATATATGTTTCTCTCTTACAGCAATGTTTCTCTCCCTCTCTGTCTACCTCCCTTTACCTCTCTCTAAAATCAGTACGCATGTCCTTGGGTGAAAATTAAAGAAAAAAAAAAAAAGACACATAGTAGCTGAATGGAAAAGAAAGCAAGACCCATATATATGCTGTCTATAAGAGACCAACCTCAGAAATAAAGACACACACAAACTGAAAGTAAAACGATGGAAAAAGATATTCCATGAAAATAAAAAATAAAAAGAAGAGCTAAAGTACAAAGACTTATAACTGACAAAATAGACTTTAAAACAAAAGCTATAGTAAAGACAAAAAGGATAGTACATACTGGTAAACAGGACAATCCAGCAAAAGGATGTAACTCTGGTAAACATTTATGCAGCCTGCGTAGGGGTACCTAAATATGTAAAGCAAATCTTGATGGGCATAAACTGAAAGAATGACAGTAACAGAGTCATAGTACAGGATTTTAACACCCCACTGACATCAATGGATAGATCTACCAGGCAGAAAATCAACAAGAAAACGGTGGCCTTAAATGACAAAACTAGATCAAATGGATTTAATTGATATCTTTTGAGAAATTCACCCCAAGGCAGCAAACTACACATTCTTTTCAAGTGCACATGGATCATATTCTAGAATAGACCACATGTTAGGACACAAAGTCAGTCTCAATAAATTCAAGAATAAAATCATTATCAAGCCATCTTCTCTGACCAAAATAGGACGAAACTAGAAATCAACCACAAGAAAAATAACTTAAAAAAGCACAGAGTCATAAAGGCTGAATAACATGTTACTACACAATGGGGGATTAAAAATGAAATCAAGGAAGAAATCAAGTTACCTTGAAACAAATGATACTGAGACACACCAGCACAGATCTACAGGACACAATGGAAGAAGTCCTAATGAGGCAGGATAGTAAAAAGCCAGGTAAATTCCTGGGCAAGTAGAATGGGGAAAGTGAGACATGTATATCAAATAAACGTATTCTCAAAATCACCTGGACTCATGTTGTGAAATCTTTCTTAAACAAAGTGAAGAACCACACACTAAGGCTGGCCTGAGGCAGACCTGCTCCTATCGACTGCCTATCCAGTAACACCAAGAGGGAAGTTCATAGCATTACAGGTCTACCTCGAGAAACAAGAAAAATCTCAAATAAACAAACCAAATTTACAATTAAATGACCTGGTTTAAAAACAAAAAACAAACAAACAAACAAACAAAACAAGCCCAAAGTGGGCAGAAGGAAGGAAATAATAAAGATCAGAGCAGAAATACAAAATGGAGCTGAAAAATACTATAAAAAAAAATCAATGAAACCAAAAGTTGGTTCTTAGAAAAGAAACAAGACCGATAAACATTTAACCAGACTCATCAAGGACAAATTAAAAAAAAAAACCCAGAAAACACCCCATAAAAGATAAGTAACAACTAATGCCAAATATAAAAAATTGTAAGAGAATATTATAAATAAGAATATGCCAATAAATAGGACTATCTGGAAAAAATAGATAAATTCCTAGAAACATACCATCTTCCCAAACTGAATCAGGAAGAATCAGAGAATGTGAACAGATTATAACTAGTATAATTGAAGCAGTAATCAAAAAACTCCCAGCTAATAAAAGTCTTGGACTGCATTCCTTCACAGGTGAATTTTACCAAACATTCAGAGAAGAACTAACACCCCTCCCTCTCAATTTCAAAAATTTTCAATTGAAGGAAAACTTCCAAGCTCATTTGATGAGGCCAGCATTATCCTAATTCCAAAACCAGATAAAGACATG
Organism: Desmodus rotundus; assembly: GCF_022682495.2. NCBI lineage: Eukaryota > Metazoa > Chordata > Mammalia > Chiroptera > Phyllostomidae > Desmodus > Desmodus rotundus. Next base: position 145,956,652 of record NC_071390.1, read on the forward strand.
ACAAAAAGAGAAAATTATAGGCCAAAGCTCCTAATGAACTTAGGTGCTAAAATCCTCAAATGTTAGCAAACCAGGTCCAGCAATACATTAAAAAAAATCATATATCATAATCAAGTGGGATTTATTCCAAGGATGCAATGTTGGTGCAAAACCCACAAATTAATAAACAGGATCCATCACATAAACAAAATGAAAAAAAAAAATCACATGATCATATCAACAGATGATGAAAATGCATTTGATAAAATCCAACACCCATTTATGCCAAAAACTCTCAGCAAAGTGGGAACAGAGGAACATAACCTCAACACAATAAAGGCCATATATGACAAACCCATGGCCAGTATCAAACTCAATGGGCAAACATTAGAAGTGTTTCCCCTTATAGACTACTATAAAGGACACATGGACAAAATCAAGGGGGAGGGTGGAGATGGGGGAGGGAGTGGGGTTCGGCTGGGGTGGGGTGGAGGGATGGCGAGAAAGGGCATACAACTGTAATTGAATAACAATTAAAAATTTTTTAAAAAAGTGTTTCCCTTAAGATCAGGAACAAGACAGCAATGTCCACTTTTACCACCCCTATTCAATTTAGTACTAAAAGTCCTAGCTACAGCAATCATACAAGAAGAAACAAAAGGCATACGAACTGGAAGAGAGGAAGTAAAACTGTCATTATTTGCAAATGAAATGATATTGTACACAAAAAACCCTAAAGACTCCACCAAAAAACTACTTAGGCCTAATAAATGAATTTGGCAAAGCAGAAGGATACAAAATCAATACTCAGAAAATGACAGCATTTTTACACATCAATAATGAACTATCAGAAAGACAGACTAAGTAAACAATCCCACTTAACCACTGCAATGAAAAAATAAGGTACCTACAAATAAATTTAGCCAAGGAGGTAAAAGACCTGTATTCAGAAAACTATAGAAACTCAATAAATTGAGAAAGATACAAATAAGTGGAAGCATATACTGTGTTCATGAATTGGAAGAACTAACATCATAAAAACATCTACACTATCAAAGTAAATCTATAGATTCAATGCAATCCCTATTAAAATACAACAAAACAATAATAATACAACTTTGGGTATATTTCACAGTTCTAGAACAATTATCCAAAAATTTATATGGAACCAAATGAGACCCCAAATAACCTCAACAATCTTGAGAAAGAAGAACAAAGTTGAGGGTATCACAATACCTGATTATCAAACTATGCTACAAGGCCATTATAATCAAACAGCCCGGTACTGGCGAAAAAACAGGCATACAGATCAAAGGAACAGAACAGAGCCCAGAAATCAACCTATATTTATATGGTCAATTAATATTTGACAAAGGAGGCAAGAGCATACAATGGAATAAAGGTAGTCTTTTCGATAAATAGTGTTGGGAAAATTGGACAAATACGTGCAAAAAAAAGAAAAGAAAAAGAAAAAAGAAACTAGACCATCAACTTATACCATACACAAAAATACACTGGATGAAAGACTTAAATGTAAGTTACAAAACCACAAAAAATCATATAAGAAAACATAGTAGTACGTAAAATCTCAGGCATCACTAATAACAGTATTTTTTCCAATTTATCTCCTAGGACATGTGAAACAAACAAACAAAATACACAAATGGGACCACATCAAACTAAAAAGCTTGTGCTCAGGAAAAGAAAATGTCAACAAAATAAAAAGGAAGGCTACTGTATGGAATAACATATTTGCTAATTATTCACCTGATTAAAAAAATAAGCACCCATATGTTCATAGCAGCATTATTTACAATAGCCAAAATCTGGAAACAGTCCAAGTACACATCAGTAGATGAGTGGATAAAAAAGCTGTAGTACATTTACACAATAGAATATTACACTGTCATTTAAAAACAAGGAATTCGTACCTTTTGCAATAGCATGAATGGACCTGGAGATTATTACACTAAGTGAAACAAGCCAGTCAGAGAAAGACAAATACCATATGATCTCACTTGTATGTGGAATCTAATGAACAATATAAACTTATGAACAAAATAGAAACAGAGGCATGGATATATGGAAAAGACTGACAGCTGACAGAAGGAAGGAGAGTGGGGGGTCGGGGGGCAGGGGGCAGTGAGGCTGGATGAAAGAAGGTGAAAGGATTAGCCAAAGAACACACATGCATAACCCATAGACACAGACAACATCATGGTCATGGCCAGAAGGAAAGGGAGCTGGGGACAGGGTGGAGATGGACAAAGGCTGGGGGATGGGGATGAGGACATCTAAAATAGAGTCAACAATAAAAATAAACAAAAAACATAACACATGTTATGTAAGTTTACTTTAACACATAAGTGAACAAAACCTAAGACTAATGGATAAAAGTGCCCAAGTATGAGTATTCATCATTTGAACAATACTATATTTTAAAATATGGTAAACTGCAAATATTAAAATAAAAATAACAGGTTGCTTCAAATTCAGAAAAAGACCTAACACCTCAGTGTCTAAGAACAAAATCAATATGCACGGCAACAGCTTAACCAGATTTTAATTATGGAATAGAGTCCAGAAACCCTCTTGTTCATAATTTATGAATCCAAATCTGAGCAGGCCAATACTTGTAGAAGTTACAGGTTTAGTTCTAAGTTTTCTTCTGAACCACTCTGGCCAAAATTGAAAACTGAAGACAAGCGACTTTGATCTTAAAGGCTACTCAATGTAACATGGCTAGTCTATATATTAAAAAATATGTACATGTGAAATAGTATGAACATATGTACATATATGAACAATATGAAATGTGTACAGTCCTAAGGCATAACTACTAGTACTATGGTACTTTTAAAAAGTCAGGTTGTAGAAACTCAATTTTTTTTTTCATTGTTGTGATTTTTATTTTTATTTTTTTTAATATATTTATTATGTTATTACAGTTGTCCCATTCCCACCCCACTCCACTCCATCCTGCCCACCCCCTCCCTCCCACATTCCCCCCCTATAGTTCATGTCCATGGGTCATGTAAGTTCTTTGGCTTCTACATTTCCTACACTATTCTTACCCTCCCCCTGTCTATTTTCCACCTATCATCTATGCTACTTATTCTCTGTACCTTTCCCCCCTCCCCCTCCCACTCCCCTATTGACAACCCTCCATGTGATCTCCATCTCTATGGTTCTGTTCTGTTCTAGTTGTTTGCCTAGTTTGCTCTTGTTTTTGTTTTAGGTGTGGTCGTTAATAACTGTGAGTTTGCTGTCATTTTTACTGTTCATATTTTTTATCTTCTTTTTCTTAGGTAACTCCCTTTAACATTTCATATAATAAGGGCTTGGTGTTGATGAACTCCTTGAACTTGACCTTATCTGAGAGCACTTTATCTTCCCTTCCATTCTAAATGATAGCTTTGCTGGATACAGTCATCTTGGATGTAGGCCCTTGCCTTTCATGACTTGGAATACTTCTTGACAGCCCCTTCCTGCCTGTAAGGTCTCTTTGGAAAAATCAGCTGACAGTCTTATGGGAAGTGCTTTGTAGGTAACTGTGTCCTTTTCTCTTGCTGCTTCTAAGATTCTCTCCTTCTCTTTCATCTTGGGTAATGTAATTATGATGTGCCTTGGTGTGTTCCTCCTTGGGTCCAGCTTCTTTGGGACTCTCTGAGCTTCCTGGACTTCCTGGAAGTCTATTTCCTTTGCCAGACTGGGGAAGTTCTCCTTCATTATTTGTTCAAATAAGTTTTGGATTTTTTGTTCTTCCTCTTCTCCTTCTGGCACCCCTAGAATTCAGATGTTGGAACGTTTCAAGATGTCCTGGAGGTTCCTAAGCCTCTCCTCATTTTTCCGAATTCTTGTTTCTTCATTCTTTTCTGCTTGGATGTTTCTTTCTTCCTTGTGGTCCACACTGTTGATTTGAGTCCCAGTTTCCTTCCCATCACTATTGGTTCCCTGTACATTTTCCTTTGTTTCTCTTAGCACAGGCTTCATTTTTTCATCTGGTTTTCGAACAGATTCAACCAATTCTGTGAGCGTCTTGATAACCAGTGTTTTGAACTGTGAATCCGATAGGTTGGCTATCTCTTCCTCTCTTAGTTGTATTTTTTCTGGAGCTTTGAAGTGTTCTGTCACTTGGGCCATTTTTTTTTTTGTCTTGGCGCATCTGTTACTTTAAGAGGCGGAGCCTTAGGTGTTCACCGGGGGCGGGGCAATGCTGGTTGCTGCTCTGTGACACTGTACGTGGGGGAGGGGCCGAGAGGGAGCAATGGCTCCCTCTCCCCTCTCCACCAGATTCCAGTCTTTCACTCCGCTACCCACAATCAAACTGGGCCCCTCTGGTGCTGGTTCCCGAGTGGGTGGGCTTGTGCACACTCTAGGCCCCTGTGGATCTCTCCAACAACCTCTCCTGTGAGGCTGGGAGTCTCTCCTGCTGCCGCCCCAACCCCCACGGGCATTTTCAATCAGAGGTTTGAGGCTTTATTTCCCCGAGCTGGAGCCCTGGGTTGCGTGGTCTGTTTCGCTCCCCGCCGTTTGTCCGGTTTATCTGTGCGCGAATGTGGGGCCGCAGGGTACTACCCACTGCTCTGCCTGCCCCGTTCTCCGCCACTCCGAGTCCGGCCCTCTCGGTCTATCTGCGCGAATGTGGGGCCACAGGGTCTGCTAGTGCTCGGACTGCCTGCCCTGTTGGTCCCACACTCCGCCAGTCTCGGTCCGCCACAGCCACGCAAGTCCTCTCCGCCCAGGCTGCCCGTCTCCGCCCCTCCTACCGGTCTGTATGAATGTTTATTTTGTATTTCCTTGGTGTTGGACTTCCTTGCCGTTCGATTTTCTGTCAGTTCTGGTTGTGCAAGGAGGCGCATTGTGTCTACCTACACCGCCATCTTGGTTCTCCAAAACTCAATTTTTTTTTTAAACTAACTTAAATTTTTAGGGTTTCAAGTTCTTCCCATAATATGTGCTGTTCTAAATATATATCCCCCATTTTCCAGGTGATGCTAAAAGACAATATTAAAGACATCATCCAAAACAAGAATACACAAGTACTTTTCCTTAGCTATATTATTTCTAGAAACTATCAGAATTTTGATATTCTTTAATTTGTGTTTAGAATGATACTGCTCACTTTTGTCTGGAATTCTACCTAGACACATCTCACACCTGGGTTTAGAAATTAAACTTGACTAACATTATTATCCTTGGAGATAAGATATATTATTCAATTAAACCAGCAATGATCTTTTATAAAAAATCAGAAAGCTGGATAAATAAAGCAGCAATGAGACTATTAGGGGCAAATAATTGTATTTGCAGTTGTATAACACACAAACAAAATATGGACAAACATGCCAGATAACAGCTTCTAAGATACACTGTTCTGACAGACCACCCATCCTCCTAACCCAGTCAACAATACATTCTAAGGCTTCCGATCAGGACGGCAGCATAGGTAAATGTGGTACTGGCATCCTCCCACAACCACATCAAAATCAGAACTACACTGAAGAACCACCATCATTCAGAACCTCCTGAGTGGAAGTCCTACAACTAAGGATATAAAACAGAGGCCACATGCAAGTTGGTAGGCAGAGCAGAGACACAGAATAGGCTGGTCCCACACATGTGGCATTTAAAAGTCAGGAGGGATATTTTGGTTGCGGAGGTCCTGCCAGAGGAGTAACGGGTTGCATCCCCACATAAGGCACCCAAGCCCAGGGTTCCAGTGCCAGGAAGAGAAGTCCCAGTGGGGACTGTAGCTGAGTGAGACAGAGCACTGCTGGTTACTGAGGCACTCCTCTTAAAAGGCCCACACAGGCCTACTCAGACTCCCTCTGAGCTCCAGCACTCAGGCAGCAGCTCAAAAGGCACTAGAGACACACAGGAGGAACTGAACTGTCTGGCATCAGGGCAAGAGCTGGTGGTGGGTGGGGGGCAACTGTCTGCCAGACAGAAGTGCTGGCAGAGGCAATTGTTCCTTTTCTGAGCCCCCTCCCACACAGAACTGGCATGGGGTACAATATGAGACTCCATCAACCTAATATTGTTAGCCCTGCCCTGGTGATTCCAAGACCCCGCCCAACCCAAGGTGCAAGCCCACCCAAGCTATTTCCAGTGGCTTTTCCATACAAATGGCCCTTCTTGGCTCATGCTTAAGACTTTCCTACAATCCCAAAACAAGCATCATCTGGCCTCAGTGTGCCCCTCATCTGTCACTAAGTGGCCCCAGCCCCATAATAGTGGCAGCTGGCCTTGGTTCACAGATTGACCTCTCTTGGGCACCTCCAACACCAGCACAAGTAGCAGCCACCAGCAGACTGCTTCGTAGCTCAGGCCAGGTGGTTCCTGGCAGAATGCAGATAGTGACTACCCTTGGCCTGTACTTCCCAGGAGGCCCCAGAACCAATATACCCAGTAGAGAGTTTCAGACCACATTCAAACCACCCTACCATCTCCACAAGCAACACACTCGCGGGACAGACTAAGCAGGGACCAGAGCCCCAGTGAAGTAAGTCCTGCTCTGTGGTTTCGGCCCCTGCACAGCTGATCCTCCACAGTGGTAGCAGCCAGTCTACAGCTGATCTACCTGGGATGTAAGAAATCCCTCCCACCACCCTGACTGGTATGGCTTACTGGGAACCGCCCTGCCTGGTTTCAGAAGTTGTAACCTCCCATGGCTAAGGCTGAGTGAGAGACCTTGGGACCCTAAGCCACTAAGTAGACAAAGCTTATCTTCCTGGGAGGGGTGCTGCCTCTGCCCCCTTTTACTTCACCCAGTTTGGCCCCATGACGATGACCAGTTGTTAGCCAATGACAGGTAAGATTCCTCAAGGGAGGGACGACCTAAGACAGGCATGGATGGTCACAAAGGGGCCCCTCAGGGAAGGACTTGGGGGGCTACAGAAAAAGGGGGTGATGGACCCTCGTCCTTCAGCTTTGACATAGCCTGAATCCTCACTCTGTCTGCCAGAAGCTTCCTAATCTCCTGGCTGCCTTACTTCCCCTGCCTGACTTAAGCCTGAAACAATGCAGGAGGGCGGTACAGCCCTGGGCTGGAACTGGTGGTTCCCTGGGGTGATCAGGCCTAAGAAAGAATACCTAAAATCCTGTGAAACCTGCTTTGCTAAGAATGTCCTCAATTTTCTGATAAGGGTGGGAGAAGAAATGAGTTTGTTTCCCAAAGTTTTATAGTCCTTTAGCTAAATGACCCCGACTCAGAATAAGCCCTCATAGTTCTTTGTATGTTGTCTATTTTTTGATCCTTACTGCCTGACAATGACTGATGAGCTTGACCTGTATTCCTGTGCAAACTGAACCCAATAAAAGCCCATTCAGGAAAAGGCTCCTGTTCCTTCTCCTTTGAAAGATGGGCCACCTTTCCTCCCCAAGCAGATCATGTCTTGGTAGACTTATTCTCATCCACAGTGGACAGGGGTCTCTACAGGCAAAGCTCCCCCACAATGGCTCAGTTGACTGAGCACCGGCCTGAGCCAAAGGGTTGCTGGTTCGATTCCCAGTCTACAGCACATGCCTGGATTGCATGCCAGTAGGGGGAGCGAGAGTGGCAACCACACACTGATGTTTCTCTCCCTCCCTCCCCCTCTGTCTAAAAATAAATAAATAAAATCTTTTTAGAATAAAGGAAGCATAATGCATTAAGAAAAAAAGAAATCCCTCCCACTGACATGCCAACCGCAATCAAGGCTCAACTACAACAGAAAGGTGTACATAGCCCACACAAGAGTATATCTAAAGTGCCCTGCTTGGGTGAACAGGGAGGCTGTGACACTGGACCCTACAGAACAACTACTACATTAGGCCACTCTACCAAGACAGGGAGGTGTAGCAGCTCTACCTAATACGTAAGAACAAACACAAGGAGACTGCCAAAATAAGGAGACAAAGAAACATGTCCCAAATGAAAGAACAGAACGAAAGTCCAGAAAAAGAACTAAACAAAATGGGGCCAAGCAATCTATCAGATGCAGAGTTCAAAACACTGGTTATAAGGATGCTCAATGAACTTAGGGAAAGAGTAGATGAACTTAGAGAGAACCTCATCAGCATAAAAAAGGGCATGGAAACCATAAAAAAGAACCAGTCAGATATGAAAAATACATTAACTGAAAAGAAAAAATTTACAGGAAATCAACAGAACAGATGAAGCCAAGGATCAAAACATTAATCTGGAACATAAAGAAGTAAAAAACACCCAGTCACAACAACAAGAAAAAGAATCCAAAAATATGAGGATAGTGTAAGGAATTTCTAGGACAACTTCAAAAACACCAACATTCACATCATGGGGGTGCCAGAAGGAGAAGAGAGAAAGCAAGAAATTAAAAACCCACTTGAGAAAGTGACAAAATACCTCCCTAATCTGGTGAAGGAAATACGACATACAAGTCCAGGAAAGCAGAGAGGCCAAACAAGATGAACCCAAAGATGCACAAACCGAAACACGTCATAGTCAAAATGCCAAAAGTTAAAGACAAAGAGAGAATATTAAAAGAAGAAAGAGAAAAGCAGTTAGTTTCCTACAAGGGAACTCCCATAACACTCATCTGATTTCTCAACAGAAACTTTGCAAGCCTGAAGGTACTAGTAAAAAATATTCAAAGAGATAAAAAGCAAGGAATTGAAGGATATATAAAGAGATTCCCAGACAAAGAAAAGCTAAAGAAGTTCACCATCACCAAGCCAGTATTACATGAAAAGTTAAAGGGTTTTCTTTAAGAAAAAGAAGAAGAAAACAGATTAAAAACTATGAACTATAAAATGGCAATAAATACATTATCTATCAACAGTTGAATCTAAAAAACAAAATAAATGAACAAGCAGAACAGAAACAGACTCACAGATACAAAGAACATTTTGAGTGTTGCCTGATAGATGCGAAGGAGGGGTGGGGGGGATGGGTGAAAAAGGTGAAAGGGTTAAGAAGTACAAATTGATAGTTACAGAATAATCATGAAGATATAAAGTACAGCATAAAGAATAGAGTCAATAATATTGTAATAACTATGTCTTGTATCAAATGAGTACAAGATTTATTGAGTTATATAATGTTTAATCATTTGGGTATATACCTGAAACCAGTAAAATACGGTATGTCAACTTAAAAAAGAAAAAAATACATGTTAAAACAGCCTGAATAATAATGTGAATGTACTTAATGCCACAGAACTGTACACTTAAAATGCTTAAATGGTGAATTTAAGTGATTATATTTTTACAACCGTTTTTCAAACTTTAAAAATACCCTGAGTCTAAACTATCTACTTTACAAAAAGTAGACTGCCAAAACTCACATCTGTATATTTTCATTACATCCTGTTGTGTTTATGACAGAGATCTGATCAGATCACTAGGGAGAGGTAGAGAAGAGGGGCTGTAGAAGGAATTTGATGAGGCAATGGTAAATGAGTATAGGATGGGACTGGCTGCCTCTGGCTCTCAGCTCTCTTCCTCCAGGATGCCTGGGTGATAGAATTTCCCAATGGATGGTATTTTGGATGGGAAGGAACTCCGGCTCCACTCTAGGGTCAGGATGGCCTGGTAGAGGGTGGCAGTATTATTCTTCACTGGGTGTTCTAAATGGAAAGACCTCTGAGGCAGAAGCCTGCCACTGTTCCAAAATTGTGTAGCTTTTGTATCTTATGTTGTTTTAGTTTGTAAACTAACCATATAGAAGATAAAAACAAACTAATGGAATGCTAGGAGAACACAGGTGTTAGACTTTATCCTTAATTGACAGGTTTAAGTGATTAAAGCTGTGACTTGATAGGCTTAAGTGACTGCTTTTGAATAAAGACTCCTTTCCTTTAGCACTAAACCTTTGCCTCTGGAATTGTCGTCTATAGAGTGTGGCAGAGGGTTGCAGGATGCCAACTGCTATTCGGTAACAATTACACTTCCCATTTATACATATATGATGAAATAATTGAATATTCTCACCCAAAATTTCATTGTGAAATGAGTTTTCTTTTTATACTCTGCTAAGTACTATGCACAATTGTTAAGTGAAGAGACAGTAGAGGATATTCACTTGTGAGATGGTGACAATTTTTTTCATCTGTGTGTCTTTGGCAGAAAGAAAAATCAAGATTAGGCAAAAGAGGAAGTAATAAGAACAAGTGAATGAATAAGTGAATGAGTAAGTAAGCATGTGCACATACACATGTGTAAGGTATATACATCATTTTTAATCCAAAGGCACAAAATACAAAAAAAAGTTATTCTAGACTCTCATAATCCAAATCCTACAGATCAATATAGTCTAAAATAAGTTAAATTTGAATTTAAGCTCTTACATACCTTCACCACATCCTTGGGTAAAAGTACAAGAAACAAACAAACAGCCTCCTCCACATTTGCTAAGTGTCCCAACTTTACATATAACTTCTAAGCATGACAGCAAAGGGGAAAATCTAATTGTCTCCGAAAAGGGTAGAATGAAGGCTTCTTGACCACGAACCCTAGATAACTCAGAATGCAGCAGATCCAGCAATAGCACTAGTCAGATCAAACAGTTAAGAAAAGCTTCAAGATTCTAGCTGACTCCTAAAAATGATTATAAATATTCTGAAGACCAGGAATAAAATCACAAATTGGTCCTCCAGGAAAGGGACTGTCAAATTTCAGAGGAACAGTTTATCCTGAGCAGAGCTGACTAAAGAATTCACAACATTCTCAATGCTTCCATAATACGAAAATAGTTTGACAGGCTGTAAGTATCTTTCATGAGCAGTTAATTCTGCCATGCTAGGAAATGGGCATAGGCAGTGAATAATCTCCTTCCTAAAAGCTTATTGGGGCGGGGTGGGGGGTGGAGATAAGGGGTGGTACACAGCAGAAAATTGCATAAACTTTATTTCTCCTAAGCTGCTAGAATTACATCCACACAGACACATTAATATATACACAACACATATTTTGGAATAAAAGTTTTAAAGTATTTATACATTCTTTTCTAAGCCAGTTCTGAAAAGCATGTAAATTTTTTATTTTTAAATATTCATTCAGTAGTGAAAGCAAGACATGGTATTCATACCACAATATTAGTCTAGGATTCAAATGGTTCAATTACTGAATAATCATTTCAAGGTTTTTTTTTTTTAATTTTTATTGTTATTCAATTACAGTTGTATGCCTTTTCTCCCCATCCCTCCACCCCACCCCAGCCGAACCCCCCTCCCTCCCCCACCTCCACCTTCCCCCTTGATTTTGTCTATGAAGTTTTAATAGCTTCCTAAATATAGCCTATTCAACAGGCAAAATTCTGCCCCAAGTTTGGTATAATACATAACTAATATTACATAAATGTTCTATGAAAATTGTAATGCTAGTTACTAGCCAAGAAAATATATTAATTCTTGAAGAAATTATCTTTATAAGCATTTTGCTACCCAAAATATTTAGCAGCTAAATAAGTTATGTTAGGTTAATGTAATATAAAAATGCTTACCTTGACACCATGGCCCACATCATCCAGAACTGTATAGTCAATAGGTTTCCGAATATACCTTACAGGTCGCTCCATATTTGCAGGTGCTATTATTTTGTGAGTTCTTGATGTATTCTTATTTGTTGTCAAAATACCAATCTCTCTTCGAGCCACTTTCTCTTTATGAATGTCCACCGTCTGTTATTTTAATATAAACAATGCAAGAAATTATCAGGCATAGTAAATAATAAATATGATGTCCATATACATTGGATCATATATAGGTTGGACCATGTGACTGTATTACATGTCTGTTTTCCAGTGAATACTATATCTTTCCCTTTAAAATTAAGCAAATTAATATCTTCAAGGCTCAAAACGGGGAATATCTTAAAGGTAATTAAAAGTAGAAACTAAACTAATGGATTTGATCCCAAAGCGATTTTTTCCCCCTAAAGATTTCGTGTTTGTGGGAAGGGAGGGAGGTCACACTCTGAGTAGCTTACACTTTATGTAGTGAGAATGCAGACCAGGAAAAAAAAAAAAAATCAGTGATTAGAACACAATGAGGTAAGTGCAATAGCGACCCATGCACAGTTTATTAGAAATTAAAGGTGTTCAGAGCAAGATACCAAACTAGACTGAGATGGGTTCACATAAAGGCTTTATACAGTAGGTAGGGGTTTTTATTTCTTAAGATTTTATTTATTTATTCATTTTTTAAACAGAAGAGAAGGGAGAGAGAAAGGGAAGGAGAAAAAGAGGGAGGGAATCATCAATGTGTGGTTGCTCTCCCATGCCCCCTATTAGGGACCTGGCCTGCAACTCAGGGGTGTGCCCTAGGCTGGGAATCAAACCATTGACCCTTTGGCCCACAGGCTGGCGCTAAATCCACTGAGCCTCACCAGCCAAGGATATAGAGGTGGTAGGTTTTTAAGAATGAATAGAAGAGGCAAATATGGAAATGATTCAAGGAAGAAAGAACTGCATGTTGCAGACAACAGTATAAGAGAAAAGATAAGAGCACAGATTCCACAGCCTACCTAATACTATCCCTTTATGGCTTAAAAATATTTTTTTTAATTTACCTGATAACATTTAAGAACACAAAAGTAGTTAGCACACAAGATGTAATTACAAAACTGCTCAACAATTTAAACTTTGCCCTAATAGTAATGGGGAACCAGTAACAAATTTAAATTGAATGACATAATCAGATCTGCATTTTAAAAGATCCCTCTGGCACAGGTGTTGAGGATAGAGAGAACAAGACTACAAGCCAGGGAGACCAGCTAGGCAATTATGATAGTCTAGGTGAAAAAGAGCAAGGATGTGAACTGAACTGAGGAAAGGGGGGTGAAGGGTAGTGTCAGGGAAAAAAAGGTTTAATACTATGCTCAGTTAAGATTCTATTTCACCATATTTTACAAACTGATTGGGAAAGAACCTGTAATCAAAAATGTTTTCCTAACTCCAAAACAAGGTACAGAAGGGACAACTCTCCTTGGGTGTTTAGCACTTTTGCACATCTTGGAAAAGACGACACTTGATTCTCTTTGCTCTGGATATTTATATGCAAACAGCCTTAGAAGATACAGTGTCACCCTGGAAAGAAAAATGCAGGTTTATTTCTTGTCCAGTATAATAAAGAGAATGTTATCCCCCAGGGCAAAGGGAAGGCAGGCTTACTGCCCTGTTATAAAAGATCTGGTCCCCTAAGCTAGGAGTTCCTTTCTTTTAATACATTCAATTCAGAGTGTAGCATCACTCAGCCCTCTTTGCAGGATTCTATAAAAATTGGGTCTGGTTAACTGGCACAAATGCTGACACTGACTACTGCTATTGCCACAAATAATGAAGTCCTTTGTGTAACCCAAGAGTCTCATGTGCTTTAATAGTATCCTTGACATTGTGGCAGGCTAACTGGTGAGCTTGTATAAAGGGTGAAATATCAAACCCTTCACAATTTTTGACAGTTTTGACAGAGAATGGAATCTGACAAAGTTTTTTTAGAATGAGAGACTAGTTAACAAATTGAGAGAAGTCTATGGGAACTGTAAGTCAATGTGTTGACCAAACTGTATGGTTAACCAAGCAATGAATGGTCCTCCATTTTATCACCTGTTAATGAGGCTGAATTGAAGAGGTAGTTTCAGGTTGATGACCCGTAACTACGTTCAAAGACAGCAGTCTGAATAATGCCCCACTTACTGTCAAATCTCTACACCAAGCTGATAGCAGGTCTCAGCAGGTCTGCCCTGTGAGCAACTAGTACTAAGATTTGTCTGGTGGAGAGAGAGCAGAGCATGTAAGGTTCTTTTCCCTGCAAAGAACCGTGTCTACACTGGCTGTGAAAGGAGGAAAACTGCAGCCACTGTGATCAGAATCAGAAGAATCTTTAGAACTTGGGCTAGTTTGTTTGGGAGATTTGGAGCAGGGCACATCGGCTTGTTAAAGAAGAAAGGCAACAGCTGTCCATCTTATTGCTCAGTCCCTCCTGCGGTCTATCTTGTCAATATTCAATCCAGTGAATGAGTAAAAGGCGTCAGTATTTTCTGGCAGTGGGTCTTGTCTGCTCTAGACGAGCTGTGGCCCCCTTACAGAAATTTCTGAGACAAACTCCGTATGCTGAAGTGGGCTGACAATGATGACAAAGGTGATTCACTGAATGAGAAACTCACCCAAAGAAATCTAGATGAATTCTTGCTATCAGCCCTGCCAGCCTTAGAAAGCTACCCTAAATCCTTATGTTGAAATCACGTAAGAATTTAAGAGATGTTACTTTGACAGTGGAGCAACAAATAGCCCAAGTTAGGTGTATTCCTAAAAATAATGATACCACTGCATATCAAGCCCAAGTCAGCCAAAATGTACAAACCCATGGCTGCATCAGAATGCAGTGGTTGTAGATGTTGAATAAAGGTGTCCCCAAACAAAAATGGATGATGTCAGTAACGATGACCTTGCTGAAGAATACAAGACTTTAGGTAGACCAAAAACAACATGGGTTTATTTGGTTGATCAGCACTGGGCTACAGTACCACTCAACATGAAAAGTCAATGTGCCTTGTTTACTGGTATAGAACAGCTCTCTCCCAACCCCTCCCTACACCACAACCTCACCTGCTTTTAAGAGAAAGATGAATAGGGGGTTGGTCAAGCTCCCCCAGTCTCCAAGGGGACCAAGCAAACCTGGGTATATTAGATAACTCTGGGGAAGGGAGGGACTCAATATTTTATGGCTCTGTAAGATACCCACTCTGGGTATTTATCAGAAAAAAAACAAAACACTAATTCAAAAAGATATATATGCACCCCCCCCATGTTCACTGCAGCACTATTTACAACAGCCAAGATACAGAAACAACCTAAATGTCTATCAATGGATGAATGGATGAAGAAACACACACAATGGAATAGTATTCAGCCATAAAAAAATCTTGCCATGTGTAACACCCATATTGACATTGAGTGCATTACACTAAGTCAGACAGAAAAATACTGTGTGATATCACTTATATGTGGAATCTAAAAAACAGACAAATAACAACAAGAACAAAAATAAGCTCATAAATAGAACAGGTTGGTGGTTGCCAGAAGGGAGGAGTTGATTAAAAGGGGTTAAGGGAGTCAAAAGGCAAAAATTTCCTTACAAAATAAGTAAGTCATGAGGATGTAATGTACAACATGACAACTATTATTTAATAATACTGCATATTTGAAAGTTACTAAGAGGGTAAATTTTAAGAGTTCTCATCACAAGAAATTTTATAATTATATATGGAACAGATATTAACTAGACTTATTGTGGTGATCACTTTACAATATATACAAATATTGAATCATTATGTTGTGCACCTGGAACTAACACATGTTATGTCTCTTATTATACCTCTATTAAAAAAAGAAAATACATACATACATAATAAAATTTGTTTCTCTCTGCTTCCATTACTTTAATCCCAATTTACTATAATCGCTCAACCTGGTTACTGCAACAGCAGTCTAACCATCCATCTGCACCCAATCTAGCCTCTTTCAACCTGTTCTCCATTGGGTATCCATGGTGATCTCTAGAAAAACAGTTCAATGATACACACACCCCTATGTTCACTGCAGCATTACTCACACAGCCCAAGACATGGAAACAACTGAAGTGTCCTTCAACAGATGATCAGATAAAGATGTGGTCCATACATATAATGGACTACTACTCAGGCATAAAAGATGAAATACTGCCATTTGTGACAACATGGATGAACCTTGAGAATATCATGCTAGGGGAAGTCAGAAAAATTTAAGAACCATATGATTTCACTCATATGTGTGATATAAAACTGAAAGCAACAAACGAACAAACAGGAAAAACAAACAAAAACCTCATGGGCACAGAAAACAGTATGGTGGTTACCAAAGGATAGTAATGGTTAAAGGGGGTCAAATATATGGTGATGAAAGAATATTTGACTTTGGATTGTGGAAACACAGTGCAAGATACAGATGAAGTATCGGAATTATACACTTGAGACTTATATAATCTTATTAACTGATGTTGAGGCAGGAGATAGAAAGGAAGAAACTCCAGAGGTGCCTCAGGGCTAAGATAAAGGACATCCATACAGGACAGAGACCCTGTTCTAAGACCAGTTGTTCTCGATTTCTGGAAAAGCAATGAATCATGGTGACTCATGGTGATTCATGAATGCACCTATGCAGAAGATGCTATATGACCCCGGCTTCATTATCATGGCATTATAATAAATTAACATTGTGTGACCCCCTTCTCCAGGGGCCAATCAAGGAAAATCATGGGAGACCACATGCACAATAGCTTTCAAGTAATACAACTACTTGTACATGCGTAATAAAAGCTCGCCAAAACTAGCCAGGAAGGCTCCGCCCTATAAGAATAGAATCCCTCCAGCTCCTGACGTCGATCTCTGCTTGAAGTTGGCCTGCTCCCATGTTCTGTGGAGTGTACTCGCGTAATAAATCTGCTCTCTCTCTTTCTGCTATAAACTCTGTGTGTTCGGTTCAATTCTTTGTCCGCAATCACCACGAACCTGGTTACCTATGTCCACCTGTGACAAGGTCACCCCAATAAATTTAATTTTTTAAAAAAAACAGTAAACTTGAGAAAACAAAATGAAAAAAAAAAAAGTAAAGCTATCTCAACTGTTTAAATCCTTTTAAAAGAACATCCCACATGGTTCTCAGTCTTCATGGGAAAAGAAACTCAAAATGGCTCAAGTTTGTTCTATATTTTTCTCATCCATCACTGTCCACAATTCTCCTTAGAAGTCATCTTTTTTCACCCATTATACTTCCCTCACACATTGCAGAACTATTCAGGACACTATCTCAAATTGAAAATTTTTCTGAGTGTACTCCCTCTCCAGTCTCCCAATTAGGAATCATGAAAGTCCAAATCACAATCCATCCGGCAACGAACAACCCTCCATATGGCAGAGTGAGTGAATAAAGCAGGTAGGAGGAGGGGAACAAGCTTGGAACATTGTATAACAACAGTATGCATATGTTCACCAAGACAAAGTTAACTTTTTCAGGGAGATAATTCCTTCACATACTTCAATTCCTTTTCACACTTTCTTCTTCATCTTAAAATTGCAAAAGAAGCAGTTTAATAGAAATAAAATTAATTTTCAATTCTAATGCACTGGAATTTAAGAGTTACCAGTGAGAGGGACTAGACGGCCCAGGTGATTACCCTGTAGCAACCCCTGGACCTACAAAGCACAGCTGAAAACCACTGGTTAAACACACACACAGATGGTATCAGAAAACCTAGGCAACTTCACTTACTAGTTGTGAAGTTTTATACAAGCTTTTAAACTAAAATTTTGTTTTACTTTTATAAAATGGGGATAGGATACTATTAGAACCTATAATATTGCTTGATACTAAAGTACAAAAATATTAAGCAAGTCTGAATCTAATTTCAAACTATCCAATCTCCAACCAACTATTAAGGTAAAGTCTTTCTCAATGTTAAAACAAAAACACGGACACATCACACTGTGCATTCGACATATAATGAATGTCGCCCTGACCAGTGTGGTTCAATTGATTGGGTATCATCCCACGAAGCAAAAGGTCACCAGTTAAGATTCTCAATCAGGATACATGCCTAGGTTGTGAGTTCAGTCCTAGGTGGAGGGGTACAAGGGGCAGCCAATTGATGTTTCTCTCCTCCTCTTTCTCCCTTCTCTCCCTCTCTCTAAAAAATACAGTTTAAAAACAATAAAACAATGACTTTAAAAAAAAGAAAAATAATCAATGTGGCCGTCTAACCATGTGGCTCAGCTGTTTGGGGAATCATTCTATAATGGGATAGGCCAAACCTAAGATCCCTGGAAAGCAGGGGATTCCCCCATATCCAGCATGGAGGCTGTTCTCCCTCTTGCCAGGAAAGAGCAGCCAAGGCTGCAAATTAAAAGCACCCTGCCTTCTCCAAGGCAGGGAGGAGCCAACTGAGCTGAAGGCACAGTGCTTAAGGCACACTGCATAACAAAGGCAGCTACCAACTATAAATGAGCCAGTGTGTTACCCTGACAACCAAGCAGTGTGCTTTCCCAACAGGGAGAAGCTGCAAGAGGAGACTAGACTGCCTTTTACTTGGCAGGAGGTGGGGCAAAGGCAAACACAGCCAACAAGAGCCTCCACTGGTTGGAAAGCTGGACACTCCCACTGGCTTCCAGAGTGAGAGGACTTTTAAAACAGGAGGTGGGGAAAAGCTCACTCTCTTGGCTCTTGGTCATAGATGCCCTTGGATCCTCTGGGTCTCTGGCCCTGTCTCTGCACATGGACAGGAGTACTCATGGTTCCAGCAGATGCCAGGCCCACCAGGGGCTTAGGCCCCACATGGTTGGAAGCCCAGCCCCTGGGACACTATGATCCAGTGCAGCAGGGCACATGGAGATTGAGAGCAACACACTCCAAATCTTGAAAGAGAGAGCTCCTGCAAGAAGATGGCAACTCTGAAACCCACAAGTGCACATTCCAGTGAGAGCCAGCTTAAGCTCCCAGAGGACAGATTAAAAAGATAAAAACTTCTGGGCGTGGTTTTGGCTTTTAATCTTTTGAGGAGCAAGAGAAGTTCTGGGTCTCAGGGGAGAAAAGGGTTCAGAGTAGAAGAGTTCTCAGAGCCCCCCAAAGTGGAACCTTGTTAATAAAAACCTGTTTTGTTCAACACAAATATTCGGGTCATGTATCACAGCAACAAGCAGCTGAACTGCATTCTGCATGGTAACTTTTGCACCAAAAGGTTGCAAATCCCTGGTCTGGGCACATACCTAGGTTGAGAGTTTGATCCCTGGTCAGTGCACATACCAATCTACGTTGCTCTCTCACACTGATGCTTGTGTATGTGTCTCTTCCCAACCTGCCCCCCACCCCAAAATCACACTCTACAAAAATCAGTAAACATGTCCTTGGGTGAGGATATTTTTTTAAAACACAAATATAATAAATGTAGAACCCGGAAGACATTTTAAGTGAATTAAGCCAGACACAGAAAGAAAAAAAAGTTGCATGATCTCACTTATACATGGAATTTAAAGAAGTAGAACACACAGAAAAAGAGTAAAAGATGGTTACCAGGGGTGGAGAAGTGTGGAACATGGAAAATCTAAAAAAGTCTGAACACACAGAAGCAGAGTAGAAGGTGGTTACCAGAATCAGGGGGGTGGGACAAAGAGAAAGATGTTGTACAAAGGCAACAAAGTCAAGTCTAGATATCTAATGTACAGCATGACCAGTTAATACTATACCGAATACAGCAAATTTGCTAAGAAAA
This sequence comes from Desmodus rotundus, assembly GCF_022682495.2. Taxonomy (NCBI): domain Eukaryota; kingdom Metazoa; phylum Chordata; class Mammalia; order Chiroptera; family Phyllostomidae; genus Desmodus; species Desmodus rotundus. The sequence continues at coordinate 145,975,890 of NC_071390.1, forward strand.
TAAGTTTCAGGTGGTCTCATCACTAGAAAAAAAGGTAACTATGTAAGAAGATATGTTAATTAGTTTATAGTTATTTCACTATGTAATATATATCAAATCATGATATTGTACACATGAAATATATACAATTTTTATTTTTTAAAAAATTTTAAAAAGACAATAAATGTGGATTATGTTTAAATCTCTAGTTTTGCCACTAGCAATAATAGCATTTTGGACGACTCCTCAAAGCCAATCTAATAAGCATTAAGGTTCTGAAAGCTTGAAACTCTGCAATTCCAAAGTAAATATGCCATAAAGGCTAAAATTCACTTGAAAGAAGAAAGCAGATGTTACAGATGTGGATATCAATAGGACAAACTAAAGAGAGAAAATCAAGGACAAAATCTAATAAATGAAATGAAGATCATGCTTAATGATTCAGCAGTACCTGAAGTAGAGTGATAAAGTAAAAAAAGAATGTATATGAGATGAATTTGGAAGTATGGATAGAACGAACATGTTTAGGGGGATCACCTTTTAGACATGAGTGTATTCCTTAAGACCTTATACACAACTCAAAGCTCACAAAATCCAAGAACTAAGTTTAATACAGGACAGTGTTTCTGTTTAGTGCCCAAACATCAAATGACAATGAAATAAGTAGTTTAACAACTTTTTTGTCCAATTTTGAAATTATGCAGAGTTCATAATTTTTTTAATTGAAATATTCATAGTTTTAAAATAATTTTGATTGTTACTAATAATTTGCATTGCAATTTTAGCACATAAAAGGAACTGTACTGCATGGGCTGGTAACAAAATATAACTGCAGCAGTCTAATGCAGAACAAATAAGGCCTTTGAATTTGGGTAATATAAGAGGCAGAACCCAAAGCTAAAGTAACAAACCTAAAAAACTGTTTTGACAGATTCTATATAACAAGTACAAATAATATAAAGAGTTGTGAACAAGAATCACGACAATAGGGTACATAAGATAATCAAAAATAAAATCATACACTCTATCCCCATCCAATTATAAAGAAATAAAGAAATAAGGAAACAATAAAATTGGAGTTTGAAAGAATAACCTGAAAAAAGATAATTATGTGGCCTTCAAAGCTAGGTACAAACACACCCCCACCTACTCATGACCCCACTTCCATCCAATGTAGTATCTGATGTCAAATCTTCTCAAAATGATCTACAATGCTTCCAGATAAAAACTTCAACAGGATTTTTCATAGTTTCAAAATATACTTGGAAGGGCAAAAGGGAAAGAATGGCCTAGATATGGATAAAAAGAAATTAGACAGGGGAGGGGGTCTTGCCCACTGACATTTATTATAAAGCCATAATAAGTAAGACAGCAGGGTTCTTACGCAGGTTAAATAAATGGATCAATTCAACAGAAGAGAGACCTCAAACAAACTTGGTATCTTACAGTGATGGCACAGCATGAAAAAATGCATTATTTAAAAAGGGTGACTAGTTTGCCACTCTGAAAACGGATCCCTAACACCATAGGGGAAAAAACAATTTGAGAACCATTAAATGTAAATGCAAATAAGTGACATGTTCATAACCGAAATATTACAGATTAATGAGAATAAGTGAACTACTATGAATGAACTATGTACGAAATAGATAAACCTTACATAATGCTGAATGAAAAAAAAGTAAGCCACACCAGACTATATTCACCACAAATCTATTTTTATGAAACCCAAATACAAACAAGATTAAACAACAATTACTTAGGGATACACATATATGTGATAAAACTTTTTAAAAGGGAAAGGAAATAAACACTCCCTTGGGGGTATTGAACTGATAATTTTCTAGCTAACTTTGGTGGTGGATTCACAGATGTTAGTTTTATTATTACAAATTTTATTGCATACATTATATTTATTCTTTTGAATGTATTATGTGTAAAATAATTTTTCAAAGGTCTCCAATTGCACACAAAGTACAAACAAAGCACAGAGAAAAAAAATAATTAATACTCCTGGAGCAACATCAAAAGATTCCAACCAAAAAGAAACCTCATTTTAGCCAGCCGTATTTGGCATGCCAAAAAGAAGAAAAGGGGCAGAGAAAGTCAAGCAAAGGGAACAGCATAAACAGAGCCACAGAGGCATGAAAATACACCACCTGCTCAGAGACTAGAGAAAATTTAAAATAGCATGAATAAAAATAAATTGAACTCTACTCTTAAGAGTTATTAAAGAAAGGCAAAGGAAACTGAAAAACCAAATTTCATAATTTCTTAAGGACCAAGCAGCCCTTTATGATATGAGCTTAGGAATTGAATAGACAAAATAAATTTTGTGGAACGCAAACGTTCTGAAGGAATGACTAAAATATTCCAAATGATTCTATTTAGAAAGAAAAATATTTTTAAAACAAATGTTAAAATAAAAAGTTAAATTTCATAAATATACAAGATTTTCAAGTTATCTTTTAAGGTATGATTATTTACAACTATTGTACAGAAATGTGATTTTAATTAATTTATCTTTCCTTTCTCTTACCAGTTTGAAGAAAAAAATAAAACATTCTTCTATTAAAGATCCTCCAAAAAAATCCTATTATCAAAAGACAGAAAGGCAGGCAGGAAAGAAGTATGACATAGCAAAACTACTTAATAATGCACATATTTTCTATAACATCACATTGCAGGGCTGACTAGCCTTACGACTACCTCTGACAGTAGAGAGAGGTATAGGTTTCAAAGAACCTTCTTTGTAAGTTCAAAAGCATAATAAACGTTTGCTGAAAGAGTAACTACAGAAAATAAAAACCAAAATGCTCAGCCCTAAATAGAAAGAGGAGAGGAGTATGAAACGGGTAGAAAAAGTGTAAGAGTCCTGAGACAAGCCAAACAGAGAAAGCCTTCAGCCAAGAAAGAGACAATCTTTGTCTGTTACTGCTTATTTGGACCAAGCTCTGGAAATGGCCCTATGCCCAAAATTCTGAGTTACAGAGCTTTGTTCAATAAGCTTGAAACAAGGTCCCAATCAACTGTGAAGTTAACTTGATTCAGAATGACCTATATACACACTATAAAATAGTTCTATTTAGAAAAGATGAGCTTCAAAATAGGACTCTGGTGGAAAACATAATATAAAACACTTGCATCAGAATTATTCTGAAATACTTAATCCAGGGAAAAACTAGATCTGTCACTAATACTTTGGCCCATACTCAATTTTTTAGTAACACCCAATGACATTTTTCTGTCTCCTCTTGCTTAACAATATAAGACACACTTGTATTACTTGTATTATAAAACAATGTTAAAAGATAAAAGGATGAAGAATTTGTACATTGTAAGAAGTGAGCTATTCAGAGCAACAAATAAAATTTTTAATTCAGTTAGCATGCAAGTCTTCATTATCTCAGATAACTGTCAAACAATGAACACCCTTGACCCAATGAAAAAGCACTATGCACAACAGTTTAGTGGTAAACACTGAAAAAAACAGCATGTGGAATTCTGTGATATTAAGATTTAAAACTGGTCTAGTAATTGCCAGAGATATGGTGCCTTGGATAACTCTATTTACTCAGGAGAGTTTGAAAAGTACTGGGTGTAGTTCAGAGAAATACAAGGGATATGTCGACCAAAGCACTCTATAGAGTCCTTGCATTATCTTTACAAGTTGTTCTTGTTAACATTCCAACTCTCGAATTTCTTGGTTCAGAATAACTGCAACATACTAAGGTTGGCTTTGACATTTACTACAGATGCCATGCTGAGTCAGGTCATCGCACGATGTAAGGTAGTGAAATATTATGAAATAGTGCCTTTCCAACCTTCAGGTTCACTTCAAAAGGAGCTGGTGGCTTTCTGGATCCTTGGTAATTCATGATACCAGTCGAAGACATCGGTACCAGTAAGTGAGAAGAGACTTGCTGAGAGTAGAAGGAAGGATCTGCTTGGTGCTTTAATAAGCGGCACTTAATCTGAGTGGAGTCCTGCAGGACTTCTACTGGGTTCCTTACCAGCTACATAAGTGGTACTCCAGGGGGCCCATAAATTGGCACTTGCTCCCCAACCTGAGGATCAGAGCACCGGTCATATGCAAGCATATTCCTTGTTAAGTTCAAGGGCTGGCACACAAGCTCCAGGTGTGGAATGTGCTCCCATTTGTGTAACATTTTATAAATCCATCTGAGTAGATCATATTTACTTCCTTGAGAAGGAGCACTAAAAATCTTTTTTAAAATAAGTATTTTTTTTAATTGATTGAGAGAGAAACATCAATTTGTTGTTCCATTTATGTATGCAATGTATGCATTTATTGGTTATTTCTTGTATGTGCCCTGATCAGGGATCAAATCCGCAACCTTGGCATAGTGGACAACACTAACCAACTGAGCTATCTGGCCAGGGCTTAAAAAACCTCCTTTTAAAAAATCATTTGTGTGTTTTCCTTGAACTGTCTGTATCAAGACGTGTTACTTAGAGATACCCATTCACTTTATAATTTTGACTAAGAAATATTTTGTAAATATACTTTTCAAACAAGTGAGTAAAATGTGCAATGAATTTTATACAAATTATTTTCAAGTTGGTTGGTATATTTCCTCTAGGGTTTTGTTCAACTCAGAGTACAGTAACTCTGATCAAACTATGCAACAGTAGTAATCCTCTGTAGCATTTTGAAACATTATTTTCTAAAAACACTGTCTTGCTTTAGTGTTAATGGGGCATTGTGAGGAACTGTGCAAAGACATTTTTGTTACAAACCTGTAGACCTGTTGCAATACTTTAAAAAACTTTTATTCCATTTTTGCTTGTTTTCTACACACATTGCTATTGCTTCTAAATATGCTTAAAATGCCCTGGCCAGTATGGCTCAGTTGGTTGGAGTGTTGTCATGTTAAACCAAAAGGTCATGGATTAGATACCTGGTCAAGAAACAAGGCTGGGATGCAGGCTCAGTCCCCAGTCGGGGCACATACGAGAGAGAACTGATAGGTGTTCTCTCTGGCATCGATGTTTCTCTCCCTCTCTCTCTCCCTCCTTTTCCCCTCTCCCTAAAAATCAATAAGCATGTCCTTAAGTGAGGATTTTATAAGTAAGTAAGTAAATAAATAAATAAATAAGCAAGCTTAAAATATTTTCTTTCCTCATGTACTGTACATTAATCTTATTTGCCATCATTTTGAACACAAAAATGTATATTTAAAATACCTGTCCAATGGTATAAAATGAAAAAGGAATTATGTAATCACCGCATTGTTTTTTAAACTAAAAATCATTTTGTTTTAAATAATGAAAACCATATTAAAATTAGATAATGTGATAATATATCTAATTGAATAAAATATGAAATATGCAAAAAGGAATGTAAGACACACTATAGAACACTCCATATGGTAACTATACATCAATCTCAAAAAAAATGTTGTGCTTAATTTAATGATAATAACCATTTTTTATCCAAACTAGGTTCTAAGGCAAATATGAACTTTTAAGAGAACGTAAAATCCCAATTTATCTTCTAAGTATCAGGTCACGAGTTGTACTTATTCCCCAATCTACTACTCCTTTCTAAGAATTAACTTTGGCTTTAGTATTTTATGAGTGTCTCTCCCTTTCTGAAAAGATAATGTATTTAAAATTTGGTCAAAATGTCAGGCATCATACTCTAATGACTAAGAGCACAGGCTCAGGAACCAGACTGCAGAGATTTCAAAGACTACCATTTGCTAGCTGTGAGACCCTGGACGAGTTACTTAACCATTCTATGCCCTCACTTGTCTTACCATACAGGTGAGATTTTAAAAGAAAAAATTATGTCAACCCGACATCATTATTATGAAAATTAAATGAGTTAATATATATAAAAGATTTTTAACAGTGCCTTGCATGCAGGAAAATAGCAGCTTTTTATTATATTATTATATTATTCTCTGTTCCCCAATCTATATTCAAGTGTTTAAGTCTGAGTTTACTAAATGATAGTAAGCCAGTTAAAGCTTATAGCCAATAATAAATACAACTCATATAAGCAATCTCAGAAATTAAGAATTGTTACTTAATTCATTTAAGATGTCATAACTATATTAACATGAAACAAGGAGTAGAAATCAATGTTGTCAGAAAAAAAGAGAGTCGGTCCAACACTTGGAAAGGATTTGGACTGTACTCAAAAGTAGCCCTTTCTGAGCCTCATTTCTTTCACATTTATTATAGGAGTATTTTTTGGTCCTATAATTCTTCTAATAAGTAATGACCACATTTGGGGATATTAACTAACCAGAAGAGAAGCTAGAGCCCTACAGACTGCCAGGCAATTTACCCTGAAATAAAAATATGGGGAGGGGGGCCAAATAGGTGAAGGGGATTGAGATGTACAAACTTGCAGTTACAAAGTAAATAAATCACGGAGATAAAATGTACAGCACAGGGAATATAATTAAGAAACCTGCAGTAACTTTACATGCTGACATATTATGACTACACTTACCGTGATGATCAGTTTGTAAGGGATATAATTGTCAAATCACTACATTGTACACCTGAAGCTAATACAGTATTGTAAACTGTGTTTCAATAAAATTTTTTAAAGTAAAAAAAAAAACCTTTCTTGAGAGGTTCAGAGTTTGGAAATGACAGGTTTTACAGACTACAAAAGTGAGAAAAAGATCAATATATGAACGAAATACCACCTGACACCCACTAAGATGGAGGGGAGGGGAGGGGAGGGGGGAGGGGAGGGGAGGGGAGGGGAGGGGAGGGGAGGGGAGGGGAGGGGGGAAGGGAGGGAGGGAGGGAATTTGCAAGGCTGTGGAGAAACTGATACCCTCAGAGACTGCTGGTAGAAATGCAAAATGGTACAGCTGCTTGGGAAAATAATGCACAGTTCCTTCAGTGGTTAAACACAGAGCCATCATGTGATCCTAAGTACATAACTGAAAATATATGTCCACATAGAAATCTACACACAAAGGTTTATAGCATCATTACTGATAATAGCTAAAAAGTGGAAACAACACAAATGTCTATTAATTGATAAACAGAGAAGTAAAATGTGATATATCAATAGAAAAGATCTGGCAATAAAGGTGAGAATACTGCTGCATTCTAAATCATGGATGAACCTTGAAAACCTCATGCTAAGTGACAGAAACCATCACAAAGGACCATATATTGCATTAATATGAAATATCCAGAACAGACAAATCCATAGAGGCCAAAAGTTGATTACTAGTTGCTTAGGGCAGGGTGGAGAAAAGATGTAAGGATTGAGGATTAAGAGAAAAGGCATACATGAGGTTTCTTTTGGGGGTAATGATAACGTTTTAAAGTTGTTTATGGTGGCAGATGCATAAACTCTGTGAATAGACAAAAAGCCATTGAATTGTACACTTTAAGTCAGAGAATTATATGGTATGTGAACTTACCCCAATAAAACTGCCTTTTTAAAAAAGAGGAACAGAGCTACAAGTTGCAGAATTATTGTCTAGATACTAAACAGTGGAGTTCCCTCCCAGTCCTTCCACTCACCATGTTCTCAAAAGGCCAGCATTCCCTCATAAACACGTTCTCATGAAAGAAATCAGAACACTCTCCACTACAGAAATAGAATGGCAAAATAAAGACTCCTACCTATTAAAAATTTGGGATCACTAAATTATTTGAGGCAACAATTCGTAACAACATGGAGAGGTGGCATCTAAAACAAAATAGAAATTAAAAACCTTAAAAAAAAGATTTTGCAGAGACTAAATACTTTTTAAAAAACATATGCAGAATAATGAAAAGATAAATGATCAATAAATAAGAACTCAGCTTCTGAAAAGTAGGAACAAGAAAACTTAGTAAGTCTCCCAAAAGATAGAAACTAAGAAGGTAAACAGCACTAAAATATTAATATTAAAGGCCCAATATCTGAATAAAACACCTAGAAAAAAAGAACAGAGAATATAGTAGAAAATAAATTATCCAACAAATAACACTATATACCAAAAATATAGTAGTATAAAACCAGACTGAAAGGGCCAAACAATGTACTTTTAAAAGACAAGTAACAAGTTATATTCCCGTGAAATTTCAAAATACTGCAGCTCAAGAAAATTCCAAAGGTCTTCAGACAGAAAAAGACAAGTTGCACACAAAGGATCAAGAATCAGAGACATATATCAGACATCTCAATGACAATACTGGAAGCCAGAAGAAATGACTATTGTCTTTAAAGATCTGAGGAAAAATAATAGGCTAAAAGTAAAGGCAATACAGAATGCTGGTAACAAGCAGATTCTAAACCAGACTGCCTGATTCAAATAATGTCATACAATAGCTGTATGATCCTGACAAGTCACATAACCTCTTGGTGGATTAGTTTCTTCATCTGTAAGATGGGGTTGTCTGAGGATGAATTAATTCGCAGGTATTCACACATGTGAAAAGCCTTATACACACTACTCACTATGTAAGTGCTCTATACAGCAAGACTAGTTACAGAAAGAGGTGATACAGAACTTGGCTTTTCATTATAATCCCTTAGGTAGTATCATCTGACTGGCTTTTAACCACATTCACATATTATCAAAGGGAGGAAGGAAATTATGAAATGATGCTCAATGGTAACATCTGGGTACAGAATAATATCTGCATGCCTTTAGCTCAAATAAGACAGACAGAAAAACAGAAAATAAAAATTTTACTTGAAAGAGGACCACCTGGCCAGACAATAAAGAAGGAAGGCAGGATGTGGTTAAGAGATTCTTTGTCTGGATGAACAGCGGAATCAAGGTAAACCAAACAGGCTGGGTCAGATTACAGAGAAAAGATTTTTTGATAAGAGTAAAAGAGAGTGTTCAAATACAGAAAAAGATTTTAATCACAGTTAACCGACAAGATTTTTCAAAGATGAGATTCCTTGAGGGTTTTTTTTAATTGAAGCTAAATAAAAAGCATGTTAGAGAACTTTCAGTCAAGATGGAGGTATAGGTAAACATGGCTAGTCACCTCTTACAACCAAATAAAAATTACAACTTTTTGTAATCACAGAACTACCACTAAAAACCATCAGAAATTAAACTGAACGGAAGTCTGACATCTATGAAATTGAAGAAACCACATCCATGAAGACTGGTAGGGACGAGCTGGTTCCACACCCACATGTGGTGGATAAAATTTCAGGAGGGATATCTCAAGAGCAAGGGGTCCCCAAACCACACCAGTTCCCCCAACCCTGGGTTCCACTGCCACATAGATAAGGCCCCATAACTTTTGGCTACAAAAACCAGCAGGGACTAAGTCAGTGGAAGACACTGCTGGATTCCCAAGCCTTTCCTCTTAAAGGACCAGCCCACGAATTTACTCAGACTCATTACCTCTGAGCTCCAGCACCAGGGTAACAGCTTGAAAGATACCAGTGGCATACAGGGAGGAACTGAAGTGTCTGGCATCAGGGTGAGAGCTGGGAGACACCTTTCTCCCAGACAGAACAGTGTGCAGAAGCCAATGTTCCTTTTCTGAACCCTCGAACAGAACCAGCAGGCAGGTGCCATATCTGAAACTCAATCAACCTGGCTAACATTGTTTGCCCTGCCCTGGTGATTCCCTGAGGCTCCACCCCAACCAACTTACAGACCCATCAAAACTGTTAACAGTGGCTTTTCCGTATGAATGCTTGTCTTGGCTCAAGCTTCAGATCTTCCCAAATCCTCTCAAACAAGTAACAGCCAACCTCAGCAAGCCCCCAGACCCCGAGCCACTTGCTAAGTGGTCCCAGGCCCAGCACTAGCAGCAGCCAGCCTAGGTTCACAGCTTGGTTCACCTGGGAACCTCCAAGCCCAGCACAAGTAGCAGCCATCTCAGATTGCTCCATAATTCAGGTAGGTTGGCCTTGGGCAGAACACTGGTGGGAGCTAGCCGTGGCCTGCACCACTTGGAAAACCTCAGAGCCTGCGCAACCAATGGACAGCTACAGACCACATCAGAGCACCCCCACTCTGCCCTGTATAGCTGATCCTCCACAGAGGGTAGAGGTTGGTGGTCAATGGTCACAGCCAGTCCTTGCAGCTGACTGGCCTGGGTAAATTCTTCCCATTCACCTGCCAACAGCATCAAGGCTCAATTATAAAAGGAGGGTGTACACAGCCTACACAAAGGGCACACCTTGAATACCCAGCTTGGGGGATGAGGAGGCTGTGCCACTGGACCCCTACAGGATACCTAGTACATTACGTCATGCTACCAAGACAGGGAGTCATAGCAGCTTTACCTTATACACAGAAATAAACACAGAGCAGCTGACAAAATGAGGAGCCATAGAACATGACCCAAAGGAAAGAAGAAAACTCCAAAAAAGAACTAAACAAAATGAAGATAAGCAATCTATCAGATGCAGAGTTCAAAACACTGGTTATAAGGATGCTCAAGGAATTTAGTGAAGACCTCAACAGGATAAAAAAGATTCAGTCAGAAATGAAGGATTCACTAATTAAAATAAAGAACAAGTAGGGAATCAACAGTAAAGTGGATGAAGCCAAGAATAAAATCACTAATTTGGAACATAAGGAACCAAAAAACAACCAACAAGAACAACGAGAAAAAAAGAATAAAAAAATAAAAAAACGAGGACAGTGTAAGGAGCTCCTAGGACAACTTCAAGAATTCAAGCATTCCCATCTTGGGGGGCCAGAAGAAGAGAAAAAGCAAGAAACAGGAAATCTGTTTGAAAAAATAATGAAAGAAAAGTTCCCTAATTTGGTTAAGGGAATAGACATACCAGTCCAGGAGGCAGAGTGAGTCCCAAACAAGACCGGAAGTGGCCCACACCAAGTCACATCATAATTAAAATGCCAAAGGTTAAAGACAAAGACAGAATCTTAAAAGCAGCAAGAGAAAAGAAGTTAGTGACCTACAGGGGAGTTCCCATAAGACTGTCAAGTGATTTCTCAAAAGAAACTTTGCAGGCTAGAAGGAATTGGCAAGAAATATCCAAAGTCATGAAAAGCAGTGACCTACAGTCAAGATTACTCTACCCAGCAAAGCTATTATCTGGAATTGAAAGGCAGGTAAAGAGCTTCCCAGACAAGAAAAAAAACTAAAGGAGTTCATCATCACCCAAACCATTATTATATGAAATGTTAAAGGAACTTACTTAAGAAAAAGATCAAAACTATGAACAATAAAATAGCAAAAAAATACATATCTATCAACAACTGAATCTAAAAAACAAACTATTCAAACAAGAAGAACAGAGGCAGAACATGGATATGGACAGCATTTTGATGGTTGCCAGATGGGAGGGAGGTTTGAGGGAGTAGATTAAGAGGTGAGGGTATTAAGTAGTACAAATAGGTAGTTACATATAAACCATGGGGATGTAAAGTACAGAATAGGAAATGGAGTAGCCAAAGAACTTATATGCGAGACCCATGGACATGAATGACGGTATGAGCTCTGCCTGAGGAAGTGGACAGTTTTGGATAAAGAGGGGCAAAGGGGTAAAACTGGGACAGCTGTAATAGCATAATTAATAAAATATAATGTAATAAGTAATTTAATTAAAGCATTTTAAAGTATAATAGAAAAAAGTGTCAGAGTTTATGTCTTATTAAAACTCCTCAGCACTCTGCTGATGTAAGGAATGCTAACTGGAGCAATACGGTAAATTAGATAACCTGAAAACTGCCCCACTGCAAACTACCTCAACACGCTTGGTAGACTGCAATAGCCATCTTCTCAAAATTTATAGTCCAATATTAAAGACAGTAAAGAAAATTTAGGGAAAGTAGGAAGAAGAGAAAACTAAAACCCAGAGCACAGAAAATTAAACAAAACATAAAAGAAGCTACTCTGTAGAGGCTTGGACCTCTATACCAAATGGGAACAAAATATAAGGCCTCAGCTTGCTGAAAGTGGGAATGTAGAACTCACATGCAGGTGATTAAGAATCTTGAGATGGAAGGATTATCTGAGATTACTGAGGTGGGCTCATGTAATTATAAGCCTTTATAAGAGAAAGAAGGCAGCAATTAGGGCTGATCAGAATGATGTCATTTCTGGCTTGGGAATGGAGGAAGAGGCCACCAGCCAAAAAATGTAGGAGGCCTCTAGAAGACAGCCCTACCTACATCTTAATTTTGGCTCAGGGAAACCCACTTCAGACTTCTGACTTCAGAACTATAAGCTAATAAAGTTGTGGTTTTTCAGCCACTAAATTTGTGGTAATTTGTTATAGTAGCTATAGGAAACTAATACACACACACACACACACATACATGCATGCATACCCAGACACATGGGGGTAGAAGGAGAAGCAGCACCTGTCCTAGAAAGTGTAACATGTTTACATGAAGTTTTCAGGTTCAAAACTCTCAGTACTCCTGGATTGAAGGTTGTCCCTAGTACTATATACCTGGCAAAACAAAACTGTCTGGGAATATATTGATACCATCAGTTCATCTTATCAATGGTATTCTCTTTAGGCTGCAGAGAGATCTCAGAGATGAGATCTTAAGATGAGCTCACAATCAAAATTTATAAAACAAATAAGGAAACAACTGACCGTAAGCAAGAAGCAGCATACATACACATGCAGACACACAGAATAAGGCCTCCAAAGAATGTTAATTCAAAACAAAGTTAATTCAGAAGAAAGAAAAAAGAAAAAAAAGAAAAGAAAAGAAAAGAAAAATAGAACAAATGACAAAAGGTACAATATACTGGTGGTTCATTTGAATCCAAATATACCAATAACTACATTAAGTGTAAATGCAGTAACTATTCCAATTAAAGGAAATATCACAGTTTTCTTAAATTCAGTTATGCCTAGAAGAGACAAATCTTTAAACACAGAAAAAAGTTAAAAGTAAAAAAATGGAAACAATATATTTTATATATTAACATGCAGCATATAATGCTGTCTTATTTTAAAATACTTTTAAATGAATATAAATACTCAATGAAGGTTTAATAATTTACACTTTGCTCTTCAAAAAGAACAAACCAAAAGCATTAAAGAAGCTACTTACATGCCAAGCCTGGGATTGGGGGGTAGAGGGGTACAGTTATAGAAAAAATGAACTCATGCAAGTGAACATAAAACTGCAGGTGGCTGGAAAGGAACCAATACAAAGGGAAGAAAACATCTAAAAATAAACTTAGAAAAGTGATTCTGACTTCCTTCATTTGGATTCTCAAATTATTTCACAGATAAAACTAAGAGCTAAAAATGTATACAATTTGTTTTCAACCAAACAGATTTTAGAAATAAGATCTGCCATAATTAAATATACTTATTTATGGCTTCCAGCCAAGATGGAGGCGTAGGTAGACACACTGCACCTCCTCGCACAACCAAAATAAGGACAACAACAATTTAAAAACAAAAAACAACCACAACTGACAGAAAATTGAAGTGCATGGAAGTCTGACAACCAAGGAGATAAAAAAGAAACATTCATCCACACCAGTAGGAGGGGTGGAGACCAGCAGTCGGGAGCAGAGAGGACTCCTGGCAAGGCGGCGGCTGGCGGACCCAGCGAGGTGGCGGGTTGTGGAAAAGACAGGCAGTGCGACAGCTAGCAGATGAGACCCCACAGTCGCGCACAGATAAACCTGGAGGAACGATGGGGGAGAGAAGCAGACTGCACAACCCAGGGCTCCAGCGCGGGAAATAAAGCCTCAAACCTCTGATTGAAAATACCCGTGGGGGTTGAGGCAGCAGTGGGAAAGACTCCCAGCCTCACAGGAGAGTTCATTGGAGAGACCCACAGGGGCCTGGAGTGTGCGCGGGCCCACCCACTCGGGAATCAGCACTAGAGGGGCCCAGTTTGATTGTGGGTGGTGGAGGGAGTGACTGAAATCCAGCAGAGTGGAGCAAGCACCATTGCTCCCTCTCGGCCCCTCCCCCACATACAGCGTCACAGCACAGCGACCAGCATTATCCTGCCCTGTGAACACCTAAGGCTCCGCCCCTTTATGTAACAGGCACGCCAAGAAAAAAAAAAATGGCCCAAAAGAAAGAACAGATCAAAGCTCCAGAAAAAATACAACTAAGCAATGAAGAGATAGCCAGCCTATCAGATGCACAGTTCAAAACACTGGTAATCAGGAGGCTTACAAAATTGGTTGAATTTGGTTGCAAATTAGATGAAAAAATGAAGGCTATGTTAAGAGAAACAAAGGAAAATGTACAGGGAACCAACAGTGATGCAAAGGAAACTGGGACTCAAATCAACAGTGTGGACCAGAAGGAAAAAAGAAACATCCAACCAGAAAAGAATGAAGAAACAAGAATTCAAAAACAATGAGGAGAGGCTTAGGAACCTCCAGGACATCTTTAAATGTTCCAACATCCGAATTATAGGGGTGCCAGAAGGAGGAGAGGAACAACAAAAAACTGAAAATTTATTTGAACAAATAATGAAGGAGAACTCCCCTCATCTGGCAAAGGAAATAGACTTCCTGGAAGTCCAGGAAGCTCAGAGTCTCCCAAAGAAGCTGGACCCAAGGAGGAACACACCAAGGCACATCATAATTACATTACCCAAGATGAAAGAGAAGGAGAGAATCTTAGAAGCAGCAAGAGAAAAGGACACAGTTACCTACAAAGGACTTCCCATAAGACTGTCAGCTGATTTCTCAAAAGAGACCTTACAGGCAAGAAGGGGCTGGCAAGAAGTATTCAAAGTCATGAAAGGCAAGGGTCTACATCCAAGATGACTGTATCCAGAAAAGCTATCATTTAGAATGGAAGGGCAGATAAAGTGCTTCTCAGATAAGGTGAAGTTCAAAGAGTTCATCAACACCAAGCCCTTATTATATGAAATGTTAAAGGGACTTATCTAAGAAAAAGAAGATAAAAAATATAAACAGCAAAAATGACAGCAAACTCACAGTTATTAACAACCATACCTAAAACAAAAACAAAAGAAAACTAAGCCAACAACTAGAACAGGAACAGAACCACAGAAATGTAGATCACATGGAGGGTTATCAGTAGGGAAGTGGGAGGGGGAGAGAGGGGGGAAAGGTACAGAGAATAAATAGCATAAATAATAGGTGGAAAATAGACAGGGGGAGGGTAAGAATAGTGTAGGAAATGTAGAAGCCAAAGAACTTATAAGTATGACCCATGGACATGAACTAAATGGGGGGAATGTGGGAGGGAGGGGGTGTGCAGGATGGAGTGGAGTGAAGGGGGGATATGAGACAACTGTAATAGCATAATCAATAAATATATTAAAAATATATATATACTCATTTATGTCATGACTTCTCAAGTGCCACTTGTAATCCAAACCAAAGAATTTTTAAATCATTAATGATCTGAATAACAAAATATAGCAAAATAAATTACTTCTGATTAGTTGAAATAAAAATTCCTATGACAATAAATTTTTTGGTCTCTTACAAAGTACTTTTAGGGATGTTGTGCCTTGAGGTACATGGCAGGTTCTTTACAGATTACCTCTATCTTTATTTAGAGATTATGATGAATTTACAATCCCCAAAACTTGAAACACTTAGAAAAAGACTTAAAATGTAAACAAAAGACAAGGTTCTTTCAAAAATGAAGACCATGGGGATGATTTTTAAATAGGAATCTATTATTACCTCCAAAGTCATCTTTATCACCAAATCATAAGGAAACATTAAACATACCAACACTGACAGACATTCTACAAATTAACTGGCCTATAATTTACAAGAGTACCAAGGTCAGGTAAAGTCAGGGAAAAACTGAGTATCTGTTGCAGATTGAAGAAAGCTAAGGAGACAAGGTAACTAAATGTTTCTGCACTGAATCCTTTTCCTATACAACACTTTTGGAAAACTGTCAAATTTAAACAAATTTTGAGGATTAGATGGTATCAATGTTAATTACCTGACTTTTTAAAATCCTCACCTGAGGACATTTTTTCATTGCCTTGCAGGGGTATTCAACCCACGATAGCTATAAATATGTCCCAACACAAAATCATAATTTACGTAAAACCTTTTTTTTTTTTCTCATCAGTTTTCATTGTGTATTTAATGTGGGGCCCAAGACAACCTTTCTTCCAGTGTGGCCCAGAGACACCAAAAGGTTGGGCACCCCTGATAAAGGAGAGAGAGGAATACGGGGAGGAAGGGAGGGAACAAGGAAAGAAGGAAGAGAGCATGGGGAAGAGAGAGAGAGGGAGGGACAGGGGGAGAGAGCGAGAGAGAAATATCAAAATGAGGGAAAACACTGATCAGTCACCTTCTTGTATATGCCCTGAATGGAGGTGGAACACACAACCTGGGCAGGTGCCCTACTGGAAATTGAACCCATGACCCTTTGGTTATGGGACAGTGCTCCAACCATCTGAGCCACACCAGCCAGAGCTAATTACCTGATTTTGATAAGTGTGTTATGCTTATGCAGTAGAATGTACTAGTGTCTAGAAAATACACACCAAAGTATTCAGGGATAATGAGGCATCGTAACAGCAAGTTATTCTCAAATGCTTCAAACAAAAAGTTCTGCGTCATGTACTTGCAACTTTTCTGTAAGTTTAAAATGGGCCCCTCCAAATGTTTTAAGTCAACCTTATTAGTCATAAAAATAAGAATAGGACTTATTTTTAGTTCACTGATTCAGAGGTATTTAGTGATCAATGTTCTAGGAAAAAACACAACTGAATAAAATTTCTCTTTCTTAAAAAGAGGATACACAGATTGTTTTTCATGAACTTAAATTAAAAAAGGATGGCCCCATTTGAAATAAATTGTGACAAATTTGAATGGCCCTAAATTCTCTGAATCGCACTCCTCTAAAGAGCTTCTTGACCTTCCACTCCAACGTTCTCCTTCTTATGTTTTGAATAAATGGATGTGTGCATGCTAGGCTGGGAATATAGCCATGATCACAGCAGATACCCATTGAAGGCAGATACTGAATGATAAGACAAACAACTATATAAGTATAATAATAAGTGCTATGAAGCAAAAGTATAGGGTGCTATAAAAACAGTTGATAAGAACCCTAATAATGTGTGTACAGGTGAGAGGCAGGACAAAAGGGGGGCATTAGGGAAAAACCATTCGTAAGTACAATTTATGGTTAAGACCTCAAGGATGAATGGGAGAGTTAGAGAGGTGATACATGTCTATAAGAATACATGCCAGGCCATGGCTGGTGTGGCTCAGTGGACTGAGTGCCAGCCTGAGAACCAAAGGGTCGCCGGTTCCATTCCCAGTCAGGGCACATGCCTAGTTTCGGGTCAGGTCCCGTTAGGAGCGTGCAAGAGGCAACCACAACTGACGTTTCTCTCCCACTCTTTAAAAAAAAGGAATATGCCCTGGCTGGTGTGGCTCAGTGGATTAAGTGCCAGCCTGTGATCCAAAGGGTCACTGGTTCGATTCCCAGTCAGGGCACATGTCTGGGTTGCGGACTAAGCCCCCAGTGGGGGGGTCACACAAGAGGCAACGACACACTGATGTATTGATATTTCTCTATCACTCTTCTCTATAAATAAGTAAAATCTTAAAAAAAAGAAAAAAAAAGAAAAGAATATATGCCAGGGCACTGCCATGGCAGAGAGCATTTATTAAATCCTAGAATTTAAAAGTCCTAAAGGATTAACAGTTAAGGGATGTAACTAAAAATAAAGGTAGACATCAGGCCTTTAAAGAGCCATAAATGCCATTTAAAAGATTTTAAGATTTTTTTCCCTTGCAGTCACTGATTTGCAAGCCTTTTTTGTTGTTCAACCTTAATTTCAAGTCAACTCTTACATAGAACCTCAATATAAAATATGAACAAAAGCAACACTGTCCTGCCTAAAGTGGAAGAAGGGTGCTTCAGAACTTTAGCTGAGCCTCCTATTTACTTATGTGAAGGCAAAGGCAAAAACAGACAGCTAGCTATTGAATAGAGAGAAAGCAGTATCAGAAATAATATATGGAGGGTCAATATTAATCAGACTTCTATTCAGAAACTGACAAAATATTTGAATTGAACTGATAAAAAATTTTATTTGTATAAAAGGAACTAAACCCAAAGGAATAGTGAGAGATATGGAAACACAATGGAAAGTACAGGAACTAGTGTTAGCAGCAGGAGCAGTATCTTTAAATCTCAAATAAAATGGGGCAGGAGAGACTATAGGAATTTGGAAGAAAAAATCACACAGAGGCCACCTTGAAGGGGGAGTAGTAACTTGTCTTGGGACATAGCCAACCCAAGGGAAGAAGCCAGGGAAATAAATATTCTTAGCTTACCTTCCTCACCACTTTTGATCTGCCTATGTCCCACACTGGCTGCACTCAATCTGAAGCCAGAAGTTAAAGATGCCCATTGAACAATCCACAGAGGTAAGCCTCCCAGAGCAAAGGCCAGGGAGGAGACAGTACATCAGGAAGATCAAAGAGAAGTAATCTGCCATGTAGAAGTATGCACAGAAGTACTAGGAAAGATCAAACCTGACCTTCTGGGACCAAGGAAAAGGCTTTCCTGAGCAGGAACAGTTAAGCTGAAGCCTAAAGAATGAGCAGAAGTTAGCCAGGCAGAGGAAATAGGGCAGACAGACATTCTAAACAAGGCGACCAGCCACTACAAAGGTACACTTCTAGAACAGTAAGTGAATTAGGATGTTTGAACCACAGAATATGAAGCAAGAAAGGCAATGGAATGAAGCTGGAGAGGCAAGGGTGTGACATGGTCCTGCTTGCATCAAAACCATGCTAACAATGTAGCCTTTATCCTGAAGGCAAACTTCAAAGATTAATACATCACCTGATAGAAGTGGGTGTGGCTTTTAATAAAAGTAATGGACACAGAGATTTTTTTTGTGTGTTTTTAAATATGTGTGATAAGTCAATTTTCTTATTTCTTGATTGAATAACTCTTGCCTGGTCATTTCACAAGAACTGCATGCCAGAGTGGGAGTATAGAGAAGAATGCAAATGTTGGTGATACATAAGTCCTAACCACTTTAGCCTTTTAAAAAAATTCTCCACATTCAGACTTTTTCAGGGAGCAGGCAGGGAAAGATACTGTTAGTGACCATATTAAGTCATCTATCTAAGATTCTGAACCAAATTACTGGTAATTCAAAATTTACACTAGAATACATTCATTGTGCTTTGAAATGGAGAACTTCCTTAAAACAACATTGATACCACTGTCCTATTTGCAAAGAATTTCAAATAGGACAGATTTTCAAAAGTACTACAATGATTATTCAAAGGTTTAAGGATCTACTCCTTGCCACGCCCCATGAGATAGGGATACAGTGATGCATAAAATAGATGAGGTTCCTGTCATCACTAAATGTACCTCTAATAGAAGGTACAGGCACTAAGTAAGTAAACATTACAAATTTGTTACGTGCTACAAATATAAGCAACAAGAATGACGTAAAAAAGAAACACGTTATTAGATTTAGAACAAACACATCATTGCTGTTCTTTGCAAAAGCGACATCCATGGAGTGGAAGAGACAAAGGCAAATCACAGTGGAGTGAGGAGGCATACATATGCTTGGAGGAAGAAGATGTCATAAGATGAGAGAGATTCAACAACGTGGGTTGTAAACTGTCAAGAGAGAAAAGATATCTCAAAGGGTATGGTAAAAAAAGCTTTTTTTTAAGATGGAAAAAAACAAACATGACTGCATGTCAACTGGAAGGAACAGGGCAAGAGAAGATGAATATAAGGAAAAGAATGGGTGATAGATATGATAACTAATAATGCCAACATCTTATTTTTAGGTGTTAGGTCAAATACTTTATGAGCAATTCTTTATTTTACCCCTAAGATTAGCACTAACATCCCAATTTTGTACCTGAGAAAACTAAACTCAAAGAAGTTAGGTAATGTAACAAACCCTTGGTGGCAGAACTAGGATTCAAACCCAGGTCTTTATGAGTCTAAAGCACACCATACCACACTGCCTTATTCATTCAACAAGTACTTGTCAAACCTCTTCTTAACTGCCAGTTACTATGTTTGGAGGATACAGAGATGAATGAAACATGCTCTTCTCAAGAGTGAGGAAGGGGAGACAAACATTTCTCAAGTCATTGATAAAAACAGGGACAAGTCAGATGGCAGAGCACAAAGACAGAGCCAGTAATTCTACCTTGAACTAATCAGTGAAGACTTCAGATGGTCCTCATGTTAAGCAGAACAAAAACAAGACAAAGTTAATTCCAAGACAAATAGATTACAAAAATGCAGAGGGGCACATATTTACATACTATGTTTGGAACACATCAAGAAGTTGGGACACCCAGATAAAGAGACAGAGAAGGCCATGTGAGGACCCAAGCAGAGATTGGAGTGATGCAGCCACAAGTCAAGAAACATCTCAAGCCAAGAGAAGCGGGAAGAGGCAAGGAAGGATTGTATTCTAGAGCATTTGGAGAGGGTGTGGCCCTGCTGACACCTTAATTTTGAACCTCTGACCTCCAGAACAGTGAGAAAATAAATTTGTTTTAAGCCACAAAAGAAAAAAAAAAGGAGGAAGGAAGGAGGAGGAGAAGGAGGAAGGAAAAGAGGAAGAAGAAAAAGGAAGGTAGGAAGGAATAAGTTGGGCATGCAGTAATGCAATGAGAGTTGGAAGAAACCAGATCAAAGAGCCTTTTATGACAGTAAGGAATGTGGGGTTTAAACTAGTGGAAGTGGAAAAACCATTTTCAGGCTTTGAAACATCAGCTACTATGAAGACTCAGAAACCGATTAGGAGGTTCTAGTTATAGCCTCATGAATGACTTACGGACAACCAAAGAACATATGATCTGAAAGAGACTCCCAAACCAGCAATTTATAATCAAGCTGTAAGAAGAGTTCCTGAGTCCTTTCTGAAAAAGGTAGTCCGTACTCTGAGATGAGAACAGTCCCTTGTTATACTGTTAATTAAGACAATTAAAATTGGTTTAGCCCAAACTTCGTGATCAACAGAACGAAGACTGGAGGTTTCCTCAACAACACAATAGACTATTTAAGACATAATGTGTGCTTGGGTGATTCTTTTCTACAAAAAGCATATTGAACAGGGGCAGGATAGCCTGTTTTTTACCTTCAAAGCAAAGAACAGAGCCTCCAATTTCCAAAAAATACTCTTTCCTTTGCTTTAGGGCTTAATCATGTCAGCCTGCCATCAAACAATGGTTTAAAAAGACTGATAATTTTTCTTCTAAGCATGTCATTATTTCCAACACCAAGCAGGTATCAGAGACAGAGAAAGCGCAAAAGGAGACCATCTACTCCCCTAACACAACACAAGTTGTCATTCAATGTCATCGGTGAAACC
Organism: Desmodus rotundus; assembly: GCF_022682495.2. Classification (NCBI taxonomy): domain Eukaryota; kingdom Metazoa; phylum Chordata; class Mammalia; order Chiroptera; family Phyllostomidae; genus Desmodus; species Desmodus rotundus. The sequence continues at coordinate 145,997,132 of NC_071390.1, forward strand.
AAACCAAAGGGAAATGAAAGTCAGAACTTCAGACTGATTCTCCCAAACTAACCTCTAGGTACATTCCCCATTCCAAACATTATACGCTACACTCTAGTCACCCTGAACAAGCCACCCGTATCTTTGTCTAATGCCATTACCTCAGACTGAAATGCATTTCACTCCATGTTAACGAAATAAACGCACAGGCTTCCTTCAAATCCAAACTTAAATGTCACTCCTTCGATGTCACCCAAACTATATGCCCACAGGACTTTTTAAAGTGTTTATGAAATACATTTGCAGGTTGTGTTCAATAGTATACATACTAACCCCTCCAAAATGAAACTTTTTACAAACACTGAATGATTAGCCTACGGCAGGTTTAGGGTTAGGTTCTAGAATTTTTAAAATATTGAATAGTAATACAATCTGCTGCCTTCCAAAAGCTCCCCCAAAATAATGAAAACACAATGCTACACAGTTAATGTAGCATTTGCTGTTTAAAATGCTAGGGGAGCACAGATAATGTCGATAAACTAAACACTATAAAACTAGCTCATTCAATCTTCATTTCACCCCTCCGACCCCAACCCTAAGATTATCTTCTTGCTCTGCAGAAGCTAAAAACAACATTGCCCAATTGTTCCTACAGATAGGTTCCTGGATACAATTTCAAATTTGTCAATGAAATACACTTTAATAGAATATGAAAATTGGAAGTGAGGTAAAGATCACTTACTACCCCTTTACATTACTTCCCGTTGGCAAGATTTGAGAAATGAGATTTATTTTTTCAAAGTGGTGCTTCAGTATCCATTCTCTTAATTCTTCAGTTGTTGGGAGCAACAGCAGTGGAGGCAACAGCTGGACCCCAAATTCCAACGCCCAGTCATCTGCTGTGTGAATGTCAAGAGGCAGCTGAGGCAGCAACAATGGTGACAGAAGCTTTTTAACCCTTGGTTTAAAAACTTGAATCAGGATATTAAATTCAATAATTCCAATGACATCATCAGAAGTTAGAGCTTCCCTAGTGGGTCAGTTCTTAAGAGTTCTGGTGGTTATTCTTGGAAACCAAATTTCTACTTAAAATACGTAGATTGGTTTCTGTTTCCTTGCTCCTGATTTATACATTAACTCAGCAACTAATGCCTTACAGGGGAAGAAACCAAGAACAAGGGAAAATGAATAGTACTAGTGTAAGAGACTACCAAACTTTTAAGCATAGGTTAGATCTTAGCATACATGAGAAAAAATACTTAAGAATAAAACTAGAACCAATGATTTGACATATCCTCTAACTTTCAGAATTGGTCAAATAAAGAAACAGTTATGTATCCAACATGTATATTCATCTAACAATTGATCTCTACTGATTGACTTTTATCTTAAGTTTTGGTCAAGTTTTCCCATTAATGCATAGGTGTAGTAATTATAGACACTGTGTTCGTGTAAATGATACCCCCCAGAAACTTTAAATCCTATTATAGGATTCTAAAAAGTGTTGATAGTAAACTTAGCTGGACTTAAAAACTCCAAACTGTCTCCTCTAAGTGGACAGCAACTGAAATCTTTGTCAATTCGTTTAGCCTTAGCTAGGTTGCTTGCAGTTTATTCCACATGCGCATAGTTCAGGGTTAGCCTGTGATACTGGTTAACTTTTACTACAAAATTGGGAGCTATCTCTCCTCAGGTCTCTTTTTCCTCTCATTTTCTAGAGGTTGTGGTCACCATGAAGTCCACCCTTTGGTTCATCAAGTAGTATGCACTTTTCTATCTGAGCTTTAGTTGCCTAGCATGGTGTCCACTGGCTATAAAATCAGCAAACACACCAGGGCTGCTTCCTTTGTCCAAGCCTAGACTAACACCCACTCCCCCTCAGTTTCTGCCTATTGGCTGCTCTTGAGATAGTCTCTGTCTTTTATGTTTTGTTCAGGGAATGTTGGTTTGATAGGAATACCATACCCATTACCAAAGGAAGAATGCTTAGTTCATTTCTCTGGAACAGAACCTAAATACAAAGCTTTGTCCCTATTCTTATGAGCTTAAAAAAATAATAATGATTTTTCTGGTTCTCTAAGGTTGATGGTATGTATAAGTATCTTTCATTCTTTGTTCATTGAGAGGTGGGATGGGTGGGTTGGTGGGTTGGTATGTATGCATGTGTTCGAAAGAGGGTGACTAGGATATGGAACAGCTTGGGTTATTGTAACTATGACTTTCACAGATCAGTAAATGAGAGTGGGAGAAGGGGAATGGGGGGGGAGGGAATGGGGAAGAGATGGGGGAGGGAAAGAGGGGGTGGTGAGAAGGGAAGGGGAGAGGGAGGGGGAAAGGGGAGAGAGCGGGGAGAAGAGGGGAAGAGGAAAAGGAGGAGAGGGGGAGATAAGGAGTGGGGGGGAGGGAGGGAGGACAGAGGCAGGGGGGAGGGGGACAGGGGGAGCACAGAGGAGAGAAATGTCAGCAAATCAACCTCCAGAAAAATTATCTTTAAAAAACAAAGTTACTTACTGTAAGCAGTTGGAGAAGTTGGTGTGAAACCCCAAGAATACTTTTAATTTTTTTTGAAATAAATATGTATAACGCTTTATAAATATGTATAAAGATGTATAACGCTACATAAGAAGTTGGCAAACTTGTTCTGGACAGTGCCAGAGTGTAAATATTTTAGGGTCTGCAGGCCATATGGTCTCTGTCATAACTAAATTAAGTCACTGTAGTGGTGAAAGCAGCAACAGCAACTATGTAAACAAAGAACACTGCTACCGTCCAATAAAGCTTTATTTGCAAAAATGGGTGCAGAAGACATGGATTTAGCCCACATATATCATAGTTTAGTGCACTTGATTAATTATTCAGATACTAGCATGACCATACCAATAACTAATAGCCTTAGAGACAAAATTAATACATTTTTGAAAAACTGAATTTAAAGCAAATATATACATATGTTTTAATGACACAAATTGTTAACTGATATATATTTTTAATGACACAAATCATGTTAGCTGATATATGCATACTTTAATAATGGGAAGAAAAGAAAATGAGAAAGAACCAAAGCTATACAAGAAATCTTTATTGTACTTTAGTGTATTGTTATCTAACTTCAAAATTTTCAGATGTTTGAAACATTAAAATTCAAAAATTCCCTCAGCTAACATGAAAGCAGCAGGCAAACATGAAAGCACTGTGCTAGGTGCTGTAAGCCATGGTATTATGCATCCCTAACATTTGAAACAAATGTTTATCCACACAGTAAAAGAACTTTATTTAATAGCTACAAGAAAGTAACAAGATATGGTTTAGTGCTGAGACAAGGTTTAGTACCTCAACTCCCCAAATAAACGTTTATATGTTCTGTGGTATGTAGTTACATTCAGGAAAAAAAATCTGTATTTCATATTAGTACACCTTTACTATAGCTTGTTCCTCTACAACTTACCTTTTCAGTAAGTATAATTAAAGCAAGAAGGCTTCATTTATCTAAATTAACAAAAGATGTCCCCCCTCCAAAATGGAGGTAAGGGAATTTGCCCTGTATCATTTGATTCAGGGGCCTTCACACTGACAAGAAAAACAGAGGAAAGTCAGCAACTATTTAGGTCAGATATCAGTCTTAAAAAATAGCAAAGGTAAAGGTAAGAAATATTACTCTATAATAGGATTTTGGCAGGAACCTTAGAGAATTTTTCACCTTTTCCCCATGATTTTAAAAATATACAAAGAGGGTATGGGGCAGTAAATGGTGATGGAAGGAGACTTGACTTAGGGTGGTGATACAATACAATATACAGATGATGTAGAATTGTACACCTCAAACCTATATATTTTTATTAACCAATGTCATCCTAATAAACGCAACCACAAAGAATTATTATACAATTTTATAATATCCTTTAAAATACAATTTTAATCCACATCATGAAGAAGACAAGAACCAATCTCTACCAAAGATTTACACAAATACAAAGATATACAACATTTAGAACTGATTTGTTATAGCACGTATATTAGTTTCCTAATGCTGCTGTTAACAAAACACACACTTTGTGGCCTCAAACAATAAAAGCTACAGTTCTGGAGGCCAAAAGCCCAAACTGAGTCTTACATGACTGAATCAAGATATCAAAAGGGCCACACTCCTTTAGAAGGTTTCAGGGGAGAATTATTTCCTAGACACACACTTGTGGCTACTGGTATTCTTTGGCTTGTCACCACATGATTCTAATCTCTTTTCCCACTGTCATTTCATTTTCTGCTCTTCAATTAAAATCCTCCCCTGCCTGTCTCTTATAAGGACATTTGTAATTACATTTATAGCACACTTGGATAATCCAGGATAAAATCTCCCCATCAGAAGATCTTTAATTTACATCTTCAAAGTCCCTTTTGCCATTTATTATAAAGTAACATTCATATTTCCAGAGATTAGGAACTGAGCATCTTTAGAGGCCATTACATAGCCTAGCACCATACGGTTCATCTTAAAAAATATTAGATACATACATAAATCCACTAGAATACTGAATAGTTAATATATTTTCCTCATGGTAAATCAGCCAATCAAGTTAGTGCTACGAAATGCCCCAAGCCATTGGGTATTAACTCAACAAACCATGTTTTCTTGTTTTGAATGACATTCAATAATCTGCATTGTATCTCTCTGCCATTATTTCAGGTTCTAATGAACCATTTCTATCCATAGTAGCTGACAAGTATAAAAGTGATAGTCCTGAAGATGGCATAACAGTAATAGATTAGTTTGCTAGGGCTGCACAGTATTAAATGCATGAGATTTTTTTGATTGACGAAGCATCTACTTCAAAGACACCCATTTCAAATAAGCATATTGCCAGCTGTAAAACACAGCTGCTAGCAAAACAACTAGACAAGGAAGCAGGTTACCAACACTGAAGAAGTTTCTCTTTTGGAAATCCATGGGTAACCTAGAAAATGGATCACTTGAGTGACCCCACTCTTCCCTTCCTGTGCTTTAATTTCCACTCATAGGTTTTAAATTCACCAAATAAAGCATGAATCTACAAAGCCCTAGGCATCCTACCTTCAGACTCTAGTAAAGGCAGAGCCTCAGGCCCATGCTCCCTTCGTCTCTCTCTACCCCATATCTCACTGTGTGGCTCTCAGGCATGACCTGTATGTACCCTCCAAGATTTGTGAGTAACAAATGTTGATTCTTCAAAGTTCCCTGATGGTTTTGCAGAGGTGACCCTGAATCATAATAAGAACCATAGGGTCCAGTCCAACCACGGCACTGGCCCCAGTGGTGATGAGGGGAACGTATGTGGGGCTCACAGTTAGGGCCTGTCACAGTAGGGCTTGACATTCCTAGCCAAGAACATCACAACAGGCTGCTATAGCAAAGTACTACAAGCTAGGTGATTTTAAAAACGGAAATTTTAGGCCTGGGCCAGGTAGCTCAGTTGGTTGGAGTGTTGTCCCAATATGCCAAGATTGTAGGTTCAATCCCGGGTCAGGGCACATACAAAGAATCATCCAATGAATGCATAAATAAGTGGAACAACAAATCAATGTTTCTCTCTTCCTCCACCCCCCTTCCTTTTACTGTTAAATGAATTAACATACACTTTTTTTAACTTATCAGTTTTAATTTCTGCTATGATAAGTACTAGAAGATCTCCCCAAGTAAATCAAAGCCCTTTTAGATCTTCAATGATTTAATATGTTAAGGGAGCCTGAGAACAAAAAGTTTAAGAACCCAGAGCACGATTCAATTAGCACTTCCAAGAAACATACTCTACCTCCCTAGTCCCTGTAATAACTAGTTTTGCCTAGTTAGTTAAACCTAGGTTTACCCATGATAAAAAAAAGTCTTCATAATGATAAAGGAGTCAATTATTTATCAATAGAACATCACAAACCTAAGTATTTAGGTACCTAATAACACCATTTCAAAATACATAAAATAAAAAATGATAAAAATTTTAAAAACAGGCTAATTCAAAATTATAGTTGGAGATTACAACATACCTTCCTTAATAATTAATAAGTAGACAGAAAGGATATAGAACTGAACAGTATTATCAACCAATGTGACCTAGAGACTTACAGAATATTCCACACAACTGCAAAAATCATATATTCTTCCCAAGTGCACACAAAGCATTTACCAAGATAGACTATATTCTGGGTTATAGAACAAGTCTTAATAAATCTGATGAGATCGAAATCATATAAAGAATATTTTTTATTTTGCATTTAATTAGAAATCAACTGCAAAAAGATCCTTCAAAAATCTTATAATACTTGGAAACTAAATAACTCATTTTCAAATAACCCAAGTTTCAAAGAAGAAATCAAACAGTAGAATTAGAAATTTCTTTGTGCTGAATAAAAATGAAAGTATGATATACATATCTAAATTTACAAGTTACTGATAACACACTTGAGGGAAATTTACAAAGCTAAAACCCCTATATTAGAAAAGACAAAATGCCCTGGCCAGTGTGGCTCAGTTGGTTGGAGCATTGTCCCACAACCAAAAGGCTGCAGGTTCAATTCCCAGTCAGGGCACATACCTAGGGTACGGGTTCGATTCCCCAGCCCAGGAACATATGTTCCCCGGGGCTAGGCATGTGGGATCCTTGGTCCAGGTGTATATGGGAGGCAACCAATCAATGCTTCTCTCTTGCATCAATGTTTTGTCTCTCCCTTCCTCTCTCTATTGAAAAAAAAAAGCAATGAAAACATGTCCTTGGGTGAGGATAAAAAAAAAAGAGAGAGAAAGAAAGAAAAGACAAAGACTCTCAAAGCCTTCAGTATTTACTATAAGAAAATATAAAATAAGAGTAAATTAATCCCAAAATAAGGGAACGAAAGGACACAATTAAGACCAGAATGAAAATCAATACAACAGAAAATGGAAAACACAGATTAATGAAACCAGAAGCAGAGATTTTTTTTTAGACAAACTAACCACACTGGGCAGCTAAAAAGAAAGAGAGAAGACACCAATTACCAAGATCAAAAATTAGTTTCGTGATATCATTACAGCTTCTATAGTTATTAAAAGAATAAGAGAATGTTATTAACAGCTTTATGCAAATAAATATAATAATTCGGTGAAATGACCAAATCACCTTGGAAAAACACAAAGCTCACTCAATATGAAAAAGATATACAGAATAGTTCTGTATCTACGAAAGTAATTAAATATATAGTTAAAAACCTCCCTACCAAGAAAACTCTAGCTCCAGATGGCTTCACTGGTGAATTCTGTCAAACGTTTAAAGAACAAATACCAATTCTACACACACTTTTCCACAAAATTAAAGACGAGTAAATACTGTCCAATGTATTCCATAAGATCAGATTTCCACTGACATCAAAACTAGGCATTACAAGAAAACTATAGACCAGTAACTCTCCGGAATATAGAAGCAAAAGTTATTAACAAAATTTTAGCAAATTAAGACTAACAATCTATGAAATGGATAATACATCACAATCAAGTAGAGTTTGCCCCAGGAAAGCAAAGCCAATTTAACATTAAAAAAAAAATGTAATTCACCATATTAACAAAACAAAAAATATATATATGATCATTTCAACAGATACAAAAAGTATTTGACAAAACCCATTATCCATATCTGATAAAAACTCTCAGCAAACTAGCACTAGAAAGCAACTTCTGCATAAAACATATTTCTGAAAAACCTATAGACTATTATCATAGTATCTCTCTCTTTTCCTCCTCATTAGTTTTGTTTGTTTTTATGTTTTGCTTTCACTACTCACATTCAACACTGTCTTGAAGCTTCAAACTAGCTCAGTAAGGTAAAAATAAAATGTAAGAAAAATAGAAAAGGAAAAAGTGAAACTTTTTCTTATAAACATGATCTTCTATGTACAATATAAAATCCAATGAGTCTACACAATAACTACTATAACTATTAATGACTTTAACAAGGACAGAAAGTATGTGAATATCAACTATATTTCTGTACATATAAACAAGAAATAATCAAATTGAGATTATAAAAATAGTATCAAAAATGCAAATACTTACAATAGCCAAGTGTTGGAAACACCATAAATGCCCATCAGTAAATGAGTGAATCAAAAAACTATGATACATTTACACAATGGAATACTATGCAGCAGAAAGAAAGAAGGAACTCCTGAACCCTTCATGACAGTATGGATGGAACTGGAGAGTATTGTGCTAAGTAAAGTAAGTCAAGCAGTGACAGACAAATACCATATAATCTCACCTGTAAGTGGAACCTAATCAACAAAACAAAATAAATGAGCAAAAAAGAACCAGAGACATGGAAATAAAGAACAAACTGACAGTGACCAGAAGGGAGGGGAGAGAATACTGGGGGAAAGAAGGAGAAGGGTCAGGTTAAGGAACATGCACAAAGGACCCATGGACAAGGACAATGGGTTGGGAATGTCTTTGGGAATGGGGGTTGGACGAGACAGGGGAGAGCAACAGGGGGGGGAAAATTGGACAATTGTAACTAAACAACAATAAAATAAATAAATAAAAGTATTTGTATGAGCTATGTCTTGTTCTGATGGGACGCACATGTGTGTTTTTCAATGGAAAAATCAAATTGTAAATTAAAGTATATGATTCTGTTTTTATATGAAATAAATCCTACATGTGTTTGTTACTGGGAATATGAATAAAGGTGTAGAAAGACATTTAAAAAATGCATATACTTTGGAACAAATCTGACAAAGATATATATGCAAGGCTTAAATACTGAAATCTAAAGAGAAACCACATGAAAAGATGTTCAACATCATTAATCAGTAGGAAAGGGAGATTAAAACCACAGTTAAGACACTACTAGACACCTATTAGAATGCCTAAAGTTAAAAATGACCACAGCAAGTGCTGATGAGAATGTGAAGCAACTAGAACTCTCATTATTGCAGGTAGAAAAGTAAAATCATATAATCATTTTGGATAACAATTTAGCTATATAAATTTGGTTATAATGTTAAATAGACATCTATACCCATTCCATTCAGTGGTACTTAATTTACGCAAGAGAAATAAAAACAAATGATCATATAAAGACCTTTATGCAAATGTTCACAGTTTCATTTATAATAGACAAAACCTGAAAGCAATCCAGATGTTCATCAACATGTGGATAAACAAAAATGTGGAACAACAGAACAGCTTTCAGCAATAAAAAGGATTGAGCCATTTTTACATAAAACATGGATAAATCTCAAAATAATTATGATGACTGAAAGTAGCCAGAACAAAAAATAATAACAATGTGACTAATTTAGTGAATTATACTGGCTGTTCACTATTAGAAAAATCTATCTTTGCATTCCTGAAATACACCTTGCCCAAACATTTAAAAAAAAAAGAGAGAGAAGAAAGTAGTCAGATAAAAAATAGTATAAACCATTCATGTAAGATTATAGAAAAGGTAAACTATTCCACAGTGACAGAAAGCTTGAGAACAGGGAATGGAAAAGAGAAATAACCGAGGAGTATAAGAAAAAAAATTTTTTTTAAGGTTTTACTTAGCCCTGGCTGGTGTGGCTCCATGGACTGAGTGCCAAGCTGTGAACTAAAGGTTCGTCGATTCAGTTCCTAGTCAGGGCACATGCCTGGGTTGTAGGCTGGGTCCCAGGTGAGGGGTGTGTGAGAGGCAACCACACAGTGATGTTCCTCTCCCTCTCTCCTTCCTTTCCCCTCTCAAAAATAAATAAAATCTTTATTTTTATTTTTATTTTTTAAAGATTTTATTTATTTATTTTTAGAGAGAGGGGAAGGGAGGGAGAAAGACAGGGAAAGAGATACCTACATGAAAGAGAAACATCAATCAGTTGATTGATCGGTTGCCTGTACGCCCCTTACCAAGAACCTGGCCCACAACCCAGGCATGTAACCTGACCAGGAATCAAACCAGCAACCCTTTGGTTCACAGGTTCCAGGGCAGGAGTATGAGGAAATTTGGGGAGGATGTTTCTCATCTGGAAGGTATTGATGGTCTCATAGATAATGTATGTATCAAATTTTATAAAACTATATGCTTTAATTGTGTGTAATTTGTCTTACTTCAAGAAAGTCTTAAAAGAGGAACAGAGTAAGTGGTAATGGCTGCACAACAATGTGACTACAATTAATGCCAATGAACTACACACTTAAAAATGGTTAAAATGTAGGCTTATACTGAAATCAAAGCTAAAGCTGAAACTGGGAATAACTATAGTCAATCAGTAAGAAGATGAATAAGGAATCCATATATCCAGGCTACCTACTCCTTTGACAAATGCTGCCAGTTGCTTAAATGTGAATTTAAAGCTGTTTACAAGCTGTTACCTGGGAGATGTGATTGATGGAAGACTCCATTCTCCGAAGCTGAGAGGCCTGGATGTCCAGCAATTGGAGTACATTGTTGGCCAATGCATTTATTTGATAAGCAACACTAGCTAGGGACTGGGTTGTGTAGGCTTTGGTCTCTTCTAAAGCTTTTCTCTTGTCTGTAGCCTGAAATAAAAAAAAACAACCAATACTTAATTAGGTTAACATTAATTAAAAACATATTCTATAGAAAAACCCAACTCAAAAAACTGATCAGACCAATCTGATACTCTCAGGACACCTGTAAAGCCATGCCAGAAATCCCTATCAGCCAGATGTGAACTACTTCCTCCTGAATAGTCCATCCACTGAGGTCCACTAAAGAAACCACCAAGCAACTGACATCAGAGGCACACTGTAATACTTGGTGCCAAGTTGCTTAAAGCCCCATAATCATCAATTTCTTGCATAACATCTTTAGGACCTAATGTTAGCCCAAGCTCCCAACCCACTGTTGAGATTTTAGCTAAACTATTTCATAATATTGCTGCCCTGGCATCTATTTTGTGTGTCTAATGGGCCTGCAGGGCTCTTGAACTGATACTAGCTCCTCCAGCAAGCACATACTCTAGATAACAGCCTTCAAGAGTTAAAGACTGAATGCTTTCCCACTAAAATAGGAACTGGACAAAAATGTCCACTTTCACTACTCATATTCAACACTGTCTTGAAGCTTCAAACTAGTGCAATAAACACATTCTTGATATGACCCCCCCCAAAGGCCTCTTGTGATAGTCTCTTCTGCCTCCCAGCTCTTGCCCCTTTTGTTCCTCTTAAATAAGACCCCATCACCATTGGAGATTATCAAAAACCTGTTCTCTTTGGTTTGAATTGACCAGTCCAGCCTTAGCCCAGGAACCCAAGGCACTCCACCCACAGACCCTAACTGAAAGCATTTGGCCCAGGTCCTGCTGTGACACTCTGTGCACACCCTTCACTAACCTCCCTATGTATATGTCCTCAAAGCATACTGTATACCTCCTCCAGAACCTCTAAGTAATAAAACTCCTCTATTTCACTTCCCTTTCAGTCTTTTGTTGAACTTGGATTCACTGTCTGATTACATCCCAAGGTTCTACTTATCTAATGTTAACAAAAAAAAATCACAACACCCACTAACAATGATATAGACTAAATTCATTCTACCTTATATTCCCATTTACATTAATCACCATCAGAAATCCTACCTTCCTGTTATCCATTATGATCACGCACCTCATCTCTACAAAAACTATTGTTAATATTACAACCCAATCCTCTACTCACCCATTCTTCCCAAACTCCTATACCTAACTCAGAGTAAGGTGGTAAGCAAAGTTCCAAGCAAAGCTCAAAGTGAAGTTCAAAGACAAGTGATAAACTATGGGGGTTGGAGGGGCAGCAACTTATATCACAAAGGGTAAATATCACTAATAATCTAAAATGGAGAAAGGCCAAGAATCAATGGGGAGAGAAAATGGAATAGAGATCTAACAGTTCACAAGCACTGCTTATGTTCAATTAACCACTATTTTACTTAATAATCGACCCAAAGCACAATAGTGATGCTGGCAATTCAGATATGCCAAAGAGAAGCCATAAATGCTTCCTTTTAAGTGAAAAGGTAGAAAGTTCTTGACCTAGTAAGAAAAAGAATTTGTATGCTGAGACTGCTACGATCTATGGTAAGAATGATTTTTCTACCTGTGAAATTGTGAAGAAGGAAAAAGAAATTCATGTTAGTTTTGCTATAGCATGTCAAACTGCAAAATTTATGGCCACAGTAACATGGTTAAGTGCTTAGTTAAGATGGAAAATTTAAGATTAAATTTGTGGGTGGAAGACATGAACAGAGATCATATTGGCATAACCTTTATAATACTATATTGTTAAATTCTTCTATTTTATTAGTTATTAATATCTACTATAACTAATTTATAACTTAAACTTTATCATAGGTATAAATGTAGTATAGAAAAAAATATAGTACATACACGGTTTGGTACTATCCCCAGTTTCGGATATCCACTGGGGGTTTGGAGCGTATCTCCCATGGATAAGGGGGACCACTATACTAAATAAGGTCAAGAAATATCATTATTACCACTATATCACGATCTGCAGAATATTGCTAAGGTGAAAAAACAAGATGAAAAAAGATGTTTACAAAATGCTACTATTTAACTGGAAAGGGAGAAAGATAGAAAAATATATACTTATATTCTTCAAGAAGAAAGAATAAATCATTACTTTTATTTTTAATTATATAAGGGTGAGGGCTTAAGTTGGAAGGAACATGGGTAAAATTCTTTAAGCATTACCCTGTTTAGTAGATTTGTTTTAGGAACTGTGTAAATAATTTACACAATTATGAAACAAAATAAAAATTTAAAAATTCCCCAAAATTAAATATAAAATTATTCAGCAAGCCTAACTATGCATCCAATTAGTGGCTTAACCAGAAAGGAAACATTCTAAAAGTGACTTCAAAGCACGGGAATTTGATTGTATACTCATAATGGGATTTAATCCTTAGGATAACAATAATTGAAAGAGGGGGAAAAAAAACTGAAACTGTTTCCCATCACTTTACTCCTGATGGTAGTTTTGAAATTTTTATCCTGAGAGTGTTGTTTGTGTACTGTAGGATAAAGGAAGTCATTCATTATGTTTTGTCACTGAGAACTGAGATTTTGGCATGGTTCAAAAGAAATTCTGATGTAAGACAAAGTTAAGAAAAAAAACTGTAGTTCTGGATTTAAACTGAAAGCATCAGTTTGAACCCCATTTGTATTTTTTCGTATCATAATCAATATACTAGCTTTGCCCAACAAAAAGGCCTAAATGTATAAAACATGGTGACTATAGTTGATAACATTGTATTATGTAATTGAAATTTGCTAAGAGAGTAAAATTTAAATGTTCTCACCAAAAAAGTAAAGATAAATATGTGAGGTGATGAATATGTCAAATGGGAGAAATCCTTTTACAATGTGTGCTTACATCAAATTATCACAATACAGACTTTAAATATCTTACACTTTTGTCAATTATACCTCAGTAAAGCTGGAGGGGGAGAGAGAAAATAAAAGGTCTAAAAACAATGACTGCCTAGTAGCTATGCACCACCCCTTATTATTCAAATTATATATTATAATATTACTCTCCATATTACTCTCCAAAGCAATAAATAAGGACTCCTAGATGGCTACAGGTCTAGGACAAAAGATGTACAAGATGCACTTGGAATACATGTATCACAAAGAATGTGGAAGGAACAAGGACTACTCTACGGTCAGGTCAAAAGGACTCAGTAATCAACTGCAATAAGCTGCTACATAAGCCAATGATGCGACAATGCAAACATCAATCAGGATAATTATAATAAAATTATACATACTCTGTAACAATATTAAAAAGTAAAAACTAAAAGTTATTGGCCAGTTTTGGAGGATGCTAAGGACCACCTCATTTGGGGAAGGGAGAGGGCAGCTTTATTGAAGTATGAAATACATAAAATACAACAAATTTAAGTATGGCTTCCTTTCAAGCTTTGTGTTTGGGTGATGGGTTTCCACATGAGTTCAAAATGTGTATCATGAAGTGTTTGGGGCCCATTTACCCCGGCCACTACATGTTTGTCCACGACTGCAAGGTGGTCCAGTTTTGTAAATACAAGTGCCATAAAAACTTTACAAAGAAACACAATCCTTGCAAGGTCAGGTGGACTAAAGCATTCTGTAAGGCATCTACCATTGGATGATGATTCATCTAAATTTGAAAAACGCAGAAATGAACCTGTCAAATACCACTGAGAGCTGAGGAATGAAACAATGAGTTGACGCAATGAAAAGTCAAAGAGATCAAACAGAAACATCAAACTAAATTTATAATAAACAGGTTGGAGAACAATAAAGAACTACAGAAAGCTCTGGACATCAAAGAAGTCAAGCAAAACATTTATCTCATCCAGGCCATTTTTGCATGCAAAGGAAAGCAGCCAGAAGACAAAAACAGTACAGAAATTACAAGAGGATGTGGACATGTAAGTTGTTTCTGTCGATCTTACTGTCCACCCATTTCTATGAGTGCATTGGAAAATCTGCTTTAGAGACTCAGAACGTCTAAAGTTATTGATTTATTTTTTTACGTAAGGTGACTCAAATGGAAAGGTGATTAAAAATACATCTCTTCTATATTGCTGTCTGCAAAACATCAGATATTACAGATGCTAGGTGGTATCTTAATGTTAAACCTTCACTAATAGATGCACTTATGTAAATCATGAAAACCCTGTAAATACAGAAGTGAACTGTGGACATAAAATGATTATGCCACTTGGATGATGACACTAGGCAGCATTTCTGTGATAACTAATGGCAAAAATTTATGGCTAGTGATATAAAAAATTTTCTTTGCAGTAAAAATATCCCCTTTATTAACGTTATATAGAAGGAGGGATACAACAAGGAACTAACAATCTGTATGATAAGTAGCCTCAAGTACTAGTATCTTTTGTTTTGATTTCGGTATTTCATGTTTTGGTTTATTTATATCTTAGAAGAACATAATGGCCTCATATATTGAAGACTAATTCTATCGGACTATTTTGACCTAGTTTAACTGTTTGGATAGGCAATGGACATTGGGGGTGAGAGCTGAATGGTCTGTTTCTGAAATGGCACTCTGCTCTAGAATTTCTACTTTTGAGAAAATTCTAACATGAGATTCCTAGTAGAACAAGCTCAACAATGATTTAGAGGCAGAGGAATCCAAAGCCTTTTAAAATCTATGCTGTGTTTTTCTTTTAAAAAGCTAATTATTTTGGAAAATCAAAATTATGGGTAGAATATTAACACATTATTTGCACATAAAATCACATCTATAGTAAGTGCATACATATTTATTACTTAAAGGTACTAAACAAGGGTATGAAGTATCAATTACTTTGGAGAAAGTAACTTGGCCCACATGTACTACTCAAGTAGGAAATATATTTAAAGAAAAATATATACTTAATACTTAAAAAGAAACTTTAAGTATGCAACTCAATATGTTTTACAAATGTATACAGTAGTGTAACCACCATCAGAAGCATGATAAAGAACTTTTACCTCATGTCCTTTACAGTCAACTCCCTCCCCATTCTCTTGACCCTAGAAAACCACTGATTTCCTTTCTGCACTACAGTTTTGCCTTTTCTAGTTTCCTATAAATGGAATCAAAAGTATACAGTCTTCTGTGTCTGGCTTCTTTCACTTAGCATACTGCTCTTGAAATTACCCTTGTTGCTAAGTAATAAGGATGGGTAATATTGTATGGGTTTACCACAATTTGCTTATCCACTTATTGGCTCACAAACATTTGGGTTGCTTCCAAATTGGGGCTACCATGAATAACGTTGCTATGAACATTCTGAGTCCAAGTCTGTGTAGGAATATGTTTTCAATTGTATTGGGCAATACCTAAGTAAATATCTTGGAGTAGAACTGCTACGTCCAAGGTAAGTTAAGTACTGTACAAGTTTAACATTGTAAGAAACTGCCAGACTTTTTTCCAAAGTAGTGATACCATTTGGCATTCCCACCAGCAATGTATGCAAGTTCTATTTTCTCTACATCCTTGGCAACACTTGGTATGGTCAGTCGTTTTAATTTTAACCATTCTAAGAGGTATACAGTGGTATCTCATTGTGGTTTTCATTTCCATTTCCCCATCAAATCATGATGTTGAGCCTCTTTTCAAGGACTTATGTACCACCCAATTCTTCCTTGATAAAATGTTCAAATCTTTCACCCATGTGTTAACTACACTTGACTTCTGAGTTCCTTATACAAGTCTCTTGTCAGACTTTGCAAATATTTCTCACAGTCTGTAGCTTGTCACTGCATGATTTTCAAAGAGTCTTTCACTTATGCTAAGTGAAATAAGCCAAGCAGTTAGGGACAAATACCATATCATCTCACCTTTAACAGGCACATAATCAACAGAAGAAAAAAGCAAACAATATAACCAGAGACAAAGAGTCTTTGAAAATAAAATGTTTTTCTATAGATGAAGTCTAATTTATCAATTTTTTATTTTATATTTCATGATTTTTATGTCTTATTTTTTTAAATATCTGCCAAATTTAATCAAGGCCACTAAAATTCTTCTCTCATGTTTTCTTCTAGAAGTTTTATGATTTTTGCTTTTGTATTTACATTGATGGTATATTTCATATTAATTTATCACACATGGTGTGAGTTAAGATAATGGTCAAATTCTTTCATTGCACATAGATATCCAATTATTCTACCATCATTTGTTGAAAAGATTATCTTTTCTTCAATGAATTATCTTGGCACTTTACTCAAAAATCATTTGACTGCATGAGTGTGGGGCTACTTCTAGACACCTCTGGGTTCTATTGATATAGCTCTTTTTCATTTTTTTTTTTTACTATTTTTTAAGTTTTATTTTACTTATTTTTAGAGAGAGAGGAAGGGAAGGAGAAAAGCATTGATCAGTTCACCTCTAGCACAACACCAACTAGGGGACCTGGCCTGCCACTCACATATGTGCCCTGACCAGGATCTAGCCGGTGACACTTCAGTTCATAGAATGGCACCCAACCCACTGAGGCACACTAGTCAAAGCTATTGATGTATCTCTTGAGCCTCATCTAGTACTATACTGTATTGATTACTATAGCTTTTTTAAGTTTTTAAAAAACTTAAGTTTTTTAAAGTTTTAAGTTTTGGGGAACTGCAAGTTCCCCAAATTTTTTTTTTCTTTTTCAAGATTGTTTTGGATATTCAAAACCTTTTGAACTTGCATATAAATTTTAGAATCAGCTTGTTAATTCCACAAAAGAGCCTGATGAAATTTTGATTGAGATTGTATCAAATTTATATATCATCAACTTGGGGAAAACTTGCATCTTAACCATGTTAACTCTTCCAATTCATGAACACAGTAACTCTCTCCTATTATTCAGGTCTCTTAAATTTCCTCAGCTAAGCTTAATTTTCACATGCTGGTTGCAGACACTTCATTAAATTTATACCTGTATATTTCATACTCTTTAATTTGAAGGGGATTGTTTCTATCATTTCAACTGCCAATTATTCATTGCAAGCATATAGAAATACAATTGACTTTTGAACACTGACCTCTCAATTCTACAACACTGCTAAACTCACTAACTGTAGTTGCTTTTCTGTAAGATTCCTTTGGATAGTCTACAAAGACAATCAGTAGGTAAATCAAATACAGCAGTCTTCCCTAAAAAGTTATGCTGTTTGTAAATAAAGACACTTTTACTTCTTTCTTTCCAATCTGTATGCCTTGTTTCTTTATCTTGTTCTACTGCACTGGCTAGAAATTTCAATCCAATGTTGAACAGAAGCAGTTGTTCCTTACATTAGAGGGAATACATTCAATCTTTTATTATTAAAACATCAAATGTAGGTTTTTTTGTAGATGCCCTTTATGAGGCTATGGAACAACCACAGAGTTTTAGATTGTTTGCCAAACTTGACAGTTCAATCTTGAGTAAGACTGGGTAATTTTCAGTCATCCATTGTATTCTAGAGTTGCACCTGTTTTTTTGTTTTCAGCATACTTGCTGAAACTGCACTTTTTTTTGGGGGGGGGGGTCTTCCATAAGAGGAGGAGACTGTTAGCTTTGCATTAAAGTGTATTCTCCCTTCCTCCAGAACATAAAATTACACTTTATTTCTCTGCTTCCCTAACTGCTTGGTCATATAAGAATGGTCAATGGGATGACAGCAGAAATGGATGCCACTTCCAGACCTAGTGGAGTCTGAGGCATCAGATAGAAATGGTGAGTGAAGCCCTGAATAACACAGTGGGGACTATCAATCAAGTCATACCAATAAAGATTTGATCATGAGTCCTAGGTAGGTGGCTCAGTTGGTTGAGGCATCACACTGAATACCAAAAGGATATGGGTTCCATTCCCTGTCAGGTACATAACTAGTTTGCAGGTATGTGCCAAATATTTCACATCAATGAGTCTCTCTCTTCTCTCCCCTACCCCCCTCCCTTCCTCTCTTTCTGAAATTAATAAATAGATCTTCGGGGAAGGATTTTTTTAAAAAGGCCTCACAATTACTTCCAGGATTGTCTTCCAAGCTGCTGACACCAATGCTGCACATTTTGATGCTGGTGCTTTTTTAAAAAATATTATTTTTAGGTTTTATTTATTTTTAGAGACAGGGGAAGTGAGGGAGAAGAAAGGGAAAGAAACACCAATGTGTGAAAGAAACATCGATCAGTTGTCTCTTGCATGCCCCCAACCAGGGGACCCGACCCACAAACCAAACATGTGCCCTGACCAGGAATCGAACCAGCAACCTTTTGGCTTGCAAACCAGCACTCAATCCACTAAGCCACACCAGCCAGGGCTGATGCTGATGCTTTCTTAATCTTACTAGAAGGTGCCAAGAAAAATTTTTAGGACAAAATCCAGAATTCTGTTCTTTCTTCAAATGCTCTGTAAATGGTCTGTTGACAGGTTACAATAATCCAGTTAAGTCACCAGCAAAAGCAACCAAGTTTACACAAATACAAAAAATAACAATTGCTGCCTGGCTGCCAGCTTTTTAGGGACATCATTAACTGTAAAATACATCCTAATTTCAAAAATGTTAAAATGTGAGGGTGAAGAGGAAGTTTGTTAGAATTTATAAAATATAGTATATAAGGAACACTTCTTGGTTTAAGGGCCCCTTTTTTAAAAAACGTATGTTAATGCTATTGGGAAGTATTTAAAATTTCATCTTAATACCTGTTAACAGGAAAAGTTGGCCAAAAATTTGTTCGGTTTTAAAGTAAAAATAAAAAACATGTTTTTCATTTTCACCAATAACTTTATTGAACAACATATTCATCATTTTATTCCACTACCTTCTGCCATCTTTCAGGCAACTTCATAATCCCATCTTCCCAAAGCTTTTTTTTTTTAAAGCAAAAAACTTCCAGGTGTCTTTTGCAATCTTCCAGGGAATTAAAATTTTTTTCCATTAAGAGAATTTTGTAAAGACTGAAACAAATGGAAATCTTAAGGTGTAATGCCTGGTGAATAAGGAGAATGAATCGGAACTTCCCAGCAAAGCCGCAACAGTTTTTGCCTGGTCATTAAAGAAAATGTGGTCCTCGGTTAACCTGATGGAAGATTAAGTGTTTTCTGTTGACTAATCCTGGATACTTTTCGTTGAGTGCTGCTTTCAGTTGGTCTACTTGGAAGCAGTACTTGTTGAATTAATTGTCTGGTTTTCCAGAAGGAGCTCAAAATAGAAGACTCCCTTCCAACCCCACCATATACACAACAGCACCTTCTTTAAGTAAAGACCAGCCTTTGGTGTGGTTGGTATTGGTTCATTTTGCTTGCCCCACAATCTTTTCCATTCCACATTACTGTTAAGTATCTACTTTTCATCACCCATCACAATTTCTTTTTAAAAACAGAACATTTTCATTACATTTAAGTAGAGACTCACATGTGGAAATACAGTCAAGAAGGTTTTTTACGCTTAACTTATGTGAAACTCAATCATCAAAGCGATTAATACAACCAAAACTGGGACAAATGATTTTCAACTTGATTTGGATATTTTGAGTTATTTCGACTATCTCCCACATGGTATAACTTTGATTGTTCTTAATTAACGTCTCGATTTGATAGTGACTATCAACTTCAACTGGTCTACCTGACCATGGAGCATCATCCAGTGAGATATCTCCAGCACAAAACTTCACAAACCCCTTCTGATACATTCAATCAATCACAGCACCTTCTCCATACTGCACAAATATTTTTTTGCTTTCAGTTGTGTAGTTCAGGGTTTTTTTTTAAATAATAAAGCACAATACGCCGAAAACATTGCTTATTTTCTTCCATCTTCAAAATGAAAAGAGCTACACAAAAATTCACCGATTTTGATTGTTTTTCTTTAATGCATGCTAATATGACAAGTATATTATGTCAGAATTCCAAGTGGGAAACAGAGCTACTTTTACCTTACACAATTATAGGAATAGCTGAGAAAGTTGTAAAGGTCCAAGATGGAAGTGGAAAATCAAAGAGTAATCAATGAGCCAATCTGAGAAGCCAAACACATCCAGCTGCAGAAATAAGACTACAAAGGGAAGGCTCATAGGGAGATCTGGGAAGCTGCGCCTCTGCCAGTTTCCCACTACGTAAGTGGGCCTGATGCAGCTGACCAAACTGTCATCACAGTAAAGGAGACCAAGATCAAGACGGAATCTGCCAATACCTCTGTGTCTCTCACTGCATGTAACAATAAAAACCTTCAGATAAGTGAGCGTTGCTTACACAAATTTTCTTTTGGCCAATTCACAACTATACAGGGAAAGAATCACTGACACAGCACAAATCACCACATACTTCTATACAGTGTACATACATACTTTTTAATCATATTTAACTCCTGAAAAAAGACAACAGTAAAATCGTGCTTCACTTTTAACACAATATAACCATCCCTCATACAACCAAGAAGAGGTTATCTGCCCAAAAGAGAATA
The DNA here is from genome assembly GCF_022682495.2 of Desmodus rotundus. Lineage (NCBI taxonomy): Eukaryota > Metazoa > Chordata > Mammalia > Chiroptera > Phyllostomidae > Desmodus > Desmodus rotundus. The sequence goes on from NC_071390.1 coordinate 146,018,027, forward strand.
AAAAGTCTACATGTTCTTTAGGTAATATTCATTCTTTATCTAGAGAGCTGAGTCTTACTTCCCCTTTGGTATCTTATAACTGAAATACTAAAATAAAAGACTAACTACTATTAACATAGCTCAAGTTAAATATGGGAGAATTGAGTTGGGGGGGAAGAAAACTGGTTAACATATACACAAATATTAAAGGTACAATAGAAATATTCATAACGATGAGAGCTTTCACTCTGTAATTGGTCACGAAGTCACAGCTGATGTCTTTAATTTTCTTCTACAACTATTCATTACATATTCATCTTGCCCTAAGCAATCATCTCATCTGGTTATTGTTCCTTGCTTGTAGGTTGACTCAAACCGTCTCTGCCAATAGCAGTCTTGCCTGTATTGTGTTGTTGTAGTTTTCCATTAACTTTTAATTATCACAGGGCATGGGAGTGCTAAGAGGCACTCCAGAGATCTGCTTTCCAGACCTACTCCTCTTTGCTTCCACTGTGTAGTAGCAATCCGGTTTCCACATGAGGGTCAAGATCAATCCCCCTAACCAATACAGTAGTCTCCTGCCAAAGTAGCCAGTTTGCTCAGCGTCCATTTAATGAACCAATACTACTTTCCCGGGTAAAAGCATTCCTCTCATCGGAACTAGGAACTCTAAACTAACGTACCCCAAGGTTGTTAAGAAAAGAAGCAGATATTGTGTGTGGATCATTAGGGGTAATAATGAGAAGAGTTCACTCCATTTCCACCCCTTGATTCCATGAGCTATGACTGCTGGCTATAAGGGAAACACCACCACTTGTTAATGGCTGGTTCAGAGTAGACCACATTGTAGAGAAAATTACTCCACTCTACAAGGAACTGCCATCAGCTGGTGCAGCAAGTCTTTAGAAAGACATTTCACTGTTGTATCAATTCAGCTGCTTCAGGGCAATGGGGAACATGGTAAGAGTAGGAATTCCATGAACATGAGCCCAATACCACATTTCACTTGCTACAAAATGAACTTGCTGATCAGAAGCAATGTGACATTAAATACCATGACATACCCGAGGCACTCTGAACATGACAAATTGTTCTGGCAGAAACAAAACAGGGAGGGAAGGCAAATTCATACTCAGAGTAAGCAGTCATTCCAGGGAAAACCAAGTGTTACCCTTTCCATTATGGAAGTAGTCCCATAAAAGCCATCTGCCACCAGGCTTATCTCTCCAGAGGAATGGCACTATCTCACGGGGTTAGAATTGGGTCTTCACTATTGACAAGGCAGTCATTTAGCAGTAAACGTAGCCAGGTTGGTCTTGGTGACTGGAAGTCCACTGGCATCTTTTTCATGAGCCCACTGGGTAAGGATGGAGGTGGAAGGGGGAAGAGGCTGAAATCCAGAGGTGACATCCACCTGATTATCAGGATTCTGCTCTGTGGAGGTTGCACTTAGATGAGCATTCACAACAAATACAAACATTACTGTGTCTATTTAGAAAGTTATCAACATATCTATTACACACACTTCCAACTATGTTCCTTCCAAATCCATAATGAATTAGCCAAACAAGGAGCTACTGCCACGAATCACAGTGGGTCCACATCTCTAACCCTCTCTCCTTCTAGGCAAAAGGTACAACTACGTACACTGCTCAAAAGTCTACCCACTGGAAGTCTTTCATTCATCGCTGCCTTTCTGAGTCACCCCTGAGTAAAGTCTGTCTACTGTGCTATAGATGTCCATCTTATGATGGTACCAGCATATGATGTAGAACTGTAAACAAGGACTAAGTTTTTCCTGCCTCAGTCAACTTGGAACTCCTCATGAGGCCACAAGTGTAGGATGAGAGTGGAGAAGCGGAAAAGAGTATGAACCACAAAAAAGGTGTATAAAATATTCAATAACTCCCAGTCAAGATGGAGGTATAAGATAGATATGCTTCACCTCCTCATGCAACCACAAAAAGAATTACAACTAAATCTCAAAACAAGTAACACCCAGAACTGTCAGAAAATCGAACTGTATGGAAGTCCAACTGCCAAGGATTTGAAGATGACACATTCATCCAGATGGGTAGGAGGGGCGGAGACACAGAGACAGGATGGAGAGGCATGGAGACACGGTGGCATGGAGAGGAGGTGGCAGCAGAACGGGCACAGACAATCCCTCATTCACATGTGGTGGATAAAAATCAAAGGGGAGCCCTACCTGGTGTGGCTCAGTGGATTGAGTGCCAGCCTGCGAATCAAAGGGTCGCCAGTTTGATTCTCAGTCTAGGGTACATGCCTGGGTTGCAGGCCAGGTCTCCAGTAGAAGGTGCTCAAGAGGCAACCATACATTGATGTTTCTCTCCCTCTCTTTCTCCTGCCCTTCCCCTCTCTCTAAAAATAAATAAGTAAAATCTTTAAAAAAAACAAGAAGGGATACTTTGGGAGCAAGCAATCTCAGCCCCAGGCCAGACGGCATAGCCCAAGGTTCTAGTACTGGAAAGATAAATCAATGTAACTTCTGGATGTAAAAACCGGTGGGGCTTGGGGCAGCAGAAAAAACTGCCTGATTTTCAAGAAATGCCACTTAAAGGGCCTGCATAGTCTTAAATGAACACAAACCCACCCACTCTGGGATTCAACTCCAGGGCAAAAGCTAAAGGGGCGCCAGTCACATACAGGAAGTGGGTGAAGTGACTGGAAATAGGGCAAGTGCCAGGCAAACACCCAGATGCCAGGCAGAAGTACAGTTACCTCTCCGTGCCCTTCCCTTCACAAAGAGCCACAAAGCAGTGAAGTGTGTGCCCTAAAGTGGTGGTTACCCAAGACTCCACCCCACACAATTTACAGGTGCCTTTTATAGGGAGTCAAAGCAGCTCTACCTAATACACAGAAACAAATACAGGGAGACTGCCAAATTGAAAAGACAAAGAAATATGGCCCAAATGAAAGAACAGAACAAAACCCTAGAAAAAGAACTAAATGGAATGGAGATAACCAACCTATTAGATGCAGAGTTCAAAACACTGGTGATCAAGATGCTCTAAGAACTCATTAAGTATGGCAACAACATAAAGGAAGAACTGAAGGTTATGCTAAGTGAAATAAAGAAAAATATACAAGTAACCAACAGAGAAGGGAAGGAAACTGGGATTCAAATCAACAATTTGGAACATAAGAAAGAAAGAAAGATTCAACCCAAACGGAAAGAAGAAACAAGAATTCAAAAAACAACAAGGACAGTATAAGAAGACTCTGGGACAGCTCCAAACGTGCCAAGACCCAAATCATAGGGATGCCAGTAGAAAAGTTAAAGCACGAAACTGAAAACTTATTTGAAAAAATAATGAATAAAAACTTCCCTAATTTGGTGAAGGAAATAAAAATACAACTCCAGGAAGCACAGAGAGTCTCAAACAGGATGGACCCAAAAAGGAGGAGCACACCAAGATACATCATAATTAAAGTGCCAAAGTTTAAAGATAAAGACAGAATCTTAAAAGCAGCAAGACAAAGGCAGATAGTCACCTATGAAGGCGTTCCCATAAGACTATCAGCTGATTTCTCAAAATAAACTTTGCAGGCAAAAAGGAACTGGCAAGAAGTATTCAAAGTGATAAAAAACAAGGACCTACAACCTAGATTACTCTATACAGCAAAGTTATCATTTAGAAGGGAAGGACAGATAAAGTGCTTCCTAGACAAGGTAAAGCTAAAGGATTTCATCATCAACAAGCCTTTATTACATAAAATGTTAAAGGGACTTATTTAAGAAAAAGAAGAAAATCAAAACTATGAACATTAAAAAAGCAACAAACACAAAACTATCAACAACTGAATCAAACAAAACAAACAAACCAAAAGAAAAAAAAAAGCAAACAACCAGAACCAGAACAAAACCGTTAAGTATGGAGATCATTTGGAGGGTTATTAGTTTGGAGGGGAAGGGGAAAATGGAAGAAAAGGTACAAGGATTAAAAAGTATAATTGGTAGATACAAAGTAGGGGGGTGTTAAGAATATTATAGGAAATGGAGAAGCCAACAGACTTATGTGCACAACCCACGGCCATGAACTAACAGGGGAATTGCTGGAGGGAAGAGGGGATACTGCTGGAGAGAAGCGGGTACTGTGCGGAGGGGGGGAAAGGCGGAAAAAATGAGACAACTATAGTAATATACTTTAAAAGTATTCAATAATAAAAGCAGGTTATAAAATGATTATATACCTTTTTTTAAAATTGTGCGTATGAACACAAACAAAAACACAGAATAAAATTTATGAATATATTAGCAGTTACCTCTAGATAGTAAAATATGGGTGAGTTAATATTCTTTGTATTTTTCTGGATCTAATTTTTTCAATGATCATTACTTCAATAATCAAAAAAAAAATGATTATTTTAATTACACAAATTCTCTTGGTATAATCTTTACAGGAAAATAGAATATGTATCTGTATATATAGTGTGACCTAACTTTCTTTGGTTTAATTAAATACCTATACAAACTGACTCACCAGATACATCAGCACATTATCAGTTGGATTATAAATGATTTGTGCTTTCATTCTGTGACATTTCCAAGTAAACATGTAACTGCAATCAACTTGCAGGCACCAAAAGACTAAGAATGAGCTAATAATACCTCACTATCACACTTCCAAATATGAAGAGGAAAACAGAACTTGAATCCTTAATGACAGTGAACTAAAGAATTAGCAAACCCTGAGATAATTTTACCTTGAAATTTCTGGTGATATAAAATGATGTTGTCTAGTATTTAAACCTAGTTGATTTTTATTGCGTACAACCAAAAATATATCCTAAATAATTTAACTTTACATGGGGAAGAGGGAGAATAAGTTTCAAAAAGGAGTTTTCATTAAACTGAAAAGTAACAATTTATAGTAATACTCCTTAGTCATGGGGTAACTCCTAAATTCCAAGGCTATTTTCTAAACTAGTCTACTAATTTACAGCTGATTGTGTTACTTCTTAAAACATCATCTGAGAAATCATTCTAGTTTGCCCTTCCTACATAGTGATTGTATTTCAATCTGTATTATAGTCTGTTCATAATAAAATATCATAGAGGTTTAAATAACAGAAAATTATTTTCTCACAGTTCTATAGGCTGGAAAACTCAAGATTGGGGCTGTGTCTTATGAGAGTTGACTTTCTGGCTTGCACATGGACATGTGCCTGTGTCCTCACATTGTGGAGTGAGACTCACCTCTGATCCCTCTTCTATAAGGACATCAGTTCTAAGGGATCTGGGATCCACCCTAGACTTCATTTACCCCTTAATCACCTCCTTATAGGCCCCATCTCCAATACAGTCACATGGGAGGTTAGGGTTTCAACATATAAATGGGGGAGACATAATTCAATCCACAGCTTAATCTTTCTCCTCAAACATTAACACAGCCTTCTTACAAATACCCAAAATAAAATCTTGATAGTAATATTTTTTAACAGTTATGTATAACTATTTAGTTTTCAAAACATATTTACATAGAAAACTATGCAAATATCTTGGTTTCACAGATAAAGGCACTATGTCAAGCTCAGAAATACTAATTTGTCCAAGGATACCCTAACTAGTAAATGAAGACGCTAGGACTAGAACCGAGATCTGATTTCTAGTCCAATGCTCTTTACAATGCTCTTAATCTTATATGCACTCAAGCAACAGAAATTTTATTTCACATAACGTTCTGAAGAACGAAAGCAGCTTGGGGGTAAGGAAAGGGAAGGGCAAAGAGCAAAAGACAGGGTTCAAAGCATAATGAAATGAACATTAGCTTTGGAGGTGAGCAAGCTTAAGTATCCAGCAAGCCCAAAGGGGAAACAGACCACAAGGCTAGAGAAATCTGATAAGCCCTTGAGGAATTTGGACTTCCTGGGCCACTGAATGATTTTCAGGAAGAAGAGGCATGGCTGGTTTTTGGCTCCAGAAAGATTACTTCAGAAGCAGTTTTATGAAATGGATTGGAAAATACAGAGAAGACAGGAGTGGAGACAGGAATTCTGTTTTAGTATGTGCTCTATACCACACACAAGAAAGTCATCTTTATGTTAAATATTCCCACTTTAACACCGAGGAAAAAAATTTTGGTGAGGTTAAGTAACTTGCCCAAGGTAACATGGCTAAGAAACAATAGGGCCATTGTGTCTCCAAAGGCCATGGTATTCCACTATGCCACACTGCATCCCCATCTATAATCCTAAAAGTGAAGAAAGTATAGTTCTAATGTGTCAGAGTGGAACTTCTAAAGTATATTCTCTAAAATAATACTTTACCACTCCAAGTCATCATTTACTAATTTGTGTACCACATAAATATTTTTTAACAGGATGAAAAAAGTTTTACTTACGCATGCAACACGTACATATGTGGGAAAACTTGAGTAACTCAAAAAGGGGATTATACTTTGTGGCTTCTATACCATCTTAACCAAGGGCAACAAATTGGAGAGAAGTGACCAAAGGAAAGGGGGATTTGGGCTCCTGAGTGTGGTAAATTGTTGCAAGGAAACTAGGAAACGTATGGTAGAGGAGTGTTGTTTAGTAAGGTTTGTTGTGTGTACCACATGAATTTTAATTAACTGGAAGCAAAAGAGACTAGAGAAAGCTTTCTCAGGAGAGCTGAAAATGTTTTTGATCTATAAAACAATTAATGCTCTATGCATGGGTTCTATAAATGAAACAAAAATTAAACACTTAACCCTGGATTGAGCACTGGTCTGCGAACCAAAGGGTCACTGGTTCAATTCCTAGTCAGGGCACATGCCTGGCTTGCGGGCGACGTCCCCAGTTGGGGGCACATGAGAGGCAACCATACATTGATGTTTTCTCTCCCTCCCTTTCTCTAATAATAAATAAAATAATTTTTTAAAAAAATTAAACATTTAACACTTTTCTACGGTATTCCTCACCAAGGTAACAGACTTACATCTTTTATTCACACCCAAACAAATGTGACTTTGCAAGGAAATTACTTAAGAGAAGGTATTATAATGCATAATTTCACAAACTGCTAGGTAAGGTGGTTGTTAATACCATCACAATCAGCCCACCCTTAATTAAATGATTTAAAAACAATGTATTTCTGCTTTAAAAAAAATGGTCCTATAAATACCAACAAAAGTACCTTGTCCTACCATTGACTATTTCATCACTTATACCAGTTTACAATACAGTCTTACAGAATTAGTCTTGGCTGTCTCCATTCTGTGATTTATTAGCCATGTTTTCCAAAAATCAGAACTAGTATGATACTATCTGACAAACTACATTTACCCTAATTTCTTAACCTGTTACATGAAAGTAAAAGAATAATAAAAGTATGAAAATCAATTGAGACACTTTATTGAAATCAACTAAATTACTAAATTACAGCAATTCCAAAAATAATCCAATATATAGAATCATTCTCATACCTATTCCAAATAAAAGTCTGGCATTTGAACAGAGGAATATTCTGTTTGTACACATCAGTTATAACATAGAAAGAGACAAAAAGGGAAACTATTTTATTTATAAATTACTATATATGATATCCAAACCAAATAATTTGACCAAGAAGAAATCCAAGTACCAATTAAAGGGATACAAAAGCATTAAAAAGAAAACTAACAAAATATGTACAAGACCTATTCAAGGAGTACCACAAAACTCTGATGAACAAAATAAACAATTAAATGAAAGGAGAGATATTCCCTGGTCATGGATAGAAAGACTCCCTATTGTCAAGATGTTACTTCTTCCCAAATTGATCTATAAATTCAATGTAATCCCAATAAAAATCCCAGCAAGTTATTTTGTAAATATCAGCAAAGTGATTCTGAAGTTTATATGAAAAGGTAATGTCAGCAAGATAGCCAAAGACAGCCTTCACTGAATCCACCTTCAACAACAATGTGGCATCCATTCACGGACACAAGTGCCTCTGTGGGAGCTGTGGGATTTACAGAGGAGATTGTGAAACCTTGGTGGAGTCCAAGATGAAGAAGAGCTGTTTAACAAAGACAGGCCTGCACCCAGGCACTGACTCAACTGTGCTCTTGGCTACAGAGTTGGAACCAGCTCCATACCAGAGGACTCAGCTACAGCCCCATTTAGCTTTGCTTATGACACCAGCACCAAATACTAAGGGACCTGGGAGGACTCTCACCCACTTGTGTATTAGGTAATAGACATACAGACGTCCTAGATGTGGATCCTGAACTGGCCCATGAAACAGCTCTAGTCCCTCACAGCTGTAGTCCAAGAGCCCCCATAGAACACTAATTTAGCCAATCACCCATAGACAAGAGAACCTTTGTGGAAGTCCAGGAGGAGTCTGGTGGGTAAGTTCCAGCCCACCACTGGAGCAAAAAAATCCAAGCTACTATGGACTGGAAAGGATAAGACAAACATTTTGATTTTAATCATGTTTATCCCTCCTACAAGGCAGCACAGCTCAATGCCAAGAAAGCTCTTCTCAGACAATAACTTCTCCCAGAGGTAATGTGAGTGTGTGTGAGGGAGTGCCCCACACCCCCAGCTTTGTGACACACTGCCAAAGAAACCTATTTCCCTCTTGCCCTATCCAGAAATACCAAGTAGTGAACAGCTAGAAGACCAGCAATCAGACCTCAAAATGAAACATATCAAAAGGATGTGGATCTTACTAAGTAGGTCAAAAACTCCATTAATCCTGGGCCATGAACTGCTAGGAACACTCTGCCTGGAGATTCTCCCAAACTGGCCCACCGGCACTGTCAGTGCCTCATGTGCCTGACCCACACACACCCCCACCTCAGGCCTGGCTCCAGGGGTGAGTGAGCTTTCTGCAAAAGGCCAGTGAGCATGGATGGAAACCAGCCCAAATTTGCAGGCCTGAGAGAGACCATAAAATTGGGCTTGTAAGCACCACCCTTGGGAAAGAAAAGAGGAGGCTATCAGCAACCAGCTGGTGCTTTGCAGATTTAGAGAAGGCACATAAACTTAGGAATTCTGCCACAAGGAGGAGCAAGAAACATGGAGCAGGCATATGTACATAAGAAAAAGCCTCTGAATCCCTAGCAGAGCTGACAGAAGCTATTTCTCACATAAAGTCAACCAATAAAGACCAAAGGAGATGACTGCTACTTCAACTGTGAAAGACAGCAACACAGAATTCAAGTAACATGAAAATTCAAGGAAACACAAAAACCATCAAAGGCTCACAATAATTTTCCAGTAACCAACACCCAAAAGCATGGGAATTCTTCGATTAACCCAACAGGGGCCTCTGGTCAACATGGAGGCATAGGTAGATATGCTTCACTGTCTTGCACAACCAAAAGAAGGATAACAAACAGTTTAAAAACAAAAACCAGTCAGAACTGCCAAAAAATCAAACTGTATGGAAATTGGACAACCAAGGAGTTAAAGAAAAAACATTCATCCAGATTGGTAGGAGGGGCAGAGATGGGCAGCAGAGACAGAGAGGACGTGTGGCAAGGCAGTGGCTGGTGGACCAGGTGGTCCCACATTCGTGTGCAGATAAACCAGGAGGTACAATTGGGAAGTGAGACAGACCACACAACATAGGGTTCCATTCCAGCACAGGAAAATAAAGCCTCAAAAACCTCTGACTGTAAAAAGTTGAGGTGGTTGCGCGGCAGGAGAAACTGCCAGTCTCACAGGAGGATCCACTGGAGGGGCCCACAGGGTCTTAGAATGTATACAAAACCACCCACCTGGGAATCAGCACCAGAACAACACCTTGAGGGGTGCAATTCCACAATTCGCAAGTGGGGGAAGTGACTAAAAGTGGAGCAAGAGCAGAGCAAGTGACACTGATCTCTGACCCCTCCCCCACATACAGCACTGCAATACAGTGAAGTGGGTTGCCCTGCCCTGGCCAATACCTGAGGCTCTGCCCCTTACAATGTAACACATACATCCAAAGAGATAGGGCCCAAATGAAGGAATAGATTAAAACTCCAGGAAAAGAACTAAGCAATGAGGAGAGAGCCAACCTATTGGATGCAGAGTTCAAAAAACTAAGGATGCTCAGAGAAATGATTGAGTGTAGTCATGACATAAAGGAAGAAGTGATGGCTATACTAAATGAAATAAAGAAAAATATACAGGGAACCAACAGTCAAAGGAAGGAAACCGGGACTCAAATCAACGATTTGGAACAGAAGAAAGAAATAAACATTCAACCGGAACAGAATGAAGAAACAAAAATTCAAAAAAATGAGGAGAGGCTTAGGAACCTCTGGGACAACTTTAAACGTTCCAATATCCAAATCATAGGGGTGCCATAATGAGAAGAGGAACAGCAAGAAATTGAAAACTTATTTGAAAAAATAATGAAGGAGAATTTCCCCAATCTGGAAAAGGAAACAGACTTCCAGGAAGCCCATAGAATCTCAAAGAAGTTGGACCCAAGGAAGCACACACCAAGGCACATCATAATTACATTACCCAACATGAAAGATAAGGACAAGAAAAAAGGAGACAGTTGCCTGCAAACAAGTTCCCATTAGACTATCAGCTCATTTCTCAAAAGAAACCTTGCAGGCAAGAAGAGGCTGGAAAGAAGTATACAAAGTCATGAAAAGCAAGGACCTACACCCAAGATTACTCTATCCAGCAAAGCTATCCTTTAGAATGGAAAGGCAGATAAAGTGCTTCCCAGATAAGGTTAAGTTAGAGCAGTTCATCATCACCAAGCCCTTATTATATGAAACGTTAAAGGGAGTTACCTAAGAAAAAGAAGATCAAAACTATGAACAGTAAAATGACAACAACTCACAACTATCTCACAACAAATGAACCTAAAAAAACAAAAACTACGCAAACAACTAGAACAGGAAAAGAATCACAGAAATGAAGATCACATGGAAGGTTATCAGCAGGGAGGCGGGAGAATGGGGTGGGGGGAGGTACAGGGAATAAGAAGCATAGTTGATAGGTGCAAAACAGACGGGGACATTAAAACAAGTATAGGAAATGAGGAAGCCAGAGAAAGTATATGTACAACCCATGGACATGAACTAAGGGACAGGGGAAATGCTGGAGGGAATGCAGGTACAGGGCGGAAGAGGATAAAGGGGAGAGAAAACAATGGGACAACTATAATAGTATAATCAATAAAATATACTTAAAAAAATTAAACCACCAGATTTAAGCACAAAAAAAAAAACCCCAACCCAATAAAGAATTCCAACAGCTGTTTCAAGGAAGCTCAATGAACTACAAGAAAAGAGAAAGATAACAATGAAATTAATACAAACAAAATCATAATAAAGAATTAAACAGAAATGAATGAAATGAAGAATTCAACAGAGACCATCAACAGCAGCATAGATCAACAGATGAAGGAATCTGAAGTATAAGATAGGAACTTTGAAATTATACAGTTACAGAAGAACAAAGGAAAAGTATGAAAAAGAAAGGACACATGGACAAAGACAATGGGAGGAGGGGAGACTGAATGTGATGTTAAGAGAGCGGTGGGTAGGTCAGGGGAGAGTAATGGGAGAAAAATGGAGACAATTGTAATTGAACAATTAAAATGAAAATTAAAAACAGTAGGAAAAAAGCCAATGTGATTTTGGGGTATCATAAAGAGAAAATGTGTCAATTATTAGAACCCCACAAAAAGAGAGGAAGAAGAGGGCAAAAAGCGTATCTAAAAAAATAACAGCAGAGAACTTCCCAAATCTGGAGTGAGAGTAGGACATCCAAGTTCATGAAGCCCACAGGTTCTCAAACGCATTACAGTCAAAGCGATTGTCTCCAAGTCACATTATAAGGAAACTGTCAAAATCCAAAGACAAAAAGAGAACCTTAAAAAACAGCAAGAAAAGAGAAACTTGTTACCTACAAGGGAATCCTGGTAAGGCTGTCAACAGATCTCTCAGCAGAAACCTTACTGTTCAGGGAATGGCAGGATATATTCAAACTGCTACAAGAAAAAACTGCCAGAAAGGAATACTTTATTTACCCAGCAAAGTTTTCCAGAAATGAAGGATAAAGGCCCTGGCCAGGTAGTTCTGTTGGTTAGAGCACTGTCCTGATTGATACCCCACAGTTGCAGGTTTGATCCCTGGTCAGGGCACATACAAGAATCAACCAATGAATGCATAAATAAGTGGAACAACAAATCAATGTCTTTGTCTCTCTGAGGAAAGGAGGAAGGGAGGGAGGAAGGGAGGGAGGGAGGGAGAGTAAAGACTTTTCCAGGAAAGAAAAACTGAGGACATTTATCACCATTAGACCCTCTTTATGGGAAATGCTGAAAGGGGTTCTTTTAGCTGAAAGGTAAAGATAAGTATATTCCAACTAGCAACACATTCCTCTTAAGCACACACAGATCATTCTCCAGGACAGATCATATGTTACAGAGTTTATTCTTGTATTATTCTTTAGTAACTATTGTATTATTTTTCCACACAAACAATTGTAAACCTACTTTTGCTCGATCCTGTATAATACTGAAATTATACCAAAGAATAAGCCAGTCAGAGACAGACAAATACCATATGATTTTACTTATATCTGGACTCTAATGGAAAAATAGAAAAAGACTCAAATACAGAGAACAAGACTGACAGTTGTGAGAGGGGAGGGGAATTGAAGGGACTGGATGAAAAAGGTGAAGATAGCGACTTCCCCTCTCTTTAAAATCAATACACGTCCTCAGGTGAGGATAAAAAAAAAGGGGGGGGGACGGGATTAAGCAATACAAATTGCTTAGTTACAGAATAGCCACAGAGATAAGGATTACAGCATAGGGAATACAGTCAATAATATCAAGATAGGTATAGGGCCACCTAGATAACTGAAGCAGTGGGGAGACCACTCTGCGAAGCACATGATTTTCTAACCACTTTGCTGTACCCCTGACACTAATACAGAATAATAGTGAAAATAAACTGTAACTGAAAAATAAATTTTAAATAATCATACCAAGGATCTTTTCTGACCACAATAGTATAAAACTAGATATCAATAACAGGAGGAAAACTGGAAACCTAGAAGAAATCAGTAAATTCCTAGAAACATACAACCTACCAAGCCTGAATCATGAAGAACTAGAAAATCTGAACATACCAGTAATAAGTAAGGAGATCAAATCAGTAATCAGTAATGTCCCAAGGAAAAAAAGTCATAACAAGATGGTTTCCCTGGTGAATTCTACCAAACATTGAAAGAAGAATTAATGCAAACCTTTCTCAGACTAAATAGGAGGAAACACTACCAAACTTATTTCATAAGACCAGCATTATCCTTATATCAAAGCCAAATAAGAACATTACCAGAACACTATATATAGGCCCATAACCCCGATTTATATACATGCAAAATTTCACAACGTATTAGTAAACTGAATTCAGCAGCACATTAAAAGCCCTGGCCCTGGCTGGGTAGCTCAGTTGGTCAGAGCATTGTCCCAATTCACCAACACTGCAGGTTCAATCTCTAGTCAGGGCACATACAAGCAGCAATCAATGAATGCATTAATAAGTGGAAAAACCAATCTCTCTCTCTACTCTCTCTCACTTAAAAAAAGTATCAACTAAAAAAAATCATACACCATAATCAAGTAGGATTTTATTACTGGGATGCAAGGATGGTTCAACACACACAAATCAATAATTGTCATGGTACACATTAATAGAATTAAATATAAAAATCAAATCATTGTCTCAGTAGAATGCAGAGAAAGCATTTGACAAAATTCAACATCCTTTCATGATAAAAACTGCCAACAAATTGGGTATGAAAGAAATGTACTTCAACATAATAAAGGTCATATATCTCTCATACTAACAACATACTCTAAGGTGAAAGGTCAAAAGCTTTTCCCCTAAGATTAGGAACAAGACAAGAGTGCTTATTCTAACCACCCCTATTCTACTCAGTACTGGGAAGTTCTAGCCAGAGCAATTAGGCAGGAAAATGAAATAAAAGGCATCCAAATCAGAAAGAAAGCAGTAAAACAGTCTCTTTGCAGATCAGATGGTCTTCTATATATAAAATTCTAAAGACTCCACCAAAAAAATTGTTAGAATGAGAAGTCACTAAATTTGTAAGATACAAAATCAGCACACAGAAATCAATTGCATTTCTACACACTAACAATGAAGTATCTGAAACTGTTTTTAAAATCCCATTAATGGTATCCAAATAAAGTACATCAGAAGTAATAAAATACAATTTTAATTGTATTTAAGCAATACAATACATCAAAAACAATAAAGTATATAGGAATATATCTAACCAAGTAAAAAAAATCTGTGCTGTAAAAAGTATTAGACTTTGAAGTTTAAAACACAAATAAATGGAAAGGTATCCCATGTTAATGGATTAAAAAAATAATATTATTAAAATGTCTGTACTACCCAAAGCCATGAATAGACTCAATGCAATACCTATCAAAATTCCAATGGCATTTTCAGATAGGAAAAAAAATCCTAAATTTTGCATGAACCACAAAAGATCCCAAATAGGCAAAGCAATTTTGGAAGAACAAATGTGGAGACATCACACTACCTGATTTCAAACTACACTATAAAGCTAAACTAATCAAAAGTGTACGGCTTCCTGACTACAATGTCAGAGCTGAGTCATTGTGACAGACCATATGGACTGCAAAGCCTAAAAAAGTTATTATCTGGCCCTTTGCTGAAAACATCTGCCCACTCATGTTTCAAACAGTGATTCCAACCCTAATGATGTGTCCCCCTGGTGAGCATTAAAAGAAAATTTCAGAGCCCTGGACCACACCTAACCCCTCACATCCCCCCTAAAAAAGATTACAATAATATTGGTCTAGTGTAGGGCCATTTAGCTATTACTGTATCAGTACAAAAATGTGTACAATAAAACAGGAAAACAGACAAGATAAAAATCATGATATCCAATGTAAAAAATAAAGGCAAGTTGTTACTATACTGTCTGTCACAGAAACCACAAAGTACTATATAATAAATTGAAGCCACGAGTTTTGCTCTGATCTCCATGAATACACAAAGAGAAAAAAACAAGTTCATTATATAATTTATAGTAGCCATAAGGTTAAAACATCTTGGTGGAAGCAAACTTTTTTCTAAGACTTCTGTCTGACTGACTGTAAAAGGAATGTTTTAGTCCAATTCTTCTCAGTGATGAAATATATATCATTTAATCCTCTCACAAAACCCCACTTCGTCACTCAGAAACAAAACATAAAATAAAAGCCCTAATAATGGCAGGATTTTCATATAGATGGTACCATGCTGCCTTTCCTACCTTTTTTGGAGAGGATGGGGAATAAGGCTGAGTAAAAGAAATGCACAACTGAATTTGAGACAAGTGGCTCTATATTCCACAAGCTATTAATAAATACTAATAATAAATCTACTAATGCAAACAGTCCCCAAGTTATGACACTTACTTCATACAAAAGTGATTTATTCAGGCCTATAATTCATTTCTCCTGCATTTACCCACTTACTCAATGGTCTCTGTTGATTATGCCAAATACATCTAGACAAAGGAACAGAATATATATCACGACATAGCAAAAGTACAATTTCATCTTACCAGTGTTAAATTTAAAACATGGTTTCTTTGTTTTCAAATGTGGGAAACACTGAACTGGTTTTCTACAGTTTAATGAAGCAGTGTGGGTGGGGCAAAAGGAGGTTTAGAGTTGTGAGTATGCAAAAAACACAGTTTACTCTTGTATTATTATTATTATTTTCCGTAAAACAACTATAAACCTACTTTTGCCCCACCATATCTTTTTCAATGAGACCTCATCTCCACTACCCTCTCTCTTGCATCTGACACTACCAAAAGCAAACTTCTTGTAGCTCTCTCAAACATGCCTTAGTACACATGCTGTTCCTACTACCTATAACCCTTCCCTCCAAACCCCCCTTCCTCTTAACTCTTTAAACTCATGACTCAACTAAACTCACTCTATGAGAAGCCTTCCCTGAAAACCCCAAACAGGGCACTGTTCCTCAGAATTTTCTCTACAAGTTCCTTTTCAAAAGGGACAGCTTTCAATCCACATATAAGTCACCTATATTTTGAAAGTATTTATAAAAAGATTCTAAGTGTCTAAATATGTCAAGGCCCATAACATAGTATGTTATGACAGGACATCAAAATTAATATTAGAAGGAGAAAACTGCACCTAAATCTCATGCCCCAATAGTATATAGTCAGAGACATTGGTGTCCCTTTCCTTTCCTCCCTCTTCCCACTTCAGCCACAGCCAAGTAACAATCAAGCCTCATTCCTATTTTCCAACCCACTGCTCTGCCAATCAATTCAATTGTGGAGGAGTAAAAACTAGAAAGTGTCAGAACAACTGTGTACTAACTAAAGGCTGAAAAAGAAAGAGTCTCTAGATTCACTTCTGTGACTGCAAATTACCTTCTACAGACACATTAGCTTTATGGTGGAGGAGAAGAGCTATGAGTTAAATTAGTCATCTATAAATTCTTCCTTTCTCCATCTACCCGTATTTCCTTCACCAAGGCTTACTGATTCTCACTTGCATCTATTCCTTCTGTTTTCAATCTTAACTATACCTATATCAATTCAAGAAATACTCTTAACATCTGGACAGATATAACAGTCCTCTAACTGGTCACTCTGTCCCTTCACAAATCCATCCCACAACAATGTAAGATGAATCTTCCTAAAGCACTTCATCCTTTGTATAAAAAGTGAAAAGAATACAAAGGAAACTTAGAAACAGTTTTGGGGAAGGTATGAGTAGGAATATGGAAAGAAGAAAAAGGGGAATCATAGGTTTTGCTTTTAATATAAGGGTACTATCTGAATCTTTTATAGGAATGTATTAACTACCTAAATGCTTAAAAAAATTATGCTTGACTCTATTCCTTTCCATAAACTGACTGCCAAAACTAAAATTAAAAATCTTTCAAAAATGACAATTATTTTCTACTATAAGAACATTTCCTCATTTAAACATAAATACTATACATCATTTTTTCTTCCCTAAATTTAAGGCTTTATAATCTATCACTCAATGCTGTATACATAACTACTATATCACATATAATGCGGACCTCGTAACACCACAAACCTAAAATAGTCTTTCACAGAGCAGGCAATTAATAAGTAGCTGTTGAATATGAAGAAACTACTTGTTCAATTACTTCTAACTCATCCATGTAGCCTCAAACACTTCTCTTTCTAGAAAATAAAAACAGGCAGTCAACAGCCTACACCATAATGACTACAGGCACCACAGATTTTAGGTAATTCACCATTTCCTACTATCACCTCTAGGCTAGCTTCTACCCAATCTCTTCTTGAGCTCCTTCCAATGCATTGTCAAACCTACTTGCAATCTGTTCTCCACTCTAAACAAGAATAATCTTCTCAGAAAGTAAAAATGATAATGTCAACCCATTGCTTAAAACTTTCAATGTCCTATCGGCCTCAGAAAAAAAGGCCAATATCCTTAACAGCTATAAAGCTTTTTTTGATCTGGTCCCTACCTGACTCCTCACAAATGACTCTCCCCTCTTTGTTCACTACGCTCTAATGCACACAGGTTATTAACTTGTGTAAAATTACTGGGCTTTCACTCACCTTTGTGCCTATATACATAATGTTCCTGTTCCCTCTGCTAGGGACCTTGTTTTTCCTTCCCTCAAAATGTCTTGGTTAACATATATTCATCCTTCAGATCTCAACTCCAACATTACTTCTGGAGGGGGGCAAAAAAATAATTTTCCTTCCACCTTCTAAGTTTTTGTAGCTGGGCTAATAATCAAATTAATATGAGACAGATTGATAAGAGAATATGTCCAAAATTTATTATGGATTTACATGCAGGAATTCCATAAGAATGAGATTCAAAGATACATTTGGCAGTTGACGTTTATATGCCATCATTTTGGACAAAGAAGGAGAAGCCAGGGGCCTGGGATTTCAAAAGGAAAGCAGGTAATTTACAGATGGATGAGAAAGGGTGAACAAATTCTTGCTGGGCCACTCAGAAACAATGGGACACAGAGAGAAGTTCAACAAACAGGCTTTGCTAGATTTCTCCCTGTCTGTCAAACTTAGGTCATATTATGATGCTAAGGTGATGATGCTCCTTTCCGTTAAGGCAGGTTTTTCTATCTGAATTCCTTCAGGCAGGTAAAAGGAGAGGGTCAAAGGTTTCTTTCTGAGTTTGCTCTTTCCTAATAATGAGCTTAAAATCAATATCCCAAAAGACATATTTTAGGGTGGCTAGACTTTGGTCCCCCTCAGTTCTTTGACACACCAGGCTAATTGGAGGCACCTGATATATACTCTATGTCAACATGTAACTGGGTGCAGCCAGGGCCCCCCACAAAGAGGGATTTGTAACGGGTCCAGAACTCAGGGTATCCAGGAAATATTAAAAATATATAGATGTCCTCTCCCCCACAAGTCTGAACTGGGGGATGGGACACATGGAGCAGGGCTACTCAGAGTTATTTTGCATATTAACAGTTGGGCCAGCTTCCTATGTAATATACAAAATGGTTATTTAACATTATCTACAACAGCTGGTTAGTTTCATAGATACGTTAAGTAGCTGTAGCCATGCTTTGAGCCAGGGAGATGGGAGTGATTTCCATCCATAACATAACTGGGAGGCAGCTTCCCCTGGTCACAGCACCTACATGAAAGCTTGGAGATGGTTTGCTCCATGCCACAGGGCCACACCTGCCCAGACTTAATATGGCAGCCAAGAAAGGCTGGAAAAAATACAGGAATGCAAGCAGGTACAGCCAACTGCGGGAGAAGTCAGAAATGGGGTTGCAGAGGAAGATTCGCTCTGGGATTTAAACCCAGGCATGGCAACCACGGGTTGGAACCATGCAGTTTTGGGGCTCCCTTTGTCCATGTGGCTTAGGAAGCAGGAGAGACAATGCAGGACTAGGGATGGGGACAATGTGAGACCGTGCAGAGAAGGAAAGGAGTGAAAGGACTCTTCCTGGTGGGCCATGAGAAGGTGCAACACAGGTTTGGATTAAGAACTGGAGATTGTGGCAACAATCTGCAGCCAATGGTGCTGGGAACCCTGGGAGTCCTGCCAACCAAGCATGGATTACTGAGAAGAACCTGGGGCTAGCTGAGCCACAGACTTCTATTTTTTTTCCTGAGATATGGTACCCCTGACTAGGCAAAGGGGGTAAGGAAGGACTATGTGTGTTTGTGGGTGTTTTAAGGGACTTTGGGATTTTAATGAAGGCATTAACTCATTACTCTAAGTCTGTATAACTTTTAAATAGATAGTTCCTTCCCTTTTCACCAAGCTCTGGCATTGAGAGCCATAATTCCAATTCCCTGGCGGGGGCAAGGCAAAAAGTACAGGAGTACCTCAGGAGGGGGGTCCATTGGTAACAGTATTTTGTCCCTCCCTCTAAGTCTGTTCCGTAACAAACATGTACTTCCCTAGATAAAATGTATTCTAGTATGCGATTTCTATCATTAGTGGGGGGAGCAGAGATTTTATCTGACTCACAAAACACAATCTGGCACATAACAGGCAGTAAAAAGATGCTGAATAACTGAACAAAATGAAATGGGGTACAGAGAAAGAGATCCCCAGGAAACCCTCATAGGCTTTGGGGGGTGGGGGAAGCAGACCATATGGCAGTTAGGGTACTTGTTATAACAATGGCAAGCTGGTGGCTAAATAATAGCTGTGCTACTGCCCAGGGGGCAAAGGGTATATATGTGACTTTCAGAATCTATGGTGAGTCCTAGAGCCTGCATGAGAGGCAGAGGCCTGAGGCAAGAAGGCGTTCCCCCTGCATCACTGAGTCAAGCTTACCCTGACTAAAGGTGTCAGCCAAAGAATGTAAACGATATAGGAAACTGGCAAATGCACCTCATTGTGGGAGAAGCCACACAGGCGTTCATACAGGAAGCTCCAGGTCAGGATTTAAACTTAGGGCAGGCAAAAGGAAGCTGGTCTGCTATGGAGAGCCATGATGTAGCAACCAGGCAGAGAGGGAGATGCTGATCAACCATGAGGGCTGAGAGAGTGGGTAGCAGCCATCCTGGTCTGTAGTAAAAAAGGTGGTCTGAAAGGAGGAGAGATTCAGCCATGCTGCCAGTAGTGAGACAGGAGCCATGCAGGTGGAGTGAGTGGAGGAGGAAGAGCCATGATGTAGCAGCTAGGCAGTCTGTAATCAGAATTCAGCCATGCGGCCTGGTATTGTGAGGGAAAGAGCAGCATGCCACTGCCCTGATCGTGCACGCTCTAGATGACTCAGAAGCCATCCAGGACTCTACCTTGCAAGATGCTAACTTTTAGGACGCAGGACATATGGAAAGGCCACTCTCTTAGGATTTGTTCCTTTCCTGGACTTCACTGTGATTCAGTGAACTACAGCACATGCTTTCCTGGACTATTACATGTAAGCTGATGACAACATATGCCAGACCCTGAAGGAGAGAGCTGCTGGCGTTTGCACAGCCGGCTTAAGCACAGATAAGCATATAGGGAACTACTGGGCTTGACTCTCACTTTTAGCCTTTTGGGGAGCAAGGGAAATGCAAGGTCTCAGGGAAGAACAGGTCTCTGAGAATAAGTACTCTCAGCACCCCCAAGGTTAGAGTATTGTAAATAAAAACCTGCTTCTTCCAATACTAATTGTTGACTTATAAACCAAGGCACCAGGTGAACAGGCCTCTGTCTGCTCAGTTACAATATTACAAACTAATACACTGTCGAACTGTGAGGTATGTTACATATAATTATACATATTTCCTTTTACTGAGCTATTTCTCTTAGAACTTCTATGTTTCCAACTTGAGATCCTGTAAGGTTTCTTCAAATCAAATTTGGAACATACTCAAATTAGAAATAAGTTAAATAATTTCTACATCATTTTAAAATTAGTATTTCATACTACTTCATAGAAATGATATAATTGGGACAACTTCCTATTAACCAAATAAATTTAGCCAATTTATAAAATTTTTGGCATGGGTGAAACTTGGAGAAAACATGTATTTCAAAAGTAGTGCTACTGAGAGGTGAAATATACAGAGCAATAATAAGACCCAGAATATAAAAAAAAATATGCAAAATAATTAACATGGTATATGCTATGCTAAGAGAACACTTACACAAGGAACTTTGAATTTTTTATGAAGTAATACTCAAGCTACTTTAGCCAGAGATGCATACTGCTATAAAATGATATTTAGAATTTAAACTCCCATTAGTACCACAAAAGGAAGGCATTAAGTCTACTAAACCAATCATACTCAAGTTTCTCAAAGTATGGTCTTAAGAATGCTAAAGACCCTTAAGTTCCTTTCCGGAAGTCCACAAGGTCAAAACTATTTTCATAATAATACCAGCTATTTGTCATCTTTTCTTTTTTATTTATCCAAAAATATTTTCCTTTAATAAAAAGTTCATGTCATGTGTTTAATGGAAAACAATTAAAATGTTACATAAAGTCTGTTAAATAAATTGTTTCAGATCATGTAATTTCTCTGCAAAATCTGTGCATATTTTTGTGATATTTTCAAAAGCAGATCTTGATAAGAATTTGACTGATCAACTGATGCTATAGGATAAGCTCTATAGGATTCAGATTGAAAGTCAGCAACATCTGATCAAATAAGTCTCCATACTGATATTTGAATTCCGTGGCCTTGAGATAGGAATCATCAAGTTTTGTCATGGAGCTGAATTTCTACTGAGCACAAAACTATTAAGATTTCCTACTCAAGGTGTCTCCAGGTCTGGCCTTATATGAAGAATGCTGACTAAAGATATGTTCTGCTATTTGTATAAGAGAAGTTCAGTGCTGACCTCTGCTAGCCTCATGTTAGTCTTTTTTAGTTTATTTACCAATGACTTTCTACCTTCTAATATTTCTAGGTAGAGTTGCTTATATTTTTCCAATTCTATTTTATTACAATCACCAGAAGTTTTCATTTTGGAGAGTTCAGATTCTAGATTGTTATTTCAGAGCTCCAACTGACTTCTTATTGAAGCATTATCATACTATTAACTGTTCTGAGTTTTCTTGAAATGTTTTTTGCATCTGTAAAAATAGACTGACTTCTTTTAATTTTTCTACTATATCTTGTATTGCACTTGCCTTCTTTACTGTGTTGACATTTGCATGGATGATTCAAAAGCCAAGTTGACTAAACTACTACCCTCCTAGCATAAATCAAGGAAGTATCACCAACTATACTAGCAGTCATTGTGTTCTTTACTGCCAACCATTCACAGGAAAAAAGCCAGCTTCACTGAAAAATATTCTTAACGAACTTTCCAATTTGGACCCAGCATAATGGCTCCCGCAAAGAAGAGTGGTAGAAGGGCCGTTCTGCCATCAATGAGGTAGTGACCACAGAAAACACTATCGACATTCACAAGCACATCCACAGACTGGGCTTCAAGAAACACACCACTCAGGCACTCAAAGAGATCCACAAATTCGCCATGAAGGAGATGGAAACTCCAGATGTACACACTGATACCACACTCAACAAAGGTGCCTGGGCCAAAGAAATAAAGAATATCCCATACCATTATCAGGTGCAGTTGTCCAGAAAACATAATGAGGATGAAGATTCACCAAACGTGCTCTATATGTGTGTCACCTATGTACCTATCACCACTTTCAAAAATCTACAGTTAATGTGGATGAGAACTAACTACTGATTGTCAAATAAGGTTATAACACTGCCTGAATATAATGTTCTTAATTTTATTAAATCTTGACCCTTAAGATGCCTCTTTATGTCCTGTGTGACAAAATAGGAAGTCCATATCAAGTACTTCAGTTGCATTTGAAGTACAATAATTGCCTTTAGGAAAAAGCATTTGTGCACTTTATTTGCAAGCTAAATAAGCCACTTTACCATGGAACTTCAAAAAACCGACTTCATTGTTACTTCAAACAACAAGTGACAAACTATGATTATTCAGATTGGGTATTTGGCAGACATGTTCCTACAAATGAATGAAGTGAATCTATCACTCCAAGGAAAATAACTGGAAATATCTGCTGCCAAGAATAAAATTAGAGCTTTCAAAAAAAATTAGAATTTAGGAAAATGGTATCCATCAACGTGAGCTTGGAAACTTTTCAATACTTAAAGACTCATCTCATAACATCTGTGGTGATGTGAACAAATGTGATTCTTTGTCTATCATACAATAAAATGTGCCAACATTCAGAACTACATCACTCAGTCAACGAATATTTTCTGAAGGACCTATGCAAAAACTTTTAATATACTGGAGTATAAAATATTCAGTGATAAAGTTTCACTGCACCCACTCTTTAAGAAACTACTATCTGCCAAGTTTTGAGGTAGTATCAAAAAAATTATCCACAATTTAATCCACAGGTTATGAAAATACTCCTTTCTTTCCAAATACATGACTGGATGAAGCCAGACTTTCTCATATACTTCATCCAAAATAAAAATATCACAACACACTGAATGCAGAAGCAGATATGATAATCTAGCTTTCTTGTATAAGCCAGTCACTAAAGCATTTTTTAATAATGTAAAAAATTGCCATGCTCCTCATTAAACTTTTTTTGTTATGGGAAACTAATATTTCTAAAAAATATGTATTATTTACGCTAAAACCATTACATGATATTTTAAATGAGCTAATGTTTTAAACTCCATTTTAATTTTTGATAATTAATATTGATAGATATAAACCACAAAAAGAAAAGCTCTCCAGCATCAATACTGTTTAAGCGAACAAAAAGAATCCTGAGATCATAAGCTTCAGTCCTACTAGTCTATATGGTAGAAAATTACTCAAGGGATAAAGACACAGTGAGATAGTCTAATTTCACACACCCTCACCTGTATCTTCTCTCTTCAGTACACTTAGAAAAATTGATTTTAATATAAAGATTTTAAGAATATTTAGGAGGAATCGCCATTCATAACAATGAATTAAATCATTTCCTGAACCTATTTATTCAATGTCTTGATGTCTTAATTACAAAGAAGTAAATATTTAAATGTAACATTTGCTAACAACAAAATAAAAGGAATATATACAAGTAAAGCAAAAACATTTTCTAGAGGAAACTGAAGAACTAATGCAGAAATAAACTAATAAAAACATCAGAATTTTAGAGCTGGAAGTTAGAAACAAACTACTAAAAACTATCAGAATTGTCACTTTAGACATAATCTAGTTAAAACTTCTCCTATAGAGGATAAAAGAGTGTTAAAGGCTGGTTAAAATATAGAATGAGGCGCTGGGCGGATAGCTCAGATGATTAGTGTCATTCTGATACACCAAGGTTGTGGGTTCAATCCCCATCAGGGCACACAAAATAAACAACCAATGAATGTATAAATAGGTAGAACAACAAATCTATGTTTCTCTCTCTCCCCACCTTCTTCTCTCTAAAAAATATATATAATATGTATGTATGTGTGTATGTGTATGTATATATATACACACATACACAATGAGGAACAGAACTGAGTTCCCAGACTCTATACAGTTCATGTAACTTTTGAGAGCTTTATGTGCTAAACACAGGAAGACACTGGAGATACAGGAATAAACAAGACCAACCTTGAGCTGCTTTCTTAGAGACCAGCATCAAATGTCAAACAGGTGCAACGAGTGTTACAGAGGAAATACATAGGACTCTATCAGAGCCTCTAACAAGGTATAAACCAACCTGGTGGGACAGGGAAGAGGGTCTCTACAAAAGTAACCTCCTTATTACCATCATCAACCAATATCCTCATCATTTCCTCCTTCTCTAAGGACTCTCACATCTAATTCATTAATACACTATTCCTACCATTCATTGTTCTTAGTGATGTCAACATTCACTCAGCTAATTCACCCAAAACCTTTGCCCCTCAGTCAATTCACCTCCTGAACTTAAACAATTGCTTTCCACTTTTCTTCACCAGTCAAAACCGCCATGGTCATTACTGGTAATTACACCATTTCCAAAAATCTAGATTTCAAAAATCCCAAATACCCACATTCTATCTCTTCAGTTGACTTACTCTACTACCTAATTTCCCACTATCCTTTGTTATTACAGAACTTTTCATCCATGGACATCCCAGTTTTTCACTATCCATGTCCGAACTGAGATGTACTATAAGTATAAAATACGACTCAGCTGGTATGGCTCAGTGGATTGAGTGCTGGCCTGCAAACCAAAGGGCCAGTGGTCCAGTTCCCAGTCAGGGCACACACCTGGGTTGCAGGCCAGGTCCTCAGTGGGGGGCACATAAGAGGCAACCACACATTGATGTTTCTCTCTCTTCTCCCACCCTTCCCCCTCTCTAAAAATAAATAAAATCACTGAAAATAAATAAATAAATGACAAAATAAAATACACATCGGACTCCAAAGAGTAGGTAAAAAAAAGAATGTAAAATATTCCACTAATTATTTATGCTGATTATTTATTGAAATAATTATACTTTGAATACAGTGGTTTAAATAAATTCCGTTTTTAAAATTAATTTCAAATTGTGTCTTCATACTTTCTTAATGTGACTATTAGAAAATTTTTAAATTACATATGTGGCTCACATATTTCTATTAGACAGTGCTAATCTATTCTGTGATGACTCCTAAATGTTGATCTCCAATTTTGATTCTTCCCTAAACTGCAGAATGACTATCTAGCCTATCTGTTTGGTTGTCTAATCATTATCTCCTACTTAACATGTCTACAACAGTACTCTTTGTTTTTAAACTCTAATAACATTTTTATCTAACTTAATATATCCAAAATATTGTTTCTAATGTGATTAATATAAACAATTATCAATGAGATATTTTATATATTTTTTCATACTAAACCTTGAATTTAGTGTTCAGGACGTCTGGGATCAAACACAAAAGTTTCACTGGATATAACAAAGCAGTACTCTTGATATCCTCCCACCCATGTACTACCATCTACTGGCATATTTTAAAAAATTTTAGGATGTGGAGAGTTCCGGCCAAGATGGAGGCATAGGTAGAAACCCTTCACTTCCTCGCACAACCAAAAGGAGGATAACAACCATGCAAAAATCAATAAACAACCAAAAGTGCCAGAAAATCAAACTGCATGGAACTCCAACAACCAAGGAATTAAAGAAGTCAACCAGAACAACCAAACCACTAAGAACCCACCGTGAGGCGGTGGACCGCCAAGCGGGGCCAGCAGCCAAAACCCACAGCAAGGAGGTGGACCAAGTGGTTGGGGCTGGCTGAAGGAGAAACTAAGAACTGACTGTGGACTACCAGGGTGGTTACCACAGTGGGAGAAACTCCCAGTCGCACAGGAGAGAGTTCATTGGAAAGTGATGCTAGAGCCAAGCAAGCAAGCCGCAATGGTCCCTCTTTGACCCCTCCCCCACAGACAACGCCACAACACAGCAAAAAGGGTCGCCTTGCCCTAGTGAACGAATACCTGAGGCCCCGCCACTTTACAGCTTAACCAGTGCACCAAGACAAAGAAATAGGGGCCAAATGAAAGAACAGAGCAAAACTCCAGAAAGAGAGCTAAACAATGAGATAGCCAACCTATCTGATGAATTTAAAGCCCTGGTAATCAAAAAGCTCACAGAACTGATTGAGCTTGATTGAGAAATGAAAAAACAAATGGAAGATACCCAAAATGAAGTAAAGCAAAATATTCAGGGAACCAATAGTCAGGGGAAGGAAACCAGGACTCAAAGCAACCATTTGGAACAAAAGGAAAAAATAAACATCCAGCCGGAACAGAATGGGGAAACAAGAATTCAAAAAAGTGAAGAGATTCTTACAAAACTCTCCGACAACCTGAAATGTTCCAATATCCAAATTATAGGGGTGCCAGAAGGAGATCAACAGCAAGAAATTGAAAACTTATTTGAAAAATTAATGAAGGGAAAACTTCCCCAATCTGGCAAAGGAAATAGACTTCCAGGAAGTCCAAGAAGCCCAGAGGGTCCCAAAGAAGTTGGACCCAAAGAGGAACACACCAAGGCACATTATCATTAAGTTACCCAAGATTAAAGATAAAGAGAAAATCCTAAAAGCAGCAAGAGGAAGGGAGCGAGTTACCTACAAAGCAGTTCCCATAAGGCTATCAGCTGATCTAGCAAAACAAACCTTGCAGGCAGGAAGGGGCTCAAAATAAGTATTTGAAGTCATGAAAGGCAAGGACCTACATCCAAGATTACTCTATCCAACAAAGCTATACTTTAGAATGGAAGGGCAGTTCATTGTCACCAAGCCCTTATTATATGAAATGTTAAAGGGACTTGTCTAAGAAAAATAAGATCATCAAAACTATGAACAGTAAAATACCAAGCTCACAACTATCAACAACTGAACCTGAAAAAAAAAAAAAAAAAAAAACTACACAACTAGAACAGGAACAGAATCACAGAAATGGAGACCACATGGAGGGTTATCAGTGGGAGAGGGGAGAACGGGGAAAAGGTATAGGGAATAGGAAGCATAAATGGTAGGTACAAAGTAGACAAGGGGAGGTTCAGAATAGTATAGGAAATGGAGAAGCCAAAAAATTTATTATGTACAACCCATGGACATGAACTAAAGGGGGGGAATGCAGGTGGCATGGGCGTGCATGTCAGAGGAGAATAAAAGGATAATGGGACAACTGTAATAGCATAATCAATAAAATATATTGAAAATAAAAAAATAATAGTTAAAGCTGAAAAAAAAGCAGTCGAGCAAAGCCATAGGGGGGGAAGGATTGAAGGTAGGGGATAGGCATGGGCTGGGGGGGGGGAGTGGTGGTGGAAAAATGGAGACAACTATATTTGAACGACAATTAAAACACACACACAAAGCAATTGAGATATCCAACTTCCACATCTTGTATACTATGTTTCATTTAACCTCTAATACAATCCACATTTGATTGGATTATTAGATAATCTCATTAAACTGTTAGGGTGTGTGTTTGTTTGTTTTTAGTTTTTAAAATACACTATGACTGCCCTGATGGGTTTGACTCAGTTGGTTGGGCATCATCCTGCAAAGCTAAAGGTTGCGGGTTCAATTCCCAGTCAGGGCACATGCCTGGGTTGCGGGTTCAGTCCCCACTCAGGAGGCATAAAAGCAGCAACCAATGTTTCTCTCCTCCTCTGCCTCCCTTCCCCCTCTCTAAAAATAAATAAAATCTTAAAAAATAAAATAAAAATAAATAGAATATACTATGCCTGAAATACTTTCTGCCTTAGTATAAACAATGAGTTTAGCAACTACACGGCATAAAATTGAGACACATTCTTTATATGCTATAGGTGGTAGTGATATTACAAGAAACTTGCACTGTCTAAGCTATATATGCTTCTAAAAAGTTTAAAATTTATTCAATCACCATATTTTATATTACTCTGGTAATCAGAGGGAACGTTACGTTTACATATAAAGCAAAAAAATAAGCTCCACACCTTAATTTCTATCAATTCAGACTAAAATTCTGAGTCTATGTCTGGAATTTACTCATTACACTGCAGTACAGTGACAGATAATTACATACATCACAATACAATTCCATTAGGAACCACTCCTAGCTATATATATGCCAAAGAACTGTAAACAGGCACTCAAACACAGTACATGAACATTCACAGCAGTACCATTCACAACAGTTAAAAAGGTAAAAACAACCCACCAGTCCATCAACAGATGAATGGATAAATTGTGGTATATACATACAGTAGAATATGCTTAATATAAGTGAAAAAAGCCAGACAAAAAGGCCACATAGTCTATGATTCCATTTACATGAAAGAGAGAACAGATAAATTCATAGAGACAGAAAGCAAATTGGTGAATGTCAGGTGCTAGGAGATAGGAATGGAAGTGAACTGCGTAATGGATAGAAATTTTTTCTTTAGGGGAGTCATAAAAATGCTTTGGAACTAAACCAATGTGGTAGTCACACAACACTGTGAATATACTAAATAATATGGAACTGTACCCTCTAAAATGGTATGTTTTGTATTAGATAAATTGTAATTCAATTTTTTAAATAATTATAAAGCAAATAATAATACAGCTGAATTCTAATTAACCTGTGGCAGTGGCAGGAATCACTAACATCATTATCTGTAAATTAAAAATATATTGACTGTTTAGCCCTGGTCAGGCAGCTTAGCTGGTCAGCGCATCATCCCAAGATGCCACGGTTGTGGGTTCAATCCCAGGTCAGGGCACATACAAGAAGTAGTCAATGAATGCATAAACACAGTGGAACAATAGGTCAATATTTCCCTTTCTCTTTCTTTTTCTCTGTTTCTGTCTTTCTCTCTCAAATCAATTAATTTTTAAAAAAGATCGAAATACATTGTTTTAAAGCTTTCTACTCTTTTTGGTCACAATTATAATAAAATTCATTATCTTTTTTTCCTCACATATAGAAGTTATGCAGTGGATTTAGTAAGCCTCCATCTGTTAGAGATATGTACTAAAATATCTATAGATGCAATGATATGTCAAAGATGAGCTTTACAATAATGGCAGGGAGACAGGAGAGAAATACGGATGAAAGGAGACAGGCTACAGGTAAATAATTGTTAAAACTGGGTGATAAATAAGGGTTCGACTTCCAGTCAAGACAGAAGCATAAGCAGACATGGCTTGCCTCTTCTCAAACAACATCAAAATCACAACTAAAATATAGAACCACCATCACTTAGAACTGTCAGAAATCAAGCTGAATGTTAGACTGACAACTACAGAATTAATGAAACTACATTCACCCAGATTGGTAGAAGGGGCACAGACACAGAATGGGCTCGTTCCTCACCCACATATGATGGATAGAAACTCAGAAGGCATATCTCAGGAGTGAGGAGTCCCAGACCCATACCAGGCCCTCCAGCCCGGTTCCAGTGCCAAGAAGATAAAGTCCCCACAACCTCTGGCTACAAAAATCAGCGGAGACTGAGTTGGTGAAAGAAACTGATTGAGCCCCAAGCAGTTCCTCTTATTAAAGAACCCACACATGGACTCACATACCCAGACTCACTCACTCCCTCTGATCTCCAGCACTGGGGCCAGCAGCTTGAAAGGCACCAAAGGTATACAGGGAGAAAATGAAGTATCTGGCATCAAGACAAGCAGAGGCCATTATCCCTTTTCTAAATCCTCCCCGCACTGAGCCAGCAAGCTGGTGCCATATCTGAGACTCCATCAACCTGGATAACACTGTTTGATCCCCCATAGGAGATCCCAAGACTCCCCCCACCCAATTTACAGACCCACCTAAGCTGCTTTTTCATATGAATGATTAGTTTTGCTCATGTTTCACAACTTCCTAAACCCTCTCAAACAAGCAACAGCTGGCCTCAGCGAGCCCCAGGCTTTGTACTAGCAGCAGCCAGCCTAGATTCACAGCTTGGCTTCACCTGGGAATCTCCAAGCCCAGAACAAAAGGCAGCCACCTCAGAGAGCTTTATAGCTCAGGCAGGGTGGTCTCAGGAAAAACACAGGTGGGGGCTGATCTTGGCCTGTACCACCTGGGAAATGCCACAGCCAGCACACCCAGTGGACAGCTATAGACCATACTGGACCACCACAACCCTGCCCCTGTGCAGGTGATCCTCCAGGGAGGGGAGAGACTGGTAATAAGTGGCCACTACCAACCCTTGCAGTTAACTGGCCTGGGTAACTCCCACCCATAGATCTGCCAATAGCAATCAGGGCTCAGCTATAAGAGGAAAGTGTTCTCAGCCCACATGAAGGGCCCACCTTGAGTACCCAGCTTGAGTGATAGGGGAGGCTATGCCACTGGACCCTACAAGGCACCTAGTAGGCACCAAGGCACCAAGACTCTATTAGTCCACACTACCAAGACATAGAGTCAAAGTAGCTCTACCTAATTCACAGAAACAAACACAGGGAGCCTACCAAAACAAGAAGACAAGGAAACATGGCCCAAATAAAAGAACAAATCAAAACTCCAGAAAAAGAATCAGAAACAAAGGACACACTAATTGAAATAAAGAGAAATTTACCGAGAAACAACAATAGAGTGGGTGAAGCTCAGAATCAAATCAATATGGAACATAACCAAAAAAAACAACTAAGCAGAACAAGAAGAAAAAAAGAATCAGAAAAAATAAGGTTAGCATAAGCAACCTCTGGGACAACTTCAAGGGGTTCAACATTCGCATCATAGGGGTGCCAGCAGGAGAACAATAAATTAGAAATAATGGAAGAAAACTTCCCAGTTTGGTGAAGGAAGTAGACATGCAAGTCCAGGAAGAAAAGAGAGTCCCAAACAAGACGGACACAAACAGGCCCACTCAAAGACACTCAAAAGAGAGTCCCAAACAAGACGGACACAAACAGGCCCACTCAAAGACACTCATAATTAAAATGCCAGAGATAAAAGACAAAGAGAGACTCTTAAAAAGCAGCAAGAGAAAAGTAGTTACCTACAGGGGAGTTCCCATAAGATGGTCAGCTGATTTCTCAAAAGAAACTTTGCAGGCTAGAAGGGATGGGCAAGAAATTTTCAAAGTCATGAAAAGCAGGGATCTACAGCCAAGAATGCTCTACCCAGTAAAGCTCTAATTAAGAACTGAAGATCAGATAAAGAGCTTCCCAGACAAGAAAAAAATAAAGGAGTTCACCATCACCAAACCATTATTATATGAAATGTTAAAGGGACTTATTTAAGAATAAGATGATCGAAACTATGAACAATAAGATGGCAAAAAATACAAAATCTATCAACAATTCAATCTAAAAAACAAACTAAGCCAACAAGAACAGAAACAGAATCATGGATACAGAGAGCGTTTTGATGGTTGCCAGATGAGAGGGAGATTGTAGGGGAATGGGTGAAGAGGTGAGGGGATTAAGAAGTACAAATAAGTAGTTACAGAATAGCCATGGGTATGTAAAGTACAGTATAGAAAATGGAATAGCTAAAAGACTTATTTATACAAATGACCCACAGACATGAACAATGGTGGAGAGAATTTGCCTGAGGGATTGGGGGTTACTGGGTGGGGGGGGAGCAAAGAGGGAAAACAAGAGAACTGTAATAGCGTAATCATTAAAATACAATTTTTAAAAAATAAAAAAAATATGGGGGTTCATTATACTATTCTCTCCATTTCTGAATATGTTTGGAATCTTCTATGATGAGTTATTAATTACTATGCTAATCATTAGTAAAATAAGACTTAAAATTAGTTTCCTTACACTTCAGCTACACTTGAGATGGTCCTACCAATATTGTTTAGTAAACATAAATCACAATTCCACAAATATCTGCTGAACTTGCTATACAAAGATGCATATCAAAATTAGAATCTACTTGATAACAAATACACATTATTTTCCTTAGGATATTTTGTTTTGCTTTCAGGTTTTCTTCACAAACATTAGTTCACTACCAACTATTTCTGAGAAAATTTCATTTGTAAATGGAGAAAGTTAGCAGAGCCAAGGTTAATTGTAGTTAACTGAGTTGACAGAATGGTAATACTAAAAACTTCAAGTCTCCTTTCTAAGCAATTAATGTTTGATGTTAAAATGATCAGGTCATTTTATGCTATTTCTTTTAAAAACAAAATCCACTGGCCAGTGTGACTCAGTTAGTTGAAGCATCATCCTATAACCCAAAAGGATTGTAGGATGATGGTTGGATTCCCAGGTCAGCGCACATAACTAGGTTGGGGGTTCGGTATCTGGTGGGTCAGGGTGCAGAATGATGTCTCTCTTACATCAATTTTTCTCTTGCTCTCTCTCTCCCTCCCTTCCCCACTCTCTAAAATCAATAAGCATGTCTTCAGGTAAGGATTAAAAAAATAAAAATTAAAAAACACCCATACATTTAAAAACAAAATCCAATAATTGCAATTTTGCAAATGTCTCTTCTTCTCAATGCTTGAAGTATTTAAAAATCCCTTATATTTTTTAGCTATTGTTATCTTTTTTTTAGAGAGAGGGGAAGGGAGGGAGAAAGAGAAGGAGAGAAACATTAATGTGAGAGAGAAACATCAACTGGGACCAGGCCACACCCCAGGCATGTGCCCTGACAGGGAATCAAATCCTGACCTTTCACTCCACGGGTGGCTCAACCAATTGAGCCACAATGGCCAGGGCAAAAATTTTTTCCCTTATTTTTCAGTATAGTGTCTTATTAAATATTAAAGTCTATAAAGTTTGTACTTTGGGGGTTTGATTATTATTCCTTCTAAAAATCAAACCATAACGTCAATAAAAATTATAATCAACACACAAAAAAGCATTAAAAACACATACAGCTCCTCCAATTCAAACTTTTAAATGCCCCCAAATTAGCATTTAATAATTTTTACATTACTTTTCATACCAACACTATTCTCATAGAATTACATCTACACAACCTGCTAATGTTAGATTCAACATCTTCTCCCAATATTTGCACTCTTCCTTTCTAGCCAATATGTTCTTGTCTGTTAACTGACAAGTATCTAATTCCTGTAACATAATTTCACCCAAGATAAGTAGGTTATTCTAAATGGCCAATTGTCCAAATACCTCTTTCCCACTACAAGGAGTATTAGCATTCTTCAATTGTCAGAACCAACTTGAGAAAACACAAGCACACAAGAATTAGAAGCGGTCCTTACTCTAAGAGATTATTTCAACAATTTTCTAAAAAGAACCTCTCCAAATGACACAAACTTGCTAAAACTGAGGCTCTAAACATACCAGGACTAGATGAAAGCACCACAGGTAAAGCTGTTATAAGTATTAAAGTTACAAAAGAAAAATAGTTTTGGGGGGAGTGCTGGGGATAAAATGCAGACAACTGGATTGAACAACAATAAAGTAATTTATGGGAAAATAAATAAATAAATAAATAAAAGTTAAAAAAGAAAAAAGAAAAAGTTTTAATACAAATTCTTTTTATTAGTTTTAATACAAACTTTAAATAACATACAGCCCTAGAGAATATTCAATATTCTTGAGAGTATCATTAGTAACTGACATAATATTCGTAAGACCTAATACTCAAGGTCAGATCCTGCCTGCTTGACAGCAGCATTAATAAGCAGGTTGTGACTACCAGTCAATCTTAACAACTACCTGAGATTTCCATAAAAGTATCCAAAACCCTGTCTTGTTTTGTTTTTGTATTGACATACAATATCTCAAGAGTTTCAGGTATACAATATAGTGATTTGATATACATATATACTGCAAACGATCACAGTAAGTCTAGTTTTAACATCCACAACACAATTTTTTTTCTTGTAGTAAGAACCTTTAATATCCACTTTCTTTGCAACTTTCAAATATACAGTACAGTATCATTAACTATAGTCACCATGCTGTACATAACTAAAACCATGTTTAATTCACTAGATTTCCAACCTGTATCTCTAATTTTACTAGCCACTCTTTTACTCACTTCAAAGTGCAAGTGTAAAAATTCTACCATTTCCAATCGGTCCTAATCTCCTCAATCATTTTGACTATCTTTAGCTGAATTTGGTTTGTGTAAAAATCAAAATGTTTCTAAAACATTCTGTTTTGTTAACTTCTACTAATTCTATTATAAGTTTTCTTACCACAATTGCAAAGCTGAATCAGGATTGAAAAAAAAGCAGGCAATGATGCACAAAAGGAAAAACATCCACTGAGTTCAATGAAAAACTAGCCTATGACTCCTATAATTCAACACTTCAAGTGCCAAAACTATCATCCCCAAATAACAAACATATTGGTTCTTATATTTGCAACCTGGAACTCAGAAGAAACAATGGTAAAATAGTTAGGTTCCCAGACATTCTCAACAAGAGTCTACTTATTCCATCCTGGCTGGAGTGGCTCAGTGGTTGAGTGCCAGCCTGCTAATCAAAGGGTTGCCAGTTCGATTCCCAGTCTAA
The DNA here is from genome assembly GCF_022682495.2 of Desmodus rotundus. Lineage (NCBI taxonomy): Eukaryota > Metazoa > Chordata > Mammalia > Chiroptera > Phyllostomidae > Desmodus > Desmodus rotundus. Next base: position 146,052,890 of record NC_071390.1, read on the forward strand.
GGCACATGCCTGGGTTGCCGGCCAGGTTCCCGGTAGGGAGGATGTAAGAGGCAACCACACATTGTTGTTTCTCTCCCTCTCTTTCTCCCTCCCTTCCCCTCTGTCTGAAAATAAGTAAAATCTTAAAAAAAAAAAAAATAATAAAGTCTACTTATTCCATGACATCTAAACTAGTCTGAGTTCTAGATTCATTCACAGCTAGATAGTGTGACAAGAAGAGCACAGCCATGGAACCTGTGGAGCCTGTACAAGTTGGGCAGAACTCCTGACTGCCAATTACTAAGTATATGATCAAACAAAACTCATTTAACTTTTGTGAGTCCTAACTTCCTGGTCTGTAAGAGAATATTGCTTATCATGTAGAGTTTTTATAAGAAGTAATGCTAATACAAATCAACCTGCAGAGACTGTAACAAAGTATGTACTCAATAAATATAAGCATTTACTATGTATCACCCTCTTTTCTTCCCTATTCCCCTCTTCGCACTTTTTTTATCCCCCATCCTACAGTAAGCACCCTACTCAATATTCATTAAATAGAATTTAGAATATAGAATCACAAAATCTGGACTTGATTCCAGGCATTATCTCTCATGAGATATGGAACTTTAGGGGTATTTAATGTCTCTGAGCCTTTAATTGCTCATAATAAATAAATAGAAAGAAAAAAAGAAAGAAAGAAAGAGAGATAGAGAGGGAGGGAGGGAGAGAGGGAGGGAGGGAGGCAGGGAAGAAGGATTGTAATAACTGACTTCATTTATAAATTGGAATAAACTGTACAGTACCAGAAATGTTAGCTTTTACCTATCCCAAACTGCTCCTGCACAAAAATTACCTGCCCTCAAAGATTAAATGTGCACAATCAGCAAATGAGCATAAGCTAGCATCACACGAGGAAGAAAACAAGCTAAATAAACTAATCCATTTATGAGATCCCCTTTATACAGTATAATAAGAATATACTTGTTAACCCAAATAAAGCTCTTGTTGGGGGAATGCCAGGCCAAATTTTTTAATTAAATTAAAAAGTTTAGCTGTATGGAAGACTTTTCCGTCCTTACCCAACCTAGCAATTTGCACAGAAATCTTTCTTAAGCAGTTTATACTCCTTTTAGCTTTAGCTCGCTTCCTATTCCCCAAAATAGTTCTCATGATAAAGGCACTGTGGACCCTAAAATAGAGCAAAGAGAACTGGCTAGATGAATAAGTGTGTTCAAGTTAAGAAGCAAATGTCCTTGACATAAACTGCAAAAAATAATTTCAAACTGGTCAGGTCAACCAAAAGATGGAAAAAGGCAAAAATTTTTCTCTATACAAAAAGCATTTTCTACTTTAAATGTTATTTCCTCATAACAATTTCAAAAATCTTGAGGTATTTAAAAAAGTATACTTTTTGGAGAAGTTTTGCCATCAATAATACAATTTTAATATTTTTAAATATTCACCTAAGGATATGTTTACTGATTTTACAGAGAGAAAATGGGACAGAGACAGAGAGAAACATTGATGTGAAAGAAACGTCCATAATATCAATTGCCTCCCCACACATGCCCCGGCTGGGGATCAAACCTGCAACCTATGTGTGTGTCCTGACTGGAAATAGAACCAGCAACCTTTCGGTGTATTGGACAATGCTTCAACCAGCTGAACCACCCAGCCAAGGCTAATAGTACAATTTAATAATTAAAGTCAACAGGACCCAAAGAGCTAATGAAGTACTCGAGGACTCAACTGCATTACAGCCAAAAAGAATTTGTCAACTAAACACCTTACTTAGTCTAACAGGATTGTACTTCCAAACTGTAGGGAAGCAAACAAAATGAAAACTGAAGTCTCAGGATAAAAATCACCCATGCAGTAACTTAACTCGCCTTGGGTATAAAAAAATTCTCAAAACACAGTAACTACATATTTTCCCTGAGAGGAGACATATTTATGTAAGGTGTTGATTATAACCCAGTAAGGGTCATAGAAGGGATACAGAAAGATCTCAAAAGACACTCAAATGGGTACTTCTAGCACTCCTGGTTCCCTATTCATTGCAACAAAGTTAGCAGCCCAACACATCACAAAGTCAGCTACCACCACAACTTCCACAAAGCTTTCATCATCATCTAAGCCTGTCTGAGCCTCAGGAAGGCATCTAGTGCATCATGTAGTCCAAAAGTTTAAATGCCACTAAGATACCTGACCAGATAGCTCAGTTTGGAGCTTCATCCCCATATACCAAGGCTGTGGGTTCCATCTCTAGTCAGAACACATACAAGAATTAACCAATGAATGCGTGGGTAAGTGGAACAACCAATCGATGTTTCTCTTTCTCTCTCTCCCTTCCTCTCTCTTACTACAATCAATCAATAAAAATGATAGATACATAGATAGATAGATGGATAAAAGGCTACTATGATAAACATCTTTGAACCCCACTAAATTCAGAATACCTGACTGATGTAAAGTTTAGGACCACCAAAAAAAAAAGGAACCATTGACAGCACCATGGTACTAATGGTGCTAACAAGTTTAAAAGTAAGAGACTACATGAGAATTATCATGACTTAATTGGGGATATTACCAATAAGTCTAAAAGTGCTTCAAAGTTACATGATGATGGCAGGAAGGGAAAAGGAAAGGGATGAGTGTGAGAGTGAGAGAGAGAGAGTGAGCTCGGGAGCGCGAGCACGTGCGAGCATGAGCACGCTAGTGCTTTACAGCAGACAAGTACCTGAAAAGGACATAGTCACCAGACAGGTTAAAACATGTTTGCATTTGCCAATACTTAGTAGTTACCACACCATATTATTTGTCAGATTTCCCAACATGCAAAACAAAAAGAAGCCACCCTTTGTTAAGCACTTATGGGCTGATTTCTATAAAGAAATGAATTCTGGAGTTGGGGCAATTTAACTTCCTTCAATCAATCTCTTTGATTTTCAAAGCCCTTAAAACCTCCAGCAAATTGAGATTCATCTCAATTTTAAGGCTTTCCATGTTGTTGAATAAAACTTGTATATTTGTAGTATCAATAAACTGTAAGATCACTTTTCTATTTCCAAACTACATCCACACTTCTACTGGATTTTAAAGTATTTTTAAAAGGCTAAATATTAAGTTTGCAAAAACAAGAAATACAGTAGATGTGGCAGGCATTCAACAAGTTTATCAGTAAAATTCCTACAGTAAAAGCTTGAAAAAATTTATGAGATAAATTCCTAGTAGTGCTACTGAAGATACAACGTTACTAATATGGAAACTGAGAAATATTCAAAATATTCTGAAAACAGATTCGCCTTCTAAAAATAAAGAGGAAAAGCATTTGCCAACCCAAAACTATTGGTTCTTAAAAATGATAATCACATGGGAGGCTTTCTGTAAATACTTTAGTTCTGAATTGCAATAACCCTAATCTTTCAAAACATGTTTCGGTCATGCCTTACCACTAGCAAGCAAATTTCTGGTGCCATTATATTGATAAAGGACTCTGTTACTTTTTTTGCTTCTGCAAACTGCCGGTTTACGCAAAGATCTACAAACCAAACTACCACACCATAACTCACTTTCAATCATTAAAATAAAAACAATTATCTGCCAAAATTTTTCTAATAAATCTACAATAATATATTTTACTTATGGTTCTAAGACTACATATGGTCGGTAATCAATCTTAAGTCAAATTCTACACACATCTACTTAAGTTGGAAAGAGAGAAACCTTCAGAAAATAAGCAACCGGCGATTACACCATTATATTTTAAGTTACTTATGAAACCAACAGTTCAAGAACTTGGGGAAAGAGAGTATGAAAGACATTTTTTTAAGTAGTTAAGTCATTTGTGTTTTATAACGATAGCCCTAACAACCCCTAGACATGCGTTATTGGTCGGACGGAAGTGAAAATGATGAGATGGGAAAAAACCCGACTTGAAAACGGACCGGCAAGGCACCTATAACAAACCTTCAATTAAAGGAATTTTGAGATTAACTTCTCTTTAGACGCCTTCCCTCACTCCTCACTCGCTTCCTCCTCTCCCTTGGGGAGGTCTGTGTAATGTGACTCATGACAAATTTTTTAAATAAATAAATAAAAGACACACCCTCTGGGTTGAACTGACATAATCGCCCCCACCCCATCCTCCCCCGACACACACCCCGCTTTTCCTCTCCCTTCTGCTGCTCCTCCCTGCGCCTCGTCCCTGCCCTTTCCTCTCCCCCTCTTCGGTCCAAGACCCCCTCTCCGAACGAAGAGGCAATGGGGCGGCAGCTGAGTCTCCGGACAGAAACCCAGCGAACTGCAGGCTGCCGAGGGGCAGCGCGACGCGGGGCGCCGAGCCCGCAGGGGGATTCCGGGCTGCGACGGGCTCCCGACTCCCTCGCCCATTTTCTCTCTCCCCTTCTATCGGTTTCAACCACCACAGCCACTTCCTGTAACGCAGCTCGACTCCCTGAGCCCGGCCACTTGCTCTGTCCCTGGCTGGGGCTTGGGACTGAGGCGGCCGCTGAGGTTAAGGCAGTTCCCCACCCCGCCCAGTGGGCTGGTCACTCGGGCGGCCAGCGGCGGGTGGTCGGCCCAGCGCCCACCCGCGCGCTCGCGCTCCTCACCTGTATGTAGTTGTTTTCACAGTAGTCCGCCACCCGGGTCAGGTTCTGGTAACTCTCTATCAGTGCCCTCTTGCCAGACGGGATCTCCTCCTCTAGTAACATCTGCAGCTCTGCCATTTTCCACCCCTCCGCATCGCTTCCTCTCGCGTTAAAGACACAGAAGCAGCACGGTCCGCGGAGGATCCGAGCACCTCACAGCCCGGATACAAACCGCCTACCCGCCCTCCCGCCTGGTATTGTGGGACGGCACCTCCTTCTCTTCCTCCTCACTCTCTCCACCCCCCTCCACCCACTTCACGCAGCCGCCTCAACCTCGTTCTCTCGCGAGCCTTCAAGCCATTTCCCTCCTCCCCCGCCACAGTTTTTTTTCCTTTGGCATGGTCTTCTGGGAATTGTAGTTTCTCACGTGCCTGCTTCCGGTCAAAAGCGCATGCGTCTAGGGAGCCTCCAATGACAAGCCCCGCGGAGCGTAATAAAAGGTGGACCGTGGGTGGTGGTTTAAGTACCGTGTTTCCTAAAAGCCCCAAAAGAAGGAGCCGCAGGACGCTTCCAGGGAATAAAACCGTTCCCGAGACGGACGGGAAACCTGGCAGAACTTGGAACTTGGAACTTACCTCACACCGTACTCCAAAATGTAATCAGGATCTATCATAGGTCTAGATATAAGAGATAAAGCAATAAAGCTTCTGCAAGAAAACATACAGTAATTTCACAAGCTTGGGGTAGGCCAAAGTTTCTTAACTAGGACGCAGTAAGTACTGACAAAAAAAAGGAAAATTTTGATAAATTGCTTTTTATTGTAATAAAATGAAAGATAAGCCATTTTTTTGCTACCGCTGTAACAAATTTAGCGACAAAACTAATTTATTATCTCATAGATCTGAAGATCACAAGGCTCAGTTGGGTAAAATTAAGGTGTCAAGGGTGCACTGTTGCTTCTAGAGACTCTGAGGAGAATGCATTTCCTTGCCTTCTTCAGCTTGTAGAGCCTACGTGCATTCCTTGGTTCATAGCCCCTTCCATCTTCAAGCCAGCAGCAGAGCATCTTCAAAATTCTCTCTGACTCTGCTTCTGTCATCAAGTTGCCTTCTCTCTGACTCTGACCATCATCCCTTCCTGTTGTAAAGGACCCTATGACTACCTAGGTTTCACCTAGATAATCCAGGATAATTTCCCCATTTCAAGATCCTTAACTTTACTAAATCTGCAAAGTCCTTTTTGCCAGATAAGGTAATATACCCACAGTTTCCAGGAATTAGGACATGGACATCTTTGGAGGTCCATTAGTCAGCCTGCTATAGCCATCACTAAAATTAAAGCCTTCTGTTCATTAAAAGACACTATTAAGAAAGTAAAAAGATAAGACACAATGCATACATTTGACAGAGGACTCATTCCAGAATATATATATATATATATATATATATATATATATATATATATATATATATATATGTATGTATTTTTAAAAACTCCAAGTCAATAAAAAGATAGACAATCCAATTTAAAAATGGACAAAAGAAGACAACTGCACTTCACAAGAAGCCAATAAATATATGAAAAGGCACCCCATTAGAATACTTAAAATTAAAAATCCCTACCACAGCAAGTGCTAGTGAAAATGTAAAGTAACTGGACTCAAATGCATTACTGGCTACAAACTGCTACAGCCACACTGGAAAACAGTTTAAGTTTCTTACAAAGCCAAATATATACCTAATACAAAACTTAACATTCTACTCCTAAATATTTACCAAGAGAAATAAAAATTTACATGTATGTTCATTTAAAAAGCATTATATGAATGTTTATCATAACTTTATTCATAATCACTAAAAGCTGGGAACAACTGATATGCCCTTCAACTTGATAAACTGGTACATCCAAACAATAGGGTACTACTATTCAGCAATAAAATGTAATGAACTATATATAAACACAAAGTCATGGGTGAATCACAAATGCATTTTTCCAAGTGCAAGAAGTCAGACACCTCACCCCACACCCCGAAAAAGACCAACAGTATCTAGCATCGACAAGAATATACTGCATCTAGCACACACACACAGTGTGCTGCATATATAAGTATACAAGTATAAAACGGCATAATCACTTTGGAAGTACCTATTTGGTTTGGCAGTACCTATTAAAGCTAAATACATACATCCTTAAGGTGCAGCAATTCACACCTATGTATGTATATATCCACAAAAGGATATGTACAAGAATGCTCATAGCATCGTTATTCACTATAGTTAAAAAATGGAAACCAAAAGCCTATCAACTAAAGAAAGGATAAATAAACGGTAGTGTATTTATATGATGGACTATTACATGGCAATAAAAGGAACAAACCATTGATACATGCAACAACATGGGCGATTCTATTTGCTAGATGCACTTTCATGAATGAAAGCTGTTTTATTAAGTGAAATTAGGCAGACATAAAAGAGTACATACAATATAATTGATTCCATTTCTATGAAGTTCCAAAAAAGGCAAAAGTAATCAATGATCACAAAAATTCAGAGTAATAGTCAAATGTTGTAATGAATACATTGGGAAGCAACATCAGGAAAGCTTCAGGAGCATGAGGAATATCTTTTTTTAAATAATTTTTTGCCCTGCCTGGTGTGACTCAGTGGATTGAGCGCTGGCCTGTGAACCAAAAGATTGGCGGTTCAATTCCCAGTCAGAGCACACACCTGGGTTGTGGGCCAGGTCCCCAATTGGAGGTATGTGAGAGGCAACTGATTGATGTTTCTCTTGCACATCGATGTTTCACTTCTTTTCTCTCTCCCTCCCTTCCTCTCTCTGAAAATAAATAAAATCTTTTTAAAAATAATGTTTTATTATTCAATTACAGTTGACATATGATAATAGCTCCATATGTAAAACATAGTGATTAGACATTTATGCAGTAGGAATACTCTATCTGGTCAGTGGTTATAGGTGTGCATATATAAACTAAAAATCATCACTTGCTTTACACAATTTACTGTATGTGTATTATACCTCAGTTTAAAAATGAGTAAAGAAAAAATAATCTTTTTTTAAAGCCTCATTTATAAAGAGGAAAAATCAGCAGACAAACTCAAGAATAAAACTTATACACATTGGCAAATACATTGAACTTTAAAGATAAAAATAAAGGAAACTTCTATAAAGAAAAACAGGATATCTTCAATGGAAAAAATGCCAAGTCAACCCTTTCCTCTGCAATAGATGTCAAAAAACAATGGAATAAAGTCTATAAAATCCTGCAATAAAATTACTTTGCACGATTCAGTGATTCTTTATCTAGGGTGAAAGATAAAAACATCTAAGTACAAAGTTAAGTATAGTTAAGCATCAAAGTAAGTTTGAATTGAATTAATAAAATAACTGGTTATTAGAATATCAAGGCTAGAATGAAAAATCTTAAAAACTACCAGAAAGAACAGACAGATTTTTCTACAAAAGGATGCCAATTAATAGAGCTTTTATCAACAACCATAAACACAAAAGATTAGGAACTTATATCCTGAGATCATTGAGGGAAAATAACTCTCAACCCAGAAATTAACCCAGATAAATATCATTCCAAGGATGATATATTATAGTTCAGACATAGAGGAGAGTTTACCACCCAGAAACCTTCAATTAAAAAAAGCAGAGCCCTTCCCTGACTGGTGTGGATGAGTAGATTGAGTGCTAGCCTGCAAACCAAAGGATCGCTAGTTCAATTCCAAATCAGGGCACATGCCTGGGTTGCAAGCCAGGTCCCCAGTAGAGGGCACACAAGAGGCAAACCACACGATGATTCTCTCCCTCTCTTTCTCCCTTCACCGCTCTCTAAAAAAAATACCTAAATAAATAAAATCTTTAAAAAAACAAAAAAATCAATAAATTTAAAAAATTTTTTAAAGTAGAGCCCTGACTGGTGTCACTCAGCGTGTTACACGTCCTCCCGCGTACTGAAGGGTCATCAGTTCCATTCCTGGGTTGCAGGCCAGGTCTCCGGTTGGGGGCGTGCGAGAGCCAACTGACTGATGTTTCTCTCACACATGTGTGTTCCTCTCCCTCTCTTTCTCCTTCCCTTTCCCTCTCTCTAAAAATAAGTAAATATAATCTTTTTTTAAAAAAAAAGCAGAGGGAAATTGTGGAATAAAAGAAAATGAAAATGAAATGTATTGGTGAATTTGATTACCTAAGACTTAACAAAATAATGGGTTTTTTCCAAGTAAAATACATTTCTGAGATTCTTCATATGGTATTTTTTTGTTTTACTTATTTATTTATTTTTAGAGAGTAGGGTAAGGAGAGAGAAGAGAGGGAGAGAAATATCAATGCGTGGTTGCTTCTCGAAAGTTGGGGAACTGGGCACGCGGCCTGGAACCCAGGAATGTGCCACCACCTGGGAAGCGAACCAGTGACCCTTTGGTTCCCAGGCCAGCACTCAATCCACTGAGCTACACCAGCCAGGGCCTCAATGGTATTTTAAAAGGAAAAAGTCCAGCTATGTAGTGCTTACAAGAGACACCTATAAAACAAAACCTTATTGAAATAAAGGGATAGGAAAATATTTACTAAACAAATATCAACCTAAAGAAAACTGTTGTAAATATTAATATACAAAAACCTCATTTAAAATGAAGTCAGGAGGCAAGAAGTTCAAGCTCTCGCACCCTAAGTGGATTCCAGAAGAACTCTGTTTATAATAGCTCTCCTAACTTCCTCTTCTCCTCTAAAAAAGAGTTCCCACTCCTTTGTTTCTGGGGACTTGAACGTGGTTCACCATTAGGTCACCTTTTCCAAACTGCAATTCTTTGTTGCTCCCCAATAAACCCATTTTACTGGGGAACTAACTGGCTATTTGTTTATGATCAACACTGTTATAGCAATAATAATGTCAAAGTAATTATATCAAGGCCCAAAAAACATTACAAAGGATAAACATGAAATCACAGCCAATCAATACATAAAGCAAAACGGTTACAAAGAAAAATTGACATATCAACAATCATAAATGGAAGATTTATTTTTATTTTCTTTATTTTTTTCATAAATGGAAGATTTTAACACATGCTTACCAGAGACCAAAAAAGCAAGCAAAAGTTGATGTACATTTTTTGAACAATAAAATTAACAAAAGCACAAATAACCAATATTAGAAATGAAAATGAGAACATTACCCAAATTACAATAATGAACACTAAGAAATTTTCAGACTTCCAGAAGGGACTCGGTTAAATAATAAATAGCAATTCTACCTGTATCTCCTTCAGTTTAACTGGTTTGGAGGAAATGAGTACAGACAAATTTGCGCACCAGTTAATGTTCCTTATTGGTGCAGTGATGTGAGTTTCAAAATAATTTCTAGAAGTTATTTTAATTTGAGATTGAAAATCCCTTCCTAATTGAAATGGGTCACAGACCTAAATAAAAGAGATAAAACAATAACATTTCTATAATAAAACTTAAGATAAAAATGTTAGTGTACTTGGAGTAAGTAAAAACTAAAAAGTACATTAAAACATGAAACATGAAATAAAAAATGATAAACTGGATTTCATAAAAATTAGCCCTGACTGGTGCGGCTCAGTGTGTTGGACTTTGTCCTGCAAACTGGAAGGTCTCCAGTTTCATTTCCGGTCAGATCACGTGCCTAGGTTGCCAGCACAGTCCCCAGTTGGGGGCATGCAAGAGGCAGCCTTTCTACGTTTCTCTTGCACATCGACATTTCTCTCCCTCTCTTTCTCCCTCCCTTCCCCTCTCTCTAAAAATAAATGAATAAAATATTTAAAAATTTTAAAAACATTTGCTCCTCAAAAGACACAATTTAAAAAATGAATATGTGAACCAAAGAAATTTTTTTAAAAATTTCTAATATGGAAGTTGTATCTATAATATATAAAGAACTCTTACAACTCAATGATAGGGTGACAAATAAATCCATTTTTTTAAAAGACCAAAAGATTTGAACAGACACTTCACCAAAGAAGATATAAAAGGACCAATAAACACACAAAAAAAGATGCTCAGTTTCATTACATATTAAATAAACAGAAATTTAAACCTCAGTAAGATACCACTAAACTAAAATTTAAAAGATTGATAATACTAATGCTGTCAATAATGTGGAGCAACCGCAGTTCTCATACAGTACTGGTGGAAATGCAAAATGGAAAGGCCACTTTAGAGCACAGTTATATAGTTTCTCGTAAAGGGAAAAAGTACCTATCTTCAGTTCCTACAATTTCACTCCTAGGTATTAACTCAAGAAAAATTAAAACGTATGGAAGACTTAAAAACAATTGCTTCAAACAACCAAAACCTGAAAAGAACCATATGTCCATGTGGATAAACTAATTGTAATATACCCACACAATGGAATAGTACTGAGCACTAAAAAGGAACAAAGTGAAGGAACATGCAACAAACATGAATGGGTCATAAAAGCATTGTGCATAGTGAAAGAAGACAGACAGACACAAAAATATGTATACTATATATGTATACTTAAAATATACATCTACTTATATATAGTATATACATATATATAGTATATAGTATATGTATACTAAATATATAATATAAAGATGTATACTATATGATTCCATTTATATGAAATTTTAGAAAAGGCAAAACTAAAGTGATAGAAATCAGATCAGACTTTGCCATGGGCCAGAATGGGAATCAGGGCATGACTCCCAAAGAGACAGAAGTAAACTTTTACTTCTTGATTTGAGAGGGAGAGAGAACTATTGACTTGTCATTCCACCAATCTATGCATCCACTGGAAAATTCGTATATGTGTCCTGACCAGGGATCAAACCCACAACCTTGGAGCATCAGGACAATGCTCTAACTAAATGAGCTACTCAATCAGGGCCTGTATAAGTAAACTTTTAATGGTAATGGAAATGTTATAAATCATGATTGTACTAGGAATTACATGGTTAGATATGTTTGTCAAAGCTCTTAGAATTGCACACTTAAAATGTGTAGGTTTTAATTGTAACTAAATTATATCTGACTGAAGTCAACCCCCCAAAAGTACAGGCTGGAGAAAATTCCTTTGATGTGAGAACAGAAAAACAACTTATGTATTTTTGTTTCCTTTGACATAGGATGAAAAAAAAAAACCCAACCCAAAAGATAGGAGATAACATGATTTTCCAAGTAATAAAGGCAACTAAATGGTCACAAGGTAACATTAAGAATTGCAATCATTATGTTGTATACCTGAAATTAATATAATGTTATATGTCAATTATATCACATTTTTTAAAAAATAGAGTGTTGAGTCCTTTTTTACAACCCCAAAGTCAAGATGAATAATAAAGCATTTTAAAAGATAACACCCCCTTACCCAGGTCCATGTGGCACATGTCTGGGTTGTGGGTTCAGTCCCCAGTCTGCATGTGCAGGAGAGTCAACCAATGTTTCTCTCTTGCATTGTTTTCTCTCTCTCTCTCTCTCTCTCTCTCTCTCTCTCTCTCTCTCTCTCTCTCTCTCTTCCTCACCCCCACCCCACCTCCCTTCCCTTTTCTCTAAAATCAATAACCAAGTCCTTGAGTGAGGATTAAAGGAAAAGATAACCGTCCCCAAAATAAAGAATTGCAGGTAGTTAATGTGACATTAAATTATGAGTACCATACTAACATTTCAGAGTCCAACTTTTCTCCCACATTGGGTACTCTTTTTTTTTTTTTAAATATATTTATTGATTATGCTATTACAGTTGTCCCATTTCCCCCCCCACTCCACTCCATCCTGCCCACCCCCCTCCCTCCCACATTCCCCCCCCCATAGTTCATGTCCATGGGTCATACTTATAAGTTCTTTGGCTTCTACATTTCCTACACTATTTTTACCCTCCCCCTGTATATTTTCCACCTATCATCTATGCTACTTATTCTCTGTACCTTTACCCCCCTCTCCCCCTCCCACTCCCTTATTGACAACCCTCATGTTCTAGTTGTTTGCCTAGTTTGCTCTCATTTTTGTTTTAGGTGTGGTCGTTAGTAACTGAGTTTGCTGTCATTTTTACTGTTCCTATTTTTGATCTTCTTTTTCTTAGGTAACTCCCTTTAACATTTCATATAATAAGGGCTTGGTGATGATGAGCTTCTTTAACTTGACCTTATCTGAGAAGCACTTTATCTTCCCTTCTATTCTAAATGATAGCTTTGCTGGATACAGTAATCTTGGATGTAGGTCCTTGCATTTAATCTTGGGTAATGTAATTATGATGTGCCTTGGTGTGTTCCTCCTTGGGTCCAGCTTCTTTGGGACTCTCTGAGCTTCCTGGACTTCCCGGAAGTCTATTTCCTTTGCCAGAACGGGGAAGTTCTCCATTATTTGTTCAAATAAGTTTTCAATTTTTTGTTCTTCCTCTTCTCCTTCTGGCACCCCTATAATTCGGATGTTGGAACGTTTCAAGGTGTCCTGGAGGTTCCTAAGCCTCTCCTCATTTTTCCAAGTTCTTCTTTCTTCATTCTTTTCTGGTTGGATGTTTGTTTCTTCCTTCTGGTCCATACCATTGATTTGAGTCCCAGTTTCCTTCTCATCACTATTGGTTCCCTGTACATTTTCCTTTGTTTCTCTTAGCATAGGCTTCATTTTTTCATCTGTTTTTCGAACAGATTCAACCAAGTCTGTGAGCATATTGATAACCAGTGCTTTGAACTGTGCATCCGATAGGTTGGCTATCTCTTCGTCGCTTAGTTGTATTTTTTCAGGAGCTTTGAAGTGTTCTGTCATTTGGGCCATTTTTTGTTTGTTTGTCTTTGCACGTCTGTTACTTTAAGGGGCGGAGCCTTAGGTGTTCACCAGGGCGGGGTAATGCTGGTCGCTGCGCTGTGACGCTGTACGTGGGGGAGGGGCCGAGAGAGAGCAATGGCGCCAGCCTCACTCTCCTCCGGATTTCAATCTTCCACTCCAATACCCACAATCAAACTGGGCCACTCTGGTGCTGGTTCCCGAGTAAGTGGGCCTGTGCACACTCTAGGCCCCTGTGGGTCTCTCCAACAACCTCTCCTGTGAGGCTGGGAGTCTCTCCTGCTGCCGCCCCAACCCCCAGGGGCGCTTTCAATCAGAGGTTTGAGGCTTTATTTCCCCAAGCTGGAGCCCTGGGTTGCGCAGCGGTCTGCTTCGCTGCCCGCCGTTCGTCAGGTTTATTTGTGGGCGAATGTGGTGCCGCAAGGTGCTACCCGCCACTCTGCCTGCCCCACTCTCCGCCACTCTGAGTCCGGCCCTCTGGGTTTATCTGTGCAAATGTGGGACCGCAGGGTCTGCTAGTGCTCGGACTGCCTGCGCCATTTGTCCCACACTTCGCCAGTCTCAGTCCCGCCACAGCCACACGAGTCCTCTCCACCCCGGTGCCCGTCTCCGCCCCTCCTACCAGTCTGGATGAATGATTATTTTCTGTTTCCTTGGTGTCAGTCCCCCTTGCTGTTCGATTCTCTGTCAGTTCTGGTTGTGTGAGGAGGCGCAGTGTGTCTACCTACGCCGCCATCTTGGTTCCCCCGCCCACATTGGGTACTCTTACACTATTTACTAATTTAGTATTTTCCTGTGGGTTTTGTTCAAATAAATTATAATGAAATGCCTTTTAAAGAAATCCCAACAGAATAAATAATATCAGTATTTGTATAAAACTTAATGATGTACTTCTTGGGATCAAGCTGAAAAACAGGCCTTGTACATTCATTTCACGGATGTCTAGTTAAGCTAATCAATTTGGTCATAAAAAACAGTGTGTAAGTGCAAACTGGGCATATATACATGGGTAGAAACTGAAATTTCACGTATTTCACTTTGAAAGAACAAATTGCTGACTATCATAAATACCTTACTTCAGAGGGATTAAGATATGTGCCAGGCAAAATCATAACTGAGACTATCTTGGTACACAATTGCTTATTTTGTCATCTGGAACAAGGAGTGATTCTGTATACTTAATGAACCGCAGACATCTGCAAAATTAATTCACTATACTGTATCCCAGGACACTCAATTGGAAGTGGGTGGTCCACAAACAGAATGGAGAGTACCAATGTCGTATAGTGGAAAGAAACCAGGAATAAGGCAACCAGGGTTTTCCCCCATCCCCTGCCATTCCCATCCACCACAACTATGTAATATAATTGTATTCTTTACCAAGAAAAAAAGGGGGTGGTGTTGGAGGTAGTGTATTACTCTGCTCAGACTGCCATAACAAAATACCACAGACCAGATGACTGAAACAATAGAAATTAATTTTCTCACAATTCTGCAGGCTGAAAGTCCAAGATCAAGGTGTCAGTAGGTTAGGTTTCTCCTGAGGCCTCTTACCCTTGGTACAAAGGGGGCCATCTTTTCTCTGTGTCCTCACATGGCCTTCCCCCTGGTTCTGAGTGTCTTAATCTCTCTTTGGATAAAGATACCAGTCATATTGGATTAGTGTCACACCCTATGACCTCACATAACCTTAATTACCTCTTTCAAGGCCATATTTCCAAATACAATCAACATATAAATTTTTTTTGGTGGGGGGACACACAATTCAGTCCATTACATGAAGTTTACTGACACCCTGGGATTCTACAACCTGCCACTATCATCTCTCCTTGCTTCTTTTCGAATTAAAAATACCATCCAGGAGTTCCCAGGGAGGGGAAAAAAAAAAAAAGGAGTGTTAATAGAACACTCCGTTCAACAGTTTAGCAAGGCCCACACAGGACAAGAGGAGTTAAGGGGACAGAGTAAATCGTAAACCCTCCTTTAAATTTTTACCATAATTGATGGTAGAGAGTCATGATATTTGTATAGCAGGCTAGACCCATAGACCAGTTTTCAGGCAGGTCTGATTGTTATTTATTCAATATGGGGGGGGAATTCTTTCTTATACATGTTAAGCCAAACCAATGCAGCATACCAGAGTTATTTAGTGTGGAGCAAACTATTATCATTAAATTATTAAAAATTAGCAATGGCTAAAAATGCACGGTGCCTGTAGCCCTTGGGGAAAAAATATAATAGCCTTTAAGTGAAATTACATGTTGTGTTTTTCCTCTTTTTCATAAGCTGCAATATTTCCATTATGGTTTGAATGAGTTAATCACTCGTTAATCTTGAAAGCTGCTGAATCAACACATCCCTGTCCACTTCCCTTTCTCAACTTCAGTAAGACATTGTAGGTTTCTGTAATAATCAGAGCAGTCTCTGGAGCTGTTGGCCTCACCAGCAATAATAAGTATCTCATTCTTTCAACCTAGTGATAAACTGAGGGCTAGAGATGGCCCTTCCCTGAACTTTGTCCCTCCAAGCCTTCAGTTTTATAACCCTCTTACTGTTGGCAAATTCTACAGTAATTTCTCTTTTCCTGACTAATACAACTGAACAAAATAATATTTAAAAGTTCTAAAGACAAATGACAATCCACGTAAAGTTAGTATTTCTTTCATTAAAATTTACAGAAAATAAATCAAGATAGCATAAGAAAACAAGAAACATGAGGAAAAGAAGAAAAAGAGGACTATAGTATGATAACTCAAGCTTACTCACAGAACTCAGAAACAAATGCATTCAGACCTAAGAAAGTACTAGTACAAATCATTTGTTAGGCTAGCAGAAACCAAGGTAGTATTCTCTTTTAGTGTCTTGTTCCTTTGCCAAAAGAGTTTGGGTTGTTTCGTTTGTTTGTTTGTTTGTTTGGCTACCCTCTCTAAATGGTAGAGAGAGCATGGCAAATTTGACTCCCAAGTTTTTCACCTTCATCACTCAAGATGCTGTGTTCAAAATCTCTCAATTTCAAACCCATATTCTTCAAAGAGAACATATGATTAGTCCAACTTAAATTGGCTCTTCTTCCCAAGCATGGCATAGTAGTGGAGACATGTACAAACAACAGTAGCATAGCTGCTTGAACCACCTTGAGATTGGTGTGGACAGTTTCCAGAAAGAGTAAATAATCAAAGAAAACGATAGTGGCAGGTATCCACTACAACTGGGAAAATTTTTGCAATACATATACATATGGACTGGCTGGTGTCCAGATCTACCCCGTGTAAGTGTGCAGGTTCCTCAGCATCTGGCTGAGGGTTAAATAGAGGATAAAATCGCACAAGTCCAATGTCCGGACTTCCTCTGGGACAGTTTCTATTGATTGTTCTCTTTTTTCTTAATATGATCCATACTTTCCTGATTATTTGCAAGTCTCATTATTTCATTGTTGTTGTTGGAAACAGGACATTTTAATTAACACAAGTGGCAACTCTGGAAATCAGATTTCTCCCTATCCTCCCCAGGGTTTACTGCTGTTGCTTTTTGTTTGTTGTCATTTGTTCATTAGTATAAGAGCTTTTCTGTGCTATTTCTGTAATATCTCTATTCTTTGTCATGTGTAACCACTAAATACCTATCCAGTTACTTTAATGGTCAGCAAATAATAGGACAGAGATTCCTTTATTCTTTCTACCAAGAACTATCCCGCCCTTTGCTGAAGCTGTGTGTGTGCCGGGGCATGCCATCAATTCTCTGACAGGCAGTTTACAGCTCTGCCTTGGCCTTCAGTGCAGCGAGAGGTGAGGCAGTAGGACCATCTCAGTGTCTCCTGGGCATGTGCACAAAACTGCATATATGTGAGACCTTCCAGATTTCCAAAAACACGTTGCTGCTTTCAAAGCTCTCTTTGGACATCTCATTATCCAGATTTTCCTTTTAGGTTTTTGATTTAGCTTTTTACTTGCCCCAACAGTTATTGCTACCACAGCCACTGCAATGGTAAACCATTGTAACTGATTGGTTTTGATAAATGCTCCGAGGATAGGACAATTGACACTGAGTGAGTTCTGAGTCAAGTCAGAAACAAACAAACTCCAAACAACAGTATGATGGTTACCAGAGGGAAAAGGGGTGTGGGGTATTACTGAACAGCAAGTGGGGTCCTGCTGCCTGCCTCCCTTTCTAAGTAAAATTCCAGAGGCAGATGTTTGGTGGAAAAGGAAAGGAGTCTTTATTCAAAAACTACACGATTTTGGAATAACAGCTTTCCACATGCATTAGTCACTTAAGCCTAGCAACTAAGGCTAAAATCTTTAACTCTTGAGTCTCCCTAGCATTTCCCCATTAGTTTTTAATTATCTTATTTCTATAAGATTAGTTTACAAACTGAAACTACGTAAAATACAAAAGCTACATAATTTTGGAAGACATGCAGGTTTCTGCCTCAGAGACCACCCCCTCTAGAACACCCACAGAAAAATAACCCTGCCACTCTGCCTCGCCAGACCAGTCCTTCTCCCATCTAAAAATGCTGTCCTTTGGCAAATGCAGGTGGCTACAGCACAATCATCCAGGCATCCCAGAGGAAGAGCAAGAGAGCAAGTCTCTGCCCTCCTTCGGTTTAAAGATTCTGGCCCATAATTCCTTGTGCTCTGGAGGCATCCAGCTTCTCATCCAATCCCGTCATAGATGCACAGATTTGCACATCCCCCACCCCACACCCTCTGTGTCTCTGCCCAGGGTGGGAAGATCTGTAATGTGCTGCACTCGCTTATTTACCATTGCCTCAGGCAACCTCCTCCTAAGGGCCCTGTCTCATTCCTCCCCAGTGATCTGGTCAGATCTATGAGGGGGAGTATGGAAAGGGTAAAGGGAGTCAATATACATACAGTTTAAGACACGGGCACCAAACTCATTTTCACCGGTGGTCTCATCAGCCTCATGGTTTCCTTCAAAGGCCAGATGTAGAGCTCCTCGCCCCTAGTTAAGGAGTAGTTACATTTACGTAGTCCTAAAGTTACATTCGGCTCTTTGAAGGCAACTTCGATGCTGATGTGGTCCCCAGTAAAGATAAGTTTGATGCCTCTGGTGTAGGACAAAAGTAGGTTTACAGTTGTGAGCATGTAAAATAGTGTTTATTCTTGTATTATTATTTATTGTATTGTTACCCACATGAACAACTGTAAACCTACTTTTTCCCTACCCTGCATGGTGATAAAAGGAGACTAGACTTAGCTGTTGTGCATACACTGTAATATACTGATGATGTATTGTAGAACTGTACACCTGCCCTGGCTGGTGTGGTTCAGTTGATTGGGTGTCATCCTGCAAACCAGAATGTCATGGGTTCTATTCCTGGTCAAGGCACGTGTCTCGGTTGCAGTTTTGGTCCCCAGTCAGGGCTCATGCAAAAGGCAATGAATGGATGTTTCTCTCTCATATCAATGTTTCTCCCTCTGTTTCTCCCTTCCTTCCCCTCCCTCTAAAATCAATAAAAGGAAAAAAAAAGAATTGTACCCCTGAAACTTTTATAATGTTATTAACCTATGTCACCCCAATAAATTTAATTTAGAAAAAAAAAGAAAAGTCCTGAAAATAGGGCTTTTCCAGGGAGTTTCCAGCAAGGTCAAATAGTGACAATTCTCTAGGGATGGAACTTTTTTGGGCACTCCAAACCTGTTCTACCTCTTCAAGTGGGTGCTAGCATGTTGCTTTTCATAGCCCTATGATTTCCAAGCAGTTTCTTTTCAAGGCTACTTTAGAGCTGAAATTGGAAAAGTTGGTATGCTGCCTGTCACTACCAGAACCAATAAGTAGAGACAAGGATTAAATCTTTATGGGTGCTTTATTCAGATGCCAGCTATCTGAGAAGACAGGCAGGTTGTATACACTCAAAAATCGTCTTAACCTCTCATCTCGAGCTGATCCTTTTTATAAGAAGAAAGGGTAGGTAATGGTTTTGGAAAAATGGTTAATTGGATAAGAATTGCAGTCTGGGGTGATTTTCCTAGTACTACTTCTTTATCTGTTGATCAATTATTTGTCTAGGTCATAGAGGTTCCCTCCTTGGAACACAATGGTTCAGATACCACTTCCATTGCTTGCAGACCCCTGGGGAACAAGGTTGAATTGCTTGTGGAGTCCCTGGAGTCACGTGGTCATGCGTTCCAGTTTCTGAAACAACAGCTTTCCACCTGTAGTACCACTTGTATTAATCACTTAAGCCTATTAACTATTACTGAAGCTAAAAATCTTCACTTGATCTTAGCCAAAAGCCTGAGAAGAAATGAAGCTAAAATCTTTAGCTCTTGAGTTCCCCCATCAGAGCTAGGGAGAGAGGAATGAAAATAGAGTAAGTTAAAAATACCACAAATACTGCTATTCTAACTGAGATTCAGTTGTTTTTCTTGAATCAATGCTTCTCGATTGGTGAAAGTCTTTGATTAATTTCCAGAGTTTGAGAAAAAAGTGATTATTTCCAATTTTTGCCAGTGTTCTTGATGTTTTTATGGAGGAGCAGGTCTTTGAAGGTCCCTACTTCACTGTTCTGGAAGTGACTCCCATTGTTTGTTTTACATCTAGGCTTGACTATCCACCAGTTGTGAGATACTGGGCTGATGTGGACTCCAGCCAGCAGCGTCCACAGTGCTGTGGATGCGACGAACAAAGGACTACAGAAGTCCTGTGGAGAAAAAGTGATGGCATGGCCACTCTCTGAGAGAGAGAGAGAGTGCCTCAACCCTTGCCTGGACAGGCTTTTATTGGCTTTCTAATAGCATATGTCAAAGAAGGTTCTCATTCATTGTGCTCAGGTTTGCTTTAGGTAATTATTTTTTACAGATAACAAAAGAAAGGATGTAACTGATTACTTCTTACAGATTAACTAGGAAAAAATGTTGCAGATGCAAGGGAATGATAAGAGTGATTGGTCTGGTTACACTCCCTCCTTGGGAAAATTAGCACAAACTTCAGGAACTTACTTTAAAGATGTGCAGTAAGCATTTGTTGCTTCAATTCAGGGTGAGGGAGTTTTAGCAAGAGCAAGTCTCAAAGCAGCCCAGGTATAATGCAGGCTTGGTTTCCCATGCGAAAGCTGATCCTTGGGTTTGGCTTCCTGTGTGCCAACTCGCGCCTGTCGGTTTTCCAATAGGACTGGGCTACATTTGCCACGCCAAGCAGATCAGTTCCCTATATTGGGCAATTATAGAAACTCTTGTCTTGGGAATAATAAGTGAGATTAATCATAAACTTAGCACAATAGTGAGTGTTGAAAAGTGAGTATTCAGGAGAGGATCCTGGGGAGATGACACAGTAGGAATCTGTTTCCCAACCTGACAACAACTGCACTGGCAGAATCTGCCTGATGTAACTATCTTGGAACTGCAGTCTACTACCAGTTCCTGGAAAAGATGTAATGGAAAATTGAAGCTAATATTGGTCAATTTCAGTTCTTAGGACATTAACAGGTGCCTACCCTCTTTGGGAGGTAATTGGGTTTAGATTAGGTCAAAAGGGCGCTGGCCAGGTGGCTTAGTTGGTTGGAGCATTGTCCCACACACCAAAAGATTGCAGGTTCAATTACTGGTGAGAGCGTGTTCCTAGATTGTGGGTTCAATCCCCGGTATTGGCCCTATGAGAGGCAACCTATTGATGTTTCTCTTTCACATCAATGTTTCTCTTTCATATCTATGTTTCTCTCCCCCTCCTTCTCTCTACATTCAATATTCTAGGGTGAGGATAAAAAATAAATAAATAAAATAGATTAGGTCATGATGAATTAGTGTGCCCTTATAAAAATAGGAAGAGGAAGAACATGCATCACACAGAGGAAAAGGACATGTGAGGATACAGCAAACAGCCACGTGCAAGCCATGGATGGTGCCTTCATCAAGAATCCCACCATGCTGGCACCCTCATCTTGGCCTTCCCAGACTCTAGAATTCTGAGAAATAAATGTCTGTTGTTTAAGCTACCCAGTCTATGGTATTTAGTTATTGCAGCCTAAGCTAGGACATGTACCCATATTTTCTTTTTGCAATTCAGTTCTTGGGGTTTGTGAAGTCAATCTCTCCTTGACATGTAACCATAAACAAGATCCCTGTGCTGCCCAACGTCAGGGGGCACTAATTCATATGGATCACAATATGAATGGTACCCTCAGGAGTGGTGCGCTACAGTAGCTATATATTTCTTCTGATTTTTAAAAAGATTTTATTTATTTATTTTTACAGAATGGGGAAGGGAGGGAGAAAGAGGGAGAGAAACATCAATGTGTGGTTGCCGCTCGTGCATCCCCAACTGGAGACCTGGTCCACAGCCCAGTCATGTGCCCTGACTGGAAATCAAACTGGCAACCCTTTGGTTCGCAGGCTGGCACTCAATCCACTGAGCTACACCAGCCAGGGCTTTTTCTTCTGATTTTAAAGATGTATTTTTACATTAGATCATTGACCTGGGTGGAATTTACTATGTGTACATCTGAGGTAAGGACTTTTATTTTCGCTTTCTATACGGACCTGCCCCATTGTTATTTATTATACATTTTGTTCTTTCCCCACAAATTTTTTAATTTATTTTAAATTTATAGTTGACATAGAGTATTATAGCACTTTCAGGTGTACAACATAGTGAGTGGGGATTTTTTTCTCCACTAATTTTTAATGCCTGCCTATCTCTGGGTTCTCCAATCTGTCCCACTACTGTCCCATAGTTTTTCCTCAGTCAATGTCTAATTACTACTGATTGTTAAGTGTGCTATTTTTCAGGACCAGTTCTTTGTGGTAGAGATTGCTATTTGCTCACCAAGTCCACTTGTTTTTTTCCTCTACACATTTAGACTGAAATTTTTCAGTATTGCTTGAAATTAAGCAGGACAAATGAAATGTTGGTGGAAACTGGTATTTGCCACTTCCAGATCTGGCTCCTAAAAATATCCTTTGAGATTCTCAATGCCTTCCCTCTAACCCCTTCTTCTGGCTGGATGCAGTGGATCCAATGGAAGACTCTGAGGTTCTACAGGACGATGGATCCACTCCTGCGTTCCTGGTTGACTAAATGGACCACAGTCTACCGTCCCCCTCTTGTTCTTCTTCCACTGACTAGAATTGCATGGTGACATGCGTTAAAGGTAAACGTTATTGTGCCAAACCTCTGAGTGACTATAGATGTTGGCGAGAGCTGTTTGCCCACCCTAATTATAACTTTCCTTCATGTTTTTTTTGGATTCATCTTGCCTGTTCTGGGTCTTTCTGCAAGGTTTTCAGAGTCAGTGTCTAAAGTTCCTCAGAGTCCTATGAGAATTCTAATTGGAGTTATATTGTATTTATGGATTAATTTGGGAAGAATTTTTGTCCTCATATTGTGGATATAACTAGCATATGTCCATTTACTCAGGTCTTTTATGCACATTGATAAATTTTATGGTTTTTCTCCTTTAAGGTATTATATGTATTTTATTGGTTTCCAATGGAATTTATTGCTAAGGTAAGTATGATTTTCTGATTACATTATCTAATTTATTATTTATACTTTAAAATATCACTGTTGACTGATCTTATGTTCAACAACCCATTGAACCCTTTCTTAGTTGTAATAATTGTAGGTTCTAAATTTTCTATGTGGATAACATAACATCTACAAATAATGAAATATTTACTTTTTATTTCCTGATGCTAATATCTTATTCATATTTTTTTGTCTTGTATTAGCTAAGACTCTCTTATCCTCTAATTGTTTGTAGTTTTAAAAGAAAACTAAAAGCCCTGGCCAAGAGGTTCAGCTGGTTGGAGCATCGTCCCACACACCAAAACTTTGTACCTAGGTTGTGGAATCGATCCTCAGTCAGGACGCATACAGAGAAACATCAATTTATGTTTCTCTCTCAAATCGGTGTTCCTCTCTCTGTCTAAAAGATCAATGAGTATATCCTCAAGTGAGGATTAAAAATAATAATAATAAAATAAATTTTAAAAATAAGAAAACAAAAGATAAAAGCTTGCAATTTCACTTTTTATGTTTAAATCTTTAATCTACCTGGGCTTAATATTTTTATTCCTATATTCTAATAGGAAACCATAGGTTTTGTATGTTTATCTTATTCACCTTCTTGAACTCTTATATTAATTCCAATGTAAATTTAGTCTCTTCAATGTTATTTTTCTCGATAGACAATTCTGGCGACAGCTCTTTTCTTGGCTGTGGATGACTGCCTTCCTGCTGTGCCCTCACATAGTTAAGAGAAAGAGCTCTTCTTCTAAGGGTGCCAGCCCTAAATTAGGGTCCAACCCTTACGGCCTCATTTTACCTTTACCATAGGTGTCCATGTACAGTCATATTGAAGGTTAGGGCTTCATCATAAGTATTTTGAGAACACCAACATTCAGTCCATAATGAGTGGTATTTCCGAATAACTGCCAAGGTTTTTTGTTTGTTTGTTTCATTTTCTCTTTTTATCTATGTTAGTAGATTTTTAAATGTTTATTTTGGTATACATTCTTGGAATAAACTTTGGCCACTCTGAAAGCAACAATTAGAATAATAGTGGTGAATTGTATTGAGTCACCATTCTTAAAGAAGCTAGAATTGTATCTCCCAGAATTCTCTTCCCTGTATTGTTCTACTTTAGGGTTGGCCATAAGAATTAATGTGAGATTTGGAAGAAAAAGTGAAGCAGCTCTGAATGGTACCAGGCACAGAGTATCAACTTGACCCACAGCTTCTCTGAGTCTTAGGTGAGGCATGAGTTCATCTCCATGGAGATTGGTACCATTTTGTTCTGAAGGTTACCCATGTCATTGAGCTTGTAGGTGGTGAGATAAGGTAGGATTCAATTTGTCCTCATTAGTTCTAGTTTGTCTTCAGGGGTTTCAGTTTGAATTTACTCTTCTCTATTTCATACCAGTTCCGAGTACAAATCATGCTGACCTATAGCAATTTTAGGCTCCCCTCCACACACAGAATCAATAGCTTTCTATAGGACTCTTTATAAGCTCTCTGAAATATATGAAGTCTAATCCCTGTGATTAATCTCTTATACAATATCTTTTATGGGATTCACAGTGGTTCTGCTTTCCAGATCATATTGTAGCTGATACAAAAATATATAATCTATAGATTTATGAACAAAGTACAAACTCCTTTGCATAGCATATAAAACCTTTAGCCAGTTTTTTATCTAATGTCTTGTCCTGTCTTCCTTCATATCTATTGTCCCATCACCTGAACAAACTTGCTGCTTATTACATATGGTGTGCTATTTTATTTTTATTTTTTAATGGTAAACCTGTATGTGAACTGTAGTGGAAGGTGTAGTATACAAAGGCCATTTTAAAAAATGATTTTATTTATTTTTAGAGAGATGGGAAGGAATCGAGAAAGAGGGAGAGAAACATCAATGTGAGAGAGAAATATCAATTGGTTGCCTCTGGTATGTGCCTGGACCTGGGACTGAACCTGAAACCAGGCATGTGCCTTGACCGGGTATCAAAATGGTGACGATTCACTTTGCAGGACATCGCCCAATCAACTGAGCCACCCCTGTCAGGACTGTTATGAGCAGTTTTGTAGTTGGCTTTTGGTACACATATAATAGCACTTTTTATATCCCTTGATTTTAACAAATTTGCATTATATTGTCATTATTATATTACATGTCCGTTTACTGCACTAGTGTGAGTTTCCTGAGAGACTTTGTACCCTCAGAGTCAATTATATCACCCAGGACATAGCAGGATTTTTTAAATGTTCGTAAAGGAAAGAACACCTAAAAGACTCCTTTTTAAGTTGTTTAATATTTATCCCATTGTATTTCTTAAAACTCGTAAATGTCCTATTTTACCTTTCTTTTTTGTATTGAAGATTTTATTTATTTTATTTTTAGAGAGAGGGGAAGGGAGGGAGAAACAGAGGGAGAGAAACATCAGTGTGTGGTTGCCTCCCGCATGCCCCCAACCCTTTGGTTCCGGGGTCAGTACTCAATCCACTGAGCCAACCAGCTAGGGCCTATTTTACCTTTCTTATGGTCATGTGTAAGAAGTGAGCCTATTTTTAGTAAGAACGCATTACTAATTTTGGTGATCGTTTTGTAATATGACCAAATATTGAATCATTATGCTGTACGCCTGAAACTAATATAATGGTATACGTCAATTATATCTCAATAAAAATGCTTCATATTAGACACTGTACTAAAAGTACTGAAAGACATCAGTATCCCACATACTTTATTAGATGCCTCTTTATTTTACTTTTTCTGTGTTCTATATATATTTATTTTTTTAGATTTTATTTATTTATTTTTAGAGAGGGAAAGGAGGGAGGAAGAGAGGGAGAGAAACATCAGTATGTGGTTGCCTCTCAAGCACCCCTCTACTGGGGGCCCGCCCACAACCCAAGCATGTGCCCTGACTGGGAATCAAACTGGTGACCCTTTGGTTTGCAGGCTGGTGCTCAATCCATTGAGCCTCACCAGCCAGGGCCCCTATATTTTTAACTATTTTTTTTATGAGAGAGGGGAAAGGGAGGAAGAAAGAGAGGGAGAGAAACATGGTGTGACAAAAACAGATTGGTTGCCTTCTTTGCCCCAATCTGGGTAATGAACCTGCAATCCAGGCTTATGCCCTAACCAGAAATCCAACCAGTTACCTTTTGATTTGCAGGACAACAGCCAAACAACTGAGCCACATTGGCTAGGGCTCCATACATTTTAGCTCATATTTGAAAGGCACTTTGGGATATGATTCAATTCATATTCATCATTACATTTTGGCAGAAGTTACCATATCTAAAACAGCACGGTTATATGAAAGAGCTGCTTTTTAAATACCTAACGGTAAACATGAATAACCTCAATTGTCTTTCTTCTTATGCTAATCTCCTTGACTGGAAATTCATACTACCAACAAATGGAAATTCAACAGACATCATCAGCTGGAAATTCATATTCATTATTACCTTAAGACCAACATACTGTAAGTCAGTTTATTACAGAAGGTTAATAAAGTCGTCAAAATTAACACCTAGATTAGGAATAAATACCCAAGCCCTTTTAAAAGTATGCATGACCGAGTAGATTGGAAATGATAACAATGTATAAGAGCAAGAAAAGAGAAGAGGAAGCAGTAGATATTAAACAGTCTTTTTTTTTTTTAGTCACACTTTGGTGTTCTGTTTAAAGTCCAAGATTTAAAAATAGATTTTTTTTTTTGATGGTGGGAAGGTTGATTGGCTCCTAGTTCTGCTACTAATTTGTAGGCAAACCAGTTAACATAATCTGTTTCCTCATTTGTTTGTTGTATACGCTTGCCAAATAGCCGGCACTAAGTAAGCCATAGTTACTACCTGACGGCACTCTGTTATACTTAATCTCAAAGTTAGTAAACAAGAAATTAGACCCCAAGTTTCTGACTCAAGCCCGGCCACACCAAGACACCTCTAATACATGCCCATCTGGCTGAAGCGCATGTGGTATTCTGAATTTGGAGAGTGTGGCGAAGTAGGAAGGAGGGGTTTCCGCCACTGCCGCTCTAGAGCAAGCCGGACCAAGCCCAACCGGAACAGGTGGGAGGAACGCCTAGGCGGGAGGGGTCCGGAAGCGCCTAGTCGGAGAGACTACATTTCCCACAAGTACTCGGGGCAGAGCAAGGGGCGGGCGTCAGGGACAATACCGGACAGGCTTTGCGGGGCAATACCAAGGTAAAAGCCGGCACTGCGGAACCGAGGGAAGAGCAACTGTAGTCTGTGCTTAGTTTTGTTATTAGTAACCTTCCTAACCCATCCAGAACTGACAAAAACGACCTAGCGATTTTGGGGTTTCAGGGCCGCAGGACTCCAACCCCACGATCCACATCAGTTACCCCACAGTGGGCCTTGGGGGCGCTTCCTAGAGGCCTTAGGAAGCCGGACGTTGTGCTGAGAAGGTGAAGGTTCAGGGTACCCCTTCATAGAATAGGCGATCGTACAGATTCCTCGTTCGCCCCTCCTCCACGCCCTGTCGCCTATTAAATGGGGATGGAGCTGAGCTGTGCTCCGCTCCCTGCGACTCGGTGTTAGAGGT
This sequence comes from Desmodus rotundus, assembly GCF_022682495.2. Classification (NCBI taxonomy): domain Eukaryota; kingdom Metazoa; phylum Chordata; class Mammalia; order Chiroptera; family Phyllostomidae; genus Desmodus; species Desmodus rotundus. The sequence continues at coordinate 146,080,289 of NC_071390.1, forward strand.
GGTTTAGGGGAAGGTGTTTTCCCTCCCCGGCCAGACTAGTAGCGGGCAACCTCCCCTCTCCTTCCTTTCGTTGTTGCTTGGGTGCCTTTGTCTCGAGCGGCTAAAGCTATCGAAGTCTTGCGAGCCAAACACTGTGAAACATCATCCAGCGTACCTAAGTCCTTTCATCTACCCTTGGGGTGGTCTAAAGATTGTCACCGGAGAGGCTGTTAACTTGACCTAGGTCGCAGAACTTAAATGGCAGGATTTAAGGTTCCCACCAATCCTCCCCCGATCTAAAGCCCTTTGCTTGTGTCCCATCACCTTTCTCTAACCTTAACCTAACAGAGGGCAGGAGCTGGTGACCAGAGTCCTTTTTTTTTTTTTTTTTTTTTTTTTTTTTTTTTTTTTTGGTGTAGACGCGCACTGCTTTGGGCCGAGGGGAAGCAATCCGAGGCGCGCTGCGCTGTTTGGGACACAGTGGTCAAGTCTTGAGCACCGGGTCCTCCGCGCGTCCTTCTTTTCTCCCTTCTCTGGCCCTTCTCAGGGCACCGACTGACAGCTCTTGTAACTCAGCGGCCGTCAGGCGGGTGGGTGGAGTTTGCTGCGCGGCAGCGGCAGCAGCAGCGAGTGGGTCCTCGGGTGGCTCTGGGGCGGGGCTGTGGGGAGTTCGCGGAGGGACAGAGGGACCCGGCCGCGATGGGAGGTGTGGCTGCTCCGCAAGGATCCCGCGGGTGGGAGAACGGCTTCGCGACCACCGGTGGCCGGAGCCCCTGCGCCTATTGCTAGAGATGGTCTTCCTGTCGGTGAGTTCTGTCTTCTAGGGCCGGCTTCTCGGCTTGGTCACGCCCCCGGGAGGAGGAAGGAGCTGGGCCACCTAGGTCTCGGTGGCCTGGATAGGGCAGGGGGACTGACCAGTTGCGCTGCTAGGCCTCCTCCCTTTGGGCATGTTGATCCGCGGCTGCGCTCCGTGTTCTAGTTTCATGCAGGCTCTTGGGAAAGCTGGTGTTGCTGCTTCCTGATTCCAGTCTACAGACCTTGGGACCGAGACTGGCGCTGGCAGCTGGAGATGGCGGACAAGAGATCCGTGCATGAAACCAGGTTTGAGGCGGCGGTGAAGGTGATCCAGAGTTTGCCAAAAAATGGTACGTGCCTTGGGGCCCCCCGCTGAAGAAACCTGCAGAGGCCTGAGGCCCCAGTTTATGAACCTTACCTCCTTTAACCTTTCATCTTCTACTCTTGCTTATTTAACCTACTTCTTCTCTGCGTTTGAAAGGAATGTAACTAAAGGGAGGCATCGAATGTGGTTTAATTCCCTGCTGATCTTTCACGCCCGAGACAAATAAGTTAATCCAGATTTTAAGTACTTTATGTTTTTGAAAACCAAAGTCTTGCTTCTTAATGACTGCGGTTTTGAGTGCATTAAAAAACAGCTGGCATGGGGATGCCTGGTGCTGCATACTCAAAAAATCTGTTCTTTAAGCCTTTTGGAAACTTTTGATAGGAAGGGAGAGAAAGGAAAGAACAACTACATTCATGTTAAAAACGATTTATTTTAATAAATGTATACATTTATTACTGTTTTTGCTATTGTACTAGTTTCTCTTTTTTATACTAATATTGAACCTAGCAGGAAAGTCATTCGAGTTGTTCTGTTGTATTTAATGTGTCATTTCTGTAGCTACTTAGATTTTTCTCTTTACCTTTGATTTTCTGCAGTTTGACTAGGATGTGTCTAAGTATGGTTTTCTTCATATCTATCCTTTTTGGGGTTTGCAGTACTTTTTGAATTTATAATTTTATGTCTTTGACCAATGTTGGGAAGTTTACGGCCATTATTCAAATTTTTTTCCTGTGGAGAAGCTTGGAGAGGGGGATTTTTATTTTTCACTTAATATTCTCCTACAGTATATGAAAAACTAAGCCTGTATCTTAAATGATGCTTTTAAGTACTATTATTGTGCCAGAGTGTGATACTAACTGATTACAACATTAGTGTATGACTATAGTATTTAATATTATGTGCTCTATTTTAATCATTTGACTGCATATTGAATATTCAACACCAATAAAAATTAAGTGCAGATTCAAAAAAATTGAAAACATACACACAAAATAATATTCTCTTTGTAGTCTTCAAACATAGAATTGAAGGAGGACATGGGGGGATTGAAAGATAAGAGTAAACAAAATGTAAAGAAGTATAGGAACTTATTTAGGTGTTGAGTTTTTAAAATGCACAGTTAAAAGCCTTATTGGAAACACATGATTTTTAAGAGTTTTGTGGAAGTTGTACCTTTGTCCTTTCTCCTAAATTACGTGCTTTTATATATTTTTGAAAATTGGTAAAGCTAGACTTGATGTCTCTAGTGAACTTACTACCTTTGTTGACATTACATATCACTTATTATTTTTGGTTTTTATTTTCTTTTTTGTTCTTTTTGTCTTTTGTTTTTGTTTTTTTTAAATTTCATATCACTTTTTAAGCAACCCATGCAAATGTAAATAAAGTTTCTATTACATAACAGGGCGGTATTGCAAAGTGAGGATGGTCTGCCAAGTGGCACCTGTGTTGGACAATGTTCAGAACCCTGTTATTCCCTGAAACTAAATTGACATTAATTGAGGCAGAAGTATTGTTATAATGAATTATTAAATATTTTTACATTACTTTTAAATTGTTTAGTCTGCTCTGAACTGTTTTGCAAAGAGTAAGATGTTAGAGGTTTTGGTTTTTTTTCGTTTTTGCTTAATCTGTACTTAAGGCCTACAGTTATAATGAATCCTGTAGCATCTATGTTTGGTATTCTCTTGGCTTTCAGAAATTTAAATTCTTAGATAATATTTTAAACCCATATATCAAATTTATTATGTATGAGCACCTTGAGGACAGAGATTATACTTTAATCCAGTGTCTTATAGAATACATTTCAATATATGTTTTCAATTTTTGCTCTAATCTATGCTAAAGCATATGTCATCCACCTTAACTAATAGACTTTCAAATTTTTAATTAACTTCCTGAAAATACTATGAAATGAGGCTTTTGATGTTTTAGATTTAGATTTGTGTTACTTAAATAGATAACCATTTTTAACTGTAGGTTTTCATTTTTTTCCCTTTCTATATAAAGAAGGACTATATCATTGAAATAATATAGCTAATAGATACTACTAAATGAGCATATGTTATATAGATAATTATTATTGTGGTTTGGAATTAATTGTTTACTCTTGGCCAAACCTGAAACACCAGCTCTTGTCTTGTCTGTGCTGTAATTTTCACATTTATATACTACTAGCTTTTGATTACTACATATTTTCTGTTTATAATGTAATATATGAAGTTTTAAAAATAGATTTTACAGTTTTTATTTTTATAATTATTCATATAAAACTAATATACACTGCAAGTAAAATTTAAAAAAATTGTCACCCAAGGATATATTTATTGGTTTTAGAGAGAGAAGGGAGAGAGAAGCATCAATCACTTGCATTCTGTAGATGCCCCATCAATGTTCAAATGCACAGCCTAGGCGTGTGCCCTGACTGGAACTGAACCCACAACCTTTCGGTGCACAGGATGACACTCCAGCCAACTGAGCCACCTGCCCAGGGCAGAAAGTAAATATTTTTAAAACAAGGGAAAAGGAAAATAAAAATAATGTGTATGCCTACTATACAGAGAGATCATCTTTTAACTATTCGATGTGTTTTCTTCTACTGTACTTTTTATGTATATAAATACTCGCTTTGCAAAAATGGATTGTACTGCATAGACTGCTTTTAAACTGCTGTTTCTTATTTTATAGTAGATCATGAAACTTTTCTCATGCTATATTTATATTTTTTCTATAGTATAATTTTTACGGGCTATAGTTATAAATTATATGCTATAAGGGTTTCGTATTTACTTAGCCAAGTACTTATTATAAAATGTTTATAGTCCAATTTTTTCCCTGTTATTGAGTATTGTACTTGTTTGTACAATTTGAAAATTTTAAACATAAAGAGGTTATAAATATGAAGAAACATATATGAAGGCTGATTTTTAAAGAAGTTAATGGGTCCAAAATTACAGAGGTAGGGAGTGAGAAATCTATTTTATCTTGGATTAATTGTTTTTGAACCACAGTACTCTCTGGTTGGCTTTAGCCAAAGTTCCTTAGCCATTGAAAAGTTGAAATTTGGCCAAGAGGAGTTAAATTTCTTCTTTCTTTTCTCTTCTTTTTTCTTTTCTTTTTTCTTCTCTTTTCTTTCCTTTCTTTCTTTTGGAGTTAAATTTCTTACTGTTGCAATTTTATTAAACAGAGTATACATATAACTTTTTCATTTATGCTAGTCATTTTTGGTTTGTTACAATCTTTGAATAAAAATACCTTATTACAGTTGCATAATACAGTTATTATATATTTTAATATTTGTGTTTTAAATGACATTTGCCACTTATTTTGGTTACACCTATGACATGTTTATTCATTTATTCTTTTATTTATTGAATTATGTTAGGCATTGTTTTTAAAGTGTAAAATCTCAGAGTTTCTTTTTAAATTGAAAGAATAGAGCAACTAACAGAGCCATAACATTTGTTTCTGTAGGATAAAAATAAATCATTATCTGAACTATTAATGAAATATTAAAAATCACAGTTTGTATAGATCAGCAACTTTGCAGACTTAAAGTATCAATTGTGTTCTCCAAGTCATCTTTATTTAATGTTTATTTCCAATAGGTTCATTCCAGCCAACAAATGAAATGATGCTCAAGTTCTACAGCTTCTACAAGCAGGCAACTGAAGGACCCTGTAAACTATCAAGACCTGCATTCTGGGATCCTATTGGAAGATATAAATGGTAATTCTATGTAGAAAACTATGAAGGAAATTTTATTGTAATGATTGTTATTTATGTGGTTATATATTATCCTGTTCATAAAATGTTCTAGGTATAGAATACAATTTTTATCCTCCGTGTGCTTTTAATCTACTTACACACAAATAGGAAAGCCTTAGGGAAAAGAGGAAAGCAGTAAAACCGAAAGGGGTAGTTGCATCAGAGATAATAAAGCATTTTCGTTTAGTCTTTCCTTTTATGGAGTTTTTCTCTTTTTATTATGCCCAAGACCAACTCCCAAACAAAGTCAAAGGAACAAAACAAACTCTTCTGCCTCTTCCACCTGACATGAAAAATAATGACTTTTGCTTGTCAAGTGGCATTGTTTGCTTTGAGATTTTAAAATAAACAGTAACCAGGAACATGACTCAGGTGCTGTCATACCAACATTTTATCTAAGCCATCTCTCCTGTCCTACTTTACCTGAATAAAAATTTGATTTTTAATATACTTAAAAGAATCAAAATATATCCAGAGATACCTTTGCCATTTTTCCAGTTGACTGATGTTTCTAATACTCTAGAGGACGTTACAGACATCTAACAGAATGTCTGACTAGACTGTTCCACAAGAATAGAGTAGGCTAATTGGCGAAGCATGTCTTCAGAGCCACACATTTTGGTGGCTAAATCTCTTCTCCCTGAATTGGAAGTCCTTAAATTCCTTTGAGGATTTCTTAGTTATCTACTTCTCTATGAGAGCTTCATGAATAGTCTTAAAATAATAGGTTAAGTATAATAGCAACATGTTATTTAATTTGCTTTAAGAAAATTTATTTATTTACCATTTTCCCTCAGAATTGACCTTTGGTGGAGTTAAACTGCATCTGGAAAAAAAAAAACATAAAAAGAATGGTTTTCATTTTAGGCAGAAGTTTTAAAAGACTGTTCTCATTATCTAGGGGTTTAAAATTTTCCTGTTCCTTACGCTTTTATTTTTTTAGAAGTAAGAAATTGTTTCCATCTTTCAAATGTGTAAGTTAGATTCTTACCTAAATTAATGGACACTTGTAAACAAAACTTCTGATGGTTGAAAACATGGCTGTGATAGTTCACGTAGAGGCTTCTAAAATATTTGTTTCTGTCATTGTTCTTTCTAATGATATGAAAACCTTTAAAGAGTTCTTAGCAAATATTTATGAATAGTTTATAGTCTATGGAATATAGTACCTATATTCATAGTCTATAGAGGGGTAATATACTTATTAATTTAAAATATTTTTTAATTGCAAGTTTATTTACTATGGTATTTTTCTTCAAGGTGGTGCATTTAAAGAGATCCTTTGGAAATATAATATGTCTTTAAATAGAGCTCATTTTAAATTTGTGTTCCTATACCATCAACTATAAATTGTATTCTGAGCGCTTGAAAATCAGGTGTTTCTTTTTTTCTTTTTTAAAGGGAGGGAGAGAAACATCAATGTATGGTTGCCTCTCACTGCGCCCTCCCCCCACCAGGTACCTGGCCTGCAACCCAGGCATGTACCCTGATCGGGACTCGAACCAGCGACCCTTTGGTTCGCAGGCCGGTACTCAATCCACTGAGCCATACCAGCCAGGGCTCAGGTGTCTTCTATTTATTTTATTTTATTATTAATCCTCACCCGAGGACATTTCTTCATTGCTTTTAAGGGTTTTATTTATTATATTTTCTTAGAGAGAGGGGAAGGGAGGGACAAAAAGAGGAAAAGAAACATCTATGTGTGAGAGAAATACTGACTAGGAATTGAACCTGTAGCCTTTTGGTTCATAGGCTAGCACTCAACCCACGGACCCACACCAGGGCTGTTCATTTCTTTTAGAGAGAGAGGAAGGGGGAGACAGGGAGGAAGGGGTGAGAGAAACATAGATCGATAGCCTCCCCTACCAGTAGGACCAAAGATGGTATGATCAGCCCAGGCATGTTCCCTGACTGAGATTTTTACCTGCAACCTTCCACTAGAGGAAGACGCTCCAACTAACAGCCACAGTGACCAGGGAAAAAAATCAGGTGTCTTTTAAATTGGTGGTTACAAAATAGTCATGGGGTTGTAAAGTAGAGCATAGGGAATATAGTCAGTTGTTCTAATAACTATGTATGGTGTCAGATGGGTACTAGATTTATCAGGATAATCACTTTATAATTTACATACATGTCTAATCACTAGGTTGTATACCTGAAACTAATATAATATTGTACATCAGTGTAATTGAAAAATATAAATTATTTTTTAAAAGGAAAATTAGGTATCTGTTTGTTGTTATGTGGATATTTTCATTTCTAGGGATGCTTGGAGTTCATTGGGTGATATGACCAAAGAGGAAGCCATGATTGCATATGTTGAAGAAATGAAAAAGGTAGGAAAAATAATTTACAGAAGAAAAAAAAATTCAAATTGATTCTAATTTAATTTGGTTATCAGGCAAATTAGTTGCTTTGTTTTAAGGAATAAGGAGATTGTAATATATTAAAAGATAAAATCTAGATTATTGAATTTATTAGGGCTTTATCTGTCATCAGAGATCGTCTTAAGGTAAGTGTTTTTCCTTATATAATATTGGGGTGACATGACATTTTGTTCTTTTTTTTCCTCTTTCTTGTCTTTCTGTATAAGTTCACTTTTGCAGAAAGTGTATAAATATGAATATTTCAAAATATTGACATCGCTTACTCAGGAATCTGAAAAGTACCTGGACTGTCTTGAAAGCATCCTGCTTTGAAATTTTTTTATTTAGGAGAAATAGTTAACAAGACTGCCAACAATGGCCTCACACACCTTTTGATTCATAAATTGAGATATGACCATCCCTGTTCCTCAGTAACAAGCATTTTTCTGTCCATGTAAAGATCCTAGAAACAGAATAAGGATGCTTTCAGTTTCTCTGGTAACAACTAAAAAGTGCATCCCTTATTAACTAGCTCTTTCAAGTCCGTGCAGGGCATTGCTTAGAGGACCAGATTTATAAAGAAATCATAGATTTAAAAGATGGACTTAGTGCCATTTTATAAAGGACCATTTTTATGTTGGAGATGGATGAGAAGATGTGAAATCTAGGTCTGTTATAATCTTAAATAAATTATCTTTGAACATAAAATCTATAAAAAGAATAGTTTTTTTGCTGTGTGGTTTGACAGTATTAATCTGTGTAGTAATTTCAATTTAGTAGATTCAAAATAGTTTTTGTTTTGTTTAATCACATCTACACTGCTCAAAATTGTGTCCTTTGTTACATTTTCACAATTTTTTTTAGTGGACTTTGTTTATAACAGGGCAGAGTTTGGTTCCTTTGGCTGTTGACTATATCAGTAACACAACAACAAAGGAGCCTTTCAAAAGCAGAGAAAGAAAAAGAATCTACAGCCTTTTTGGTTTGATAACTATTCCTTTTTACCCTAAATATCATAAAATTTTTAGGGTACACCGCAGGAATGTAAAGCTGAATTGACACATTAAGTAAAATGTTCTAATTTTTCATACTAAATTTTATTAATACATGGTGTAACCACAGTTTAAAGTGGGAGTAGGGATGAAACAATGTGTTCCACTTTTTTTTCCCCAAGAAAGATTAAAACTATACTGCTGCCTTTTAGGTGTCTTAAAATGCTTCCACTGTGCCTATAGATTTTGTAACTACTTCTGTAATTAAAAGAAGACACTAACTGCTCTGGCTGGGTAGCTCGGCCTGTTAGATCACCATCTCAATACACCAGGGTTTCGGGTTCAATCTGGTCAGAGCCCATACAAGAAGCAACCAATGGATGTATGTGTGAGTGAACAGCAAGTTGTTGTTTCTCTCTTTCTCTTTCAAATAAATAAAAAAAAGACTACACCACGTATTTTTACTGAGACTTTAAGATTTTCATTTCATATTGTGAATATAATACACCTTATAGAAACTTTTATAGATCAACTAAAATATTAAATATGCAGATTGAAAATTTGATTAGTGTCTTCAGTTATTTTCAGAGTTTAGCTTTGTGGACATCAGTAGATAAAATTACATCCTTCCAAATAATCGTGTGAGGCTAGTACATTCCACCAAAGATTTCATAACTGAATTGGAGACTTTTAAAAATAACAATAATTTGCTAACTGAAGCAGTTATTGAATTATATTCTTATATATGGTTCACAAATCACTGAACTATTGCTCTTTAGAACTACTCTTTTAGTATACATCTCATTGCATGCTTTTGTGTTCAGGGTTTTAAGGAACCTTATTAATTTTATTTATATGTTATAATAGATAATGATTTATAGAAAATTGCCTTTCATAACTTATAAACTGTTCGGTGAAATATCACTAAAAAGTTGCTGGAATAAAAAATTATTTTAAAATAATTTAATAGAATTTTAGCTTTGAGGGATAGAATAATGTAGATTGGGGTGAATAATCCATGTTTCTATACATAGTTGATTTTGATTAATAGTCAAAGGGAAATATAAAATTCTGTTTCCTGTATAATTTTACAGACTATCTTAAGGGGATTTCCAGAATATTAGCCAACACTTGAATAATGTGCATTATGTGTATTGAATTAAAGAGAGATCAGTGTATGTTCCAGGACCCTTAGTTAGTTGATGCCTAAAACTGCAGATGGCACTGAAACTTAATGTATACTCTGTTTTTTTCCTGTACATACATACCTTTTCACTTGAAGCAATTTATAGCTTCTCTTTTGGCATATTGCTTTGATATCAGTTGCCAATTGATGGCTATTTATTTGAATCCTTTTCAGTTAATATACCTTGCTCTTTTAATTTGATGATTATAAATTGGCCCACAGTTATAAAGGTGTCTGAAAATGGTTATTATTTCCTACTTTTAGAAATGATACCATAGTTAAAGAACAAACAATTTTATACTAACCCAATAGTTTTCTATTTTATTTAACATTGGTACCCTTAGGTTGTCTTTATTTTATTTTTCTTTATTGGTTTGATAGAGAGAGAGGGAGAGCCACTTGTTACACTTATGCATTCATTGGTTGATTCTTGTACGTGCCCTGACTACAGATTGAACCCACAACCTTGGCGTATCAGGACAATGCTCTAACCAACTAAGCTACCCGGCCAGGGCCTAGTGCCCTTTGTTTTTAATGCACACTTTATAGGTCATTGTGTAAAGTTTTATATGAAACTTATGTGCAGTAGTTTTTAAAATGGGGACACTTTGAGTCTTTAATATACTTGAAACTTTTCTAGGAGGTTATATGTGTTAAGTATGTATTAATACAGATACTTTGGGAGTCTATAAAGGAACCTCACATCTCATTTATCAATACATAAATTGTAAATGTTATATTATTTTATAGTAATTTAAATCAGATTAATAGTTTGTGATTTCACAGTGTTTGTTTCTTTTGATTCCAGATTCTTGAAACTATGCCAATGACTGAAAAAGTTGAAGAATTGCTACATGTCATAGGACCATTTTATGAAATTGTAGAGGACAAAAAGAGTGGCAGAAGTTCTGATTTAACTTCAGGTTGGACTATTTTACCTTGTTTTTAACTCAGCAGCTTATACATTATGCATGCATTAATAGTTATATGTCTTAATTTTTTTTTTTTTTTACTCTCACATGCCAGTCCGACTGGAGAAAATCTCTAAATACTTAGAAGGTAGGAATAATGAAATCCATTTAAAATTGTGTTTAAAATTTATATACCAAAGAATTCTACACAAATTTATGTAACTTACAAACTTGTCACTCAAGAGTTTTAATTCAAGCAAATGCATTACATAAAGTTCTAAAATATTATAAACTCTTAAGTTATTGATACATGATAGGTGGTTCACTTGGCATGTATATAATTATAACAGAATTATAGTTTTATTTTGATGGATTATATTTTCTAGTTTGCTTTTGCATTTTATTAGCAATGCCATGGCTGAAATTATTTTCTAGCTAATGTTATTATTATTTTTTAAATATCACTGGAGGATATGTTTATTGATTTTTAGAGAGAGAGGAAGGGGGAGAGAGAGAGAAAGAGAGACAACGATATGAGACAGTAACATCAGTCGATTGCCTCCCATATGAGCCCCGACCTGGGATGGAACCCACAACCTGAGTATGTGCCCTGACCGGGAATTGAACCTGCAACCTTTTGGTGTACAGGATGATGCTCCAACCAATTGAGCCACCCTGGCAGGGCTCTAGTAATTTTAAAGTGCTATATTTACAATATGGTTTAACTGTAGCTTAGCAAGCTAAAACAAAAGCGAATTCCCTTAGTTTGGTTTTTCTTCTTAGAATTCTCTTTTTATTCTCTGTAAAGAATTGAAAGGTGTATCTTTTATATACTAGCAGGAGTTGAATAATATGCAGATTTGTTGGTGTTAACTTTAAACATTTGCTGTTTGAATTTTTTTAGAAAGCAGAATGAAATGAACATGAGAGTCATTTTAAGTGAAAAATTATATATATTTTAATATATATGGCATCCCCCCCTTTTTTTCTTGTTATCTCTATTTTCAAGGCACCTTTTACTAATTGATGGAAATTACGGTAATCATCCTGTCCTATCATAAGGTCTGAAGTTTGTGTCTGCCATCACTACTGTGATTGCTTACGGGCATAATTCTGCACCATACCTTGTATATCTGATTTGCCTAGAAGAGTCAAATGTTATCAGATAGTCTTCCTTAACATACTTGTTCAATTCAGAAAGAATACTGTATGAAGTATTCATACTTCTCTGTGTGAAGTATGTTTTTAGCATGCAAAGGGGCATAAATCTAGACCTGCTTTAGTAGAGTTCAGCCTACTGACCAGAGGCAGATGTTTAAACAACCAATTATAAAAACAAGAAAATGTGAATAATAATAATAATAAAAAGATTTAGGTTTACAAATCCTTAGGTATAATTTTAAAATTCAAAACACTTGTTAAACCAAAATTTGTTTTTTTTAAATAACTTATTTGACAGTAAAACTTGCCCTGACATGTTGAGGGGCAACTAATTGAAGGGCAAACCCTGACCTAAAATGATATGAAGCTATTTTAAGTCTTTATCCCATGTATTTATATGTTTTGCTGAAAAAAATTTTTAATTTTTTTTTTAGCCAGAGTTGCCTAGACTCCATTGGTGTTACATAATATACAGTATATATAGTATATGACCTTTGCAATATTAGAATATTCTGGATTTTGAATCATACCTGAATCCAAGGGTGGTAAGGGACATGGACATGTAGCATAATGTATTTAATCTGTACTATTCTGTTGTACATTTAGATTGTTTCTTCTTCTGATCTTCAACAACTGCTACTGAAATTGACCATGTGCAAATGCCATTTTAATATGTGGATGTATATCGTAAGAAATAATATTAAAACTAATTGCTGGATCAAAGGGTATGGGTATTTGATAGGTGTTTGCAAGTTTGTAAAATATTGCCACATTTCAGGATAGTTTTCAATGTTTACTTTTTTTTTTTTTAAAGAAAGCATTTTGTTCAAAATAGCCACTTAGGCCCAGTAGAATAGATGTATCTTTTTCACATGGGCTTTTTCAGAATATACATACATAGTAAGTTTTGAAATTAGGAAGTATGAGCTGTCCAACATTGTTTTTCTTAGAGATTGTTTTGACTATTCTTGACCCCTTGCATTTCCATATGAATTCTAGATTCAGTTTCCAATTCCTGGTAAAAGTGCCTGCTGGGATTTTGGTAGGAATTGCAGTGAATTATAGGTCATTTAGGGAAGTATTGTCATGTCAACATTATTGCCTTCTAGTTCATTTATTTAGATCTTTAATTCTTTGCAACATTGTTTTCTCATTTTCAGTGTATAATCCTTATACCTTTTTTTGTCTAATGTGTTCTTAAGTATTTTGTTCTTTTGGGGGCTTTTGTAATTTGAGTTGTTTTCTAATTTTATTTTTGGATTGTTTATTGTTATAGAAATACAGTTGATTTTTATGTATTGACCTTGTATCCTGTAACATCACCAAACTATTTATTAGCTCTAATAGTTTTTGTAGATTTCTTAGGACTTTATAAATAGAAGACCTGTCATCTGCAAAAGAGGTTATTTTACTTGTTTCTTTCCAGTCTGGATGCTCTCTATTTTTTTTTCTTTCTTAACTGCTCTGGCTAGAACTTCCAGTACAATATTAAGTAGAGACAGCAAAAGCAGATACCTCTGTCTTATTCCTTATCTTGGGAGCACAAAATTCAGTCTTTTTATGTTAAGTATGGATGCTAGTTGTGAGTTTTCTTTATTCCTTTTGTCAGATTGAGGAAATTTTCTTGTATTAATTTCTCCAGCATTATTATCATGGGAGTGGTGGATTTTGTCAAGTGCTTTTTCTGCTTCTGTTGCAATAATCATGTAGGTTTTGTCCTTTAGTCTGTGAATATGGTGTGTTGCATTAATTAATTTTTGGATGTGGAGTAACACTCATTAGTAATCCTGTGATGAGAGTTGCGCTTTCTACAACTCTCATCACAGAACTGTTGTGATGCTGTTTTTTGCTGTTGTCAAGTAGTTTTTGACATTGATCCATTTGATGACTAGTTTTGGGGGCCTCCCTGTTACTTAGTTTTGTTGAAGATGTCTGTGAATGGTGGGTGCTTTTGTTTTTTTGTGGAAGGTCTTCCACCTCTTCCTGAGCATGAACTGGCTCCATCCAAGTTAGGAGAGGAAGTGGATGATGTTCATCTTATTTGAGCTCAAGCATTACCATGCACTGAAGAAAGATGTGCTTAGCTTTTTTTCAGACTGCAGAATCTGCAAATGGTGAGAATGAAGTTCACTTCTTCTTAAGTAGAGATGGGAAACCAAAGGGTGATGCCTTAATTGAAACGAAGTCAGAGCAGGATGTGCAGAAAGCCTTAGAAAAGCATCACTTGTACATGGGGCAACAGCATGTGGAAGTATATGAGATAAGCGATAAAGATGTGGATGCTTTAATGAAGAGCCTGCAGGTCAAATCTCTACCTGTGGTAAATGATAGTGGAGTTCGTTTGAGAGGACTTCCTTACAATTGCAATGAGAAAGACATTGTAGTTTTCTTTGCAGGACTGAATATAGTAGACATTACTTTTGTGATGGAATACAAAAGGAAAAGAAAAGCAGGAGAAGTCTATGTGCAGTTTGAAGAACCATAAATGGCCAACCAAACCCCGTTGAAACACAGGGAAGAAATTGGTAACTGATATTTCGGTTGGTAAGAGATACTGCTGGGCAGAAGGAATGAAGTTTGAACAGATGTTGGTTCTCATAAGGAAAAGAAAATGGCATCTCCTAATGCTAAGTATATAACTGAGCCAGAAGTGGTCTTTGAAGAACATGAAGTAAATGAGGGTTTTTGACACATGACCGGTTTTGAAAATGAGGAAATAGAATTGCCTAAGAAGATGTCAGAAAAGCTTCCAGAGTTGTTGATTTTGGAATTATGTCTCACTACATTTTTTTCACATGAGAAGATTGCTCTTCCAAGCCAGTATCCAAGACATATAAACTTCTTTGCTCCAGTACAGCCTATTACAATCACCATGGAATATGGTCCTAGTAGGAAGGCAACTGGAACAGCTGATGTGCGCTTCGATACCATAAAGACGCTGTTGCAGCCAAGTTCGCCATAACTATATTGAATTGTTCCTGAAATCATGTCCAAAGGGAAAATAAGACTTCCAGGGACTCCAAATAATAAGGATGAAGCAAGAAGCATTTCATCTGCACATATTTCTTAGATATGGGATATAAAGTTCCAGTTTTTTAGCAGCAATTGCTAGAGAAGGGATTTTGGGGTTTGAGGTTAATTGCTTACAAGAAAAAAATTCCATAGTGGACTGCTTAGAAAGTAAAAGGAAAGATTAAGTATGGGGTTAGATAAACTATAAATATACATTTGGTTTAAGCTTTTTAGAGTAGGATCTGATTTAAAAATTTGGTATTTATTTTATGATTAAATAATTTATTTTCATAGGGAATATGTTACCCAATGTAGGACTGCATGTTTTCATTCAGCACTGTCCTTTAAAATCTTTCTCCCATTTTACAAATGATTTGTTTGAGAGCTCTGATCTAAAACTTCCTATACAATAAAATACTAATTTCTTGTAACCAAACACACCCCAAAGCAAGGAAAGGTTTCAGACCTTTGAACCCTTATGGTTTGTCAGAGTCATTATAATTTTAGGTGTATCTGATGACTTAATGGTAGGACTTAAAGATTCAAAACAAAAATTAAGTACCTCAGCTTAGTGAGTGTAAGTGACAGCTATTTGTCAGTTTCATATCTTTAGAAGTGTTTTGCCTTTTTAAGCCTGTACTACTGGCATTTACCATAAGTACCTGTATGCTTTAGGAGGGAATTCTAGTCTCAACTTAAAAGTTGTCTGAATACATCCTCTCCACCCCTTTTTTGGTTTTGGGTGAATATTAAGAGTGTTAGTCTCAAAACTGAAGTGAGATATCAAAATGGTTCCTACTGGTAAGGACATTAATGTCCTCACTGGAATTTAAACCAGCTCTAGATAGGAAAAAATATAAATCCCCTCACTTGCTTTTTCAGTGAGGTAGCACATCCCATATTTTAAAACAACTAGGGATACCTTGCTTAAGTAAAAATAGCATTTAATGTATAATTGTGTGAAGGGTTTATGGATAAGGCTGTACTTTTGTCATGTTGTGGTAGTACCTTCTGCTTTAATGTTATATAACAGCTTATTATAAAAAGAAAAAAAAGAATAGGTCTGGACCCAGCGATTCTACTTACGGAAATATATGAGAAGAACCTGGAAACACTGATTTGAAAGAACATATGAACCCCTATATTTATAGCAGTATTATTTATACACCAAGATTTGGAAGTAGTCCAAGTGCCCATCAGTATATGAGTAGATAAAGAAACTGCACATTTACACAATGGAGTACTACTTGGCTGTAAAAAAGGAGGAAATCTTACTTTTGCAGTAGCATGGATGGACCTGGAGAGTATTATGCGAACTCAAATAAGCCAGTCAGAGAAAGACAAGTATCATATGATTCACTCGGATGTGGAACCTAATGAACAAAATAAGCAAACAAAAGAGAAACAGATTCATAGATACAGAGAACAGATTGTCAGTTGTTAGGGGGGAGGGGGATTGGGGGCTGGGTGAAAAATGTAAAGGGTTTAGCAAACAACAACTCATAGACACATAAAAGTACGGTGACTACCAGAGGGAAGGGGAATGGGGGGAGGTAGAAAAGGATAAAGGGGGGATAAATGATGACAGAAAGAGACTTGACTTAGAGTGGTGAACACACAGTACAATATACAGATGATGTATCACAGATTGTACACTTGAAACATAATTTTATTAATCAATGTCCCCTGAAAAATTCAATAAAAATTAAAAAGGTAAAAGAATATAGGTTTGACTATTTAAGATGTGTGGAGATTTTGAAATTTAATGTTATTTGTGATGCAGGGAAGCATCCAAAGTGCATTTGTATAAGTGAAAATAAAGCCCAAAAGTTTGTGGAGGAAAACTACTGTTTTTGCCAATAACCACTTAAGAGGTCTTTAGTGTCTTAAAGAGTTGGTGGGAATGTAATTCCCTGTATCTCAAAATGAGGTCCAGTAACCAACAGCATTGGTATCACATGCAGAATCTTATATCAGCCCACACTTACTGATTCAGAATCTGCCTTTTAACTAGATCTCAAGTGATTACTATGCATATTAATATTTGAGAAGCTCTGGTGTTTACTCTCAAGATGTGATTTTGGGCAATAGGACCATTTGACTTTTTATTTATTTTATTTTTTAATTAAATTTATTGGAGTGACATTGGTTAAAATTTGCCTTTTTAAATGATCACATTAACTGATACTTTTTTTTAAAAAAAAGCTTGTGTGTAAAGACATAATGAATTGTGCAAAAGAAAAGAAATAAGCTGTGCACCTGAAGTCCTAAAAGTAATAAAATGAAAAAAAAATTAACCCAACTATAATATTGATATGATTGTTATTAAGGCCAAAAATAATGTATTTATGTTTTCAGTGTGCTCACATATAGCAACTGTCTCTTACCATGTGTAAAGATCATTCATCTGTAACTTTACTATTTTTTTAAATTAGAATTTCTTTCTTTTTAAAACTTTTTTTATGATTTTGTTTATGTATTTTTAGAGAAAGGGAATGGAGGGAGAAAGAGAGGGAGAGAAACATCAATGTGTGGTTGCCTCTTGCATGCCCCCTACTGGGGACCTAGCCTGCAACCCAGGCATGTGCCCTGACTGGGAATTGAACCTATAGCCTTTTGGTTCCTAAGCCGACACTCAGTCCACTGAACCACACCAGCCAGGGCTATAGCTTTACTATTTTGATTGATATTAACTTAAAAATAACTTATCCTTTGCCTTTTCAGAAAGGTTTTAAGATCATTTTATTATTTATAGTCAAAGAAAAGAATATTATAATTATATATCAGTATCTGTTTACTTCAAAATTATTCTATTAGTTACTTGTAAATAACAGTGTTATTGTATGTTAATCATGAGAAATTAAATGCTCGTTTTTGTATTTTAGATCTTGGTAATGTTTTGACTTCTCCTCCAAATGCCAAAACTGTTAATGGTAAAGCTGAAAGCAGTGATAGTGGAGCTGAGTCTGAGGAAGAAGAGGCCCAAGAAGAAGTGAAAGGAGCAGAACAAAGTGATAATGGTAATCTTTGGATGATGGGATAATAATTTTACAATTAAATAGGATAAAAGGATTTGGAGAGGTTTGGGCTAATTTGACCTTGTATGGGGGTGGTGAGATGTGGGCTGTTGACCCTGTAACCAGGTTTTTTGTGGACCAAAAGGCCTACAGAATTAGGGAAAGCCATCCATCCTTATATGTAGATGGAATACATGCCCACTGAAGGCTAACAAGAATATGCGGCTCTTCCAAATGTAATGCCTGAAATGCTGCATTAGAAACATATTAATCTAATGTGTTATTTCCAATATGAATATGCATATGTTACCAAGGACAGAAGACAACCAATCTCTTGTCAAGCATAGAGTAGAACCTGGAGAACAGGGTATATGCAGAAGTTCTGATAAAGAGGGAACATTGGAATTAGGGGGCCCTGCATTAGGGTGTCCTTATCAGTAAGAGTACCAGTGATTCTTGGGAAGACTTTATTTATTTTTACTTTTTATTGTATTTTTCCCCATTACCATTTATCCCCCTTATACAACCCTCCCCCCCGTAATCACTGCACTGTTGTCCATGTCCATGAGTCCTTTTCCATTTTGCTCTATCCCTCCACCCCCTGGAGTCCCTCCCCAGAACTGTCAGCCTGCTCTCTATGAGTCTGTCTCTATTTTGCTTGTTAGTACAGTTTGTTCATTAGATTCCACATATGAGTAGCATCATATGCTATTTGTCTTTTTCTGACTGGCTTATTTCACTTAGTATAATATTCTCCAGGTCCATCCATACTGTTGCAAAGGGTAATGTTTTCTATTTTTATGGTTGAGTAGTATTCCATTGTGTAAATGTCCCATAGTTGTTTCATCCATTCATCTGCTGATGGAGGAGGGGAGACTGTTTTAGAAAGGGGAGGCAGAAAGACACTAAGACAAGCTGCATAACCTAATTATGCCTTCCTGTTTCATTAAAGTATGACAAGACTTTCTTTGAAGGATTTTTTTTTTTTTTATTGGCTATATGTACCTCTTTGTCCTGCTGGGTCTAATAGAACATTTTGCCTATGCTGAGAGAGTGTGAAGACCTTAAGAGCTTATCTCTTAAAGGAGGTCTAGAAAATTCACAGAGAACTGAAGCAGTTTTGAAACCAACATAGGTTGCGTGAGTTCTCAGCACATAAAACACCCATTTTTTAGGAGCACCCCATCTCTGATCCAAGTAGGAAACCCTTCAAAGCGATTATGGTAGGTTGAAAAAGGGACTACTTGATATGAAAACATATACAGAGGTTGATCTAATGTGAACTTTTATGACTCCCCATTTTCACATAAAAGATGAGAAAATGAAGAAATCCACAGAGCATAAGAATTTGGAGGTCATTGTCAGCAAGAGCTGTGATAAAGACAGCTTTGTTCAAGATGTGCAGAATGCTATCCATGCCAGGTCTTCCCTGAGTGGCACAAGCACTGAGGAAGTCAAACCTGTAGATCAAAACTTGGAGCAAACTGGAAAACCTGCTGTCTGCATTCACCAAGGTATTCTCTCAGAATAATTTATTTTTCCAGCCTCTTTCCTATGAATAAGATATTCTTTTAAAAAATATATTTTATTTATTTATTTTAGACAGAGGGGAAGGGAGGGAGAAAGAGAAACATCAATGTGAGGTTGCCTCTTGTGCGCCCCCTGCTGGGGACCTTACTTGGCCAGCAACCCAGGCATATACCCTGACTGGGAATCAAACTTATGACCCTTTGGTTTTCAGGCCGGTGCTCAATCCACTGAGCCACACCAGCCGGGGCTGAATAAGATTTTCTTTTAATAATTTCAGATTATTAGGATCAATATGGAGTTTAAAATCTCTTCTTCAATAGTATCTAAGGATTTATTAATTTGATAAGGGTTTAACAGCTTTGAAAGACAGTGGATTAGGGCTAGGGCATTTATGTTTTTAATGAGATTTTTAAATTGTTTTTAAATGGCATTTTAAAATAAAATTTTGAAATTTCTATTTTTATTCCTGATTTTTTTAAACCTAAACCCCTGATTATACGATACCTTTGTTCTCTAATCATCAAGGTAAGTTATACTCTTTTCATATATTAGGGTTCTAGGGGTGAGCATGTAATATGTTTGTCGTGAATTATTAACGTTACTACAATTCAGCCAAGAAACCAAGCAACATAATTTCTAGGTGTTACAACCAAACTTGTAATAGTTGCCTCAAAATTTAGATTTCCTAGCTGCCATTCAGTTTCCTCTTAAAAGTTACTGAGTTCTGTAAGGTTTGATCTGGACAGTGTCTTTGAATAGTTCCATAATAAAATACTTTGATATCTTTTCAAATAAAAATTATCAACTAAATTTAAAGTTTTGGTAAGTGAAAAGAAAAAAGGTGTGGCTTGGTAGATCAAATTTTTCTCTCAGTGTGAAAATAATATATAATTAATAAATTTTGAAAACAATAAATGCATTTTTTTCTTCAGTTAGAGAATAATTATTCTACCTGGGCATTTATTCATATTTAGATATAAATGATGATCATGTTGAAGATGTTTCAGGAATTCAGCACTTGACAAGTGATTCAGATAGTGAAGTTTACTGTGATTCTATGGAGCAACTTGGACAAGAAGAGGTAAAAATTAGATTTTTAAAAAAAATTTGTAAGTTTTCAAAGTGGTGTATCAGAATTTGATACATAACTTATGTTAATACCAGATGTACATGCTGTTCATCACTTTGAAAACATATTTTTAAAATGTTTAAATACTTGTATTTTAAATTAATTGTGAATTAGAAAGTATATTAAATTTCTGAATAGTCAAAAATTTAAATATTATAATTTATAATATTTGTCAATATTCTGAGAGAGATGGGATGGGGAGGCAGAGTGTAAATTCCTTAATGTTAGTCCCTATGTTTAAAATATTGATTAACATTTTAAGGAAATTGAATAATTTTCAAAAAGATCTGTTTTTCACATTGACTTAAATATGTTGAACTGAAATTTTGAGTTGAAATACTTTCCAAATTTTAGTTAATTAAGATTCAGTATTGGAAACTAACATTTAAAAAAATGTTAAAACTACATGAATTTTTCTCTTTGACAACTTTTTCTGGTAATGGCTAGGGTGGTTTTGACAGCTATATTTTTGTTTGGTGGTTTTGAATCCTTCCCCCACTATTCCCTACCCTTGTTCTAACACAGTTCAGTGTGTCTTATAGAAAATTATTTATCTTTTGCCTCCCTGCAGTAATGATTTTAACTTTTTCTCTTTCTGTTTTCCTTTCTAAAAAATTTTCATAATGCAACTAAATTTACCTCTTAGCTTTCTGAAATTAAAAAAAAAACATGAACAAAATACTTTTTCACTAAGGTCGAACACAAATAAATAGCATAGAATAATGGTAAGAAGTCCAAATTTAGAGTGAGCTAAAATTAGTGGAAAATGTAGTGATACAAATCCAGATTTCCTTTTAAAAAGATTTGATTGGGGAAAGCTGGTGAAAAAGGACTGGTTGAGATTAATCGCAGTAAATATCTGACTACTAACTTGTAGGTTTGCTCCTATTTTCTCTAAACATCAGTCAATGGACTAAAATTTGTCATGGGGCTCTGCCTGAGATGGTGGTTCCTGCTTACCTTTTTGGCCTCTGTTCACACCACTCTCCTGTTTGGGCTTTGCTCATACCCACCTTGGCCTTCTCTCTATTCCTCTAATATGTCAAGTCCTTTCCCCTTCTCTCCTCCAGCACCAGCATCTTTGCATTCATTTTGCTGGAATGTAATTGACCATTCACTGCCCCATACTCGGAGTTAACTCCTGTACATCCTTTAAACCCTAATTCAGATGTCCCTTCCTTAAGGAAATCTGCTTAGATAAGATACAGCCCCACCACATTACACATCCTAACCAAGTCAGGTTACGTTAACCTATAACTAACCTAGGTTAATTATAGGTTGTCACCCACAAATTTTCTAGGTGGGTTCTTTTAAAAGTATATTTAATCTCTATGATTAGTTTTGGAGTCCTTGAGAATCAAGATATTTGTCGAAGTTCTTTTTGTGGACAACAAATATCACATTCATTTATTGTTTGCTGATTATGATTTGAACATTTTCCTTTTCTCATTCATTTCCACTTATAAAACTACTTAAAAAAATTTATAATTTCCTCTTGAATTTAACAGTTAAGCATGCTCCCTATCCACAATACACATACTCAGAGTAAATGATATGTTAATATTTTTTAAGGGATAGTTCTTTTTTTTTTAAATATATTTTATTGATTATGCTATTACAGTTGTCCCATTTTCCCCCCTTCACTCCTCTCCTCCCTGCACACCCCCTCCTGCCCACATTCCCCCCCTTTAGTTCATGTCCATGCATCATACATTTAAGTTCTTTGGCTTCTACATTTCTTATACTATTCTTACCCTCCCCCTGTCTATTTTCCACCTACCATTTATGCTACTTATTCTCTGTGTCTCTTCCCCCTCTCTCCCCCTTCCATTCCCCTCTTGATAACCCTCCATGTGATCTCCATTTCTGTGGTTCTGTTCCTGTTCTAGTTGTTGGCTTAGTTTGCTTTTGTTTTTGTTTTAGGTGTGGTTGTTAATAACTGTGAGTTTGCTGTCATTTTTACTGTTCATATTTTTTATCTTCTTTTTCTTAGATAAATCCCTTTAACGTTTCATATAATAAGGGCTTGGTGTTGATGAACTCCTTGAACTTGACCGTATCTGGGAAGCACTTTATCTGCCCTTGCATTCTTAATGATAGCTTTGCTGGATACAGTAATCTTGGATGTAGGTCCTTGCCTTTCATGACTTGGAATACTTCTTTTCAGCCCCTTCCTGCCTGTAAGGTCTCTTTGGAGAAATCAGCTGACAGCCTTACGGGAACTCCTTTGTAGGTAACTGTGCCCTTTTCTCTTGCTGCTTGTAAGATTCTCTCTTAATCTTTAATTTCGGGTAATGTAATTTTGATGTGCCTTGGTGTGTTCCTCCTTGGGTCCAGCTTCTTTGGGACTCTCTGAGCTTCCTGGACTTCCTGGAAGTCTATTTCCTTTGCCAGATTGGGGAAGTTCTCCTTTATTATTTTTTCAAATAAAATTTCAATTTCTTCTTCTTCCTCTTCTCCTTCTGGTACCCCTATAATTCGGATGTTGGAACGTTTAAAGATGTCCTGGAGGTTCCTAAGCCTCTCCTCATTTTTTTGAATTCTTGTTTCTTCATTCTTTTCTGGTTGGATGTTTCTTTCTTCCTTCTGGTCCATACCACTTATTTCAGTCCCGGTTTCCTTCCCATTGCTATTGGTTCCCTGTACATTTTCCTTTATTTCACTTAGCATAGCCTTCATTTTTTCATCTAATTTGTGACCAAATTCAACCAATTCTGTGAGCATCCTGATTATTCTATGAGCATCCTGATTATCAGTGTTTTGAACTGTACATCTGATAGGTTGGCTCTCCCTTAGTTGCTTAGTTCTATTTTTTCTGGAGCTTTGATCTCTGTTCTCCTTTGGGCCTTTTTTTTTCTCTTTGGTCTTGGCGTGTCTGTTACGTAAAGGGGCAGAGCCTTAGGTGTTCACCGGGGCAGGGCAACCCACAGTGCTGTGTTGTGAAGTTCTATGTGGGGAAAGGGTCCGAGAGGGAACAATGGCACTTTCTCTGATCTCTGCCGGCTTTCAGTCACTTCCCCCGCCCCCCACAAGCAAAGTGGGCCCTTCTGGTGCTGATTCCTGGGTGGGTGGGTTTGTGTACATTCTGGGACCCTGAGGGTCTCTTCCATGAACTCTCCTGAGAGGCTGGTTGTTTATTCCGCTGCCGCCTCAACCCCCTAGGGGTTTTTAATCAGTGGCTTTATTTCCCCGAGCTGGAGCCCTGGGATTGCGAGGTCTATTTCACTCCCCCTTTATTTCTCCCGGTTTATCAGCTCTCGACTGTGGGACAGCAGGGCCCGCCAGCCACTGCTTTGCTGGGTCCACCAGCCACCATTGCCGGGAATCCTCTCCACCCGGCTGCCCGTGTCCACCCCCCTACCGGTGTGGATGAATGTGTCTTCTTTATCTCCTTGGTTGTCGGACTTCATAAAGTTTGATTTTTCTGTCAGTTGTGGTTGTTTTTTGTTTTTAAATTATTGTCGTCCTTTTGGTTGTGTGAAGAGGCACAGTGTGTCTACCTACACCTCCCTCTTGGCCAGAAGTTTTAAGATTTTATTTATTTATTTTCAGAGAGGGGAAGGGAGGGAGAAAGAGAGGGAGAGAAACATAAGTGTATGGTTGCCTCTTGCGAGCCCCCTGCTGGGGACCTGTCCTGTAACCCAAGCATGTGCCCAGACTGAGAATAGAACTGGCAACCCTTTGGTTCACAGGCCAGTGCTCAATCCACTGAGCCACACCAGCCAGGGCTGTGGAATATTTCTTTATCCTTCTGTTTTATTCTATTTTATTTTATAACTTATGTTGCCTCTGTAATGTTTTTTTCTCATTTATTTTTCCTTCTTCCATGAGCATGTTGAATTTAATTATGTTCTACGTACAGTTGCACCATCATTACTATTGCTGTGTAATTCACTTATTTCATAATGAGTTCCTTTTGCTGTACCTTCTTATGACTTATAGAATAATATGTTCTAAAGAGTCATTATTTATTTTATCCTCAAGCTTCAACAGCTCTTTGTCCATTGAGGTATTAGCCAATATGCTAGTATAACTAAAATCTTGTTTTAGTACCTGACCTAGTGTTAATCTAAGATTGATCTTAAATAATATTACTTTTATCTATAACTTCTTTATCTGTGACAGATAATCTGTAATAAATTATTTTTATAATTTTATTTTCAGGATTTTTGTAGTGGAGTTTGAATACAGTAATGGTGTTACCTTGTTTTATGTAATATTTTCTTGGTTTCTGTCCTTTCCAGAGAGCTCATAGTCTGAAAGCGCTGTATCCCAGTGGTTTTACTAAATTTCTGAGGTGATAGACAGCCTCATGCTTTCACGGGCCTCATCTCACTAAACAAAATATTGTTGAAACGAAAGTCATTTTTTTTATTTCTCAGTTTTTATTCTCAGTCCTGTTTAAATAAATTGAATAACTTACTGATACCTTTCTAAAAGGCTGAGATTGGGAAAGATCAAATTATTAGCGTTTAGTGCTTTGCAGAAGCTTAAAGTAAACCATGTTCTAGAATAACCACTTAATGGAACAGATAATAGTTTGGAAGTACTGTTCTGAAAATGAAATAAAGACTTGGAGATGTGAAATGTTTTATATATACATACATATATTTCTGATATCAAACCAATATATCAGTGCATAGCAGTACATTGGGAATTTTGTCAGGTGAGTTAGAAGTCTAAGATAAAAGGATAAGAGAGAAATATTTTAGGTGTTTTTTCTTCCCCTTTGTTTTATACATTCTCCTTATCTATTTAGCAGTACTTCTCAAACTTTAATGGGGAGCTTGTTATGGCACAGATTTTTGGGCCTGAACCCCACAGTTTGTCATTTGGTAGGTCTGGGGTAGAACCCATGCACTTCCATTTCTAAGCAGCTTTCAGTTGGTGCTGATGCTGCTGGTATGCAGACCACACTTTGAGTAGCATCTAAAGCATAAGAAGCTAGAGTCCTACTGGAATAGGTGATGTGAGTAGGGGATTGATACTTGTTAGTCCCGTCAAACCTTTTGCTTCCTTTCATCAAATAATTTTGTTTACTCTTTCACAGAGAAGATAGACACCATTAGGTTGTTGCTCCTTCAACTTCACTCCTGGACACTTACCTCTTTGACTTACTGACTATAAGCTACACCCATTCAGACCTTGCTACCTGTCTTCCTACCTCAGTGGAAGACCTTCTTCCCATCTAAGGTCAATTTCTCTAATGTGTATCTTATTTACTCCCACCTCTTTGGAGATGTTCATTTTTTATACCTTCTAGACTAGGCTGTTCCCAACCATTGTCCCTCTTCTGGTGCTTTCTTCTCAAGCTTTTCATATTCCTTCCATCTTTAAAACAAAATACTCTCTCAACTGTTTGATGCCCTCCGTCCCTTTATGGACAGCCTTTCTGTTGGTTGTGTTCATTCATAGTATTGATTCACTTCAGATATATGCCAACATGCCTTTGTTGCTCATTTGAATGGATCAAAGGATTTCCTATCTCACTTAAGTATCATTAAACAACATTAGCCACTCTCTCCTTCAAAATATTTCCTTGGCTTCCATTACACTATTTTTTAAGGGTTTGTCTGTCTTTCTTTTCCTTCCTTCCTTCCTTCCTTCCTTCCTTCCTTCCTTCCTTCCTTCCTTCCTTTCTTCCTTCCTTTCCTTCCTTCCTTCCTTCCTTCCTCCCTTTCCTTCCATCTCTTAGCTTTGCTCTGTGAGTTTTTCTTCCTCTTGTTTGACCCCTTAAATTTGGTATCTATCCCTAATTATTACTACCTTGGTTTCAACTATCTTTTACATGCTAATGACTCAAAGTCATATCTCCAACCTGCATCTCTCCTGAATTCTAACTGCCCTATTAGACATCTTGCTTAGGAACCTCAACTTTTTTCTTATTTATAACACTACCATTTTCTCTTTTTGTCCTATGACACCTCCTTATCTTCTATATTTTCTATCTTGATGAGTATCACAAAATCATCTAGTCTTTTCCTTTTCATTACTCTAAACATTCAGTCTTCCAGTCCTATAGATTCTGTAATCTCAAAAGTTCTCAACTCATCCTCTATCCCACTACTACTTTATTGGTATGTGCTGTCATCATTACCACACCTTTGAATTGGCTTATAATCATCTGTGCTTCAAGTTTAGTTCATACCATTTCTTCCAGGAAGGCTGTCCTGACCAAGCCTCCACCCAACTCCAGCATGAATTAGACACCCCACCTGTGAGCTCCTATAGTACCCTTTGTACATCTTTTTCATAACACTTACCACTGTGTTGAAATAATCTTCTGTCCTTTGCTAAAACTAGAAGCCTCTGGCAGACAGAGATTCTTTCTTTTTTCATATTTATCTTTAGAGTTTAACATAGTAACTAGGATAAAAGTACACATTTAAATGTTTCTTGGATGAATGAATGACCCATGAGAACAATTCACTGACATAACATCTCAATTCTTTGCTCATGGACGATTCATTTCTGTTTCATTTCCCCCCTACATATAGGAGGCAGAATATGAATTGAAGAAATTTTTAGAAAAATAGTATTTATAATAACATGAAAAAACATTTCATAAAAACAGTAATCTATTACTAAGAAAACTTTGTGGTGTATAATTTATGTTGATAGCTTTTAACTACCTGTTGTTTTAAATTTGTAGTCTTTAGATAGCTTTACATCTAACAGTGGACCATTTCAATGTTACTTGAGTGGCGATCCCAATAAGCCCTTGGAAAATCCTGGTTTTCCTGAAGACATTAAAATTTCTCCTGGAAATGGCAACATCGGGGAGATGCAGATGGTAGCGGTCGAAGGAAAAGGGGAAGTAAAACATGGAGGAGAAGATGGCAGAAGTAACAGTGGAGCACCACACCGTGAGAAACGGGGTGCGGAAAATGAGGAATTATCTAATGTCAGAAGAGGGAGAGGTATGTATTACTTTTAAGATTTTTATTTATTGTTTTTAGACAGAAGGAAAGGGAGGGAGAGAGAGAGGGAGAGAGAAACATTGATGCAAGAGAGAAATAGATAGGTTGCCTCTCGTTCTCCCCCATCTGGGGATGGAACTCACAACCCAGGAATGTGCCTCAGCTTGCAGGAGAATGCCCAACCAACTGAGCCACACCAGTCAGAGCTCTTTTTTGTTTTTGCTGACTCTTTTTATAAATTAATTAGTGAAATGGGAGATTCTAGATAGGAGAGCCATTAAAACTATCAGTCTACGAAGGGAATGTAAAAATTGTATATAACATCGGACCATTTTTCTTTATGTCTAGTTATCTTCTTTGATTCCACAAGTCATAGTAGTAGTGTGTTCTCAAAAGTAGTAGGGGAAAATATTCCTATTTTTACATCTTTTATGCAATTTTTTGAAGTAGCCAACTTTGTATTTTATTACTCTGTTGAACAATCACTTACCAGTTGCTCCAACTGTGCTGAGGCTTACTTTACTTACTTTTGGTAGAAGTTAGAATTTTTTTGATTTTTTCACATTTTCCCACTTAGGTCAAAAGATATTATTTAAAGTTGAAAAATTATGTAATAGAGATAAAAGAACATTTAACAATTCAAAGGTAAACATTAAGAGTAGTAATGTGATGAAGTAATAGAAAGTTGAGTGGGGGAGAAAAGTAAATAATTTATAATTGTAGTAAGGAATGAATAGATATTGTAAAAAAAGAGAGAGAGAATTAATGGAAAGGCAAATGCCATATGATCTCACTGATGTGGAATCTAAAAAAAAAAAAAAAATACAGGGAACAGATTGGTGGCTCCCAGAGGCAGAAAGGGGCAGAGGTTTTGAGGTGAGCAAAACAGGTGAAGGTGCTCAAAAAGTACGAACTTCTAGTTATAAAATAAATAGTCATGGAGATGTGATGTACAACAGTGTGACTACAGTTAATGATATTTTATTGTATATTTGAAAGTTATTAAAGACAGTAGGCCCCAAAAGTTCTATCTCAAGAAAACAAATCTGTGTATGGTGACGGATGTTAACTAGACTTACTGCGGTGATCATTTCACAATATATACAAATATAAAAAAAAAAAAAAGGAAAATCCCTGTTTAACTTCATGAGGTCGTAAAAAGTTAAAGGATTATCCATGTATGTGGCTGAAAAATCTACATAAAATAAATGAAGACGTGGCTTTGGGAATGCTGCTGCTATAGGGTCCCGGGATGCTGAAGGGCAATGAGGTAGGTAATTTCCTGTTTATGGTCTAAGACAAAACAAACAGAACTTACCCATTATATTAGCAAACATAAAAACTTAAAATATTTCATTTCTGCAGAATGGAAGTGTTTCAGCCTTTTTGAAAAATAACTTGGCAACACTCATGAAGAACTTCCACAAAGTTGTTAACCTTTTGACCCAGTAGTTCTTCTTCATATCTGTTGGTCCTAAAGAAATCAGCAGAAATTTGGATAAGAATTTGTATACAATGACATTCATTTCAATGTTGTGTGTAATCACAAACATTTGGAATCATCCTAACTATCTAAAAGTGGATAAAGTAATTGAGTAAATCACTTCATGTCTTACTAAGGAATTTATGCAGCCACTTCAATGTTTTCGAAGTAAAATTTAGTGATGTAGATAAATGTTTGTAGTATTTTTTAAAAGTAGGATACAAAATCATGTATAATTTATGTGTAGAAAAAAACAATGAATGGATATATAATGAAATTTAAAAGTAATGAGATTTCAATATGTCTATAAGAAAAACATTTTTAAAACCATTTGGAAGGCTTACAAAACTAACAGAAAATTTTTAA
The DNA here is from genome assembly GCF_022682495.2 of Desmodus rotundus. Classification (NCBI taxonomy): domain Eukaryota; kingdom Metazoa; phylum Chordata; class Mammalia; order Chiroptera; family Phyllostomidae; genus Desmodus; species Desmodus rotundus. The sequence goes on from NC_071390.1 coordinate 146,109,232, forward strand.
AAAAGAAAATAAAGCTATTTAGTATAGATTTTATTTTGTTTTTTTAAGATTTTATTTATTTTTAGAGAATGGGGAAGGGAGGGAGAGAGGGAAACATCAATGTGTGGTTGCCTCTCACACACCCCCTACTGGGAACCCGGCCTGCAATGCAGGCATGTGCCCTGATTGGGAATCAAACTGGCCACCCTTTGGTTTGCAGGCCGGCACTCAATTCACTGAGCCACACCAGCCAGAGCGATAGTGTAGATTTTAATACTCTAAAGAAAGTCTTCAAATTTTTTCAATCTTGTTACCTTTTAGTAAAGAATTTTTGAGAATGTACACTGAATATTATGTGTGAATAATACACATTTAGTCATGTACTAGTATATTAAGTACATTATAAAACCTTAGAAAAAAATCCAAGAATATATCAATAGAAATAGAAGTGTACATGTATACTCTTTGATCTCAGTAATTTATTTTGTGTAGTTTCTGATTGCTTCCACTGCATTGTGGAGATTTAGATCTCAAAAAAAAAAAATAATACGAAAATGAATAAAACACACCATTTCTACTTTTACAGAAATAATTTACAACTAACCTATTTTGCTCTCTTAAACTAGGACATAGAATGCAACAGTTGAGCGAAGGAACCAAGGGTCGGCAAGTGGGAAGTGGAGGTGACGGGGAGCGCTGGGGTTCAGACAGAGGGACAAGAGGCAGCCTCAATGAGCAGATTGCTCTGGTGCTCATGAGACTGCAGGAGGACATGCAGAATGTCCTTCAGAGACTTCATAAACTGGAAACACTGACGGCTTCTCAGGTAAGCTTCTGAGTTTGTTTTACCTTCTGCTTGTTGATCCTTTAAAATAGTGTATAATTGGTATTGATCAGATTTACAGAAACCAATATATTTTAATTATTTTTTAAAAAATTAATAGGACCTATTTTTGAAAATATTACTTAAGACTGACCCAAATGCTAAACTCCAGTTAAAATGTAGAAAATGTTTAGTGTAAAATTAGCTGTACCATTTTGGAGGAAGAGTAAGTTGCTTGGTATTAGAAGAATAAGAGTTCTTAAATTTTTAATTTAAGGAACTCATGAAGATATCATACCCAGTGCCCTAGAGTTCATCATCAAGAGTCATTCTTTTGTAGTAAACATTGTCCTTTATTGTGACTTTTTTTTAAAATGCTGTAGAGTTAATGTGTTAAGTTACTGATCCTTGAGTGTAAGTTAGTTTTAGGATCAAAACTTTAAAGCCAAAGAGTAGTGTGGAGTTATAGTTTGACCTTTGCTATTGTTTGACCCCAGACTGTCAAAGGCATTAAATCTTTAAAAAGGCATAACAACTAGACAGTTGAAGAAACTCAGGCAGAACCCACACATACTGTATCCCAGGGCAGTGTCCTTTCTGCTATGCCAGAATGCTGTCCTGTACTGAATAAAGCTAGGCAGCTAAGTATGGAAAAGGTACTGAAACAAAAGGAAAAGGATTCATAGGAAGGGACAATTCACCTTGGTTCACAGTTTCGACTGGGCTGTGATAATCTCTGGACTCAGCTGCAGGGCTTTCAAGTAGCTACTAGTGATGTGGATCATTTGTCCCTTGAATTGTTCTTCCTTGAGTAACGTTGGTTGGAGAAAAGAGTGAGGCAGCTAGCCATGATGTCTGACCTGGCTTCAAACATGATACAGCATCAAAGCATCTTGCTCTACCAGATGTTAAGAAGAATTTGTAGGAATTAATCAGAGATGTACTTCCACTACCAGATGAACACATTAAATATAGATATATGTAAAGAAACTAATACTCTATGCTTTCTAAACAACTATTGTGAATATCTTATCCTTTACCTAACTTATTCAGATTATCACAAGGTTTCTCAATTGTATGTATTTCAATGACTCTCAAGTACATTTTTCCTATCATTCAGATTAGGGATCTCTAGATGTTTGGGAGGCTTTGAACACCCTAAAATAATATGCAAGTTTCTATATGGTTTTGGATTTTTGAAGAGAGAGGGTTCTTTGCCTTCTGCAGATTCTCAGCAGGTTTCTGTAATGACAAAGAGGTTAAAAGTAGTGTCTTAAACAAATGACATTATCTTGTTTGTCCAGGTAATGTAGGTTGTTGATATCAAACTATTCTATTTGCATATTTCATTAATAAGAAGATTCTACTATTTCTTATTACCTTGAGAAGTTTAGGCCCAAGATTCCATCAAACTATCCCTATTAAAACAGAACTGTTAAAGGAAGCAAAAAAGAGCCAACCCATGTGGGAAACCTCATTGGTTAATTTAGTATTATTGAACATCATTGTTCTGATAGTCTGTATTTTCTTTTTCTGTGATTTTTAAAAAATAATATTTTGTACGTATTTAATGTCATCAGTGTTTTTAAATTCTGCTAAAAATTCCTCTGATCTTCTCTTAGAAGTTTTCTTTTTCACTCTTGTCTTACAAAAAAATTAAATTTAAAAAGATTCTGACACACTCAGGACTTTCCCCTTAAAATTTGCATAGTTTATATGTATGAGTAAAATTTGCATAATTGATTTGCATAACTAAAAAATAAATTGATGATAGTATAGCAGGAGATAGTAGAACTGAAGGAAACTTGGTTCAGCAGATGAAGAAGCTGAGATATGGGAGCACACATTAGTTACTGGCAGAGCCAGGTCTGTAACTCAGCTCCTGATTCTCATGCAGTGTATTTTCCACATCAGTAAGCTGTCTGAACTATATTATTATTTTGTAAAATAGTTCCTTAGATTCATTCACTCAATAAATATTTCTTGAATAGCCACAGACCAGATACTTGTCTTGGTAACAGACACAAAAATGAAAAGGGAGATAGCACTGTGTGGTTGGCCTTAAGAAAACTACGTAAGTTCAAATTTTAGTTCTCCACTGTGATGTTGCGTTAGGTTATTTAACCTCTCTGTCCTTCATTTTTCTTATCTGTAAAAAGAAAATATTAATGCCTACCTCACAAGCTTGTTCAGAGGATAAAATGGAGTGTTTAGTACAGTGCCTGAAACATACATGAAAGGATGATGACAACAATGCTGGTAAAACAGTATGGTTTCTTCCCTCAGGAAGTTCACAGCCTTAGTGAGGACCTAACAAATAATTCTTTGTCTTCATGTTTTCTTCGCGATGGTTACTATTATGAGATATTTTTCTCTTCAAAATGATTTTCCAAAAAATTTAGTAATCCTTATTTTAATCTACCAATAGAATACTAATAGAATTTCTAAATATATGAAAGCTATATGAAGCTTGTTGATATTAACAAAGATTTGTTGCTTGACCAAACTTTAGTCAGGCTCCTGAACCATCTCTTAGGCTCATCTATTCACTTCTTCCTTGTAAAATTGTTTTCGCAAGAACCCTGCTTAGTCAGTTTAACCAGAACTGCTTGCCTTCAGTATATGAACAGGCTCTTTATCTTCCAGCATCGCCCACGTGGTGAGATCACCTTGGCTTGTCTTTAGCAAGAATCCTGTTAGGTTGGTTTAGCTAGAATCTCCCTTACCCCTGATGTTTCCTCTGAGTAATTTTCCATCTGTTGATTACCACCCTACTCCTTGAATATAAATTCCCACTTGTTCCTGCTACATTGAGACTTGAGTTTAATCTTTCTCCCCCACTGCATTGGTCCCTATACTTACAGCGATAGCCCCTGCTCCCTTGAATAAAGTGTTCCTTACCATGCTTTAACAAGTGTCATTGAATTTTTTTCTTTAACAGTATATGTGGATAAATATCAATAAAGCCAAAAATTATAATGCCAATTATATAAGTATTGTTGGTTACTTCTTAAGTGTAAGCAAGTGTCTTTGGGAATCTTAATTTGCCTTTCTAGACCATTTATTACTTAGAAAAAAGATTACTTATAAGATGAGGTTTGTCTGGAAAAAGTCCAGCCATTGTTGCTGTAAAGAGAACGATTTGCACAACATCGATGTAACCTAGCAGCCAAGGAGAGTGGACTGGAATGCGCATGTGTGAACAATGACAACTTCACCATACTAGTCAGTGTGGGCGATAGACGCTCTAGTGAGCACGTGTCCTGTGTGGCTGTCGCATTCAAAATGATTGTGCTGGTAGAGCAACAAATCTGCATCAAATTTTGCTTCAAGCTTGAACATTCTTCTGTGAAACTATTTGGATGATTCAGAAGGCTTTCAGGGATGATACAATGAGTGCAGCATAAATAAAGGTGTGGCACAAATGCTTCCAAGGTGGTCTAGAATCTGATGAAAGTGATCCATGCTCTGGAAGGCCTGCAACAAGCAGACCACCTGAGAATGTTGAAGTGTACGGGCTGCAGTCAACAAAGATCGACGACTGACAGTGTGAGAACTAGAAGCTGATCTGGGGATTCCAAAAACTGTGTCCAAGATTTTGACACAGGATCTTGGCATAAACGTGTTGTGGCCAAATTCATTCCGTAGCTTCTGCTACCAGAGCAGAAGGAACATTGTGTTGCAGTTGTTAATGATTTGATTCAAGCTGCTACTAATGAACCAGATTTCCTCAAGAAGGTCATAACCAGAGATTATGAATTGTGGGTCTATGGCTATGATCCAGAAATGAAGGCCTAGTCGTCCCAATGGAAGTCACCTGGTTCTCTACCTCCGAAGAAGGCATGATAAAGTTGCAGCAAGATCAAGACCATGTTAACTGTGTTTTTTGATTGGGAAGATGTCCATCACGAGTATGCTCCTCCAGCCCAAACAATTTATAAGGAGTACCACCTCAATGTTCTTCTTTGGTTGGAGATGCAATATGATGAAAATGGCTGCAGCTATGGGAAACTGATGATTGGCAGCTTTATCTTGACAATGTGCCCACCCACGCATCACGTCTCGTGCAGAGTTTTTTGGTGAAACATCAAATCACCCTGGTGACTCAGCCCCCCTACAGCCTAGATTTGGTGCCCTGTGACTTCTGGCTTCTCTCAAAACTAAAATCACCTTAGAAAGGGAAGAGATTTTACACTGTTGATGAGATTCAAGAAAACAGAATGGGCAGCTGATGGCAACTGGGAGAACTGTGTGAGGTCCCAAGGTGCCTGCTTCGAAGGGGACTGAGGTGTCATTGTCCTATCTACAATGTTTCTTGTATCTTCTTCAATAAACATGTCTGTTTTTCATAGTATCTGGCTGGATACTTTCTGAACAGACCTTGTAGATGCATTTATTAGTTCTGATTTTATTTTAGTGCAATAAATTTTAGTTGTTAGTAATTGCTGCTTTACTGAAGAGTAGTTGTGTCATTACATTGGGATTTGTTCACCTCGAGTTTCTTTCTGAATCACACTGAATAATGGGACCTTAGGTAAGCCATCAGATTCCTGGGAGCCCGATTTTATAAATCTACCCTTTATTTCATTAAGTCTGGGGAAGTGCCATTAAGGTAAATCTCTTGTTTAGATATTATTATGCATGCAAGGTACCATTACAAGTAACATCATAAAAATCCTTACCTTGTCTAGATTCTTTCCGCACTTGCAGCTCGAGTATACTGTAACTGTAACTTCCTTAATACCTGAATGGTCTGAAGGATTAATGCAACATTCAGAAGAAATTAGTTTTACCTGTAAGGTATAGTCATAATGGGCCACACACACTTGCCAGCAGGCTCCCTCCCAACCCAGATCTTTGCACTTGCTGTTCTCTCTGTAGAGAAGTTAGCCACTAGCTTAACAATTGTCCGCAAAGCCTTCCCGGGCCACTCTTGTTTCTAAGCTTTCCAACCTCCAACATGTCTCATCTCCCCTCCCTTTTTTATTTTTCTTTATGGCATTTATCACCACCTGACATATATTTTACTGATTTGTTTATTATTATCTGTAGCCTTTCATTACAGTATAAGCTTCATTAGGGCAGTGGTTTTTGTCATTTTTGCTCTTTGCCTAGAATAGTGACTGGTACATAATGGATGCTCAGTAAATATGTATGGAATTGATCAGTGAATGAGCTCATTAATCCTCATACCATTTCTCTGAAGTTATAATAAGTGGAGAAACTGGAGTAATGAATTGCTGACACCTAGCGTAAGGAAACTTGTGTTTCAGATGAGCTCAGTTTCCTAAATTAGTTTCAAATTTTTCTCCTTAGTATATACTTCTCATTAAAAAACCTATAATACTCTCTCCTCAAAGGTAACTATATAAGGTCTTAATTAACTTGATTATGATAATCATTTCCTAATGTATACATATATCATATCTTCAAGTTGTATATTTTAAATACGTGCAATTTTATCTGTCAATTATACCTAAATTAAGCTGGGGCAAAAATCAAAACCTGCAACACAAATATTTCATTTCTCATATCTGTCAATAAATACCTCTTCTGCTATAACTTACTATGGATTTCCAAAACAGATCTTTGGATATTATTTATATAATCTCTATAATTTTAATTCATAATGAAGACTGTAGTTCTGAAATGTGTTTATAAATTGGTAATTTGTATGGAAATTAAAGAATCAACAAGAGCCCTGGCCAGTAGCTTAGTTGGTTAAAGTGTAGTTCTGATAGGCCAAGGTTGTGGGTTCCATATCCAGTCAGGACACATCCAGGAAGCACCCAATAAATGCGTAAATCAGTGGAAGAGTAAATCGATGTCTGTCTCTCTCTCTCTCTCTTCCCCTAAAGCTTTATTTATCTCTCAATAAATACAATTTTTAGAAATTTAATGAGAAAAGTTGATATGGTGATTTAAAAAAAATGTAAAAGAAGTAATGGTTTAAGTACATGTGAAGTTTTATTTTGATAATTTTCTAATATTTGAACTATAAAAATAAAATATCAAAGCTATTTATTTGGCTAGTAATTTTAGGGACCTTGTCATTTCATCAATATGGATAAAGCATAATTAACAGAAAAAGAATAAACTAATATTTCAGTTTTGTTTTTAAGAGAGGAAATTGAAAAATTACTGTATTTTTTTTCATTCATCAAAGCAAAATCACTTTCATTTGTATTTATAGGCAAAATCATCAACATTACAGACTAGTAATCAGCCTCCCTCACAGGTAAGAAATCTTTTCTAAATCTAAGTACAAGGGTTTCAAAAGTTAGAATCAGTTTAGATTATATGAAATCCTTAAAGAATTCCAAATGAACTCTGTCCTTTAGAACTTTGAAGTTAAAAGGATATTTCTGTTTACTTAAGTCTGAAGTACTCCTGAAAGTCTATTAAATTATGCTCTGAAATGCAGCTTCTCTCTCTCTTTAACAGATTTATTTATTAATTATATATTTTAAAATTATGAACTGTTTTTAAGTTTATACATACAATATGTAATAGATTAGTGACCGGTCTACTTTATTTTCTTAGAAATCATCTTGGTGGCCCTTTGAGATGTCTCCTGGTGCATTAACCTTTGCTATCATATGGCCTTTTATTGCCCAGTGGTTGGTGTATTTATATTATCAAAGAAGGAGAAGGTAATACTGTAGTTTTATAATTCACATGGTGTATAGACTCTTACAATAGACAGAGCTTTCAGCTGCAGTTAAAAGGATAGGCCTAGCCCTAACCAGGGTGGCTCGGATGGGTGTCATCCCACAAAGCAAAAGGTTGCCATTTGGGTTCCCCATCAGGGCACATCCCTGGGTTGGAGGTTTGGTTGCTGGTCGTGGTGCATGCAGATGCAACCTATCAATATTTGTCTCCCTCTCTTTCTCCCTCCCTTTAAAAAAATTAATGAATAAATAACATCTCTAAAAGATGGATAGGTCAGTTTCATAGATATATTGTCATGCTGTACTGTTCCCAAGGCTGAGATTATCTTGGAAATGATATCTGGTGGGTGTCTAGTTTTTTGTTAGACTTAAAACTTTCTCTTTTGAGAGCATCTGATGGATTTGTACACCTTTGATATAAGCAACAATAAGAAAATTATTATAGACTTAGTTTTATAATTTATGAGGAAACAATGTTCTTAAAGTCTGATGTTTATTTTAGGCCCTTTGCTAATGATGAGGACAATGGCTATGCCCTGGCTGGTGTGGCTCAGTGGATTGAGTGCCAGCCTGGGAACCGAAGGTTTGCCGGTGTGATTCCTGGTCAGGCACATGCCTGGGCTGTGGGCCAGGTCCTCAGTTGGGGGCATGCGAGAGGCAACCAATTGATGTATCTCACACATTGATGTTTCTCTCCCTCTCTTCCCTTTCTCTGTAAAAATAAGTATATTCAACCTTTTAAAAAAAGGACAGAGGCTAGGTAAAATAAATAAATAATGCGTGAGTGCTCTGTCTAATGTCTTTATAGACATCGACATTTCAGAAAATGTTCAGCCTGGTCACTGACTATCTCTAGAAATAGAGATTATTCTTATTTGGGTGCCAGAAATTCCAACTGGGGTATTAGGAGATAACTCAAATAAGTCTGAGAATAATAGATTGCAATTCTTGAAAGTGCTCTGAGATTGTCTAGGTTAAGAATACCTGAAGCCAAAACTCTTTGGGTTTAAGAAAATCTTTAAAGCACTTTTTTGGGCACTATGTAAACTGAATTACTTTCCATGGATGGGCGCATAGACAGTTGTTTACCTCACTGATGGACAACCTCACTGATGATATTTTTGTACTTTGTACCGTTTCCCATTAAGTGACAACAGATGGGGAAAAGATATAGGGTATTTGATAATAAGGTTTTTAAGTGCTGTCTTAACTATGTGTAGTAGAAACACATTTTAAAACTTGTTCAGGTTTGAGTAAACGGGTTTGTTGTTCCTCTACCAAAGAACCCAAGTTTCTAATTATTACATTTGATAACAAAGCAAAAAACCAAACACTTGCCCTTCTCTGATGTAGAAGGGATTATCAGCACAGTAGTGCAAATGCTCCAGTTATAATATTTCATAGTAGAGAAACTGAAATGCGTGTGGCATTGGGCGAATTGTTCTCAGTCTTCCTTGTTCTCTGCTTTATGTTCATAAGTGGACTAAATAAGTTTTTGATACATTAATGTGTTAGAATATACCTGCTCACTTAAAAAAACGTTAGTAGGGTTTCAGAAGCATAGTTTGCTTTCTCAATATTATTTACTCCCTTCCTAGTCCTCTTGTGCATGTGTCATTTCAGCTGGTAAGATATAGACCCTATTTTAAATTCTTCCTTTTCTTTCACACATTTCACATTTTTCTCCTACAATGGTTGGGCTTAGCGCTGTACAGTGTTTTAAATTCTGATGTCCCTGATAACATGAAGAAAAAAGAACCAAATCTTTTTTTCAACCTGTAGTGATGTAACATGTAGTAATTTAAGCTGCTGGGAATAGTGGCACTATCACCAAGTGTTTATGTATTCTGCAATGCGTTTCAAAGTTCCCTTTTATGTTTCTTATGTAGAAAGTGGGGAATTGGAGGGCAGAGTAATTGGCATACGACAAAACCTAAAGCTTAACCTTGGTTAATAATTTATGCCCAAGGTTGAAGCATCTAGTCACTTTATTAAAGACTGAATAAACAGCCCTGGCCAAGTGACTCAGTTGGTTGGAGTGTAACCCCATGCACCAAAAGGTTGCAGGTTCAGTTCCCAGTCAGGGCATCTACCTAGGTTGCGGGTTTGATCCCTGGTCAGGGTGTGTACGGGAGGCAACCAGTCGATGTTTCTCTCACATCATTGTTTTTCTCTTTTTCTCTCTTCTCCTTCCTTTTTCTCTAGAATCAATAATAATAATAACAATAATAATAATAATAAAAGGCATATACTCGGGTGAGGATTTAAAAAGAAAGGACTGAAAAAACAAACTATACTTTGTTTCAGCAGTCACCCAGCATTTATTCTAAAATTATTTATTTCTTTATATTTTAAAAAATATTTTATTTATTTTTACAGTGAGGGGAAGCGAGGGAGAAGAAGAGTGAGAGAAATATCTATGTTACAGAAAAACATTCATCCCTGCATCTCATATACACCCCCATCCAACCAACTGAGCCACACTGGTCAGGGCCTAAAATTATTATTTTTTAACTGTTTCTTCTAATAGAACTATATGCCATTTCTCCTAAGTATCTTTCCGTTGTTTACAGATGTCTCTGAATGAAGAAATTCCCTATTTTTAATTTTCTGTTATTATTGCATCATTATCAAGTTTTCCAGTGTATGTTAGGTATATAGTTCTTTCAAATTGCAAGTTATTTAGCACTGCACAACTGCATTTGGATGGGACATAGTGTTTTTACGTATTGTTGGCTTATATACGTAACAGATTAACTGAGGCTGGAGACAGGAGCTGTCTTTGACTTGGAGATAAATTTGTCTTTGAGCGGTTTAGGCAGGATTTAATCTGTCAAGGTTTAACAGTTTTGAATCTGGTGTCATAGGAAGAAGGTTAGAGAGCAGTGTGTATGGTTTGGAGGAGATAGGTCTGTTTTAGAGATGTGGGGAAAGATCTAGAAGTTCAGTTAGGATGGGAAAAGTGTGGGCAGGAGGGAATTTGCCCCACTCATAATAGGGACTGCCCTGGACCTCATCCCCTAGTACAGTGTGTGGCAGGTAGCAGGCTTTCAGTAAATAGGTGCTGAGCGCACGCTTGCACGCCCGCTTTTGGCAGGACAGCAAACTGAAGTGCCATGACATGGGAAAGCTTTCATTTCATCTAATAAATATGCCTCTTGGCCCAAACAGACACACAGATAGTCTCATACATAAGTAACATAAGTGGCTATTTGTGGTAAGCTTTAAAAAGCTTTTTCGACATTAAAAATAATACTTAAGGTCCACTGCTTGATTTTTTTTTAATATAGAAGAATGTAAATTTAAAAGTAAAAGATTTCTCACATCAGACTGCAGTGGATTAAAAAAACATTCTTTCTGTATGTGGTATGAAGAACAACACCTGCAGAGCTGTTCAAAAATAGGCCCTGAACAGTCCCCTATAGCACCACCTCTCCCCAGTTACCTAACCTTATGGTACTACTATTAAAATTCTCCATGAGTTAAATACTGAAAAGAGACCTGTAAAAGTCAAAAGACAACTCTTTTTTTTAAAAAAAATTAATTTTAAAGACAGGGAGGAAGGGAAGGGAGAGAGAGAGAAACAGAGAAACATCGATTTCTTGTTCCACTTATTTATGATTCATTGGTTGATTCTTGTACGTGCTCTGACTGGGGATTGAACCTGTAACCTTGGTGAATCAGGATGATGCTCTAACCAACTGAGCTACCCAGCCAGGGTCAAAATGCTACTCGTAATGTATTACTTTTTCTGATTGCTTTCTTTAACAGTCCACCTAGATTAATAACTTTGCTGTCATAGAGTTTCCTTGGAAATACTGAGCTTTCAGTAGAGAGATAATCATTAAAAATTGGAGGGGAGGATCTCAGGAGAAACGTACTTCAAATGGAGCCTGGGGTAGATGGTACTGGCCGAAAAAGGCAGGCCCACACTTTTGAGGATGGGAAAGAATCTCAGCAGTACAGCCAGAGTAGAGTTCAGCAGACTAGGGCAAAGGCAGAATTTTATTCCTATTACCTTATTTGTTGTTTTCTGTAATTTTTATCTCCTTATCACAACATAGCCTATATTTTGTGAGTTAATTTTTTAAAAGGACAGATCTTTTTATTTATTTTATTTTTTATGATTTAATGATTTATTCATTCATTCACCTATTCATTTAGTCATTTAAAAATTTTTTTATTGTTATTTATGTGCAGTTTTCTGCCTTTTCCCTCTAGCTCTCTCCCCAACCCCAACCATGTCCACCTCCCTCCCCTGATTCCTCCCCCCTTGGTTTTGTCCATGTGTCCTTTATAGTTGTTCCTGAAAACCATAACCCTTTCCCCCCCCCATTATCCCCTCCCATCTCCCCCCTGGTCACTGTCAGTTTGTTCTTAATTTCAAGACACAGATCTTATTAAGAGGCTGAAAAACATTCTAAAGTTCTGAAAATAGTGATAGTGATTTATGTATATTCTACTGGGCTGGCCAAAAAGTCCATATGGTTTTTTTCTGTAAAATAAAAGACACATTTTTCATTTTCGCCATTAACTTTATTGATTTGGATATTTTGAGTATGTCAGCTATGTCGTGCATGATATAACTTCGATTGTTCTCAGTTAAGGTCTTGATTCGATCACCATCAACTTCACCTGGTCTACCTGACAGCTGAGCGTCACCCATCGAGAAATCTAAACTTCACAAACCAGTTTTGACACGTTCAGTTAGTCACAGCACCTTCTTCATACACTGCACAAATCTTTTTTTTGCATTTTAGTTGTGTTTTTACCTTTCTTGAAATAATAAAGCATAATATGCTGAAAATGTTGGGTATCTTCTTCTATCTTCAATATTAAAATGGCTACACAAAAATTCACCAATTTTGCTAAGTTTTTTAAAAATGCATGCTGATATGACAGCTGTCACCATACAATGTAACAGAATTTTTTCAAATTAAGTTAAAGACAACTGAGCACTTCTAGAGCCTTCTTACTGAAAAAACCAAACGAGCTTTTTGGCCAACCCAGTGGTTCCCCATTGTAATGGAATAATGTAGATTAGCGTTCATAGACCCAAGTTGTATAAATCTGCAAGGGACTTTGCGTAGTTATCTGCATCACATGGGTTCTTGATAAATGTTGCTTACTGTTCAGGCACCTTCTAGTAACATTCTGCTAAAACCTCACTCAGGCAATTAGAACCACCTGCAATTTTATTCCTCCGGGGCCTTTTTTCTTTTCTGTCTTATTTTAACTTTTTTTGTTGTTGTCGACACTATTACAGATGTCCCCATTTTTCCCTGCTTTGCCCACCTCCACCCAACCTCTGTTTGGCCCCCTTCCCTCAGGCCACCACCACAGTTGTCTGTGTCTGTGCCAGGTCATGCATATATGTTCTTTGGCTAATCCCACCACCTTTCAACCAGTCCTTCCTCTCCACAGCTGTCAGTCTGTTCCATGAGTTCATGCCTCTGTTTTTATCCGGTTTGTCAGTTTATTTTGTTCACATACGTTGTGATTTCACATATAAGTGAGATCATATGGTATAAGCCCCAGGTGGCAAACACAAGGCCCATGGGCCGAATCCAGTCTTCCACCTGGTTTTATCTGGCCTGGTACCTTGTTTCTACCCAGTGGCAGCGCCAAGCTCTCGCTTAACTGTTAAGGAGTAAGTTACATTTATACAGCCCTAAAATTACATTCCACCCTTTGAAGGCAACTGTGAGGCTTGACGCGGATCCCGGCCCGCAGGATCCAGTGTTGTGGCTGCAATATACAAATACACGCAGACTACAGAAATCCTGTAGAGAAAAAGGGACGGCATGGCCACTCTCTAAGTGAGAGAGTGTGAGAAGGCTAGAGAGAGCCCAAGAGAGAGCCAATCCCCGCCTGGACAGGCTTTTATTGCTTTTCTGGGCACATTACACCGAGGATGGTCCTCATTTACTATGCACAGGTTCACCACAGGCGATTACCTTTTAAGGACGACAAAGGACAGAATACTGCTAATTACTTCAAAGACAAGGATGTTACAGCTCAAGGGGGAAACTGCTCACACTCCATACTTGGGTGGTTTAGCACAGATTTTAGGAAGATAAAGATATTAAGTAAACATTTGCTGCCTCAGGGTGAGGGAGTTTTAGCAAGAGCAAGTCTCATAGCAGTCTAGGTACAATGCAGGCCTGATTTCCCACACAAGCACCTATCCATGGATGTGGGTCCTACCCACCAACCTTGCTCCCCACTGGCTTTTCCGAGTGGGGGCTGAGCCACATTTCCCACGCTTGGAACGGTTCCCCACAAGGCTGATGTGGCCTCCAGTGAAAATGAGTTTGACATCCCTGGTATAAGCCATTAGTTATATGAAAATTGATCTGATTATTGAAAATGTCACTCCCGCCAAGGAGGTGTACCTAAGAAGATTTCTCCACAGCATAAAGAATGATCCCATTATTTAATATAGCACTCCTGTGAAAGGGTTTGCATAAGAGTAGTTACAAAGAGGAGAGGAATAAGTCTGCATTGAGGCAGTTACAACCATTTGGGCATCTCCAGTGCTGGTGAGGGTATAATTTTACAGCTGGGGGAACCTTTCCCAGAACTCAGATCACATGTGATTACCGTGTCTTGTGCTAACAAGCCCACCTTTCTCTGATAGCTCATTCACTCTGCTCTCATTAAAACCATCACATTATGCATATCTGAATTGTTGGCTTATATGTCTCCTCACCCCCTCAACTAAACCAAGAGAACCTGCCTCATTTATGTTGTAAATCCTCAGTACATGCACAGTGTCTGGAAACTATCAGATATGTAATATATGTTGATTAAATGAATAGTCCAGACCTGGCTTAGTGGGTTGAGCACCAGACTGCAAACTGAAAGGCACATGCCGGGGTTGTGGTCCATGTTCCCAGCTGGAGGCGTGCGAGAGGCAACCAATCCATGTTTTTCTCACACACTGATGTTTCTTTCCCTCTTTCTCTCTCCCTTCCCCTCTCTCTAAAATATAAATAAAATCTTAAGAAAAAAAGTCCAGATTGTATATCTGTCAACCTTTCGCAGTTTTATTAAGATTTTCTGTTTCAGTTTTTCCATTCTGATAAAATTATGAAATAGTTTTTTAAAAATCTGAATTGTGTAATAGCCAACTAGAGAAGGATGAGAATTTAGAAGCTATGAGAGGAAGAGTGTACATTTATAAGATTTATTGAAAACTATTTTGATAATGTCAGCACCTGCACTAGATCTTTCCTGTAGAGCTGTAAGTGATGTGATTTCATAGGGATCCTTTGTAATTTCACAGCATTATTTTGAATTTGAATGTTATGTTAGACAGTTCTTTGGCATGGGGTGTGTTTCACATTGAGGTTGCATTTTTATTCATAGTCAATTGGTTTTTACTTTCTTTTTAAAGAAAACTGAACTGAAGAAAATGGCATTTTACTCCAGAAGACCACGGGGCCTGGATGACCTCGGAATGAAATGGATTGTGGAGCTCACAGGAAAATCCTAGTTTGTGATGATTACCTTTCTTTTTGTTGTCTAGTAGTTTGGTTTGTGTACATATATACATATGTATTTTGCACTACACAAATGATAACGTTTTAAGGACTAATATTACTGATACTTGAATAATCAATCTCAACTAGGTTGTAAGTAGCATACATAGATTCCTCCTACCCTGGAACTTGAAGGACATTAAATTATTAATTATTGTTTGGTAACACATTTACCTTATTATCTCCCATAGAGAAAAATAAGCTGCTTAGGTACAGTTGTGATAATGAGATCAGATTTATAACTGGGTATTTTTCATTTTCTAAATTAAATATGAGAAAGAATGCAAACCAGGAGTGAATTCAAGTGAAGTTAAATTGACTTTATACCTTAGTCACCAAGTTACCATGCCTGGGAGTGGAAGACTTCCGTAATCTTTGTTGGGTGTTCACAGCTCTGACATAAGCGTTCAAGCAACATTATTATAAACTAGAGCCCTATATCCGAGGCTTAGTTTTTACAAATGATTCAGACTACACATATAACCTGCTGATGGGAAAGATGCAGAATGGGCTTAAAGTAGGTTTGAAAGTTTCTTCTGAGCCTGCAGATCATTAAAAGATTTTTATTCAATCCTATACATTTACCCCTTTGTAATCATTTGTCTTTAACTGAGGATATCTTGTTTCTGCTTCATCGGGTGCTTTGAAATACAAAATGAAAACTTACACTGTTTTTACAAAGGTCAAAAAGGACACACATGAAAATTACTTTTCTGCAACTGGTGAGCTACACAGACTGGACTCCTAACCTCTTAGTGCCTCAGACTTCCCCTCGGGGTATAATATTTGCGAGTTACCTATTGCACAAGGATAGTAAAAGGATTTGCAATCTAGCAGGATATGTGCTTCCTTTTGAATAAGGCATACACGACTAATGTAAATTTAAGTTTCTTTCCCACACCTCTCACATTTAAACTAAAAGGAAGACTGTAATTTAGATCCTTGCAGGCTTTCTTTGGAATTATTTTTCCTGCGTACCTGCTTATTTAGGTGTACTCTGTACTTTAAAGATATCTCTGATTCAAAGGCTTAGTAATGAATGTTTTAAGCATTTTTGGTATGTGTGACATTTGGTTTAGCATCACGTGTTCGGAATTTTTGCCATAACAAAGAGAGAGTGATCCATCTCTTGTATGGAGGTGGTTCTTCATTTGCCTGAAGAAAAAAGTTAAAAAACAATTTGCTTTTCCCAAGACTCTTTTTTCCATACTTTTTTCTTTCATGTAACTTGATCTTTTTCATTTTTAAATCCTGTCTTGATTAAAATGTGTCTATCTAGAGGGATCTACTAAAATTAGTTTTGAAAAACTCCATTTAGAAAAAAAAATAGAGTTTAGACCTGTGGGTCAGCGATTATTTTCAAAAATTAGATTGTCAATTTAAAATATCAAAAATTAATATCAGAAAGGGGTGGCTTTTCTCTTAGTATATAAAGAAATAAAATGCAAATTAAGAATGTAAGCAGTTAAATAAAAAAGAAGAATGTAAGCAGTAGTGATTCGTTAAAAGCAATTGGCGCTTACTAACTCTAAAGGTTAACTATTTGTATCCTATTCCAAAGTCTTATTTTATAGTTTGAAAAGCACTTTGCACACAGTTCTTGTATATACAAATAAAGATGTAATTATAGGATATAGTGTTTTGGCTTTGTTTAACATGAACCTCATTTAAAATTTTAAATTGACAACTATGATATTTTTTTTAATGATCTATACTTCTTTTCAATTTCTTTATTGTAAACCTAAGTTAAAAATAAAAGGTTAATGAGAAATGATATGGTTTTATTATTTGTTACTGTTAGAAGTGCATTGATTATATGTATAATGATTAAATGAGAATAGTAGAAATTCATAGAAAGGAATCATACTCTTTCAAAATATAGCCATGCTATTGCATGTAATTTTATAGAAATCAGAAATTGGGGTAAAGATTAACTCAGTCATTTAGTTGAGAATGTTATTCATCCAGTCAAAAGATCTGTTTCAATTCTTACACCAAATAGGCAGCTTCCCACAGCCACTCAGTGCCCCCTTACTCAGATGTCTTAGATACATACAGGTGTTCCTAGGTGGGAAATGGTGAGAGGGTTTGTGTTTTTAATACAAATATATAACTTGTATATAGTGATAAAAATGATGTTAGCTATTTGCATTATTGAAGATATTAGTGTTCTGCTACATGCAATAGAAAACTAACTGTGGCTTGGCCAAGTAAGGTTTGTATTTTTTCTCATATACAAGGAGCCTGGAGATAGAGTGTCTAGGGTCGGTAAGGTGCTTCCGCAATGCCATGAGATTCCTTCTGTCTTTCTGTTCTCCTTTAGTATGTGGCTTTTTTAGTATATCGTCTGTCTTGATAGATGGCTGCTGTATACCTAGGTCTAAGGTCTACATTACAGGCAGGCAAAGATCCTTATCAGGGAACTGTAACTTTCTTGGAAGTCTCACACAGGACCCTTCTCCCATCTCATTGGCTATGTCTTTGTCTACAAAAATATTATTTAAAGAATAAAATTAGGTCCTAGCTGGATAGCTCAGTTGGTTACAGTGTCCTGATATGCCAAGGTTACGAGTTCGATCTCTGGCCAGGGCACATGCAAGAAGCAACCAATGAATGCATAAATAAATGGAACAATAATTGATGTTTCTCTCTCCCTCTTCCTTCCTCTCTAAAATCGATGTTTCTCTATCAATAACTGAAAAAAAATTTTTTTAAATTAAGAATAGGGCCCTGGCTGGTGTGGCTCAGTGGATTGAGCACCAGCCTACAAACCAAGGAGTTGCTGGTTTGATTCCTGGTCAGGGCACATGCCTGGGTTGTGGGCCAGGTCCCCAATGGGTGGGCACAGGAGAGGCAACTGCACATTGAAGTTTCTCCCTCTCTCTCCCCTCTCCCCTCTAAAAATAAGTAAATAAAACCTTAAAAAAACCAAAGTATAGCCCTGACCGGTGTGGCTAAGTTGGTTGGAGCATTGTCCCATAACCAAAAAACTGGAGCGCCGTCCCATGACGAAAGATTCCAGGTTTGATCCTGGTCCAGGTGCATATGAAAGGCGACTGATCAGTGCTTCTCTCTCGCATCAGTGTTTCCCTCCCTTCCTCTGTAAAAGCAATGTAAAAATGTCCTCCAGTGAGGATAAAAAACAAATTAAAAATAAAGAAGAAAATGTATAAATTTAATTTTGCCCATACATGGTAGGAAAGGCCATGTTTTTTGGTTTTTAATGCCCCCTTTGTTCTCTTCTTTCTCGGTCTTTTTTCCCCTGCTTCTCAGTCCTTGCTTTCTCGGTGAGTTTCTCTCCATTAATCCTTCCCAGCTGTACCACATTTTATAAGCTGGAAAATGATAAATGTCCTTTTCCTTCTTAAAAAACAAAAAGCTGTTAAATATATACATAACACAGGTGAGGGTGTAGCTATTGGGTTTTTGTTGCTTTTTTTTCTGCCTAGCACCCTTTTCTCCTTCTTCTGCTGAGAGCACCACTCTTCTCTGGTCCTTCCTCCCCTTGGAGAGCTTTTCCTCCACTACCCCAATCAGGTGATTATGGGGAGGAATGGAACTAAATGGAGCTAAATGAAACACCCAGCTATGCCCATTCATGCCCTGCCCCAAGCCCCAGTAATGGGCACATGACCCAAACCTGGCCGGTGCATATCCCATTCTCACTGACCACAGGGATGGTCCTTGGGGTGAGCATGTGACCATCAGTGAGGCAGAGTTATTGTCTGAATTCTTTTTATGAAGCTAAGAGAGAGCATGTCCTTTTCCAAAATGTTACATAGTTGGAATCATACAGAATATATCCATACAGACCCCTTTCATACAGAAATTTCCATTTTTATTTAAGGTATTCCAGATTGGCTCCTTTCACTTGGCAATATGCATTTAAGGTTTCTCCTTGTAATTTCATGGCTTTATAGCTCATTTCTTTTTATGCTTTTTATGCCTGTGTTTCAGTAAAACTTTATTTACAAAACAAGCAGGGGGCCAGATTTGGCCCATGCTGTACAGTATGCTGACTTCAGAGTTAAACAGCTCATTTCTTTTAGCACTGAATAATGTTTCATTGTATATTTGTACCACAGTTTATCCATTCACCTACTAAAGGACATCTTGGTTGCTTCCAAATTTTAGCAATTATGAATAAAGCTGCTATAAATGTCCGTGTGTAGATTTTTCTGTGGTCATACTTTTTCAGCTCATTTGGGTAAATGGCAAAGAGCGTGATTGCTGGACCCATATAGTAAAGTTATTTTTAGTTTTGTAAGAAACAGTCTTCCAAAGTGGCTATACTATTTTGTTTTCCCACCAGCAGCAAATGAGAGTTCCTGTTGTTCCACATCTTTGTCAGCATTTGGTGTTGTCAATGTTTTGGATTTTAGCCATTCTATAGGTGTGTAGTGGTATCTCATTTTTGCAGTCTTTCTTTTTGAATTATAGCCTGTTAGTTTATTACCCTAGAGGTTCTGGGTCCATACATCCTGCTGCTCGGAGGAACCTTAGATAATAAGGCCGACGTCTAGACCTATGAACTTAGACAAGTCAGAAACAATGAGTTCAAGTCCCTCAATCCATTTAACTCTGAATCATAACCTGTTTCTTTATTTTTTTTCTTTTCTTTATACAGTTATACAGTTTCTTACATGGGTTAAGAAAGTTCTATTTTTTAATTGATTTTTAGAGAGAGGGAGGGAGAGAGAGAGAGACATCAATTAGTTGTTCCACTTATTTATGCATTCATTGGTTGATTCTTGTATGTGCCCTGACTGTAGATCTAACCTTGGTGTATTGGGACGATGCTCTAACCAACGGAGTACAGGCCAGCATAAGAAATTTCCATTTTTATTTAAGGTAGTTTGGGTTAGGTTTCTGACACTTGTAACCAGATTCCTGACTAGTATAAGTAGCTCTTTATTCTCAGGACTAAGTGGAGACTCTGGAGCCAGACTATCTAGGTTCAAATGCTGAGCAATCAAGGGAAAGTCCCTTTTTGTTTAAGTTTCCCCATGTGTAAAATTTGAATAATATGTCACAGGGTTAATACATCTAAAATACAGAGAGCAGTGCCCCGGATGCAGTAAGTACTTTGTGACTGATAGCTATTGTGATGGTAATAATAATAATTTCGGTTATTTCACTATCAGTGCTTTTACAGAAGCAGGGCAAGAAGACATGAAAATCCAAATCCCTTTTGTAGAGGTAGACACTGGCAGTGTTGGTGCAAAAGTACAGATTTTTTTTTTTAAACAAGAGCCGGTCTCTTCCACTCATCCTCTGGGTACTCTCCCTTTCCTCAAGGACTTTGCCACATTTTTCTTCCCCAGAGGCAACTACGGTACTTTTATCACTTTTGGCTAAGTGTTTGGTACTTACCTCCAGGGCTCAAATAAAACGACTATGTTTGAACTGCTGCTTTTGGTATTTCTGTCTTAGGCATTATCTATTTACTTCTCTCTACCAAAATTGAAGATGTCATTCTTTTTCCTTCCTTGCCAGTCACTGCTCATGTGTATCCTGTTCATGTCCCCAACTTTGAAAGGCAGTTTGTCAAAAACCGTGGAGGGTCTAAGATTTTATGCTACATTCAAGCTAATGTTTCCCTTCCACAGGTTTCTGGAGGCCAGTAGAAGGAAGGAGAGTTTGTTCCACATAACAACATCGATAGCTAGGGTATCAGCATTTTTTACTGGTGCTCCAATACCCAGTTCCCACAGGGTGATGCCTAGAAGCCAGATGACCCCTGCACATTCCTTCCAGGAGAGGAACCTTGACTTTAGGAACCTGAATCTCTTATGATGGGTAATAAGCAGGACTAAACTTTACTCCAGAGAGAGACCTTATCTTTATTATATTAGTAAGTATCCTGGCTTTATGCAAAAGGAGATACCATCTCTGTCTTCCAAGGCCACTCACTATCCAAGCATCCTTGAAAAGATGGTCCAGAATGAAGAGCAGCCAGTGCCTCACTCACAGGATGTGCAGAAATGTAAGAGAGCCATGGAGAGAGGTCTCCTAACACATTTGTATTGTAATTATGGTTAGATCAGTACTCGGGGTTCACATTGTTGAGGCCATGCAAAGATTCTTCACAGCTGAACAATTTATTAACCTATGATCATTTCCCTTTCCTGCACAGCTTTTTATTGTGGTTTCCTGTGTCTTTCTGAGTAAGGGTGCACAGGAGGGAAGTATTTGGGGACTTTGCCTGTGTAAAAATGTCTTTATTTTTTGTTCCAGAAGTTTGAAGATGTTGCTCTGTTGCCTTTTTGTTTGCAGTTGTAACTGTTAAGAAGTTTGAAGACATGTCAGAAGCTTCTTTCTAAAAACGAATTGCGTAGAAAAAACTCAATCTTCCTCCTGTGTTTTCTCTTTATTCTTACACTACTCATACTCACAACACTTCATACACCAGCTGTGTGGATTTTTCCTCGCACCAATAAGCAATTCTGTGACATCAGCTGGGTGTTCTAGAATTTAAATCAATTCTGGCACTAAGCCAGGTAAGCATCAGGTTCCCCCGGGTTGAGGGCTCAGTCCCACGCTCCTACCTAACTTCAGATACCAATTACAAGTCCGGATTCTCACCTGTGCTTTTGACCAATTGGCTACAAATTGGAGGTTCCCACAATGCTCTCCTTGAGTTGCATTAATTTGCTAGAGTGGCTCAGGGGTCTCAGGAACACTTGCTGCTTACCAGGTTACTATAAAAAAATATGATAAAGGATACAGAATAACACTCAGATGGAAGAGATATGTAGGGCCAGGTATGTGGGAAGGGATGCGGAGCTTCCTTGCCTAGAGTGCACCACTCTCCCAGCACCTCCATGTGTTCATCAGCTTGGAGGCTCTCCACTCTCTGTACTATTGGGATTTTTATGGAGACTTCGTCATGTAGGCATGAACAAACATAAACTCCATTTCCAGTCTCTCTCCTTTCTGGAGAATGGAGGAGTGGGGCTGAAAATTCCAAGCTTCTAATCATGGCTTGCTCTTTCTGGTGACCAGCTCCATCCAGGAGCTCACCCAGAGTCACCACTTTAGAACAAAGGACATTGCTATCACCCAGCAAATTTCAAGGGATCTAGGAGCCTGGTGTCAGTAACTGGAACCAAAGACCAAATATTAGACCAAAAGATGTCCCAAATGTTCTTTATCACTTAGGAAATTAGGACTTTTAGGAGCTCTGTAGCAGGAACTGGAGGCAGATATATATATGTATATATTCCTTTTATTTCACACCAGTCTTTTTTTCTTCCTCTTTGGATGCTTATAGGATCTTATCTTTGCCCCAATGTCTGAAATTTCAGTGTTAGTAAGTAGAGGAAAGATATTTGCTGCAAATGACCTTAAAACCCAATGGTTTACTGGCATTTTTTCCTTGCTCTTGGATCCCTGGGCAGGCTGTTCCTCTGCTGAGCTCAGCTTTGTCAAAGCTATAGGCTGTGACTTAAGTACAGCTCTGCTCACCGTGTCTCATTTTCCTATGTGAATCCAGCACTCATAGTGTCTACTAACCTTCCATTGACCAAATGTCAGATGACCAGTTCAAGATCAATGGAATAGGAAAATTTATAACAACTACTCGAGTGGGAACACTGCACTGTTACATGACAAAGGGTGTGGAGTGGATTGGGGACTACAATCTCATCTAGCCCAGTATGGTTCTCTTTTTAGGCTGAACATTTGGCTCTTTCAGTGTACAAATTTATTTCCTTCAGCGCTAAGCATGTTCTTTGTGATTTTATTAAAAATTTCTTTTCCATTTCTCTGTTCCTTCTGTCTGAAGCTCCTATTGCTTGGCACTGAACATGTCCTTGAAATTTATCTTTTCTCTCCTATTTTCTATGTTAGACTTTTATTCTGTTTTGTGGGAGGTTTCTTTGACTTCGAACCTTTCTTTATAGTTTTCAGTTCTATCATATTTTTAAGAATTCTTTAAACATTTTCTGAATATTCTATTCTTTACTATACCATGCTATACTATATGCAATGCTTTTTCTTTCTGGGGATATGAATGATAATATTTTTAAGGTTTTATTTTGTTTTGTTCAGTATTTTTTGGGGGGGTGCATAGACTTTGTTTCCCTTAAGGTGCTTTTTTCCTCCAAATTGTTTTGGTCCACATATTTCTAGAGACTTTCCTCAATATCCAGTAATCCTTGGTTGCCTGCTCATATTTACGAGTGAAGGACTAAAGGGCTGATGGCAGGCTCTGAGTGGGGCTTAGGAGTGGTAAGCTTCAATGAAGGGCTTTCTACATGAGCCTTTCATGTCACATCTTTGGATATGTTTAAAGAACTCTTGGATGGTTAAATTCCTCAGAGAATGCTCTGCGAGTGTCTTGTTGGAGCATTAAATCCTTGCTGTTAGCATTCTTAGAGCTGACTGAAGGATAGCGGTTAGAGGACTGGGGGTTTTAGCATCCGGTGTACATTCATTCATTTAAGGCCATTTTAATGCTATTACTGTATCAGTCAGAGACTGAAATGGCCAACTCATTGGATATGTTGAAGAGTGTAATAAAGTGCGTATTAATGAAGGAATGAGCAGGGTGGAAGGAAACCTCAAAGAATAGTTTAGTACTTCATTAGTTTGCTCGGGCTGCCATGACAGTGTACCATAAACTGGGCAGTGTAAACAACAAAAATATATTTTACCACAGTTCTGGAGTCCAGAAGTCCAAGATCAACATATTGACAGGGTTGAATTAAAAAAAAAAGTTTCATTTATTTATTTTTAGAGAGAGAACAAGGGAGGGAGAAAGAGAGGCAGAGAAACATTGATGCAAGAGAAACACTGATCGGCGGCTTCCCACATGCGCCCCAAACAGGGACTGAACCTGCATCCCAGGCATGTGCTCCCACTGGGAACCGAACCAGTTACCCCTCACTCTGCGAGATGATGCCCAGCCAACCGAGCCACACTGGCCAGAGCAACAGGGTTGACTTCTTTTAGACCTCTCTGCTTGGCTTGTAGATGGCCATCTTTTCCCCAGCATCACATGGTCGTCTCTCTGTACCTGTGTCCTAATCTCCTTTTCTCATAAGGACACCAGTCGTATTGGATTAGGGCCCACCCTGTGACCTCATTTATTTACCTCTTTAAGGACTTTGTCTCCAAAAATGTTCTGAGTTACTGGGGGGAGGTTAGGACTTCACTATATGAATTTTTGGATAACACAGTTACCCAAAATACCTATAATAAATACCTAGAGAGGTAGTAACAGTAGGTTTCTGTTACCACCCTGTAGATTTCCAGTGATGAGGGGAAGGAGCATCATCATATGCCAGAGACAGACTGGGACTCATGGAGAGGGTGTCTTTACGAGAGCTTTCACCTTTGGTCAAGGGAGGCAGGCAGCCTACCAAGACTGACAGGGAGGAAAGTATGGGAATCAGTATTTCTAACCACTCTCTTTCTTCCCTTGGATCTCTTGGTGATACTCTCCAGTAGCCAAGTGAAACTGGAAGGCAGAGTACAGGGGAGTCTGTTGATGCAATTGACACAGGTCAGCTTCCCAGGACACAGCAGGCTGCAGAAGGGGGGAGGTGATCTGGAGGGACAAATGGAAGATCTGCAGGACAGCACCCTGCCACCAGGTATGCTCAGTATCCCCCCTTTACCCTAGACAGAGAAAACCTGTATTTGGCAAGAGTTGGGGAGGGACAGTCAGAGGGTGTGTGTACTTGGGGAGGGGATCTGGGGACCTGCTTCTTAAATGGAATTCAACCACCAGGCATAGCTCATTTTATTGTATTTTACATTATTGTGCTTTTCAGATATTGCAGTTTTTACAAACTGAAGGTTTATGGCAGCCCTGCATCAAAAAGGTGTATTTGTGCCATTTTCCCAACAGGATCAAATGATGGTTAGCATTTTTTAGCACAAACTTTTTAAATTAAGGTGTCTACATAGAGTGTAAACATAACTTCTATATCCACTGGAAAACCAAAACATTTATGTGACTTGCTTTATTGTGATACTTGCTTCATTGCAGTAGTTTGGAACTGAACCTATAATATCTCTGAGGTTCGTCTGTAATTATTTTTATTTATTTTTAATTTTTATTGATTTTTAGAGAGAGGGAGGGAGAGAGAGAAACATCAATTTGTTGTTCCACTTATTCATGCATTCGTTAGTTGATTTTTATACGTGCCCTGACCGGGGATTGAACCTGTAACCTTGGTGTATCATGACGACATTCCAATCGAGCTACCCAGCCAGGGCTGTATGCCTGTAATTATTTTAACTATTTACTTTCGTTCTTGAGATGTTCCTGGTACCCACTCCTGACTCAGCCTTTTTGAGGTCTTTTGTAGGGTACACGGCATTGACTTTTGGTTCTCTCCAGACTCACTGAGGATTTAGATTCCCATGTTTTTTACTAACTCATCCATTTATTTTGCCATGTCCTTTCCTATTCTTTGTACTTCTGGGTGTTCCAGTTACTATGGCTAGATAACAAATTACCCAACAAGTCAGTGGCATAAACAGCCATTTATCATGCTCATGCATTGTGCAGGTCCAGAATTTGCACAGGGCACAGCAGGGCTCCACATTATTTGAGTTGACTCAGGATTGGGGCTAGAATCATCTGAGTGTGTACTCACTCACTTGGTGGTTGCTTCTATGAAGATGCAAACAACTGGAGGCCAGTGCAACTGGGGTGCTGTGGGTATTTAAAAAAATGTTTTATTTATTTTTAGAGAGATAGGGAGGGAGGGAGATAAACATCAATGTGTGAGAGAAACATTGGTGGGTTGCCTTTTGCACACTCCTGACTGGGAACTAGTCCCACAACCCAGACATGTGTCCTGACCAGGAATTCAACCTGTGACCTTGTGGTTTGCAGGGCGGCACTCAGTCCACTGAGTGATGCTAGCCAGGGTGGTATTTCTATTTATATGGGGTTCTCCATATATAAATAAACTGTTTTCGGCAGTGTGTCTTCAGTATAGCAGGACTTCCTATGTCAGCTCAGGCTCCCAAGGTGTGTGTCCCAAGAGAGAGCCAGGCAGAAGCTATGTTGCCCTTTCTAACCTAACCCTGGAATCTATGCAGGGCCATTTTCGCCACTTCCTTCATTAGAAGCAAGTCACTAAGGTGGCCCATAATCCAGAGAAAGGGAATCCCACTTTTTGTAGGAAGAATGTAAGAAAATTCCTAGACATATAAAACCTCCATGTCGATGTATGCCTTAAAAAACAAAACAAAACTCTACCCAGAAAAACAACTCTACCCTAAGAAAGAAAGCTGCATTTATTCAGTCTACCATTTTTTACCTAGAAGTCTGTTTTCTTTAATTATTTGGATGTCTTGCAGATGTGTCAGACTTAATGTGTCAACCAGTCCTGTCCCTCATTCCCCCATTACAGGGTGTAGCACAATTGACCCAATTGCTCAACTCAGAGACTAGGTGTCAAACTTGGTTCTTCCCATTCTCTTGCCCTCCTTATCCCATCTATCAGTAAGTCCCATTGTTTCTACCTCAAAAATACATCTTGAATTCAGGTTGGCTGGTTCAGTAGCCTACTATTCAATTTCCTTCCTTCAAAAATCACCCTGCCCACAGGTATAATAATGACACATCCAAACTGGCTGGGTATTAATCGAAAGGAGACTCAATGCAAACAGTATATGTTTGCACAAACTTTTGGACTCTTAAGTACATTTGTATTTGGCTAAGATTAAGGTGGTTCTTTCTGGCAAAGTGATTATACCTGAAAGTACTTCAAGATGGTTTGGAGAATAATGGCAAGGTTTTATATAGTAACAATTTCTCAAATCCAAAATTAAGACAAATATTCTAACTAGCAGGGTACTTAGGATTCAAATAGTGGTCACTTATTTAACACCTTTTGTGTTTGCCATGCATGAATCTTAATTCTGACAGAAGTACACCAAGGTACCTCCTCAAACACGTTTATTTGTTTAACATTTAGTGGAGGTGTGGATCAATGGTCCCTCTTTAACCCTTCCCCTCTAGAAATGAATAAATAAAATCTTTAAAGAAAACCCCAAAAATACCCTTTAACATTTCTTGTAATACTAGACTTGGTGGCGATGAACTCCTTTAGCTTTTCTTTATCTGGCAAGCTCTTTATCTGTCCTTCGATTCTAAATGATAGCCTTGCGGGTAAAGTAATCTTGTTTGTAGGTCGGTCCTTGGTTTTCATCATGTTGAATATTTTTTGCCAAACCTGTCTGGCCTGCAAAGTTTCTATTGATAAATCAGCTGACAGTCTTATAGGAGCTCTTTGTAGGTAACCAACTGATTTTCTCTCACTACTTTTAAGATTCTCTTTGTCTTTAACCTTTGGCATTTTAATTATGATGTCTTGCTGTGGGCCTTAGGTTGATCTTGTTTGGGATTCTCTGCACTTTCTGAACTTGTGTGTCTATGTCCTTCACCAAGTTGGGGAACTTTTCTTTCATTTTTTCCCCAATAGATTTTCAATCTTTGTTCTCTTCTTCTTCCAACACTTCCATGATGCAAATGTCGGTACATTTGATGTCGTCCCAGAGGCCTCTTAAACTGTCATTTTTTTTTTTTGGATTCTTTTTTCCTTTTGCTATTGTGGTTGGGGGTTTCATGCTACCTTATCTTCCAAATCGCCATTTGATCCTGTGCTCCATCTACTCTGTTGATTCCTTCTGGTGTATTCTTCATTTTTGTTATTATATTTTTCATTTCTGACTGGCTCTTTTTTTGTTTATCCCCATTTTTGTTTCCTCTTTGTTGAAGATCTCACTGAGTTGATCTATTCTTCCTCTAAGTTCATTGAGCATCCTTATAACCAGTGTTTTGAATTCTGTATCTGGTAAATTGCTTGAGTCTATTTTGTTTAGTTCTTTTTCTGGAGATTAGTCCTTTTCTTTCATTTGGAACATGTTTGTCTCCTCACTTTAGCTGCCTCCCTGTGTTTTTTTCTATGTAGTAAGTAGAACTGCTACATCTCCCAGGCTTAGTAGTGGCCTTATGTAGTAGGTGTCCCATGGAGCCCAGTGGAGCAGCCTCCCTGGTCACCTAAGTGGGGCACCCCAGGAGCACCCCACCTTTGTGCACTTTGTGTACCCATCTGTTGTAGTTGAGTCTTGATTGCTGTTAGCACACCAGTGGAAGGCACTGACTCACAGGAAATTTGTCTGCAAGGACCAGCGGTAGTTACAATGGAAGAGTTGCTGTGCAGGGGCCCACCCCACAGACCAGGACTCACTTCAGCAGGGCTCTGGTGCCAGCTGAGTCAGCCCTTTGAATATGTTGCTAGTTGAGGAGGTTGGGTGGTGTTCCAGTGAAATCTGAAGCTGTCCACTGGGTACACTCAGGGGCTTAAGGGCTTCCTAGGAGGTAGAGACCAAGGTCAACTACTGCCTGTGCCCTGCCTGGGCCAACTGACCTGAGCTACAAAAGTGAGCTACAGATTACTGCCACTTGGTCTAGGCTCGGAGGTGTCTGGGAGAGCCAAGCTGCGAACCAAGGCTGACTGCCGCTCATTCCAGGCTTGGGGCTGTTTAGCAATAGGTACAGGGCTGAGACCAGTTGTTGCATGTCTGGTGTTTGTGGACCTTTGAGAAACTTTCAGAGTCTGAAGCGTGAGTCAAGACAGGCTGTTTGTATGGAAATGCCGCTGGAATCACCTTGGGTAACCCACATTGGGTTGGATTAGTGAATCACCAGGGCAGGGCAAAGAGCACTATCCAGGTAGATGGAGACTCAGATATGGCTCTGGGACTGTCAGGGGTAATCTCAGCAAAGGAACAATGGCCTTTGCCAGCACTTCGGTCTAGGAGAAAGCTGCCCCTGCAGCCCTTGCCTTGAAGCCAGACAATTTAGTTCCTCCCACATGTCCCTGGAGCCTTCCAAGCTGTTGCCCCAGGACTAGAGCTCAAGTGAGCATGAGTAAGTCCATGCATGGCCCCTTTAAGAGGTATGCCTGGCTCTCCAGCCACCCTCCATCTCACTGAGCCACAATGTCTACTGGTTTCCACAGCCAGAAGTTATAGGGACATCTCTTCTTGGCACTGAGACCCTGGTGTGGAGATCCTAGTGTGGAGCTGAGACTCTGGGAGGCTCATCGTGAACATCTGCAGCAGAAATACCCCCCCCTTTTTTTTTCTCTCACCCAAGGACATTCTTTCATTGTTTTATAGAAAGATAGGAAGGGAGAGAGAGAAACATTGATGTGAGAGAAACATCAGTTGGTTGCCTCTTGCAGGCACCCTGACTGGGGATCAAATCCACAACCCAGATATGTGCTCTGACCAGGAATAGAACCTGTGACTGTTCAATATATGGAACAACGCTCCAACCAACTGAGCCACACTGGCCAGGGCTCCCTCCCTATCCTTAGATACTAGATGTGGGCATATGATTTGCCTATTCCTCCTACCAGTCTCAGATGTGGCTTCTGTATATCCTTAGTTATAGGACTTCTGTTTAGTTAGACTTCAGGTGGTTGTCAGTGCTGGTTGTTTAGTTTAGTTGTTAATTTTGATGTAGTTGTGGGAGTATGAAAGTACCGAGGTCACCTACTCAGCCACGTTGACTGGAAGCCTCAGGTTTTTCCTTCACCAGTGTCTGAACCCACCACATCTTGACAGGTATATTAAAGAGTTTAAGTTTAGATAATAAATCACAATCACCTGTTCCCTGTAAACACCACTACAGCATGCACAGTTCCAGGTGACAAATAGCTGCACATGCTAGGTCTATAACTGCAAACCTCCACTTAACGACATGGGCACTTGCCTTGGGAATAGGGTCCCTGTATGTTTTCCCAATTATTCAGTAATGTTTCAAGTACCTGATAAGACTGGAGTCCTAGGCAACTCTATTAAGGAAATTATTTGGTCCATTTTATTTATTTTTAAATCTTGTTATTTTTAATTTTCTTTGCTAGTTTCTTATTTTTAATCTGCCTATATAGGTAAACAATCACTACCTTAGAGTTTTACCTGCCCAAGGTCTTTTATGTGGTAGAGCAATAGACTGGTTATGCTTGATTCCACAGCCACTATTTTTCTACTACTTAAAAATATTATAAAAGAACCCTGGTTGGTATGGCTTAGTGGTTAGAGCATTATCCAGTAACTGAAGGGTTGCGGGTTTGATTCTTAGTGGGAGCACATCTAGTTTGCAGGTTCATCTTAAAGTCCAGGTAAAAACGAGAGCGACCCCCAGTTCAGACATGTACGTTTCCTGATCCCCAGTCCGGGTGTGTTTGAAGGCAATCAAGCAAAGCTTCTCTTGAATTAATGTTTCTCTCTCTCCCTTCCTCTCTCTAAAAAAGCAAAATGAAGTAAAGTGTCCTTGGGTGAGGATAAAAAAAATATATATGTCACATAAGAACAATAAATTATCCTATGTTTTTATCCTATTAAACAAAGTTTTAATAACTTATTTAAATTATTTTTTTAGAAGAAGTGACTATTAGGAACATTAAATTGAGGTAGTTATTACTAAAACGAGCTCAGTAAAAATATTAAACCTTGGATTCAATTATATAGCATAATTATAATGGTATATTTTTCTCTGTAAGTTTTACACTTGTACTAGCTTTTTCAACTAGAGTAGCAGGGCTCTTTCTGGGACAGTAATGGAAAGTAAAAACATAAATCCAAGTGCAAAAGGAACAATAGTATTAAATAGATTAGCAGCAAATTTACCTATGATACATTTAAATTTGAACTCTGCTCTTTTAGGGGGTAAGTATGCTGAAAGCCTCAATGAATTTAACGTATGACCTGTGAAGCTGAATCTTTGTGTGTGTGTGTGTGTGTGTGTGTATAAAAGAATGATGTTGACAAATAATATACTTGAAGTATGTTACAATTATATTTATTAAGCCAAAGTAAATTTTTCATAAAGGATCAGGATGTTCCTGGTAATGCTGCCTATGTTTTAAACAAATTATTTTAAGATGTAAACTATCACGTTCTATTAAAACTGAACAAGCTGTTAAAATTGCTACAGTATATCACACCTAAGCTTTCTAGTACTATTTTAAACAAATATGTATTGTGGAGAAAGTATCAGCAGTGCAGATAGCAAAATGTATTCATAAGAAAGTAAGCTAAAACCGAAGTCCTTTTGTTCATCCCTCATGCCCCCAAAAAGCTGTACTACTGGGTGAAGGAAATTTACAGCTGCATTTTGAGGTCACAAATGCATTCTTAAAGGATTGCCTTTGAGACTACAGCTTTTGCAGGGAATGATGTATAAATAAGTTACATTAAAATGAAATCATACGGAGTTTTTGTTATTTTAACACCAAACTGAACGGTGGACTGAAATCAACAGAAAGAAAATCAAGCTTAAGTCTCACTTCCTGTAAAGTGGTAGTGCCATTCTAGTTTTATTGTTGCATTAATTTTCATAAAGTGCAGTAACAAAATAAATAAGATGAAAGAAGCTTTGAAGATCTATATACAACTTTGAGATTAAGATAAATTATTGATAATATTCTTGATAGCCTTTTACCTCTGTCGAAAGCTGTAACATATATTGAAAGCTCATTGATCCAGGGAAAATGATTTCTTCCCCTTTAAATCAATCCAGTATTAAGGAGTATATAATTATGCTAGCTTATCCTATCATCAGACAAGGTAAGCTTAAGGGGCAGACTTCTGTGCTATAGACTAAATCCAGATACAGTCAGGTGCTGAGCGTTATTCCTGGCTTCAAAATAGGAGGTATCTGTTTCGCCATCTGGTTGGGGTATGAAAGGCATAGTTTGATGCTGCAGATTTTCCCAGTCCACCTCACTGAAGAGAGTATGATGTTTCAGCTCTTAAGAAAAATATAAAACAAAATAGAATATTATGACACCATTACCTATGCAAGTACTCTTCTGCAGGAATGAAGGACACTGCCACACCTCTATCTTGCCCTTTCATAGGCATTTGTTTGTTTTTCTACTCAATTACTTCTCAATGGCACCCTCTGCATCATTTTACATTACTTGACATAAGATGTCATTGACTTGCATCTTCACAACACACTGACTAATCATCTAGAAGTACTGCTTCCACTTACAAAACCTCAACTTTGCTTATCTCTTTAGCTGCATTTTCGATACCTGTCATCTTTCTTACTTATTTCCTTCTACAGACTAAAATGAAAATATGCTCTTTTGATCACTTGGTGGTATGTGGTTACGAGACCTAACTTCCCCTTTCAATCCTTCACTTCATAAGGCAACAATAAAGACATTGACAAAAACAGGAAGTGGCAGTTAAGGCAGTAAACAGCTAAAAAAATCAGGAACCAAATTTGAGGAAAGTATTGGGAGAAGACTACACAGTCGAGAAAGAATCACCGCTCTGCACTGGGGATGGTGGGCTGGGAAAGCTGTGTGTCTACATGTTGCCTTTTTCCTCATCTGAAAGACTGGAAAGAAGTCTTTCTCTAGGAAGAGAGATAAAAATAGCAAAAACAATTTTTTGTTTCGAGAACTTGTCTTTTAATTTTTCAAAATACATACCTGAGCATGGATTACTTTAGAGTTACTTATTGTAGCAACTCTTAAACTGTGATATCTGGATGTGATGTGATGCTTTATGACCTTCTCATCATAGCTATTCATTTAAACTGAATCTATAACAAGTTCTAATAGAGGCTAAGATGAACTAAACAAACAGCTGAAGCCACTGTTTTTAACTGAAGAATACCCGTACCATTGGCTTCACTATGTGCACTGTTCATTAAACAAACACAAATCTGAGCTTCTTGGTGAGAGCACTTTTCTTCCGTCTCCACTTAATTTGAGCAAATCACAGTATATTATAGTAATTTGCCAAACAATGGTTTCTCAGCTTCAGGACAACTGACATTTGGGACCGGATGTTTGTTGTGGGGACTGTCCTGTCCACTGTAGCACGTCCCCAACAGTTGTGACAACCCAAAACAGCTCCAGACAATACCAAATGTCCTTTGGGGAGCAAAATTACCCCAGTTGAGAATTCTTCTAAAGTAAGTGTTAGAGCTCAGTTGTCAAATATCTGTACCCTCACTTCACACAGGCTTTTGCTTAAATTCCACTCTTCACAGAGGTCTTACTGACCACTCCATCTAAAAACATCTGCCATACTTCGTGTCCTCTCACTCTGCTTTATCTTTCTTCATGGCACTTACAACTAGATAGCATTAAGTCCTGGTTGTATTTATTTACTTTCTATCTTTCCACTAGAATGTGAAATCACAGGGATTTTAGTCTGGTTAATCTGTAGGGAACCCCTAGGACCTGTAACAACACTGTCTGGCACCTACAGGCCACTCTATAGCATTTGTTAAACAAACAATGGATCTTACTAGAGGGTACACCCAGAAGCTGATGCAAATGACATATTACTAGAGCTAAATTTTCTAAACATCCCCTCCTATTTCACATGGAAATGTACTTATTTGTCCCTATACCCGGTTACAAAAAGGATCTTAGGGCAGCTGATGAGATTTACCAGAGGTTCAAAACTGCAGTTTGACCTGTCCCCTGCAGTGGGAAAAATACACTGAACGGATCAAAATGTAACCTGGCAACCTAATACATTTGTCAATCAATAATGGTACCACAGATGAAGCAGTTAGACATTATAGAGTTAAAATTTTGGCAAAAAAATATTTCTTGTATTTGTGGATTGTTAACTTTATCAGGCCCTGATAAACCTAAGACATTGACCAGATAAGACTGTTTCAGGTACCTACTTGAAGTTAAAATTCAGTGAGTGACTATCACAACCTGATCACATTAAATTTTAATGTACAATAAGGGCAAATGTGTCCTTACCCGGACACATACCCGGATACCCGGAGGGCAAAAATAAAGTAAAATTCTTTTTAAACTAATTTAATAGTCAGATTATCTGTAGCATTGTCCTAGAACTTCGTACTAGTATTAACATTCACCTGCTGAAACAAATCAGGGGTAAAAGGGTTTATTAATACAAAACCTTACCTTTCATTCCAGCTCTCTTTGTATTATCGATGGTTAAAAGTATTTCTACTGCACTTTGAGCATTATCAGATAACTTTTCTTCACCTTCAGGCCAAGGGATATCTACAAATATGAATAAGCCTCTTGATCACTGCTCAAAATAATACACAGAGATAAATTAATCTATCTTAATGGGAGAAAAAGAATCACCTCTTTTCAGGATATTCTGGAAGACCTGTTGTGGTGTTTCATCATTGAAAGGGGGAATTCCTGTCAGAAACTCAAAAAAGCAAACTCCAAGTGCCCACCAGTCTACTGCAGCACCTGGAATTTAAGAGTAAGTAGTTGAACTTGAAAGCATTTGCAACAAATGTTTGATCAACTAGACCATTCATACATGGATATTTGGGCACAGTCAAGGCATTCATTTCATGAGGCTTGCTTCTGGCTTCCTTGGGTGCAAAAAGTCAAATGACCTTTAGTTATGCAATACGGTAATTACTTTCTGTATTTCCTAAGAAGTTTAAATTAGCAATTAATACAGTGAGTTAAAGGAAAGTTAAAACTTCTTTTGGTCATTTATTAATAACTTATGATATTCTGGATAGTTACTTGTTCTAAATCCTAAAACACAACCAAGGAATGCATTTAATCTAAAGATTATTCTCTAAAACAGTCATAGTACTTCTCAATTTTAAATTGGGAAATAACATTAAGACAATTCCATGTTCCACTAATTTCACAAAGGTATGAGATGAGGTAGCAACATTTATACTAATTGGAGGATAGCCTGGTAATTATAGAACGCTGTAATTACAGAGTGTTTCCATGGGCTTTATTCCTTTTAAGATCACAGAGGGACAAATTAGTTTAACAAAGAATATTCACTTAAACTATAGCTTGAGGTAATTAGGATATATCTTAATAAATAGGAAAAATTGATTTCTTAATATCTTTATTGAAAGCACCATTTATATACCAAGATGTTTTGAAGGATTATTTTATATGTGACTGTATAATCTGGTGTACACTTTTGTTTAGTTCTATCTATGAATAAGGTGTTTACTGAGCAAAGGTTAACTTTAGTCCAAACATGGCTAACTTCAATATAAACTTAGAACAGGGATTGTGGTCTAGTGCTACATTTGCCTGGAAATCACTCTTTAAATGCAAGTTCACAAACTCTGTTACTGTGGTTAAGCAACGGCCACCCTTCCATTTCATAACAAGCAGGAAAGCACTGTGGAATCCACCACTAGGAAAAGCAGTCGCGTGCATAAGGAATGCCTTTTCACCTGCAAGCCAATAACCCACTTTCCCTGAGAGCACAAGATGCAAATAGTAACAGCATGTTTCTATAGTAATCACTATAAAAACATAAAAACCACCTCATTTAGGAGATCTTTGAAGCAGCACTGAGAAAGTATTTCAATTGATTCCATGATATAACTAAACAACAGAAAAGTAGGGGGAAATCAGGAAAAAAATATAAATTTTATTTATTTTACTCAAGTTAGAAATTAGGACCCTTCTCCCAGTTCAGCCAAAATGTACTCATGTCAAAAACATATGATTCTCCATGGGTATGTCACACATACCCATATATGTGAGTCAAAGTCTAATAAGATCATATATTGTCATAAATCCTGGCAATTATAGCATTAGCCAGAGAGAGAGAACTTACTTTACATTACTTTCTAATTCACAACCCACTTCTGTAATTTGTATATTGATATGCTTTATACCTATTTTTTAATAATAATGGAATTAAATGGTTTATGGAATTCCAGCCCTTTTGTAACTGTTAATACTAATATTTTTTATCAAGCCTATTTCCTCTGTTGCAATAAAAAAAAGCCGTATCTTCACTTTCTGCTGCCTTTAAAAGTCATAAAAAATGTCAGATGCCTACATTTGTTTTCAGAGAAAAGCAACCTCTCTGGATGTCTTCCTGCTCAGAAAACAGAAGACACTTCACTTTTATATTTCATATGTGGGCTGAAATGAAAAATTTTTTTTCTGCCATGTGATCTAGTTATACTTTGACTGTCCAGTGTAATGTGCTTTGCCATATTACTTTAAAAAGAAGCTCACTCACCCGAAGTCAGAAATCCTGCATGTAAGAAAAGAGTAGTTAGGTACACTGTATTCAAATTATGAGTTCATTCTCACGCCATTCATTAAACTAGATACGAGGGATTGTGTCAGATATAAGGGGTACAAAGATGAGTAAGAAAGAGAGCTTTTCCTCAGGAGAAAATAGCCTACTCTGGGAGAGACAATACAGATAATTTTAACACAATGTTAAGAGAACTGAAACAGAAATATGCACAAGAAGCTATGGGAGACTCTGGCCAGAGTTCCTAAGTCTGCTTGTTGACGGGAAGACCTGGAGGGCATCAGAGGAGTCGTAGCTGTGCCTCAGCCAGTGCTAGGAAACAGAGAGGTATGCGTACAAGATGAAGCCTAGGAGCCAAGGGACTTCCCCCTGGGGCCTGCGATCTGGGGGAAGAGGTAGGGAATAGGGAGTTGATTTTTTTCCCTCATGATTATAAATTTTGTAAACTATGTATTAAATTACTTTTATAGAAAATAAAAACTTAAAAATATATATCACTAGATAGCTGAGGTAACTAGACGTCCCACTAAAATAGTGGCAAGATCTAATAACGTAAATCTTTACATTTGAAGCTTACTTTCATATTGTATCCTAAGTTAGACAATATACAAATTATAAGATAGTAAATGGCCTACCAAATCTGTGACTTAGCAAAAAGGACACTGTACATAAATCAGTTCAGTGCCCAGAGGAACTTAGTTGCTTTGGCTAAAAAAGGCAAATATTAAGGGTGTCCACTTGCAACAAGGTAGAGATTCAGAACAGTGCTGAGTGCTGCCCAGGAATTCTCATGGAGTGCTATCTATAGGGAAACCTTAGACACTAGTCTTGGGAAACTTTCTTAAGCTTTTGTAGTAGAGAAAAATATAACAACTAATTATAACATAGGTGGAATGACATAAGTTTTAAATAGTTTCTTTTGGGATTGAGCTCGCAACCGCAGTGCATTACAGGGATGCTCTAACCAACTGAGCAATCTGGCCAGGGCTAAACAGTTTCTACTTAAGTGGTATGGCAATGAAAAAGTAAATCTCTGTAGTTGGTTAAAGGATACTTCATGGAAGAGATGACACTTAAACTGATCATCAATGAGAAGAACTTTAGCATTAAGATGATTGGGGACTGGCTTTTTTAAACTAAGGCAAAATACTTGTGCAAAATAAGGCAAATTTGAAAATATTGTGTCTAAGAGGTAGAATGGGATTGTAAGGCCAAAATAGAAATCTCTTCGAGAGATGTGGCTACTAGGAGAGCTTGGAGCTTGTTACATTTTAAGAAAAATCTGGATTTTGGGCTGCTGCCTTCCGGGATGCTTGTGGTCTCTCCTACCTTGGACTCTGGTCTTGAAAAGTGGGGCAGGGTTTATAGGCACAGGAAGAGAACAACTTGAATTGAATCCAAATCTAGATTGTAACATGCAAAACTGCTTGGCTATCTGAGCATTTTCATTGGTTTTTGAATAAAATGTAGAAAAATTTGCAATCAGGTAAACAAGACGACAAATATTGGGGGGGGGGAGAGGAAAACTCTGGTGGCAATAATTATAAACAAGAGAATGAAATTGAGGAGACCAGAAAGAAAGCTATTAAATAATTGAAAGGAAAAGATGAGGCAGAGACAGTGGCAGAGATGAAAAGGTAAGGAGAAATACTACAGAGATGTAATCAACCAGATTTAAATGCCGGAATGTAGGGACAATGTCTGTATCACCACAGAGATGGTGGAACTGAGATAAGGAATGGAGGAAGTGAAAGCTGGATAACAAGTACAGTTTTGATAGGCAGCATTTGCAAGACCTGTAGAATACTAAATAGATACTTAGGCCATGTGTCTGCTGCCTAGTGAAAGTCAGGATTAGAGATGGGTCTCTGGGAAACATTAACATAGACCCAGCTGAAGTCATGGGAGTGATGAGATTACCAGGGAGCACTTGAACTGGATAAGGGTAAAGGGCGGAATCATGAAGAACCTCCATATTTACAAGAGCTAAGGAAAGAACTGAGGAGCAGCAATAGAGATAGGAGGAGTGAAATTGAGATGAGGCTGGTATTTTGTAAGTAATGACATCACAGGTGACTGCTAATAAAAGATTCAGTTAAATAATCAGATTGCCAAGAATCCTGAAACACCAATTCAAAAGAACGTATGCAGACTCCCAGCCCCGATGGAGGTGTAGGTAGACACACTTTGCCTTCTTGCACAACCAAAAGAAGGACAACAACAAACTTAAAAACAAAAACATAACTAGAAATGCCAGCAAATTGAACCGTATGGAAGTCCAATACCAAGGAGTTAAAGAAGAAACATTCATCCAGACTGGTAGGAGGGGCGGAAACGGGCAGCTGGTGTGGAAAGGACTGGCGGCAAGGTGGCAGCTGGAGGACCAAGGCAGGGGAATTGGTGGCGGGCAGTCCCACATTTGCATGCTAGTAAACTGGGAGGAAAAACTAGGGAACAAGACAGACCACACAACCAAGGGTTCCAGCGTGGGGAAATAAAGCCTCAAAACCTCTGACTGTAAAAACCTGTGGGGGTTGCAGTGGCAGGAGAAACTCCCAGCCTCACAGGAGAGTTCATTCAAGAGACCCACAGGGTCCTAGAACATACACAAACCCACCCCCACAGGAATCAGCACCAGAAGGGACCCAGTTTGCTTGTGGGTAGCAGAGAAGTGACTGACAGCCAGCCGAGAGCTG
This sequence comes from Desmodus rotundus, assembly GCF_022682495.2. Classification (NCBI taxonomy): domain Eukaryota; kingdom Metazoa; phylum Chordata; class Mammalia; order Chiroptera; family Phyllostomidae; genus Desmodus; species Desmodus rotundus. The sequence goes on from NC_071390.1 coordinate 146,147,993, forward strand.
AGCAAACACCATTGTTCCCTCTCTGACCCCTCTCCCACATACAGTGCCACAATGCAGTGACATGGGTTGCCCCACCCTGGCAAATACCTAAGGCTCTGCCCCTTACTACATAACAGGCTTACCCAGACAAAGAAATATGGCCCAAATGAAAGAACAGATAAAGCTCCAAATATAAAACTAAGTGATGAAGACATAGCCAACCTACCAGATGCAGAGTTCAAAAAACTGGTAAACGGGGCTCACAGAAATGGTTGAGTATGGTTGCAAAATAGGGGAAGAAGTGAAGCCTACAAAAAGTGAATTAAAGGGATCCAACAGTGAAGAGAAGGAAACAGGGACTCAAAATAACAGTTTGGAGCAGAAGGAAGAAATAAACATTCAACCAGAACAGAATGAAGAAACAAGAATTCAAAAAAATGAGGAGAGGCTTAGGAACCTCCAAGACAACTTTAAACATTCCAACATCCAAATCATAGGGGTACCAGAAGGAGAAGAGGAAGAGCAAGACATTGAAAACTTATTTGAAAAAATAATGAAAGAAAACTCCCCAAATTTGGCAAAGGAAATAGACATACAAATCCAGGAAGCTCAGAGAGTCCCAAAGAAGTTAGATCCAAGAAAGCACACACTGAGGCACATCATAATTACATTACCCAAGATTAAAGATAAGGAAATATGCAGCAAGAGAAAAGGAGACAGTTACCTACAAAGGAGTTGCCATAAGCCTGTCAGCTGATTGCTCAAAAGAAATCTTGCAGGGAAGGAGCTGGAAAGAAGTATTCAAAGTCATGAAAGGCAAGGACCTACATCCAAGATTACTCTATCTAGCAAAGCTATCATTTAGAATTGGAAGGCAGATAAAGCGCTTCCCAGAGAAAGTCAAGTTAAAGGAGTTCATCATCACTGAGCCCTTATTATATGAAATGTTAAAGAGACTTATCTAAAAAAAGAAGTTCAAAACTATGAACAGTAAAATTATAACAATGTCACAACTATCAACAAGTGAACCTAGAAAAACAAAAATAAAAACAAACTATGAGCAAACAACTAGAATAGGGACAGAATCACAGAAATGGAAAACACATGGAGGGTTATCATCAGAGAGTGGGGAGAATTGAAGGAAAAGGTACAGGGAATAAGAAGTATAATTGGTATGTACAAAATATACATGGGTAAGTTAAGAATAGTATAGGAAATGGAGAGGCCAAAGAACTTGTATGTACGACCATGGACATGAACTAAGGTGGGGAAATGCTGGTGGGAAGGGGATGCAGGGCAGAGGGGAATAAAGGAGAGAAAAAAATGGGACAACTGTAATAGAATAATCAATAAAATATATATTTTAAAAAAGAACCTACGCACCCTTATGTTCATAGCAGTGTTATAAACAATAGCCAAGTGCTGAAAACAGCCTAAGTGCCCATCAGTAAATGAGTGGATCAAAAAACTATGGTACATTTACACAATGGAATACTAAGCAGCAGAAAGAAAGAATTCCTATCCTTCACAATAGCATGGATAGAACTGGAGAACGTTATGCTAAGTGAAGTAAGCCAGGTGGTGAAAGACAAATACCGTATGATCTCACCTATAAGTGGAACCTAATCGACAAAACAAAGAAGTGAGCAAAATAGAACCAGAGATATGGAAACAAAGAACAAACTGACAGTGACAAGAGGGGAGGGGGCAGGGGGACAATGGGAGAAAAAGGGGGAAGGATCAGGTCAAGGGACATGTATAAAGGACCCATGGGCAAAGACAACTGGGGGAGGGCGGTTTGGATATGGGAGGTGGGGGGTGGGTAGGGCAGGGGAGAATAATGAGGGGAAAATGGGCAACTGTAATTGAACAATAAAAATAAATAGATTGCTAAAGCAAAAATGGTCAGGCAAAGAAAAGCAAGCTTTGAGAAGTTAGGTAGTGAGGGAAAGATGGAAGCTAATTCTTAGACTAAGGAAAAAAAGTCAGCAAAGGAACAAAAATGAAAGTGGTAGGGTGGGGTGGGGAAGATGAGACAGAGTCCAAAGCAAAGGGAAGTGATTAATATCAAACCACAGAAGACAGGGTTATGCTGTGTGTTAAATTATGCCTACTTGAAAAAAGATAACTTTAAGTCCTAACCCTGAGGTCCTCTGAATTTGACATTTGAAGTAGGGTCCTTGCAGATACAATTAGTTAGGTTATGATGAAGTCATATTGGAGTAGGGTGGGTCCCTAATTTGACTGGCATCCTTATGAGAGCACACCCATGTGACCATAGAGAGACAGGAAGAACATCATATAAAGAGGGAAGATTAGTGATGCATCTACAAACCAAGAAATGTCAAAGATTGCCTGCAAACACTAGAAGCTAAGAAAAGGCAAGACAGCATTCCCCTACAGGTTTCAGAGAGAACATGAGCACTGTCCACACCTTGATTGTTCGGCTTCTGGCCTCCAGCATGTTCAGACCATAACTTCCTGTTGCTTGAACCACCCGGGTTGTGGTCCTTTGTTACAGTAACTCCAGGAAACAAATACAGTACATTTTAGATGTAGGAAGGGAAAATAAGGTAAGTAAAAACGCCATCCTTTCATTCTTATGTTGCATTTTGAAGGATGGCTTGTCTCTGGTGTGGGCCTTCTGGTGAGGATGTAAGTGAGGGTACATACACTTTAGACAGGAACAGTCTTCTGCAGACTGGACAGAATTTTAGGCTACTTTGCATTTTTGAGCCAAAACTACAACAGACTTGAGGAGTGATTTAGAGCAAAGACAACCAGGGAGTGAAAGGTGGGACTTCTTTAGATCACTGAGACTGTACCAGAAGCAAAGAACAAATGGCTGCTTGTCTTCTTTCCTTGTAACAAATGTCACACAGAGGAGAAAACGGCATGACTTAATTTTCTACTTCAGGTAATCCAAGTACCCAAAAACTTAAAACAATTTTGCCTCAAAAGAAAATGTAGCCCTGGCTGGTGTGGCTCAGTGGATTGAGCGCTGACCTATGAAATGGAGGGTCGCTGGTTTGATTCCCAGTCAGGGCACATGCCTGGGTTGTGGGCCAGGTCCCCAGTTGGGGACATGTGAGAGGCAACTGATGGATGTATCTGTCACACATTGATGTTTCTTTCCCTCACTTTCTCCCTCCCCTCCCCTCTCTCTAAAAATAAATCAAATCTTAAAAAAAAAGAAAAGAAAATGTAGTGATAGATAACACTTCAAAAACCCAAGACATGTGCCTTACCATGGGCCCTGCCTAATAACAACTCAGGTGCGAGGTAGTCTGGGGTTCCCAGGATTCGCCCGTCATCCAGTGGGGCTGCCCCTCTTCTTACACTCTTTGGAGTTCGATATGGAGTTCCTGACTTGACCTGATTTGGGGTCTGCTATTTAAAAAGAGTTTTTAAAAGACAATTAATTCCTTTTACAGTAAACAGAAATGCCAAAACAAAAGAGTGAGCCTGCTTAGCATGAAGAACATACTCAAATCCTTCATTAATTCCGAAGAAGGACTCATAACTAAGTATAATTATAAAAAGTCTTAATATCTAATGATACTCCAGAGGCTAGGTAACACCAACTCTGTCAATAAGATCTGGATATGCAAGAAACAATAAAAAAGTCGGCAAGAAAAAACTCTTGATAGCATGGATTAATGCAAGCTTAAGAAGTCACCGAGGGAGGCTGCGGCCGAAAGTGACTGAAATGTTAGGATAATACATAAGGTAGAACTAAATAAAAATAACCTCTTATGCTAATTGGTGTTCGAGTTTTTAAGATGTTTAGTTGTCTCATAAGGACTCTGTGAGACCAGCAGGATAGGTATCATTGTATTCTACAGACAGGTGGTAAACAGAGGATCTGAGGGTAAGGGCCTCTAAGTCCCTCAGTGAGTTCTGAATAAAAAACCCAAGTTTTGTAACTCTAAATTCTGGGTTTCCACTTTTTATATTATGTCTCTCCCAGGGAAGAAAAAAAAAAGATAAGCAGTTAGAAAATAAAAACAAAATAAGAATTAAAATATATACTTTCATCTTTTTTCTGTAATGAAGAGATCATCTAGATATATTAGAAGACAGTAGACTTTAATTTTATAACTCACCATTTCTGGGATCAAGTGAAAACATGTGATTGTAAGTGAGTGAATGTAAATATGTGAAAGTATATAGAGCAGTACGAGTGAAGGTGGCGTTGTCGTTAAGAACAATGAACGTGACTACCGGCTTTACTTTTCTGCATTAAAACTTTCAACAATCCACAGATTTCTGACCAGTAAAACAAGACTACATGCTTTATATTGTATAGTCTATCTGACAGGCAAGAGTCTGGCCTTCATAATTTATTCTTCTACAATTCAAAGAACAAGTATTAGAAAGTAGTAACATACCTGATAGAAGTAGGGTCTTTCCTTTTGAGTAGGGGTTATCGCCATGGGGTACGAACCACTATAAGCACACGAGATATCCATTGCATCTAAAGTAATGCTCATTTTGGATGGTTCTGAGTTATTGGATACATTAATATGGCTGTTAAAACTTCGAAAAGCTACAGCATTTCTTTTAGAGCAGGTTAATGTTGTCAACACCTCTGAAGAAGGAGCTAATGTTTTTTGGTTACTGTCTTGGACAGCAGGGTTCACATCATCTTTTGGCAAGGGACTTTTTTGGCAGCTGAGTGATACATTAAGTAGGTCTTCAATATTTGATTCTTCAAAAGAAGATTCTTTGATGCTATTATTTGGATCTAAGGACTGCCTTTCCAGTGGACTTTCCATCATAGAAATTCCAGGAAAAGATGAATCAGAGTCTACATAAATACTTTTAGAAGCTCTATCATCATCAGAACATAGAAAACTAGAACTTAAGTTGTCATTATGCTTGTCACAATCTTCATCCAGTTCACACATAAGGTTTTTTGCTATCATTGGGATAAGTGTTTTTTCTGGCGTGTGTTGTTTATCCATGAAAGAATCAACTATGTTCTCCTTATTAGCGCAGTCATTTTGCTGACTTCTATATACTGATAGCTTAAGGTCCTGAATTTCAGTGGTTAAGCTTGTACTTTGATTTGTATAACAATCTCTCATTTCACTACTATGCTTATACTCTGTACAACTTTTTTTATTCTGTATGGTTTTCTGACAAGGACTGGAGTCAACTAACTCAAAATGTCTCTTCATACTTCTTTTCCCAAGGTGTTCTTCAATCATACCATCAGAATTCACAGCCCCCTGATGTAACTGATGAAAACCAGACTGTCTTGTGTTAGCAGCCATATTAATATTATTTATATCCAGTTCTCTTGCTTCCCAAGAAACCTTCTCAGAGAAGCATTTTTTAGCAAGGTTTACACAAGAGCTTCCACTGGCAGGAATGGCACTGCTGTTCTGAATGGGAGAAAGGGCCAACTCAAGATCCTTCTTATTGGAACTTCTGGTCTTGATGGCATTTGTAGATTTTGTACATAAAGGCCTTTCAGTCGTGTTCCAACTCATCATTGTAGAGCCCGATGCCTCGTCACTTTCCTAAGAGGAAAGGGAAGGGCCTTCTTTAGTTATATGAAGCTGAGATTCTTTAACCTGTGTTAAATCTGTCCACTTAGGTGGAATAAATGACCCCATAAACTATTTATGCTACCTATTCCCACTTCCCAATGGAACAAAAGAACAATGGTAACAGATAACTAAAAGCGATATAAAAAATTTCAGTATACATTTAAATATATTATTTTGAGTGAAACACTGGTCTAAAATGTAAATCAAATATTCTATAATACTTATTTGATAGTGTATTATATGTTATTTAAATAGAACAAATCAGCAGCCAACATATTCAGAGAAATTTGGGGAAAGGCTCTATTATGCATATATCTGCTTTGCATAGGAGTATGGACGATTCTATTTTGAATTTCAAAATGTACAAGACTTGATATAAATATAGGTAATGGAAAATTATAGATAAAAATATTATTAATATAAATATGTATCACTTCAAACAAGTAAAAGAAAACCAAGCTGATAAGGGTAAGGTTAAATTAGTGGTAATTTATAACGAGAAACCAAAACTAACAGGCGTTAAATCCATTGTCAATAAGTTGTCAACACTGATAACAAAGTGTTTTCCTTGAAAACTGAATTCCAACCATCTGCAGAAGCTATTGAGTGATCAGAGCTTTGTACCTAATGTTGCAACTGGTGCTTGGTAATGAGGATTTTTACATGATTACTCAGAGGGAATCTTCAGTAACTCTAATAGTGCCTATTTTTGATGTGTGAAAATTAAACTTTTTAAAGTAAGTAAGAACACAGAGCACTTAGTCATGAATCAAAGAAAATTCCTGAATTACAACTCATTGATCTTCAAGCACAGAAAATGATGCATTTGGGGATCAGCACAGGGCTTATCAGGGGTCCGTTGCTCTTCTGTTGACTGTAACTGGAGAAGAACCACCAGAATGAAATCATTGCGTTCCTTGGGGATGCAGAAGTAGGAGCAACAAGGTAAAGCTGTGTATAGTGGAAACAGTATATTTCTTTCTTGAATAGGACAAAAGTGAAATAATTGTACTAGGAAAGCAAATCTGGTTTATTCTGTAACATATACATATTATTTATAAAACAGACTATAAGGAAAGAAGAAAAAAAAATTGAGAAATCCTGCCTTAACTAAAAAATTTGACCTTACTTATAAAATGCAAATATCCAAAAATAATAAAGAAAATTATAAGACTGAGAATAAGGGGCAAATACAATCCAAATTATTTTATCAAACAGAAGATTTATTCTTTGTGTACTACCATTCTTCTAATCTAACATTATTTTACTGGCATTTTATGAGGGCAACTTTATTATAATTTAAAATTTCAGTTCTTCTCAGCTTTAATTGCTTTTAAAAGGAGAAAAGTAGAATATTTAAATTAAGTAAAAGAACTAAGTAAATTCATTCACTTAGTAAGCAATTTTCTTAGAATAGATATTTTTATAAAAAATTTTATTTATTTATTTTAGAGAGAGGGGAAAGTAAAGAAAAAGAGAGGGAGAGAAACATTGATTGGCTGCCTCTCTCACAACCCAACTGGGGACCTGGCCCGCAACCCAGGCATGTGCCCTGACCAGGAATTGAACCGGCAACTTTCAGTCTGCAGTCCGGTGCTCAATCCACTGAGCCACACCAGCCAGGGAAGAATAGATAATTTTGAAGGTACATCTACATTGTCTTTGTGATCTAAAAGTTATTTCTAATCCAGAAGAGTTGCCATTCTGTTAAATAAGAAACTGGCAGAAAATAGTACAAAGGAGGTAGTGCGAGTTTAAAAATAAGTTATACATTTAAAAAAACCCAACAAGCTAATCTCTGTGTCATGGTAGGGAACTGAAAAAAAAAAAAAAGTCTATATAGATGCATAGAAGCCAAACATTCTATCAATTTATAGCAAAAATCTAAAAATTTGGAATGTCATTATATAAAGTGAGAGTAATTTCAGGCTGGTGTATCTCTCCACACTATGCCCCTTTCCTTTCTTGGAGAGTGAATAAAAACTTAATTCTCTTAAAAAAAAAAAAATCACATTTGGATGAGAAATAGATATTTCAAAAGAATTTCACACAATGTAAAGGAAAATGAAGACTACCTTGACTGCTGTTCATGTAACAGTTTCATTTCCATAAAGAATTTAAATGAAAAGGTAAAACATGTTTCTCTCATTAATTTCACATACGTAATTGGTTATGGTTAAGATAAATTTCACTCTAACCTGGCAGTCCTTTTCCCATCTAGGGCTGCTATGGCATTCAGATTCCACACTGGACACAAAAGTGTGGGACTGACTACTGGCACTTGATGTAGCCAGCCTTTTCCTAGACTGGAGTAGATTAGAAGTTAGACACTTTACAGGCATTCCAGGGTTGGAGGCAACTGTTTCAAGACCTGGAAGGAAGAGAAAATATTGAACCTTATGTCACATCTTTCTTAGTTCCTCACTGAGGAACCATTCCTGAGTTTCCCAGTTAGTGTTTGTCACTTTCTGTGTTGCATAAAAGTCAGTCTCTGTGGCATTTATTTTACAGTATTGTTATTGTTATCCTTTTATACCTGTAATCACCACAAAACTAAAATTTATTTTGAGGCAAGGATGTCCCTCAGCCATCTTTATATCCACAGTACTATGCCTTGCACCTACGTAATTCTGACTGGATTAAAGAATGACTAAGGGAGTTGCAATTATTTTTTCTTAAGACTAAGGCTATAAAATAACATTGACATATTATATATTTCTACAGTCTCTGTTTATCAAATCTATAAATATATATTCAGTCATTTTCATTTTTACAGAGGATTTTGACAGAAGAAACAAGATTTACAGAATTTGGAGGAAAGGGTAAGTGAGCAGAAAATTGTATTTGTAATCAGGACTTGGCTTTCCCATTTACTAGTGTGTAACTCAGCATTTTAAAGTATTAGCTTTCTCATGGGCAGAAAGAAGACAATACTACATATATTCTAGATATGTACAGATTTGTTGAGGACCAAATGCAAAATGAGGTAACATCCATGAAAACAGCTAATGGTAATTACCCTTCAAAGCATCATTATTCACATTCACAAGATGAAGAACATGAATGCAGAGAACTAAATTGTCCACTGTTGCCAAGTTATAAAGGGTGAAGTTATGTGCCAAATAAGCATCGAATGTCCTACTCTCCTCTTCCAGTATTTGACTGTCTTTTATTGTGTGCTACTTAGAAAAATGATAACTTTTCTTTGGCTATTTTATTTCAAAAATCTATTTCATTATTTAATTTATTTTTAGAGAGAGGGGAAGGGAGGGAGAAAGAGAGGAAACATCAATGTGTGGTTACCTCTCCCATGCCCGCCCCACCCTCGAGGACCTGACCTGCCCTGCAACTCAGGCATGTGCTCTAACTGGGAATCAAACTGGCAACGCTTTGGTTCACAGGCTGGCACTCAGTCCATTTAGCCACATTAGCCAGGGCATATTTCAAAAATCTTTCAGAAGTAATTTTATAAAGACAAAACAATATTACAGGTACTACACCTTCTCTATATAAGATTTCTGTAGATCCATACAGTGATATCTACCCAATGATCATTCTATCGTTATAGGTAATTGAAGAATCTCATTAGCTAGACATTTTGTTCTGATCTGTGGACTTGAAGATGTACAATAATTCCTGTCAGAAATGATGTCTACGTAATTAAATATAGGAATGCCACAGACGGTTCAAATATTTGCATTTTCAAATTGTTAAACTGATATTAGAAATGAACTATCTTTTGTTTTATACTTACATGATTTTAGTAGTTTGCTAGAATAAAGAGTACTGTCCTTTTGATCTATAGACATAGGACAAATTAGTCCTTGAGACACCTGTGATGTTTCAGACACATGAGTTGGAGGAATATTTGCAGATTCGTCACTTTTGTCTGCAACTGGTGGTGGGTGCTATTAAAAAGAAAGACAAATACAAATACTAACATTTATCTTCACAATAACACACCAAAGTCAGTTATACTACCCGAGTAGATTAACTGTTAAGTAACTAACATGCTTGATATTTACATTCATCTTGACTGTTTTCTTTAAAGATTTTACTTACTTATTTTTTAGAAAGAAGGGAAGGGAGAGAGAAAGAGAGGAAGAGAAACATCAATGTGTGGTTGCCTCTCATGTGCCCAGCCACCAGGAGCCTGGCCCACAACCCAGGCACGTGCCTTGACTGGGAATCAAACCAGTGACCCTTCAGTTTATAGGCCGGCATTCAATCAACTTAGCTACACCAACCAGGGCTTGATCATTTATTTAAAAAAAAACAGCAAGAGAACAATTTAAAAAAAAAATTTCAATTTTAAATGGTACTCATGAAAGGGCATGTTATATGAGGTATTTTTTGTTTAAAGTACTTACAAATCCCAAAGAGCTGATGAGAGATAATACTTGTCCTGGGGTTCTTGAATAATCTTGTCTAGGTTTAGCCATTGATGGTGTTATAAGGATATCCATCATATTGATGTCTATGAATGCAAAGAAAGTATATGAAATTCTTTAAAAACTTGAACTATCATTGACTAAGTCTATAATCATCTGTTTTGAACTTTGCTCCTCTTTCCGCATTAAATTACCTAGAAATTGGCTTGTGCAAGACAAATATACCCAGGATAGTCAGATGCCATAGAGCAAACATACAAAATTAAGCAACTGATTTAAATCATTAAAGTTTGATAAAACAGATAGAATCCAGTGTAATGATCCAAAGTCTTAGTTTTTCAGGAAGTACTCGGTCACTAAACAAGGGTGTTATGTAACTGGCATCAAAATAATTCTTGGTAAATCAAGTATTAGAAGAGAAGGTAGTAAATAAAGGAATCACGATAGTGGGAATGTAAGTTAAATTTCAAGTCAGAATCTAATTTTAAGGAATTAATACAAATTAAGGGCCCTTCATGTTAACTAAAATGTGCAACTATAGGTCAAGATAGAAATTAACACAGATTTTTACAGGTTTTAGGGCATAACACTGTAAAATAAAATAATTGAACTTGCACACATAATATCATACTATTTTCTTTATATATCAAAAATGGTAAGAGATGTATGGGATATTTCACCTTTAGGGTAGACTGAAAATTGGAGCTTAACAAATTTCATTTATACCTAATACTGATGAAGCAGTAAGTTCTCCTTTTTTGCTAGCTTAATAGTGTAAAATGATTCACTTATTATTATTATTTTTATTGATTTCATTGGGGTGACATTGGCTGATAATATTATATAGGTTTCAGGTGTACAGTTCTACAATACCTCATCTGTATATTGTGTTGTGTGTTCACCACCACAAGTCAATTTTTACTTTTAATATGTGTGTGTGAATTGTGTGTTCATTTTCTTTGCCCCTTGTTTTCCAAGGTCTTATTGGTGGTCAAGTATATTTGAGTAAATTCTTTAGGGATTAAGTGTTTATCACAGATATTTTAGTCATTTTACTGATGTTCAATTGGTCAGAACCAGTGTTGGTAGGGATAAAAAGTCAAAAGAACAGAAACTGTGAAGTTCTCTGTGAAGATCCAAAGATCTTCAAGGACCTTTGAGGATTTAAAAATAATGATTCCCATTTTTCATCTTTAATTGGAAGAAAGATACCATTACATCTTTCTAGTCTATTTTAGAACAAATAATCATCAAAGTTTATTCATTATAAACAAAGAAACAAACAGTATAAATAAATGGGGAAAAAAAATTTGTTGGAATTTTAAAGAAATACTTACCTGCTATTTTTTCTTACCTCTATTCAAAGTAACTTTGGAAAGGCCAAAATCTGTTAGTTTAATATGACCTTCATTGGAAATAAGCATATTGTCTGGTTTCAAATCCCTGCACATACAAAAGATAAGTATCAGATAACTAAAAGAGAGCTAGTATTGATGTTAGAATTACTGGGGGGAAAAAGTTACAGAAGTCTCAAACCCCATTTATTTTGTCTAAAATATGGCACTCATTGATGGCTTTGAAACTGCAGTAAAGTTTAAAAAGCAAACCATCTTTTGTATAAATGAATCAACAAGAAAGTTAACTGATTTAGTGGTAATCTTTTACATTATTCATTAGATAGTCCATTAGAAGAAATCAACCTCATTAGTTAAATTTGACCTCGAGCCAGGTCAAAATCATATTTATCTCATTCAAAGATATTAAGGTCAAACTTTCATAAGGCAGAGCCACTTACCTGACTCTGCACAGAGCAAAACACAGTAATCAACTGGGATTATAAAATATAGCACTTTTATGTATGATGGTACAGGAATGGAAAAATGATTCGATATTCGTCACGATAAAATGGCATACTCATGGTCAAAGCAATGTATTATGAAAACACAAGTAGATGAAGGAAGAGTTGATGGAATTTGTAAATTCACACAAGTTAGTAACATACTATAGATAACTTGGATATATGGGTAAGTGGTTATGCAACTATTATAGACATAATTTGATTATTTGTGTTTTTAAGTAATAGAGAAAAGTCAGTTTTTACCTGTGAATGATTCCATGTCTATGAAGGTAATCTAGAGCCAATGCCACTTCAGAAATATATTTCACAGCCATCTTTTCATCAAAATAACCATATATATGTAGGAGAGATTTGACATCTCCACCAATAAGATATTCCATTACCTATCAAAAAGGAGCATAAATGTTACAGAATAAAACCAATATGATTACACTAAAATATGTATTATTTGAGCATCACAGTTATATATTTTTAGCATGGTTCTGTATAAAACACATTTTCCTGGTACCACTCAGTATGCATTAACACCATGTTTGGTCATGTTGCCTTATGATTTTTTAAGTATAAATTAAACTGTTTAGTCTGAACAAAAATTCAGACTTACAGAAAGGTATAATAGTACAATAGAATGATTTCCCATATACTCTTCATGTAGATTAACCCATTGTTAGCATTTTTCCAAATTTACTTTCTTCCTCTCCACACATGACTGTACAATAAGTAATATTTATGTTAACCATTAACATAATTATGTTACATAATAAACATAATACAATTACTAACCTCATTAACAGATTAAAGAGTTTAATTTAAAAAACTATATGGCAACATTAGACACTGATATTAGTGTATAACTTAAATTTTGCTGAGTAAGTTGAGAAGATCATGACCCATCACTACTGAATTTTTCATCGTGTATCTACCAACAAGGACTTTCTCACACAACTATGGTGTAATATAATCCTGAGAACTTAACATTAATATAATGCCATTGCCTAACATATAGTCCACATTCGAATTTCTCTGATTATCTCAATATCGTCCCTGAGAGCTGGAATCAAGAAAGGAACTTTGTTGTCATGTCTCTTTAGTGCCCTCTAATCCACAGGTGGCAAACACAAGGCCTGCAGCCCAAATCCGGCCCTCCACCTTGTTTCTACCTGGCGGAAGCGCCAGCTCCTTCCCCCCAGCTAAGGAGCAGTTACATTTACACAGCCCTAAAATTACATTCAGCCCTTTGAAGGAACATAACAAGGCTGATGTAGTGCCCGGTGAAAATGAGTTTGACCCTATGGTCAGAGCACAAGAACTGTTTTTTACTTTCAAGTTCTTAATGAACTCTCAAGAAAGAAGGGAGACAACCATAGTGACAGAATGGCACTGAAGGGTTGACAACATGAAATGACAGACAACGAGAGCTGGGGAAGGAGTGATGAGAGGGACGTCATTGGTATCCTCATAGCACAAAGTGAGGAGTCAAGAGATCCTGTCTATATTTCATGAAACTAAATTAAAAAAGTACATAAAAAGGTAACATATGACTTAGAGTCTAAAAATAATCAAGGAACTGAAAAACAGTCATACAATCATTCTGGAATGGAGGCAGAGAGGTTTGGGTCAGCGATTCAAAATATCTAACTGTACTGCGTGACTTTTTTAAAGATTTTATTTATTTACCACACACATATAATACTTAGATCACACCGGGATTTCAAGGTGGGCAGCTTGGCTTTAGGGGCCACACTCCTACCCACAAAATTAATTAAGATGCCTCCACTAAGACACATTTGGTAAATGGAAATTAGAAGAAAAAAATCTAACATGTAGCATTTCATAGACCAGTGATCTCCAAGTGTGATTTCCGCATCAGCAGTATCAGCTCTACCTGGAAACTTTTGAGAAATTTGATCTATGTATTCTATGTGGTTAACAATCCACCGGCCCCCACAGAGATACACTGAATCAGAAGTGGCGGGCGTGGGCTACATCAGGCGGCTTCAGCAATTGTCCCAGGAGGCTGTGCTGCCTGCTGAGGTTTAGGAAGCACCATTCAGGACCCAGGAAAAGCTGGAAAGCATGGATGCCCCAGGACAGGGTCTAGGACTTCCCTGTTCTTGGTTTTTAATTGGCAAGTGTTGCTTTCATAATGAATACACCATATTTTCCTGTGTATAACACACACCCACATTTTTGTGCACTATACATGGGATTATTATACACATTATTAGATCCATGGTATGTAATCATTACACACATGTATATGCACATCCCGAGTTTTCCCTCAAAAATTTGGGCAAAAAAGTACACATTATACATGACAAAATACGGTAGTTTATACACGGGCAAATGTAAGCATGCAGATGTGTGTGTGTCATTATAGCAAAATACAGAAATTTTCCAGAGTCGTCAAGGTACTTATTTAAATATGCATACTTTCCCAGAAAATAGATGGGAAATTCTAGGTAGATGTACTCTCTAGACTATGTAAGACAGGAAACTGAGAAAGAGATAAACAAATATACAAATACAACAAAACATACCAGAAATTGATTAAAAGTCTAAATAAATGCATCTACAGTATCAGAAGCATAACAATATTTATGTCTTTCATATTCCTCAATGCCACATCCACACAAAATACACCAGGAAAAAAAATTAACTAACCAAAGCAGATTAAATTTCTTCCTCACAAATGTTATTCTAATTCTGGCAAAAAAAAAAAAAAAAAAAGCCCATGTTATTTTCCAAATATCTGTCTGGTACTGCTCTTCATCTTTGATTTTCACCAAAGTTCAAAATATTTAATCACAGACTTTTAAATCCAGTGATTCCATTCAACTAGATACTCTGTGGATCCTATTTTAAGGTAAAGAACACCTTTAAGTTAGAAAAGTTCTCAGTACTTGGGATAAAAGCTGTTTGTGTATAAAATAGTTTAGAAGTAAGAGGCAGAATTGAAAGAACGAAAGTCCAACTAAAAGGGGAAAAAGGAAAGAAGACATGACAAGGATGACGGACTGGGGGGTTCAAGTTCACATTAAAGAAAGCAGGTAGGAAATGAAGGGAATGTGGAAGAAAGATGACGAGTCTGGATGCCACCAAAGAACCCCAACAGAATCACAAAATGAAATGCACCTGGAGAAAGTGGAAATTTAAAAGCCATCATAATATTTAATTTATGTAATCTGTCTCACCTGCCTGTTAGAAAAACATTTGGTTCACAACTATTGGCAATTTTTAAAAACTGTTCTCTTTTTAGCAGGTTTATTTCCAATAGCATTCTATGGCTGAAATTCTGTAACAAAGGTAAATGCAAGTGCATGTATGTCTGTAGCTCTAAACTCGGAAAATGTCTTTCTCCTCTTTCGGAAGAGCAGACACCTACAGTCCTAAGTCCAAGTCCAATGAAGGGTTTTGCAGGCAGTGCACAGACTCATCATCAAAAACTTGCCCAGGTGCCCTGACTCAGTGGCTCAGTTGGTTGCAGAGTCATCCCATACATCAAAAGGCTGTGGGTTCAATTTCTAGTCAAGGAACATACCTGGGTTGCAGGTTTCATACCTGGTTAGGGCACAGACGGAAGGCACCTGATAGATGTTTCTCTCACACTGATGTTTCCTCCCCTCTCTGTCTCTCCCTTCCTCTCTCTCTAAAGCACAGGTGGCAAACACAAGGCCTGCGGGCTGAATCCGGCCCTCCACCTTGTTTTATCTGGCCTGGCACCTTGTTTCTCCCCAGAGGCAGCGCCAAGCTCTCACCTAACTGTTAAGGAGTAGTTACATTTATACAGTCCTAAAATTACATTCGGCCCTTTGAAAGCAACCTTGAGGCTGATGTGGCCCCCCAGTGAAAATGAGTTTGACACCACTGCTTTAATCTGAAAGTTATTATCCTTTTGGGGGGATAGTGGGAGGCAGTATTTTTTGACATATTATTACTTTTTCATGATTCAATTCAACTTATGCCTTTTTGGCAGGAATATTACATTAGATGTTGAGTCCTTCTCAGTGACTCCCACCAGGTGAGACACTCACGTAACCTCAGTGTGCTCTATGACTGGTGATGTTAACTTAGATCACTTAGTTAAAGTTGTGCCTTCCAGATTTCTCCATTGAAGAAGTACTTTTCCCCTTTTGTAATTACTTTAATCTGGGGAAGTTACTTTGAAACTATATAAATAACCTGTTTCCCAGAAAACTTTCAGTGATTTTAGCATTATGTAACTACAGATGATTCCATTATTGCTCTCTGTGGTTTGCAAAGCTCTATTTTTGCTTCTATATGTACTCGTTTTAAATCATAAAATTTTCTATAGTTTTAAGCTGTAAAATACTGCCTTAACTAAGAAGTTAATAAAACAAGGTCATTTCTTTCCTCCTTAGGTTAGTAGTTTCCCTGGTCCATAGAAGTTAGTTGATATTTGTTGATGAGATCAATCATTAAAATCATTGATGAAACACAGAATCTGTGCTGAACACTGTGCTAGTGCTGGGAATATAATGCACAAATGAAATGTAGTCACTGCACTTCAAGACTTTATAATTCAGTAGAGGGAAATAAATAAGTAAACAGATAATGTATTTGAACTGAGGAGATTCTTATTTTCTTGTATCCTTTTCAACAGTGACTACTAATCCTTTTTATCTTTGTCAGTCTAAGGAAGAAAAGATGGAAATGTTTAACTGTTTATTTATTTTTAGGGTGATGTAGCATCTTTTCACACTGTTTTTGGCCAATATATTGTATTTCTCCTGTGAACTACTTCTATTCTTTGTTCACTTTCTACTGCGGTATTTATTCTTTTTTATTGCTTTGTAAAATATGTTTACATAGTAATCAAATTAGCCTTTTGTCTGTCTTCTGGAATATAAATATTTTCTCCAAACACATTATTTGACAATGTATATGGTATTTTGTCACATGTTTTAAAATTTAAGTACTGTATTTTGCCATGTATAATCTGCAGTTTATTGCCCAAATTTTTGAGGGAAAAATAAGGATGTGCAATTATACATGGGTAGTACTAATTCCATATCTCTATAAAATTTTTTAATTCTTTTATTTATGCTGTATGTTAAAAGTGTAACTCTAGAAAGCAATAACAATATCCATATGCAAAATAATACCCTGGAATATGATAATCGGTTTTATATACAAATAGAAAATTAAAACAAAAGATTTTTTCCTGAAAGTTTGGGCCAAAAACGTGGGTGCATATTATACACGGGAGTACATTATATACAGAAAAATACGGTAAGTTTTATGTTGTACTCAGTGTCTTGCACCATTCTATGATTATAAAAATACATCAGTTTTCTTCTAGTACTTTTAGGGATTCCTCCTTTCAAGTAGAAAGCTCTGAAATGAAAGGGGAACAAATGAACCTAACTCTACATCAAGTTTCATACCCACACAGAGAATTATTTCAAGTGACTTTGGAAAACAGAATTTGAAAGTATATCCCAACGACAGAAAAAACTGCAAAGAAATACTAAATTGAATCCAGTTGTTTTAGTGTTAGTAAAACCATATTGGTATTGTTATTTTGAAAATATTAGATATACATACACTGTATGTTAAAACAAATAAGTAATTATGTTAATTTTATTAGGATCTCAGATTCTCAGTGTAAAAAAATATTTTTTCCCAAACATTTTTATAATTTGTATATTTTTCAAGATGTTAAACAAAAATTCTATAATCTTCCATTGAATTGAAAATATCAGTATGCATTCATGACATATTTTTCCCTTTTTACAAAAATATGTGTTTTCTTGTCTGTTCACTGAAAAGGTCTAAAGGGACTGATCACCCTAGATTATGGTCTCTAAACACTATTTCACAATAAATGCTAGACTTCCTTGCCTAGGTCTAGTACAGGACATTTACAAAATGACCCTTAAGTATCTTGTCATGCCGCAAAGGAAGAAAGCTATCAGAATACTAGGACAGTATAAAAAGACAGATTAACCAAAGGGGTTCCCGCTAACTAAAGATGGAACACTATGAACATGACCACAGTGGATTAAAAACACATAAAACCTATGTTATAAATCTATAAAATTCCATTAATTCATAAAGACACTTAACAAAAACTAAAAGTAACAGTATGAACAGTTGGAAGTAGCTCTTCTGAAAATTGGTGATGAAAGGAAGAGAATCAAGCATTTTTCCTGTTTTCCTCATAAAAGCTGAATTTCAGAGTAATGAATTGGATGATAAGGGAAAGTTCTTTATAAAAGAATTCCAGCTAAGGAGCCGTGCTAGCGCAGCAGGTAGTGCATCAGTGTTATAAAAGAATTCCAGCTAATAAGAGCTAAAGCAATCATAAAAGTGTAAAAACCATAATTTTCAAGCTTTAATAAAAGAACAAATCCAAGCAATGACTCAAGGAATCAAAACTATTATGTGAAAGGTTGATCTAATTCATTATGTTAATCTTTTCATTTCTGTGTATCTTTAAATGTTTCCATAACAAATGTTTTCATTTTGCCCTGGCTGGTGTGGCTCAGTGGACTGAGTGCCAGCCTGTAAACAAAAGGGTCACTGGTTCAATTCCCAGTCAGGGCACATGCCTGGGTTGTGGGCCAGGTCCCCAGTAGGGGGCACGCGAGAGGCAACCACACATCGATGCTCTCTCCCTCTCTTTCTCCCCGCTTTCCCCTCTGTCCACAGTAAATACGTAAATCTTTACAAAAATGTTTTCATCTTCATGTTCTTTCTCCTAGCATAGTACCTGGAATGTAGTAGTCAATTATTTTTTATTTTTATGGCTAAGTTCAGTCATACCTTATCTTTTTTCCACAAAGTAGCTTCCCGTTTCTAGAAAATCTTGTTTTTCTCTAAACCAGTGCTTCTCACACTTTAATGTGTCTGGGGTCTTGTTAAAATTCAGATTCTGATTCAACAGATTTGAAGTGGAACTTGAGATTCTGCATTTCTATGAAGTGCCCAGATGATGCTGACATTGCTTGTTTGTGGACCAAACAAGCAATGTCAGCATCATTGAGTACTTTGAGTATCAGTGATCTAAACCAGTGATAAAGTTAGTAGACAAGCTATGGACTTCTATCCGATATCAGGAACAGGAAATAAAAAAATATATTATACCTGTTTACTTATTCCACCAACTTTAGGACACAGCATTGAAAAAAAAGCCACCAGTTGAGCAGGTTGACCTGTCCTTCAACCACCACTGTTAGACTAGGGTCGTAGAAACCCCTGGCTGCCACAAGGCTAAGTCAGGATTGATGCCCCCGCCAGTCATGGCGCTGGGGAAGGCGCACACACTGTGGAGGACACAGTCGGTGGTAAAGGTATTAAGAGAGCCCCAATAAGAATTAAAGGGTCAAAGCAGCTTCCTATCTTTTTTGTAAATGACATACAATGTTCCCTTCTTTTCTGTGAAGAGCCAGATAGTATATATTTTTAGGCTTTGATGGCTATAAGGTCTGTTACTACATGAGAATAAACAATATGTAAACAAAAGGAAGGGGTTGTTTGTGTTTCAATAAAACTTTACTTATTCATTGAAATTCAAATTTTATATAAATTTCATGTATCACAAAATATTATTCTCTTTTGATTTTTTCCCAACATTTTAAAAATGGAAAAGGTATGCTTGGCTCACATGTTGTAAAGAAACAGCAGGTCAGATTTGGCCCGTAGTTTGCCAACCACTGGCTTAAAAGATGGAAAGTTCATTATTCTTATTCTGTCGTTTTCACCTCCTTACTACTACCATGTATTTTTTTCAACCCACTCAAAAAGTAAATATTCCTAAAAAGTAGAGCCTCATCTCATGCCTTTTCAGAACCTAGGGGTCTTCCTCTGAGGGTGAATTTCAATACAAAGTTATATCTTTACTCCAATATGTTTCCCCCAAACATTACCCAGTCTTATCTCCCATAGTTAGATCACTACAACCAGGCATTGCAGTTCATGCTAAAGTATTCATTGGAGTGTTGTTTAGAATGGTGAAAACAAAAACAAAACCCAGTCATTTAGTTAAAAAGAAATTACAGAATTCATAAATAAATTTATAATGTTATATAGTCATTAAGAAGGATGAGGTCACCACTAAGTGGAAAAAACAGGTAGAAGAATAGTATTTACAATATGATCATATTTTATGCATTCATTAAACAACTGTGATTTGTAACATTTAACATCAGTCTAAGTACACTCACAGATTCAGTAAAAGCTTAGAAATGTATTTAACCCTTAGGTACCAAGGGAGTTTTAGAATAGACTCTATTTTATAACCTATCCTAAATGCTCAGGCCTATATAGCTTGAAGCTGTATATCATGTTCTTCCATATTATAGTTCTGTTTAATCTCAAGTTTTGGGAGCAAGAACATATTTGTGCCACACTTCAACTTCTCAGAAGTTGAAGTGTGGCACAAATATGTTCCACTGACTTGCAAGAAAGCTTTAGCATATCAAGGATAATGGGTTTGCACTCTTAAGCATAATCAAATCATGAAAAAAATGAGCCTTCTGTTGATAAACATAAACCCCAGGTTTAAAATCTAACATCCTAAAGTCCAATTCATTCCCAGAAAAGCACTTGTATATACCAAACAGAAGCTATCGGAATTACCAAACATTTAATCCACAGACCGTCTCTGAAGTCAGAAGACCCTCTAGCATGTGTAGTCAAAGTACCTGCTATCCTCACCTCTTCCTCTCTGCCCTCCTCCAATTCCTCATTAGCAGTAATAGAGTGTAAGCTTCTGCTTTAAATGAAAAGCAAGCACCTCTCAAACTCTACCTCTCAAATTCCACACAGCCAAAATCCACTCCTTCCAAGTATCTTTTTTATTATACACCAAACTTTACATAATATTTCCATTTTATGTCCTTTTCTTACCAAGTATTTTAGCACTATGTAGCCCACTGTTTTTCATGCTTTACATTAACCTACCAAAATTTCATAACAACCTTTGGGGTAGATACTATTATCATCTCACTTTGTAGACACATGTCATTTGATGAAGGGAATATATTCTGAGAAATGTGTCTTTAGGCATGTTTGTCATTGTGCAAACATTTGTACAGTACACTTACACACACCCAGCAGTACAGCCCACACTACACACCCAGGCTATGTTGTATGGCCTATTGCTACAAGCCTGTACAAAACAACAGGAGATTAAATACAGATGAGAAAATGACATGATCAAGAGAGGCGTTAAACTCAAGATGCATGAGAGTGCTGCTGGAATATCACAGCATACTGTTTTACAACACGCTTTTTTTTCGTAAATAGAAACAGTACATTGTAAAGTAATGAAATAATGATAAAAAGTATAGTATAGTAAGTACATAAACCAGTAACATAGTCATTCATCATCATTATCAAGTGTTATGTACTGTATATCATGTAGGCTATACTTTTATAGGACTGGCAGTGTCGTAGGTTTGTTTACGCCAGAATCACCACAAACGTGTGAGTTACGCATTGCACTATGATGTAGAGATGTCACTAAAAGACAGGAATTTCTCAGCTCATTGAAATTTTATGGGACCACTGTGCTATATATAGTCTGCTCTCAACCAAAATGAGTGACACATGACCATAATTAATTTTATGTGAACTTGGCTAAGCCATGGTACTGAGATTATTTGGTGAAATACCAATCTAAATGTTGCTGTGAAGGTATTTTTGAGTAAAAGGTGGTTGTATTCCATAATGTGGTTGGGCCTCATCCTACCAGCTAAAGGCCTTAAGAAAAAAAGAGACTGCGGTATTGTCTCTCACTTGTAGACACCACCCCGACCCCTACCTCCGAAAGAAGAGGGAATTCTGCCTCTACACTGCTTTGGGATTGGTGCCACAATGTCAACTTTTCCCTGGATTTACTGCCTGCCAGCCTACCCTGCAGACTTCAGACTGGCCAGCCCGCACAATCAGCAAGGGCAATTCCTTAAATTACCCCGCTACACACACACATGCATGCACTGTTAGTTTTTTTTTTTTCTTTGGAGAAGACTTGACTAACAGAACAGGTAAGGTAACTTGGCCAAGATCCTAAAGCTAGTAAGTTCATGATCTGGAATTTAAACCCAGGTACTTTGAGTTCAGAGACTGGAGTCTTAAGTCACTGAGTTCAGTGATTGCTGATTGAAGACAAAAAAGGAAGACTGTTTACTCACCAAGTAGATATTGTTTGCTGACTGCAGTGAATAGTACAAATGGACAATGAAAGGACTTTTGCTTAGGGCCAGTGCATCCCTCTCAGCTTGTACCTGATGAGTCATATTTTTGTTGATCATGTCTGCTTTTTTGACAACCTACAGTAGGTAACATGACAATAGACATTCAGTTTACTTTTTATTACAAATTACTCTCAGGGTTGAAAGTACGACCATGAAATAACCAGAGAAAGAAAACACATAGATGTCATTTGGACTTCATATTGCCATCAGGAAACTGCCAGAAAAACAACTAACATGGAAAAACAAAAAGAACTTTTTCAACAGAGAACTGCTTATCTTGATATCAAATGTTATAAGTGTTGTGTCCGTTTTGAGAAGGAAAAGAAGTAAAACAAATGCTCCCTGCCAGCCCTGTATATTAAAAAGATTCTGTTCTGCTCTTCTTATAACAAAGTGAAAAGACAGTAACATTCCTAAGGGCTCGCAGATAACCAGGAACCTAGACACAGAGAAATATATATATATATATATATATATGTAATGTGTGTGTGTGTGTATATATATATATATATATATATATATATATATATATATATAAAACTTCTGATTCTTTAATGGATGGAAATAGAATCAGAAAGAGGAAGAATGTGGAAAGTTTGCCTAGAAAATAAAATTTTAAGAATGGTTAGAACTAGTGAAACGGTGTCAAATGCTATGGTACAGAAAATAAGTGATTACTCTTTTCAAGTTGCAAGGTAATTGGTAGAGGCAAAACTATTAAAGGTGGAGCCCTAACTGAATAGTCGATAACACTGAGATCAAGTCTCAGGACTATCTCAAGAAAAAAAAGGCATATTTCTTCCAAAGATTCATTAGAGTATTTAATAAAATCATGAGTACACTGTACATTCCAGCCTTATATCCTTTCCATAAGGAAACTGAGAGCCATTGACAAAGCCAGTTTGTAACATGATTTTACCTATCATTCCATTAGATTGAAAACTCTATGAAGGCGGGTTTATTTTGCTCACGATAGCCCAGATCTGAGAAAGGAAGGACATACTCAATAAATACTAAAAAATGAATTGGTGTTTTCATTTCAACAACAGATAATGACTAATTGGTAAGCACAGTAGAAGGAAAAGCAAAACATCTCGGGCACATATGAAGCAAGGAAGAGTTAATTTCAATGGGATGGGTCTGAAAGGTCAGGGAAGGTTTGAAGGTGAGCTAGGACAAATAACATAGGTGGAGAAGAGCAGACAAGGATAGAAGAAAAGCACTTAAGGAGCATAAACATAAGCTTAGAAGGACAATATGCAGAATTCAGAGACTAGTCAATTGTCCGGAGTGGCTAGAACACAAGATATGTGGAAGATGCAGTGGAAGTTTAGAGTCAGAATGAAGCATGAATGTTTCCTTTCTTCCTTTCTAAGGAGTCTGGACTTTAGCTTGTACTAAGAAATGGATGTAAAAATGAAATAGTGATTCTAATTAGGGAGCTATTTCAATAGACTAGGTGTGGATATTAAGGCCTGTTGAACCTCAAAAACATCATGTCAAGTGAACAAAGACCAAAAGCTATAAATTGTATGATTCTATGTATATGCAGTGTCTAGAAAAGGTAAACATATAGAGATAGAAAGTACATTGGTGGTTACCTGGGGCTAAGGGTGTGAAAGGGGGGAGGCACTGCAGATGGGAAGGAGAGATCTTTTGGGGGTGATAGAAATATTCTAAAATTGGATTGTGGTGATGGTTACTCAATCTTTAATTTATTAAGAAACCAAATTGTACTTTTAATAAGGAAGGAAGGAAGAAAGAAAATGAATTAAAAGAGGAAGAAATGAAGAGCTGTACTCGGGCAGACTTGGGAATGAAACAGAAGTGATAAGAATATGAGACAGAATTGACAAGACTTAGAAGATAGGATACACAGATGAAGGTGAGAAAAGTTAAATGATGCAGGTTATGACAGGGATGACGGTGGTGGTATTGAATGGAGAGGGAATGCAGGAGGTTCAGAGTTTGGGCAGGCAAGTACAATCTGGAGTTGCCAGCTAGACATTTGCATAACAATGTCCAAAGTCTCCTGCCACTCAGACTGCTGGCTTCTTCCCTTTATCACTTTCACTAATCGCTGAAACGTGAGTAATCTGAAACTCTGAGAGAGTGGATAACCAAGAATGGCCAGAACTGTTTCAATACATGGAAAGCTCTTGAATGATTTTGGAATGCTATATACTGCTGCAAAGATAAAAGACTGATTTAGGCCATATTTCAGTATAGTCTTTAAATAAAAATACACTCTAGATTTATAATGGAATGTTGGAAGAGGAAAAATGAGGTCGCTTAATGAAATCCTTTGATTTATAGGTCAGAAATTAATGTACATCAAACTGATGGAATTAAAAAATAATTTGGTGCTTTGTTTGTTGTGTTATTACAAGTTGACCAGTACAGACTTTCAAAGCTGGTGCATTTAAAGGGCCACATTTACACAAATCCACTGCTCTCTGTGAATTCTTTATTTCCCCTGCCAACTCTGAACATCTTATCTGGTATTCCTCAGGTAGAACAGACACACTGGAAGAAAATAATAACTACAAGTAGGTTTGATAATAGAACCCAGCCTCTTTCTCTTTCCAAATCAAAGTTCTTTTCCACGCATGATATTTTTAAAATGCAAAGGCAACAAAAGACATCACAAAAAAAAATTTGGAAAAAAACTTTAAAATTTAAAGTTTCAAATTTAATCTTCATAAAGGCCAAATCAGTGTAAAGGATTCAGAGGTTCTGGTGAGTTCTGGTGTCTCTTAAGCATTCAGGGTGTGACGAGAAGGGCGTGGCAGAGGAGAGACAACCGACTTGCCCTCGCTGGTTTGTCACCCTACAGTGAGAAGTCAGCTCGCGGGGCTGTGCAGGCGTCAGCAAGCCAGGCCACCCACGCTAGTTACTCCAGCAGCCCTGGGGCCTGCCCAATTCAGAGGACAGAAAGAAGAGCCAAAAGGCTGGTTTCTTTCCCTTGCTTTAGTCCTTGACTTCTTACCTTCACCGCATACAACTTGCCGCCTTTCTGTCCCAGATACACCTTCCCAAAGGCGCCACGGCTAATAGGCTTCACTATGGTGAATTCCTCAATGGAGGGAGGTCTTGGCACTGAGATCCTAGTCACGCATTTCTCGGCAGCCGCCCCTGGTTCATTCCCCTCGCTCCCGGCGGTGGACTCCATTGCAGGGCAGCCAAGATTGAAGCCTGAAGCAGCCGCTAATGCCCCTATCTCAGCCGCAACTCCCGCCAACTAGGTTCGAAGTAAAGCTCCGCCCATGCCGCCCGCAGGTCGTGACGTCACCCCGTCGCGCTACCCACGAAGGACCCAATGGGCGTGAGGGTGGGGACGCTGGGAAATTCTCCAACCAACCACACACTCTGCCAGGGCAGTGACCACTGCCCACTTTATTTGTAATGAGACGGGGGATGGGTAGGCGGTGCCGCTAACAAAATAAGACGTGCGTACGTGCATGCTGCATGTATAAATAAATAAATAAAGGAGCACCGGGGACCGGAATCTGAATCGTAGGATTTGGATAGTTTACTCCCGACTTTCAGACGAAGCTGTTGCGACCCTGACTTTTTAAAAAATTTCTTCGCTACCTTTTCCTACCCACCCAGTCTTTCTCTGCCCTCCGACTAAATGTAATCCGGTTGGATTCAGGGAAATGGTGGCTAGTGAAGTCGTACATGTGGCGAAACTGGAAGAGCAGGAAGTGGTGGTGCACGTGTAATCTGACATTTTAACAGGATGCAATTTTCCTGATTGAAACAGAATAGGATCAAGAGGACGAATTTTCTATTGTGAGGAAGACAGAGAATACTAATTTGTAAGAAAAGGCCTTACAGCTTATTCTGTTCCAGTCGCAACAGAATACATTGCATAAGGAAGTTGTGAAAAGGTTTAACAGGGTGGATGCCGGCCCTAAAAAAAGGAAAAATACAGCCAGAAACTTTTGGGGGTCTGGAAGTGCCCTATTCAATGTGAACATCAACTACTTTTGGAAGGCAGCAACACAGATAAGAACTCCGCTGGAAAAGGCCGAGCGCTGACGTCTTTAGGGCTGGAGGCGCCCCCTGCCCCGGAAGTAGTGTTGCCTTAGACCTTTGCTTTCCGGGGCGGATTGTCGATGCAGCAGCTATAGAGAGGGAGGCCATTTTCTGTTTCTACGAAGATTGCGGGTAAGGGGAGGGAAAAAAAAGAAGGGGAAAAAAGGGTTCAGCGCCTCTCTGCCTGGACGGAAAGGCAGTTTCAGCAGGCGGGTCAGGTCGCTGAGGTCCCGGAGGAGATGTTTTCCCTTTCGAGCACGGTGCAGCCCCAGGTGAGTCCCGGCATCCAGTCCTTATCTCCCCCCCCCAACCTTCCCTCCCTCTCCACCGCCCGAGGCTGTTTGCCATTTGCTTTTCTTGGAAGCGGGTTCTCTTAAGGGGTCGTTGGAGGGAAGCGAATAGAACAACACGAATTCTAGGCGAGAAGGGATCAGGGGCAGCGCTGAAAGTTAAAGGGCTGACTGACGGTGAAGCAGAGCGTGATGAAGCCCTTGGCTTGTCGGGTTGATTGCGTGGAGTTTTTGCTAGAGAATTCATCAGGCATTGTTCAGCGGCCGACATTCAGGGGTGGAGGTTGGGTGGCGGAGATCATTGCCATAAATGTAAAGGAAGCAAGTAATAGTGCCTTTCCATCTTTCCGCCTTCGGTCGCCTATTCTTTCTTTCCCTTTAAGTGGAATTTAACCAACACGTGATGTAAGCATTTCAATAATCTTCCACGAAGGCTTGCTTTCTTTCTTTCTTTCTTTCTTTCTTTCTTCTTTTGACTAGAAATGACTAATAAATAGGTATTTCAAGTTACTGATTGCCTGCAGTTAAAACTTAGATTGGGCTTTCTCTCCATCTTCTCCTAAAGCAGAAGATGGGGCAGAGAAAAATGATTCCAAGAGTTTTCTATAATCTTCTCTTAACACATATGACTTGTAACAATATTTTGTTCATGGTTCACTTAAAATCTTTTTTTGATGGTAACATTTTGACAGTTTTTTTTTCCTTGGTAATTCTTACAGTTTTGCAAATGGGTTTTGGAAAACATTCAGATTAAAATTTTTTTATTGATTGATTTTAGAGAGAGAGAAAAATCAGTTTGTCATTCCACTTATTTATGCATTTATTGGTTGGCTCTTGCCCTGACTGAGGATCAAATCTGCAACCTCAGCATATTAGAACGAGGCTCTAACCAACTGAATACCTGGCCAGGGTGAAAAGAAAATAATTTTTGGATGCTCTTTGGTTTCTTGGTAAACATACACTTAGGTTCCTTTGTGTAACCCATAAATCCTTGGGATTTATATATAACCCATATACAGTACTTTTTGTTGTTGTTTGTTTTTTCCGGATGATAGAAAATAGAAGTGATTACTTAATGGGTATTAGTCATGTGCCAGGTAAAGAAAGCAAGCACAAAATCTTGATGCTGATAGACGTAAAAGATGAGTAGAAGTTTATCAGGTGAAGAATAATGGAAGTGAACAGGTGTCCCAGAGGGTCGGAAGGCTATCTGGGGGTCCTGAGGTAGGAAAGAGTTTAGCAGATGAGAGGAACAAAAATAAGACCAGTGTGGCTAGACTATGGTTATTAAGGGGCACAATAACTGAAATGAGGTTGGGGAGAAGCCTTGAAGCAGGCCATTCAGGGAGTTATAATAAGAGACTTGAGATTTTATTTTAATTGTGTTGGGAACCATTGAATACTTTTAAACAGGAAGTGACATGACCAGATTTACATTTTTAAAGCATCACTCTGGCTTATGGCTGTATGGACAATGTGATGGGTCAGGAGTGGACATATGTTCAGTGAAGGATGCTACTGCAGTAATCCTGCAGAGGGATAATGGACAACTAAAGTGGCAGTGGTTATGGAAAGAAGGAGATGAGATTTATTTTGGAGAAAATAGAATTTCATAAGGATTGGATTTGAGGGGTGATGGGAAGCAGTGTTTATGGTTTGATTAGCTGCATGCGCGAAGATATTATTTACCAGGATGACAATGTCTGGAGGAGTCCTACCAGTTGTTTAAAGAAGAAGTGTGATTTGGCCTGTAGAATACCCTATTAAGCCTTTTGGAACTGGGCTTCAAGATGTTTGCATCCAGAAGACCCTATTTTATGAGAATTTATCATCAGCTAGATGGAGAGTTAGTGGTACATGATGTTGGGGAACTGGGGCAGCAGCTTGAAAGGTGCCAGGGGCATATGGGAGGAGTTAAATTCTCTAACTTCAAGGTGAGCTCTGGAGGGTCAGCTTTCTCACAGATAGAAGTGCTGTCAGAAGCCATTATTCCTTTGCTGAGCACCCCCTGCTTTTGACCCCGGGCGGGTGTCATATTTGAGACTTCATCAGCTTGGCTAACACTGTTCACCTTACCCTGGTGATTCCCTGAGACCCAGGACGGTTCCAGTGACTTTAGCATTATAAACGGCCTGTCTTGGCTCATACTCTGTCTTTCCTAAAATCTCTCAAGGTTTCCAAACTCCAAACAAGCAGCATCTGACCTAGTGTACCCTGTACCTCTCACTAGGCCTGGCACTAGCAGCAGCCAGCCTTGGTTCACAGCTTGGTGGTCTCTCCTGGGCACCTCCAAGCACAGCACAAGTAGCAGCCATCTGCAGATTGCTCTGTAGTTTATTCTGTGTGGCCCTGGGCAGGGCACATGCAGTGGCTGATCTTGGCTTATACCTGCTGGGGAGCGTGCACAGCCAGCACTCACCCTGGACAGCTTCAGATCACCACCTAACCACTTGCACAAACAACATACCCAAAGAATGGACTCAGCAGCCACCAGAGCCCCACTAAAGCGAATCCTGCTTTGTAGTGTCAGCTCCTGTTCAAAAGTTCCTCCACTGTAGTTGTGGCCAGTCCTCACAGTCAGTGACCAGTCACCTGAGGGTAATCCCTCTCATGATGTGCCAACAACAGTCAAGGCTCAACTGTAACAGGAAGGCACACACAGCCCATACAAGTGACACACCTGAAACACCCATCTCAGGGGACTAGGAGATGGTGCCACCATGGCCCACAGAACACGTACTAGTTAAGGCCACTCTACCAAGAATGGGAAACATAGAAGCTCTACCTAATACATAGAAACAAACACAGAGAGGCAGCCAAAATGTGGAGACAAAGAAACATGTCCCAAAATAAAGGAAAGAACAAACTCCAGAAAAAGAACTAACCAGAGGTATCTAACCTGTGGCCTGCAGGCTGCATACAGCCCAACACAAAATCATAAATTTACTTAAAACATTACGAGATTTTTTTTGTTTTTATTAGTGTTTGTGTATTTAATGTGAGGGCCAAAACAACTGTTCTTCCAGTGTGGCCCAGAGATGCCAAAAGGTTGGTTGGATACCCCTGATAACAAAAGCAATCTACCAGATGCAGAGTGCAAAACATTCGTTATAAGGTTGCTTAACTATCTCAGTGAGAACTTCAACAAAGAGATAGGAAATGAAAGTGGAGATAGAAAACATAAAAGAGGCTGTTTTGCCACTGCCACTTAGGGATCTTTTATTTTATCCTTTAGTGCAGACAAAAAAGCAAGTAGTAGTTAGACAGGAAAAGAATGGCATTGAAACATTTTCAGCAACAGGTGCTTTAGGGAATTGCAGAAAGTTTTTGAACATGACATTGTTGAACTAAAACTGCAAAATGAAATTTCCTATCTACTTATCACCAAGGACAGAAACTGAAAAATGCCCTGTACTATGTTGGCTGTCTGGTTTAACTTACACAGAACAGCATTTTATATCAAAATCTGGTCATCATCAGGCTGCCTCAGAACAGGACTTTGTTCTTATTGTTTCTCATACTGACTCTCACAGGTACAGTATTAAAGGAGAAGGTGAGAACTGGGACTTTGGCATTTGTGCTGGGTTTAATGTGGATGCCAATGAAGATCCTTGGGAAACTAACTACACAATGTGTTCTTTTGTAACAGGGGAGCTTCCCCAACTTGTAAATGCCAATTTTCCAGTGGACCCCCAAAGAATGTCTATTTTTGGCCAGGCTGTGGGAAGCCTTAGAGCTCTGGTTTGTGCTTTTAAACAATCCTGGAAAATGTAAATCTGTGTCAGCATTTGCTCCAGTGTGCAATCCAGTCCTCTGTTCCTGGGGCAGAAACACCTTTAGTGGATATTTGGGAACAGATCAAACTACATGGAAGGCTTATGATGCTACCTACCTTGTGAATTCTGTGCAGGTTCTCAGCTGGACATACTAATTGATCAAGGAAAAGATGTCCAGTTTCTTTCAGATGATCAATTACTTCCTGATAACTTCATAGGTTCTTGCACAGAAAAGGAAGGACCTGTTGTTTTTAGATTACAAGAGAGTTATGATCACAGCAAATACTTCACTGCAGCCTTTGTTGCTGTTCACACTACACAGCAGGCAAATAACCTGAATGCTTGAAAAACTTAAGAGAATCTCTTCAGGATTATGAAAATTGTACTAAATAGAATTGCAGAAAACAAAGATTTCCAAACACTGTATTTCAAACGCTAAAAATGCTTCATTCGATACTTGAATCATTTTCTGAATAAATAAATGAAAGCTGAAAAAAAAACCTACCAAAGAGATCAAGTTAGATAGGAAGACTACAGTAATTGAAATGAAGACTATATTAGAGGAAATCAACAATAGATGAAGCAGAGGATGGAAACAGCAATTTGGAAGATAAGGTAGCAGAACACACTTAATTAGATCAGCAAAAAGAGGGTAGTTTAAGGAGCCTCTGGGATAACATCAAGCATACCAACATTTGCATCATAGGGGTAACCCGAAGGAGGAGAGAGAGAGAGAGTAAGGAATTGACACTTATTTAAGGAAATAATAACTAAAAATTCCCTAACCTGGTGAAGGAAATAGACATTCAAGTCCAAGAAGCACAGAGTCTCAAATAAGATGAACCTAAAGATGCCCAAACAAAGGTAATTAAAACGCCAAAGGTTGAAGACAAGAGAAAAATCTTAGAAGCAGCAAGAGAAAAGCAGTTGGTTACCTAAAAGGGAGCTACCATAAGACTGTCAGCTGATTTATCAACAAAAACTTTGCAGGCCAGAAGAGATTTGCATGAAATATTCAAAGTGATGAAAAGCAAAGACCTACAACCAAGATTTCTCTGTCCAGCAAAGCTATCATTTAGAATAGAAAGATAAAGAGCTTCCCAGACAAGAAAAAGGAATTATCACCCCTCAAACCACTATTATAAGAAATGTTAAAGGGACTTCTTGAAAAGAAAGATAAAGAATATGAACAATAAAGTGTCAATAACTACAAATCTACCAACAATTACTTTAAATGTCAATGGATTAAAAGTCCCAATTAAAAGATAGAATGGCTGAATAGATAAGAAAACAAGATCCTTAGATATGTTGTCTACAAGAGACTTCAGATCATAGGACACACACAGACTGACAAGAGGAGGATGGAAAAAGACATTTAATGAAAATAGAAACAATGAAAAAAGCAAAACAGCCTTTAAAACAAAGACTATAGTAGACAAAGAAGGACCTAGCAATTTCACTTCTGGGTATTTATCTAAAGAAATTCAAAATACTAATTCAAAAAGACATACAAGGCTATGCATCCTTATGTTCATTGCAGAATTATTTACAGTAGCAAAGATATGGAAGCCAGTTAAGTATTCATATAGATAAATGGATAAAGAAGATGTGGTACATATATACAATGAAATATGATTCAGCCATACAAAAGGATGAAATCCTGCCATCTGCAACAATTGGATGTACCTAGAAGGTATTATACTGAATGAAACCAGACAGAGAAAGACAAATACCATGTGATTTTACTGACATGTGGAATCTGAAAACAAAATAAATGAATAAACAAAACAAATAAACTTACTGGTAGGGAGAATATATGATGGTGGCCAGATGGGAGGTGGTTAGGTAGAAGGGAGAAAAAGAAGAAGATATTAAGAAGTACAAGTTGGTAGTTACAAAATAGTTGCAGACATGTAAAGTATAGCTTAGGGAATATAGTCAGTAGTATTGTAATAACTATGTATGGTGTCAGATGGGTGCTAGATTTATCAGGGTGATCATTTACTAAGTTATGTAAATGTCTAATCACCATGTTGTTGTATACCTGAAACTAATGTAATATTGTATGTCAACTATAATTGAAAAGTAAAAAAAAATCATTAAAGAAACCTGGCCGGTGTGTGTCAGTTGGTTGGAGTCTCGTCCTGTGTACCAAAAGGTTGTGGGTTCAATTCCTGGTTGGGGCACATACCTAAGCTGTGGGTTTGATTTCTAGTGAGAACACGTGCAAGAGACAAATGATTGATATTTTTCTCTCATGTTGATGTGTCTTGTCTTGTCTGTCTCTGTGCCCCCCCCTTCTCTCCCTCTCTCCCTGTCTTCCTCTTCCCTCTCCCTTCCTCCTTCCCTTCCTCTGTCTGAAAGCAATGAAAAAGGTCCTCGTATAAGGATAAAAAAATAATTAAAGAAAGGGTAATTTAACACTAAAAATGAGGGAGAAGAGATCAAACTATCTTTTAGCAATTTAAAGCTTTTTTTGTATGAGAATAGATACAACTAATTAAAATTTTCAAAGAAATGGAAGGAAATATGCATTTTAACATAATTTTATTCCTCTAGTTTTGAAAAAGCTTATCATTTGTCTCTGGCTCTAAAAATAATACAGCTCATTGCAAAGAATGCTGAAAAGAAAAATATACATAATAAAAGATTACCCATAATCTCATTACCCAAAATCACCTTTTATAATAAGTTCTTCTCTAGATTTTTATTTCTACACAAATAGGTATATGCATACTTATGAAAAGGCATTACAGGCAGTTTTACAGCTTTTTTTCCCATTTAACAGCATATCATAAATTTATTTCTATATCAATAACTAGGGAATGGAAAGTCTTTGCTTGGGATGTAGAGTCAGATTATCTGGGTTAGAATTGTTCCAATACTTACTAGCTGTATGACTTTGAACATGCCACTGAATCTATCTAAATTCTTGCTGTCTTAATTAAATAGGAAGTATAATAGTAACTTATGTTTATGGTTGTTAAATGAGGATTAAATGATAATATAAGTAAAGCACACAGTAGGAAACCTGGCAAACAGGGAGAACCTATTTAATTTGTTTACTCAAAAAATGTTTACTTAGCATCTACTTTGTGATTGCTGCTGCACTGAGCTACAGAATTGAATAAAGTAGACAAAAATTAATATAAAGAAAAAGTCTCTTGCCACATAGAACTTATGTTTTAGTTGGAGAGTGTGGTATAGTAAAAAATAAATATTTAATCTTTATTCCCAGTTCTTAGCCCAGAGTTTCTAAGACCCTTGGAATTTAGTGACAGGAGTGTCATTATTCATAAGGAGTCCTTTTGAGATCACTCCTGGATTTATGCTAATAAAGTCACTTAGGGTGGGGTTTCTAGAAAGCATCAGGGCTAGGTTGGTCATCAGAAAGACCTAGTGATTAGAGTGGAAACTGTCAGCTCTAACTTCTGGGAGGGAGGGCGGGCTAGCCTGAACATTGAGCTCTTTGAAGACTTTTCACAATGAAAATCAATGCAGAGATTTACAGTGCAGGAGAATGGTACACTTTGGATCCATAGATGAACTCCTTTTAAAGTGTTAAGAACTCAAGGGTGTAAGAGAGCAAGTTAGGTGACAAATGGGGACAAGAGGGAATAAATAGTGCAAAGACCTTCAGATGAGGATCTGCCAAGTGTATTCTAGGAACAGCAAGGAGCCAGTGGAGTTGGAGGATGAAGGTGAGCATAGCAGTGGATAAAAGGTAATCAACACCCATGGATGCCTCTGTCTTTATGACTTGGGCTTTTAAGTGAGATGAGAAGCAATTGGAAAGTTTTGAACAGAGGAGTGATGGATCTAACTTTGGCTCTCTTAGAGCACATGCAGGGAGAGCCGTTAGGAAGCTATTACAAAAATCCATGGATGGGTAATGGTGACCAAGAACAGGATGGTGCAGTGGTGAGGTTGAGAAGTATCAAATTCTGGACATGTGCTTACTTTTTAAAATGTCTTTGAACTATTTCATTTTGTGGTGGTACATACTACTTAATATCAACTTCCATCATTTTCTAGGTTACAGTACCTCTGAGTCATCTCATCAATGCCTTCCATTCACCAAAAAGCACATCTTCTGTCAGTGCATCAGTTTCTCAAAGCCAGCATCGAGATGTGGTTCCTGAGCATGAGGCTCCCAGCAATGAGGTAATAGGTTTTACTCTGGTTGTGTGAGAAAGCATTTTGATTTAGTATGTTGTAAATATGTTTGAAGCATTTTTCTATGTTTAGCTTTTGTAATAAGGTGATTTCTGTTATCAGCTTAATCTTTATGATTAAGGATGTCTAATTCTGGCTTTATTGTACAGATAGGAAAGTTATTGTTTTATTCTTTAATACTTTATTAAAAAATTTCATATAGCAGTAGATTTGGTATTCACTTCCAGGTTACTACTTGTGTGATACCATTCAGGTTTTCTTTTGTTTTGCTCCAACAGTAGCAGTGAACCCATAGTTACTGACCATGTTTGCCTGCCAAATCTCGGGGAGGCTAGAATAGTAAAAGTTACCATCTGCTGCCTGATAGGAGTTTTCAGTGTAATTGAACAACTAGAATATAAGTATCTGCAAGTGAATTGTACAAGCTGCGAAATCAGTATTGGTCTAGGATTTAGGGAATTCCTGCCCTGGGAACCCTTGTGTTTACAAGATTCATTAGTAAGATGGTTGCTTATAGCTCAGATACATTTTTTTAAAAAAATAGAAAACAGTATAGTCCGTAGGCAGGTTTCCCAAAGCCTGTTTTATCACTAAATAGCTTATATTCTTAGTTCTGGTATCAGGGACTATGGCAAAGGACTGTAGAAGAAAAGTTGAAAGTTTACTTTTGGGGGAGTGATTGTTGGGTCAGTCTTAAGATAAAATAGTTTTTTAAAGATTTAATTTATTTTTTTAGTGAGGGGAAAGGAGGAAGAGAGGGAGAGAAACAGATTGGTTGCCTCTCGCACACCCCGAACTGGGGACCTGGCCCACAACCCAGGCATGTGCCCTGATCCTGAATCAAACCAGCGTGTTTTCAGTTCACAAGCTGAAGCTCAATCCACTAAGCCACACCAGCCAGGGTTTAAGATAAAATTTTAATTGGATGAAAATTTGTCTTTGTCATCTTTATGCTTTCCTTTTATACTGTTTACCCAATTCCTGTTGCCTCTTTCTGTAGGCATTCCATTGTTTTTCTAGTGTCCTGACACCCTTCCTCAAATTATGCTCCAAGAGAGCTTTCCTAAAATTATCAAAATTGCTACATGCAGCAAAGTCATTTTAGAAATTTTGAAAAATATGTACATGGAAGAAATGAAATTCACTTGGGAACCTATTCCTCAGAGATAACGCTAACATTTTGTGTCTTCATGTCTTTTTTTTTATACTTTTATATTTTATAATTGGATCATACTTCAGTGCTGACTTAGAGTCACATTTTGTTCATTTAATAGTCTTACAAACTTTTTATGCCATACATTTCCCAAATTTTTAATGACTATATAGAGCCTTCATTATATGAAATCCCATTGTTGGATATTGTTTTCAATTTTTTGTTGATTTTACCATTGTGTTGCTAAATCTTGGACTGTTTCATCAACTGAAATTGCTAGGTCAGTAGTGAAGTACATTTTTGGGGGCTTGAAAAGTAACTAAATTCTAGAAGCCAGTGTTAAGACCAAAGGTCTCAAATATAGAATTGGTGTTCTTACCCTCTGATGATACCTTCATTAGTCCTGTTGTTTGTCTTTAATGAGTGCTTGTTATTGCTTCACAAACATTTTCATTCTTAAGCATCCTATCTCATCTCTGCTCTCACCTCCTTTGCTACATGGTGACTTTGCTTTCATCAAGTCTTACACGTTCAAATACCCACAACACAAGCAAAAATATTTTCCTTTTAACTTCCTTCAAGCTACTAACTTCCTATTCTCTGCTTTCAGACATCTTGAAAAAATAGTCTTAATGTCTTTCCTTTATTTTTTAAAGATTTTATTTATTTTTAGATAGAGGGGAAGGGAGGGAAAAAGAGAGGGAAACATTGATGTGGGAGAGAAAGATTGGTTGCCTCTTGCATGCCCCCAACTGGGGAGCTGGCCCGCAACCTGATATGCCCTGACTGGGAATCGAACCGGGACCTTTCAGTTCACAGGTCAGCACTCAATCCACTGAGCCACATCAGCCAGGGCTAGTCTGAATTTCTAACTGTACACTAGTCTCACCTTATCAGTGGAGGAGTACGTTCCAAGGTCCCCATTGAGTGTGTGGAATTGTGGATAGTGCTTAACCATATACACATATACTATGTTTTTCCTATACATACATACCTATAATAGTTTTATTTATAAACTAGGCACAGTAAGGGATTAACAACAATAACTAATATAAAATTGAACAGTTATAACAATAGGCTGTGATAAAGTTATATGACTGTGGTCACTTATTCCAAGTAGTCCCTGCTGAAATCTTCCAACAGGCTCAATGCTTTCTGGTGCAACACATTCCTGTTAGTTGGGACTTGGTTTTTGTGCATGTCTTCCACTAACAAATTTAATGCCTTTTCCATCTTAACTAAGCACTTATGCACTGCGGATGTATCTTTGTCAATCTGAGATAGGACAACAAAGCTAGCATGAATTTTTTTCCCTTCACAATTTCAGATAGAAGATTCATACTTAATGTAGATCTTAGCAACCTCAGCTTACAATTTTTTCCTGTTCTTAAGTCAAGAACTTTCCCTTTGTCACTTAAAGCAAGTACTTTATGGATTTTTCTTTGACATGTCTGAATTGCCAGGATCACTACTTTTGTGCTTTGGGGCCATTGTGTATTAAGTAAAAGAAGGGTGACTTGAACATATGACAATCCATCTGATAACCAAAAGTACAGTCTTGGATCTGGTGACCAAGAGGGCTACTAAGTGACTAACTGGTAGGGAGAGTATTCAGTATGGAGACATTAGACAGGGATGATTCATGGCCCCAGGCCTGACAGAGCAGACAGCACAAGATTTCATCATGCTACTCAGAACAGCACACAATGTAAAGTTTACGAATTGTTTATTTCTGTCATTTTCCATGTGATATTTTCATTCACACTGCATCCTGTCGTAGTTTGGTTACCACTTTCACCATTTTTTAGACCTATTTTTGCTAAAGTCAGCATTGACTTCCTTAGTGTTAAATTCAGGCCTCTTTTAAAATGCACATCTTTTTCAGTTTTTCTTAGCATTTGATCTTGCTGAGCATGTACTACTTCCAACATATTTTCTTGGATTGAGGGATAGTACATTGATGATAACTTTTTTCTTCTTGTTTCACTGGCCTTTTTTTATTGCCAACTCCTTAAATATGCTATGTATTTATCCTTAATCTAATTTTCATTCTACACAGTCTCTCAGGTTATGTAATCCACTTTTATATCTTCACTTAACATCTATTTATATGTATATGCTGATAACTCCCAAATATATCTCCAACCCTAGCGTCTCTCTAAAGTTTTCAAGCAATTTAGATAGTGGCTTATTAAATTACCCCTTGGGATAGGCTCAAGGGACTTCAAAATTAAGGTGTCCAAAACTGAGCCACTCCCTCATATTCCATTGTATTTGATCTTACAGTGGTTTTAGCCTCTCTTTATCAGTCTGGGTCCAATCATGAACAAGAAACCACGTAGTCATTTGAACTGTAAGTGTAATATAAAAAGTGAAAGTGTAATATAAAATAGATTTTTTAGTTTAATGTTTTAAAAATTGTTTTTATAGGGGATTGGAATAACTAGGGATTGGCTAATAGTAAGTAAAGAAAACTCCCAAATTTATAGGACATACACATTTATGGAGCAGCCGATGCTCCTGTGGTTTAAGTAGAGCTTCCCAGGAAGAGTTCTCTACCCCCAGGTCAAGGTTTTGACCTTGTTGGAGAGGACATGGCCTTGGCTCACTGAATGGCAAAGAAGAAGTTACTATGGTGCCACGCAAGCTGAACGTGATGGAAATCTATGCTATAAAGTACTAGGGAGAGCTGTTCATGGGATGTATGTTACTGGAGAAGCTGCTGGGTACTGCTGGCCACTGCATTGCCAGAGCCTGGCTTTGAAGAAGAAGCTGCAGAGGTAGCAGGAGCCAATCAATGCTGGAGAAACCTTGGGGTGGTGCAGACCAGAGCCTTGAGCACACCTGAACCAGAAACAAAAACTTTCCTCCTACAGTGTCTCCAGTGCCCTTTACTGACAAAGCAAAAACATTTAAAGGGCCCAGATCCTTGTTGGTAGAACCAACAAAAGGGATGTAAAGGAAAGAGACAACAAATCAATAACCAGCACATCCTTCCAGAACCGTCTCAGTTCCTACATTCTGTTGGTTTCTTCAAATGTCTTTTGTCTATGATTTGCTATGTCCATCCTTCTAAGACTAAGCTTAAGTCAAGCTCATGCCTTTTTTCTCTTGCCTTCTCTCATCCAGTTTATCATCTTTATCTTCTATTTTCTTCCTATAAAACAAAACTAACCATATTATCTATAGAATTAAATGCAAATAAGGCTCCTTACAATTTGGCCATATCCTATCCTTTTTTTCCCTTTCATCACTAAACTTTTTACTTGTCCCTTTCATCACTAAACTTTTTACTATATCTCAGACATTCCAGGCCCTTTGATGACTTTTTGTTTGCCCCTTCTCCAAGGCTTTCGTCATCATTTTTCAAAGTAGGTATTACCTCAGTGAAGCCTCCTATGGCTTAGGACATTAGTTGCTCTGTGTTCTGTGTTCTCTCACTACTTTTTGAAACCATCTCTGTAATAGCAGTTACTGTGTGTGATAATTACGATGTTTATATGTTCCATATTTTTCTTTACAGTTCCTAGGACCTGATACCCAATGAGTGAGGGTAGTAATTTTATGTCTTCGTTTAAGTCTCCATTTTCCTTTTGAAGTCTGTATTATAAATAGACTTTTAGGCCTCCCATTTTAAAAGATAACTTTTGAATTTTGTAGTCTTTCTGTTTTCATTATAATAATGTGCTTTATATTGTATAGTTTTTAATAATTTAAAAGGCACTTTTAAATATTTTATTTTGGCTTACCCCTTCCCTCCAGTGGGCAGTGCAGTTGTTGTTGGAGGGGCAGGTGAGCCTGGAGATCAGTGGTCTTGGGCACCTTTATACTGCCTGGGCAGGATAATGCTGTGAGGCTGGCTCTATGCGTAGCACGGAGGGACTATGTGCACCCTGGGTGTCTTCATGCGGCACAGGTGCTGGTCCCAGGGCAGCAGCTGTGATCCTTGGGGTCTGCTGGTTTCTCCATGTTGTGGAAGGGATTAGATGTTGTAACTGGCTCTTTAGAAAACCCTGCTTAGCTAAAGCTTTAAGAGGGTCTCTTCGACTTCCGTCTCCTTTCATAGTCACTTCTGAAGGTACTTGAGAAAAATGATGTGACAGTTCTTATCAGAAGCATCGTTGGAAACATAATCTCTGTGAAGAAAGTGGCCCTTTTTCCCTTTTGCAAAGGAGACATTCTCAAATTCCAAGTATCAGCCAAGACCCCAATTACCCTGAAAGCTGCTAATAACAAGAAAGGAAAGAAATTTAGCTCTGGCACAGTGACTTGGTTGGAGTGTCATCTACACGTAAAGTTTGTGGGTTCAATTGATTGATGTTTCTCTCTGCTACTGATGTTTTTCTCTTTTTCTCACTCTCTCAAATTAATAAACATATCCTTGGGTGAGAATTTTTTAAAAAAGGAAAGAAAGGACATTTTGTTTCCTGATATGGTCATTCTTGCCTTTGGATACTTTTGCCACACCATTCACATTGGTAAAGAGGGCCAAGGATGATCTCTTTGGAGATACTTCCTTTCTTTAGAGGAACTATGAGCTTTTTACCTGGAAACCAGGAGAAAGCATGCTGGAATCAGTTCTCTGGGCGTATCGAGTCCTTCCAGGCCAACAGCACCTCAGACTGTGTTCACAGAAACACCCTCTCCTGTGCTCAAAGATGTCATCTCTCCTGACCATGGAGGATCCCAAGCACTCATGTTGCCGTTATTGTTACTGGTGACATTTAATTCCAAACAGGAGACCTTTGGTCCAGCAAAGCTGCCCAGCCTTAGCTGTGAGCCTCTTATGGAGGAAAATGCTCCGGAGAAAAGCAGTCTGTTGGAGAACAGGACAGTCCATCAGGAAATGTCTTGTGGGGCTCCATTGGGTCTGCAGGGATGTACACCCAGGACGGGGACAGCCATTCCTCCAGCCTTTCAGAATAGTACCCTGGCTGCCCTGCTAAGGACATGTTTGACCATCCCACCCCATGCGAGCTGTCAAGGGTAAGACTAAAATCAGAGGAGTCTTCTGATCTGATGGGCTCCTTCCCTTGGGCCCTTATTTCTGGATGAGGTGCTGAATGTTCTGGATGAAAATATGTATAAGGATGTTTCCAGCAATTCCTTTGGGGTAAAGGTATCCAAGCCAAAACCAAAACCAAACAAACAAAACCACAGTCAAAGAGAAGAGCTTCACTGGCTATATTTGCAATTGTTATGGGTTTTCTAGAATAACGTTTCTACAAAGTATTTTTTTTTTTTTAATTTACCTGGTATGCCCTGTTTGCAAAAACAGGTTAAAAAAATAAAAAACAGAAAAAGGAAAAAAAAAAGATCTGTCCTGGAAAAAGAGGAAGTAAGTCAGTCAGAACCGATTTTCGCCAGGCCTGGCTGGTGTTGAGCTCACATGTGTCATTTGTAGACACATAAGAAATCTGGCTGGGCCAGGATGGGCACAAGCTATGAAGTGCTGCTGCATGAGTCACATTGAGGAACTTGATAATGCTCCAGCACTCTCTGAGCAAGAGAAGTCAATATTTAACACCTAAGCCTTTTTTCTAGACTCTTTTCTGTATTCTATTGTTTGGCTTATATCAATTCTTCAGTGTTAAAAACTTTTCTCATTTCACATTTAAATAATTTTATGAGTTTTGCAGATTTTCGTGTAGCTTTTATATATATCCCTTATATTGATATTGCAAAATTTTGACTGTCAGCTACATGTTGGTAAGACAAGCAAAGTATAACTGTAGCTAAGTTAATTTTGAAGTTAAAATATATTTTTATGTGCCTTTGACTTTTTATTGCAGACTCTGCGTTTTGTAGATACTACATCAAATGTCATCATTTGACTTGTTTTTATTGCAGTTCCATACATAGTAAGCTATTATGTGTATATTTTTTCTTTTTTTCATCTGTAATACTTTTCACAGTAACCAACAATAGATTGTAAAGTATAAGG
Source organism: Desmodus rotundus (assembly GCF_022682495.2). Taxonomy (NCBI): domain Eukaryota; kingdom Metazoa; phylum Chordata; class Mammalia; order Chiroptera; family Phyllostomidae; genus Desmodus; species Desmodus rotundus. The sequence continues at coordinate 146,189,382 of NC_071390.1, forward strand.
CACAGGTAACTCATGACACTTCTGCAGAGACTGTGAGCTCTTCCACATAATGTTCTTTGTAAATATGAGTATTTTAGTACAATAACATACTTGGTGGTACATAGGTACTTCATCCAACATATTAAAGAATATTCTGTCCTGGCTGGTGTGGCTCAGTGGATTGAGTGCCAGCCTGTGAACAAAGAGTCATGGGTTCAATTCCCGGTCAGGACACATGCCTGGGTTGCGGGCCCAGGTCCCTTGTAGGGGCTGCACGAGAGGCAAGCATACATTGATGTTTCTCTCCCTCTCTTTCTCCTTCCCTTTCCCTCTTTCTAAGAATAAATAGATAAAACCTTTTAAAAAAAAGAAAAAATACTCTAAAATGAAAAAAATTTTTTTGTCATGATGCCTTTAAATATTTTACTGTGTAGGAGAGGAGATGTAGATGAGCAAGGCGTTAGCTCTTCCATTGATCTGTACTGTCTTGTGAAACAGGCAGGACATATTTCATGGTTATTTTACTAATGAGCAAATGGATTCTGAGAATATGAATCACCTGTTACAAAGCTCATTAAGTGACAAACCCCTGGACGTCATTCTAGTACTATAGAATTCATGAATCTAACTTTTCATAAATTATAAAAAGTTGATACTTGTTCTGTTTATTTTTGCTCTCTTGAAGTTCTAGCTGTTTGGGGCTTATAATTGTTACCTGTCTTTAGTGTCTCTCAGTCAGCTCATGTGGATAATAAAATAATTCACCTCTATCTGTAGTCATGTTAGAACTGTTTTAGGTAAGTATAGTGTGTGGTTTTCAAACATTTTTTACTTTGTTTAGTTTCCCCCATAGTGGAAGTTAGATATGGGTAACCACAGAACCTCTCAGCTCGAAGAAGGATCTCTGCAGTGAAGCCAGAGCAGTGAGATACCCAGTGGTAGCAGAGCATACCCTTTATTTGTCAAATGGGTTTTTCAGGGCAGTAGAGACTGGAGGGTGCTTTAAAGCTCTAAGGACTGGTGATGATACCACTGGGAATGTATTTTTTTTCAATCTTGGTCAAACGTCACATGACTGACCTCAGGAAAACCGGAAGTATAAAAATATTTTCATCAATTTAAATATTTAAAAAAACAAAGAAGCCAATACATTTGTTAGATTTTTTAAATCCATATTGTTTAAACTGATAAGTACTCTGTAAATTAAATATCTTGATAACATTAATGCTTACTTGGTTGGCTTAATGTTTTACAGCCTGTGCTTAACTTACGGGACCTTGGATTATCTGAATTAAAAATTGGACAGATCGATCAATTGGTAGACCATCTACTTCCTGGATTTTGTAAGGGCAAAAACATTTTTTCACATTGGCATACTTCTCATGTCTCTGCACAGTCCTTCTTTGAAAATAAATATGGTAAGTAATATATTTTTTGTTTTAATTACTTTTAATACTATTCACAATTACAGTAGGTACCATTTATTAACATTTACTGTGTACCAGGTTCTTTGCTGAGTTGTTTCCTTCATTCCTTCATTTCATTTTTTTGGCTAACTTTTTATATTGGAATAACTTTAGATTTACAGAGAAGTTGGAAAGGCAGTACATAGTTCCTGTATACACTTCACCTGGCTTCCCCGCTAATGCTGACTACTTATATAACTATGGTACATTTGTCAAAACTGAGAAATTAACATTTGATGCATTACTTTATTTTTTATTATATATATTTTTTACTTTATAGACTTCACCTAGGTTTTATCAAATAAAAGTTTTAACTTCTCCAAATGAGTAGCTTTCCACTAGGATCCATTTTTTGCTCCAGGATCTAATAGAGCATACTACGTATTTTGGATTCCAGGTAACATACTGCTGATCTCTGAGAATATACTGAAGGAACAGTCACAGTCCCTTTTGTAGAATGTCTACATATTTTCTGGAGACTTTAACAATCTGGAATTATAATAAGTGGACATTTGGTAGAAAGGGATGTCAGGTTTATTAATTTCATTTTGGATGATACTTAAGGAGTGTTAGAGGTTTATCAAAATACTTGTTCTATTGCGACAGAAGAACAGACTCTTCAAATCAGTACAAGTTATAAAAAAAAAAAGCCCAGGAACAAAGGAGTGAGCAAATTTGAATAGTTTTATGTTGAAGGTTTGATTTGAAACTGTACTTTGTATAAACTTAATTCATGTGCTAATTCTGTGTGTGTGTGTGTGTGTGTGTGTTCATGTGAGGGCTGGAAGAGAAAGAATTGAGAAGTGAGAAAAAATGAAAATATTTTGAACTTGGAGCTTAGATGAAAATCTGCTTCTATTTGCTTATCTTTCTTTGTGCTATCTTATCTTCTACCTGAGAGAAGCCCTCAGACTTAGTGCCTGAGAGTGAGGGATAGAATAGGATCAAACTCAGTCCTGCCACTGACTGACTATGGTATTTATTTAATTTCTCTAAGTTGCTGTTTTTCCACATGAGTATGAAGAATAACTATCTCACTTTAGAGGACCAGATAAAACAATTTAAAGTACTTGGGGTCCATAGTAATTGTTCAGTAGGATAAAATTTTTATTGTTACCTTGTTACTATTATTATTTATTACCATTGTTATTGCTCTTCTAATCTTCATATTTACATTTCCTTATAAGGTTGTTTTTCTTACTGCCATCCATTTTCTAGGCTTAGGTAGGCAGAAGTATTAGGAAGGGGTTTCTGACTTCACTCTAGGTGTGTTTTTAGAAGAATTTCTGAATCCTAATTGGGATGTAGGGATAGATGAGAACCATTGTTTTTGTTGTTTCTGTGTACCTTTTCCGATCACGGATGTAAAGTTGGATAAGGCCCATTAGTCAAGAATAAGAGTTAGGAAGGAACACCAGAGTATTCATGGCTTACAGCTATAGAAGGAACTTTCTTTGTTCCAAAGAACTGTGGAAGATTGGAGAGAGCAAGAGAGCAAGTACCTCTGGCTTTACCACGTTGTTCATTAGAGGTTTTTAAATTATTTTTAGGAAATAATGATGCTTTATCTTTTTATGCTCTTAACTAAAAGTAACTTTAGCTTAACATATATGCCTTATTTACACATAAAAGGCAAAACTCATATTTTGGTTTTTTTTAATACTTGGTGAAATTATATTTTACTTGATTTTATATGGTTTGGCAATTAGAACATTTATTATTTTCATTTTCCCTCCAGGTTACATAGATGTATTTAATACTTTGCGTTCCTCTTGCTTGTACAGACAACATTCAAGAACTCTTAAAAGCATTTGTTCAGATCTTCAGTACTGGCCAGGTATGAAGCAACTTTATAAATAAATAAATAAACAAATAAATAAATAAACTTTATTTATTTTGGAAAAAATAGGTGTATTTAATACATTCTGATTTGTTTTTCTTAATGATGCTAATGATTTTAAACATTCTTTTGTAGCTCACAGGAAAACGTACAGGGTATTTGTTATTGATTAGTTTGGGTATGTCTATGTAATTATTTATTTGAAAAATATAAAGTTGCTAAATTTTGAATGTGAGTAACAAGTGCCACAGTAAAATATTTTAGGGTACTTACCTACACCTGCTTCAAAATAATTAAATAAGCACATTTGTATACTTCCCCTCATTTTCAAAATCCAATTGCAAGATAAAAAAAATAAAAAAATGAGAAAGAAGTCAGGGCAAGAGAGAGGGATTTCATCAATGGATCAGAAATTTGAGGACTTTACATGAGTTATAAAGTAGGTGACATCAAATTGATAGCAAAGTTGAATATGTATTGATTCATATTTATTATGATTATATGATAATATATCAGGTACTAGTAATGGGTTTTAGAACTCTGATTAATATCAGAGGTGTGTACTATTTCCAGTGGAACTTTGGAAAAACTCCAAAGTTCAAATCAATAATAGTGGGATCCGGGATGATTGATACAGTAAACAGCTGAACGATTGCCACAAGTGGGCCAGTCATAGAGCAGATACAGCTTTAAAATTTTAGGCTATAATTGGCAAAAACACCTTTGTTATATGGGAGAATGGGTATGTGCATGCAAGTCGAGAGAAGTTTGTCTCTGAATCCTCCTGATTTGAGCATTGATGCCAGAGAGAGAAGGAAGACGGGGGTACTCCAGATTACTTTTGGACTTGAATCATACACTGAAGGTATCCTGCTCAGTCACCATAACACTATGTTTTGTATTCCACATACATTGACCACATCAGTGGATTAGCAAGACTCTCCACATATTTGAGGAAAACTTTTGGCATGAAAGAGAGGCACCAGGTTGGACAGAGACCAGTAATCCTCTGAAGAAATTGTTAATGTAGGAGACAGAAGTATACTTAAGGATGACATATTTTTATAGTTTTATTTTTTCCTTTTTATTGAGTATATTGGGGTGACACTGGTTAATAAAATTATACAGGTTTCAGGTACACAGTTCTACAGTACATCATCTGTATACTGTAAGGATGATATATTTTAAAATATTTATGGAGACGTAAAAACTAACCATGTATTTGGGTATGAAATATATATTCATTTCTCAAAGCATTCATAGCTCAGAGGTCAGGTTCTCTAATCATATAATAAAACAAATCAAATAACAGAAAGAATAGCTAAAAAATAGATATTTTTTTTGTGTTCTGTGACCAAAGAGAAATCTCAAAACTGAAATTACAAACAATTAGTAATGAACCATAATGAAAATCTGCATATCAAAATGTTTGGGTTGAGCTCTGGTTGGTGTGGCTCACTGGATTGAGCACCAGACTGTGAACCAAAGGGTCTCAGGTTTGATTCCCAGTCTAGAGCACATGCCAGGGTTGCGGGCTGAGTCCCTAGTAGGGTGCGCATGAGAGGCAATCACACATTGATGTTTCTCTTCCTTTCTTTCTCCTTTCCTTCTACTCTGTCTAAAAATAAATAAATAATTTAAAAACATATATGTAAAATATATAAAAATAAGAAAATGTTTGGGTTGATGACACACTGATCCTGAAAGTACTGAATCATATGTTAGGAGATGAGGAAGATGGCACACAAATTGTTTAATTTTGAGAGTTTTTTTTTAAATATGAAAAATTAATATGGATAAAACAGACATTAAATGAATATGCCAGCAAGAACATTTTACTTAATTAAACCAAGAACAAGTTTACTCTGAAAAAAATAAACTAGTACAAACAAACCTGATTAAAAGCAATAAGGAAATACAAACAATATCAGAAGTGAAAAGTGGGGGCTGCCACAGATAATGAATATTAAAATATAAGAATGTTCAGAAAGAGAATGACATACTGTATGATTTCACTCATATAAGGAATCTTGAAAAACAAATCAACAAGCAAACAATGCAAAAATTCATAGATCCAGAGAACATATTAGTGGCTACCAGAGAGAAAGAGGGTAGGGCGATGGGCCAAAAGGGGTGAAGGGGGTCGATTGCATGGTGATGGATAGTAACTAGATTTTGAGGGGTGATCACTTTGTGGTATATACAGAAGTCAAATGATACAGTGCACTTGAGACTCATGTAATGAAACTTAAAAAAATTACAAGATAATATTGTATAATTTTATATTATAAATAAAAATGTGTGGAAACAGGTAATTATCCAAGTTATAAATTAGCAAAATGGACCCAGTAAGAGATAAAACAATAACCATAAAATTTGAAAGGTAATAGTTTTTTCTTTTCTAAAGATTTTATATATTTACTTTTCAAAAGAGGAGGGGAGGGAGAAAGAGGAGAGAAACATCGATGTATGGGAGATATATCTCCCAGTTGTCTCTCACATGCCCCCCAACTGGGGACCTGGCCTGCAACCCAGGCATGTGCCCTGACTAGGAATTGAGCTGGTGACCTTTGGTTTTCAATCCACTGAACCACACCAGCCAGGGTGAAAGGTAATAGTTTTAAAGTGTAATTCTTTTGTCCCAAAGGCACTAGGCTCAGGTGGTTTTCTGGCTACATTTTTAAAAAAGATTTTATTTATTTATTTGTAGAAGAGAGAAAGGGAGGGAACATCAATGTGTAGTTGCCTCTCAGGTGATCCTACTGGGGACCTGGCCCACAACCCAGTGATTGAGAATCGAAGTGGGAACACTTTGGTATGCAGGCTGGCGCTCAATGCACTGAGCCACACCAGCCAGGGCTTATTGGCTACATTTTGTTTTCTAGGATTAGGAAAAACTTTTTCAGTAAGGAAAAGATAAAATAGATTTCCCAGTTTATTTCATAAAATGATTGATACTAAAATATTAGCAACAAAAATACAAAGGATCGATTTTGCTAATATGTAGATACAAAAATTCTAAATAATTGTGGAAAAATTTAGAATGTGTTAAGAATTATAATTAAGGAGTAGAAGAAGGAAGTATGTTATCATGTTAATTGATTGGAGAAGAAAAGCAATGCTGTTTCAGTTTATGATTAAAAGGTGTGTGATATAGACTTCTGGCCAAGATGGAGGCATAGGTGGATACACTTTGCCTCCTCGCACTACCAAAAGGACAACAACAAATTTAAAAACAAAAAATAACCATAACTGCCAGAAAATTGAACTGTATGGAAGTCCGGCATCCAAGGAGTTAAAGAAGAAACTTTCATCCAGACCAGTAGGAGGGGCAGGCAGCCGGAGCAGAGGGGACTTGTGGCAAGGCAGTAGCTAGAAGACCAGTGCTGGCAAGGTGGAGGTTGGAGGACCAGGTGAGACAGCGGCTGGTGGAGCGGGCAGCTCCACATTTGTGTGCAGATAAACCAGGAGGACAACTGGGGAGCAAGACAGACTGTGCCATCTAGGGTTCCAGTGTGGGGAAATAAAGCCTCAAAACCTGTGACTGAAAAAAACCTGTGGGGGTTGAGGCGGCAGGAGAAACTCCCAGTCTCACAGGAGAGTACATTGGAGAGACCCACAGGGTCCTAGGACATCTACAAACTCATTCACCTGGGAATCAGCACCAGAAGGGTCCAATTTGCTTGTGGGTATTGGAGGAAGTGACCTGAAAACCAGCAGAGAGGCGAGCCAGCAGCATTATTCCCTCTCTGACCCCTCCCCCACATAAAGTGACACAGTGTTGTGATAGGGGTTGCCTGCCCTGATGAATACCTAAGGCTCCGCCCCTTACTCCATAACAGGTGCACCGAGACAAAAAAATATGGCCCAAATGAAAGAACAGATCAAAGCTCCAGAAAAAAAATACAACTAACTGATAAAGAGATTGACAACCTATCAGATGTAGAGTTCAAAACACTGTTAATCAGGATGCTCACAGAAATCGTTGTGTATGGTGGCAATATAGAGGAAAAAGTGAAGGCAATGAAAAGTGAAATGGAACTAACAGTGAAGGGAAGGAAACGGGCTGAGGTCAACGGTTTGGAGCAGAAGGAAGAAATACTCAACCAGAGCACAATAAAGAAACTGGAACTCAAAAAAAATGAGGAGAGGCTCAGGAACCTCCAGGACAACTTTAAACATTTCAATATAAGAATCATAGGGGTGCCAGAAGGAGACGAGGACAAGCAAGAAATTGAAAACTTATTTGAAAACATAATGAGAGAGAACTTCCCCAACCTTGTAAAGGAAATAGATGTCCAGGAAACTCAGAGAGTCCCAAAGAAGTTGAACTCAAGGATGCACACACTAAGGCACAACATAATTACATTACCCAAGATTAAAGATAAGGAGAGAATCTTAAAAGCAGCAAGAGAAAAGGAGACAGTTACCTACAAAGGAGTTCCCATTAGACTGTCAGCTGATTTCTCAAACGAAACCTTACAGGCAAGAGGAACTGGCAAGAAGTATTCCATGTCATGAAAGGCAAGGGCCTACATCCAAGGTACTTTATCCAGCAAAGCTTTCATTTAGAATGGATGAGCAGATAAAGTGCTTCCCAGAGAAGGTCAAGTTAAAGGAGTTCATTATTACCAAGCCCTTATTATATGAAATGTTAAAGGGACTTACCTAAGAAAAAGATAAAAATACAAACAGGAAAATGACAACAAATTCAACAACCAAACCTAAAAAAAAAACCCAAAATGAACTAAGCAAACTATAACAGGAACAGTTTCACAGAAATGGAGACCACATGGAGGGTTATCATTGGGGAGGGGGAGGGAGAGAGAGAGGGAGGAGAGTAGGGGAAAAGGTACAGGGAATAAAGCATAAATGGTAGGTAGAAAATAGGCAGGGGTTGGTTAAGAATAGTATAGGAAGTGGAGAAGCCAAAGAACCTGTATATATGACCCATGGACATGAACTAAGTTAGGGGAGTGATGGTGGGATGGGGTGCTACAGGGCAGAGGGGAATAAAGGGGAGAAAAAAAACAGGACTATTGTAATAGCATAATCAATAAAATATGTATTTTTAAAAAGTATGTGATATATTTTAATTGCTGTGCTTCCTAAAAATTCTTAGAAAGCTAGAATATAAATTTTAATTTTTGCTAGCCAAGATGGATGCATAGGTAGACATGCTTCTCCTCCTTGTACAACCATAAGAAGGAACACAACTAACCTCAAAATAAGAAACATCCAGAACTTCCAGAAAACAGAACTGTATAGAAGCCCTGCAACCTAGGATTTAAAGAAGAAATATTCATTCAGATGGGTGCGCCAAGATAGGGAGTCAATGTAGCTCTACGTATTACACAGAAACAAACACAGGGAGGCTGCCAAATTGAGGAGACAAAGAAATATGGCCCAAATGAAAGAATGGATCAAAACTCCACAAAAAAAATAAGCTACAAGGAGATAGCCAACCTATCAGATGCAGAGTTCAAAACACTGGTGATCAGGATGCTCAAGAGAACTCGTTGATTATGGCAAATGCATAAGGGAAGAAGTAAAGGCTACACTAAGTGAAATAAAGAAAAATCCACAGGGAACCAACAGTGAAGGGAAAGAAGGAGGTGTTCAAATCAACGATTTGGAACATAAGGAAGTAAACAGTCAACCAGTACAGAATGAAGAAGCAAGGATTTAAAAAATGAGAGAATAAGAAGACCCTGGGACATCTCCAAAAGTGCCATCATCTGTATCATACGGATGTCAGAAGGAGAAGAGGAAGAGCAATAAATTTAAAATTTAGTTGAAAAAATAATGAAAGAAAACTTCTGTATTTTGGTAAAGGGAATATGTAAGTCCAGGAAGCACAGAGAGTCCCAAACAAGTTGGACCGAAAAAGGGCCACACTAAGACACATCATAATTAAAATGCTAGACGTTAAAAGAGAGAAAAGCAGATAGTACAAAGGAGTTCCCATAAGAGTATCAGCTGATTTCTCAAAAGAAACTTTTCAGGCCAGAAGGGACTGGGAGGAAGTATTCAAAGTGATGAAAAGCAAGGATCTACAACCAAGATTAATCTATTAGCAAAGCTATCATTTAGAATGGAGGGGCAGATAAAATGCTTCCCAGACAAGGTAAAGCTAAAGGAGTTCATCATCACCAAGCCCTTATTATATGAAATATTAAAGGGACTTATTTAAGAAAAAGATCAAAACTATGAACAGTAAAATGACAACAAACTCACAACTATCACCACCCTAACCTAAAATACACAAAAACAAAACAAAGCAAACAACTAGAACAAGAAAAGAATCTAAAATATGGAGATCATATGGAGAATTATCAGCTGGGAGGGGAAAGGGAGTGAATGTGGGAAAAGATGCAGTGATTAAGAAGTATAAGTGGCCCTGGCTGGTGTGGCTCAGTGGATCGAGTGCTGGCTTGTGAATGGAAGGGTTGCTGGTTTGATTCCCTGTCTGGGTTGTGGACCAGGTCCCCAGTCGGGGGTGTGCGAGAGGCAACTAATCCATGTATCTCTCACACATTGATCTTTCTTTCCTTCTCTTTCTCCCTCCCTTTCCTTCTCTCTAGTAATAAATAAATAAAATTAAAAAGAAAAAAGTATAATTGGTAGGTACATAATAGGTGCATGTTAAGAACAGTATAGGAAATGGAGAAGCCAGAGAACCTATATGCATCATCTGTGGACATGAACTAAGGGGGGATTGCTGGAGGGAAAGGGGTACCAGGTGGAGGGGGGCAAAGGGGAAAAAACATGGGACAACTGTAATAGTATAATCAGTGAAATATACTTGAAAAAATGTAATATCTTTAGGATATCTATTAGGAACAAGATGTGTAGTGTCCTGTTTTTGTGCAGCATTAATTTGGATGTTCTGTGCAGTGTAATTGAAAAGAAAAAGAAGGTATTTATGTATAAGTTAGCAGAAGGGGAAGAATTGTAAAAAGCATTGATATGATTATTTACCATAATAAGAAAGTCAACTGAAAGGCTACTGAAATAGTAATAGTTCATTACCTTAGTACCGTATGAGATAAATGTATAAAAGTCAATAGCTTTCTTTTATTCTAGTAATAGGTTTTATGTACAGTTTCTTTAAAACCCACTGAATATTTTATTCTCACAATCATGCAACATAATGTATACACACATACATATATGCATAGAAAAGTCCACTGAAGGAAATAAAAGAAGAGCTGAGTAAAATAAAAAGTACCATAGTCCTTTTTGGAAGGACTTAGTGTTATAAAAGTATCAATATACACCCACATTTATCAATTCAGTACAATTCCAATAAAATCCTAAAGACTTGTGAAAATCAAGAAGTTGATTTTAAACTTTGGTATATATAAAAAAATCACTTTCTTTTCTTACATTAAAAGAGAAGTTTCAAATAGGTAAAGGTCTGAAGACAAAAAAATTCAAAGTATTAGATGAAGTCAGTAACTAACTTTAAAATCAGAGTTTGTAGATGGGACTCTAATCAAAACAGTGCAGAAAACTACAAATTAAAAGATAGAGCTACGTCAATTTTACAAATTACTGTATCACTTAATTGAAAGAGAAAAACATTAAATGTTTAAAATATACATAACTAAATGTTAGTATACATGGCATCCAAATTCTAGAAATGAAAATGTGTATAAATGTCTGAGTGGTCAGTTCACTAAAGGATAAAAAAATTCAATAAAAATAAAAATATTTTTCAAACTCTGTACTCTCAATTCTAATCCAAAATGCAGATTAAAACAAGGTACTACTTTTTGTGCATCAGATTTGTAGAAATTAACAAGATTTATATTATACATTGTGAAAAGGCTGTGGAGAAAAGGATCATCATATTCATTGGTAGGCGTATAAATTGATAATAGCCTTATAGAGGGAAATTCCTTCGTGTTAAATCATGTAAACCTTACAGTTTAACTTTTAGGAATTTAGCCTATCTATACTGAAAGATAGTATATACAAGAAAAAAAAAACAGGAAACAGCCTTTTTGGTGTGGCTCAGTGGATTGAGTGCCAGCCTGCAAGCCAAAGAGTCACCAGTTTGATTCCCAGTCAAGGCACATGCCTGGATTGTGGGCTAGGTCCCCAGTTGGGGTGGGTACGTAAGATGTAACCACACATTGATGTTTCTCTCCCTATCTTTCTCCTCTCCTTCCCCTCTGTCTAAAAATAAATGAATAAAATCGTTTTAAAAAAAGAGAGAGGAAACAACTTAATGTGAGGAGTAGGGAAATGGTTGAGTAAATTGCTATGCTTAGATAAAAATTGGAAAACTAAACAGCCAGTAAACTTAATGTACTGTCTGACCTATTTTGATAAATGTCCATAATATAGTAAGTGAAAGAAGACAATTGCAGAAAGTTACATACTATTTTTATAGAAAGAGGTTGTGTTTAAGTACATAGAAGTATATTTACGGAATTACTAACTTACACAGATTACTTATAGGAAACAGGAGTGGGATTTGAGGAATTAGGGAACAGTTACTTATTTGATACTCATCTATGGGTTTTTTAAAAATATTTTTAAATTATCAAAAAAAGTAAAGTTAATTATGTAGATTAAATCTATTTTAATGACAAGCATGTTGAAGTGTCAGGGAAAGACTGTGTTAAAAAACAAGACAAAAACCTAGGATGTACAGATAGGTTGTCAGCATTTTGAATCTTAGGCATTATTCTTTTCTTGTAAAAATTTACAGTGAGAAGTAAATGTGATATTGTTTCATTCAGTTTTTATACAGTCTCGGGGTTTTAAAACGTTGAAATCAAGGACACGACGCTTACAGTCCACCTCTGAAAGATTAGCAGAAACACAGTATATAGCACCATCATTTGTGAAGGTAATTAGACCTTTTTTTGTTTGAAAGAGCAACATTTTCTAATTAATTATTAAAATGAGAACCTTCAGTATCTGATTTCTTTTGTGGGCTGATTGATTTTCTTTCTTTCTTTTTTTTTTTTACTTAAGAGAAAGGATGACTAACCCATGTAACCATAACTGCAACTCTTCTGGGTACAAAACTTGTCTCTCCGTTGGTCTACTAGAAATACTCCCTCTTTTTTCTCCCTACCAACCTATACCTGTTTAGGAGTGGCATCCACTCAAACTAGAAGCCTGCTGATCAACTTTGATTCGTTCATCTTCTCTTTATGCCCACATCCATTAATCACTAATTCCTGTTGATTACTAAAATCCTGTTGATCCAGCCACTTAAATATTTCTTAATCTCTCTTCATTCCCACCCAGTTCTACTGCATAGACAGACTATTAGAGTAATCTAGGCACAAAATGGTTATAGACACTCGTGTAGTCTCCATGCCTTTTAACTTCACTTTAGCCTCCAGACTGTTACTGACCTGTCTAAAATGCATTACATGGAATAATTGTATTCCTTTGCTTCATTTGTCACCTGCCATGGTACACAGAGCATGTCATCATCTGTCCTCTGCATACCATTTTTGTGTTCTCATCTCTCACTGTGTAGTCCCGTCTGTACCCCTTCCCCTCCTCTCTTGGCCTCCTAAAGTCCTGTCATAGGAGATTGCTTGCAGTTCTTCACCACTAAAGGCTCTTGTTTCAGGCTTTTGTCAGTGTCCATGCTAATCATTCCCTGTGGCTAAGATGTCCCATCTCTGTAAGGCCTTCCTTGACTTCTTAGGTAGCATTTATTTTATCACCATACCCAGTACTTCTAACATAATATCAAAACTTTATGTGTCTCTCCTCAGTAGATGGAAAACGTTCAGATCATTGTTCATACATCTTTGCATCTTCAGAATCTACACAGTGCCAAGTGCATGAAATGTGCTCAGTAAACATTTAATATACTAATGAAGTTTTCGTGTAGTACAGTTAAAGGAGTGTGACATCAAGCCCTTAGAACCCTAAGTTGACCTGTTTTCGTTATAGTGTTCTTACAGAATTTCTTTATAGTAATTGATTGATACAGTTATTGGATCCATTATTGGTTTTCTATCCATTGATTAAGTAATACATTATTGAGTTCTAATAAAATTTGTCACATTGACAGTAAAATTAAAAATTCTAGAATTTCATTGAATTTTGTGTAAGTGGTCAGAATGTTTCTGGAGGGTGTTATTACCTGTATGGTCAGTCAATACTGTTGTGTTGTTTGTATATTTAGGGATTTCTTTTGCGAGACAGGGGATCAGATGTTGAGACTTTGGACAAACTCATGAAAACGAAAAACATACCTGAAGCTCACCAAGATGCATTTAAAACTGGTTTTGCAGAGGGTTTTCTGAAAGCTCAAGCACTAACACAAAAAACCAATGGTAAGCTAATTTGACATTCACGTTTGAAGAGAATATCTCAAAGTCATAATCTTACCTTCAAATTATTATGCATAACTTTTCTACTTGTTACCCATCTTCCCATTGGTTATATTCTATTTATTATAACTGAACCTATGTAGAAATGGAAATAACTACTGGTAGGGTGCTGAAAGGGTATCATGGCAATTATGCAAAAGAATGCCAGGTTCCAAAATTGGATATGGTGAAATATGATTCCATCAATAACCTAATGTTAGCATTTCATTGAGCTGTCATTTCTCATTGATATCATCTGATTTAAGGTTTTTTCTTTTTCCTCCAGATTCTCTAAGACGAACTCGTCTGATTCTCTTTGTTTTGCTGCTATTTGGCATTTATGGACTCTTAAAAAACCCATTTTTATCTGGTAAAGGCTCTTTTAATGTATCTGACATTAATTTAAAAAAATCTTTTATATTCTCATTTCTTTTTCATAGTCTAGTTAAGACTTAGAGAAAAAACATTAATGTTCATAGTCTAGGATCTAGGCCTTTCATTCCTAAGTCAAGACTTCTCAAATTGGGTCACTTTGAGGTTGTTTTTTTTTACATTAAAGTAGAAAAGTTTTAATCTCTTATAATTGTGTACCATCTGCCATGTCAGAGGACTTGTTATATTTACATTGTTTTGTGGATTACAAGAAAAGTTTCTTCAGGCACTATAAAATTCAAATTTGACCCGTTTTGAGAAAATGATGTTTCCATGAAAGTTCCATGGATCATGTTAGAGTGAAAATGTTATTTCATCTGCTAGTAGTGGTTGGTTTTCTAGATTTTTAGAAAGTAATACCTGTCCAATTATTAAATTAAAAAACATTTAGCAGAATTTTATAATAGCACAAAGTGAAATAGATGTCTATTTTAAAGACAAGTTAATAAATCAACTTTATTTAAAAATTAATATATATAAATTGTGTCCTGTACTTTTTCAGTTTGCCAGTCTAAAATGAAGTAATAATAAGCCAGCAGAGTTGCGCAGCGGAAGCGTGCTGGGCCCATAAAATGAAGTAATAATGTGAGGTTTAAGTGATTCTAATTGCTTTTTCAACTGCCATTTAATTTTTACCCCGTGTTCTGTACTCTCTTTTTGATATTTTGAGAGAAAACAGCTAAGGTACAATTAAGAACATCTGTTGACTTGGATCAGGACTTCACCCCAGAACTTACATATAGCCCAAGATAGTTAAAAATTTTTGTGTGGCATGAAACCTAAGATGAGGTTTTAACATAACAGGAATAGTTTTTATATCTAGATTCACCATCTCTTCTATTCCTTCTATTTTCAAAAAGACCCAGTATAGGGATGATAGAGTAATATTGGTTGTTGGTAGAGGGGATGGTATGCGCTCTGATTATTCTTTTGTTTTTTGCTTGATGTCTTATATTAAGCAAAATATATATTACAGTATGACATTCGCTGCCTTTGGGAAATTACTGTAGTTTTTTATTAGGTCCAAGTGTTCCTGCTGCAAATTTATATGGATTATTTATTAAGTCCATCTACCTGCATCTTTAAAAAAGTGATTTAGTGGACTAAACCAATTAGTGTCTGTTCTAGAATTACTGTTTTAAATTGCTCTTCCAACTTGTATGTTCTTTTTTCCTTAATCCTCACCAAGGATGTGTTTATTAATTTTAGAGAGGAAGGAAGGGAGAGACAGAGAAACATTGATGTGAAGGAGAAACATCAATTGCTTGCCTCCTGTATGCACTCCAACCAGGGATCAAACCCACAATCTAGTTATGTGCCCTGACCAGGAATTGAATCTGCAACCTTTTGGTGTATGGGACAGTGCTCCAACCAGCTGAGCCACCTGGCCAGGGCCTGACTTGTATATTTTGATATCTTAAACGTCTTGTTAAATACATGGTTACTATATTTTTTCCTACTCATTTTTGGCTTTTATATTTCAATCTATTTTAAAGACCATATTATTGACTTATTCTGAGGAATTAGAAATTCATCAGTTTACTCATTAATAGCTCTAGTATGGAAGTTTACTCGAGGGGGAGAAATTTAAGAAAGCTTTTTGTTCCCTGTAGTTGATTAGTTTGTTCCCTGTAGTTGATTGGTTTGTTCCCCGTAATTGACCTCAAATATTTTACTGTCCTAGTAAACTTTTTCTGTCTTTCTTATACTTAGATGTCATTACTCATATATCATCTAAGGGCAAATAATAATAGTTGTCAGAGGAAGAAGTACATTTGAAAAGTGGAACTGGTGACCTTATTTTTTGTTAATGCCAGTGTCAGTTTTGTATGCTAGGATAAGGGAAAATATTTCAGAGAGTAGCTGCCCGACCAGTTGTGTGAGGATAACTAAAGGTGATTGTTAAAAATGCAAACTCTATAGTGCCCTTTTCCTGTACGTACAGAAGTTCAGTGCCATGGCCCGAAAACCTGCATTAACACATTCCCCAAGTGATTTATAAGGACATTGGAGTCTGAGAACCAGTGGTTTAACATTTCTGTTACTAGTTATTACAAGGAGAAGAGAAATATAATTCTTAGTTTTAATTGGAAAAATACGAAGATGTCATTTTAATGTGAGTCATTTATTCCTTGAATGTGGTCTAGAAATCCAGAAGACCTAGTTTCTATTTCTCACTCTGATAATGTATGTGAAGTTATGTATTTAATTTTTCTGGGCTTTCTTGCATCTGAAAAAATAAGGTGGTTGGAGTTTTATGAATCTATCCAATATATAAACATTTTCTTTCCTTTAGTCCGTTTCCGGACAACAACGGGGCTTGATTCTGCAGTAGATCCTGTCCAGATGAAAAATGTCACCTTTGAGCATGTTAAAGGAGTAAGTTAAAAAGTTTCCCTTGACCTCTTCAAACATTAACTGTATAAGGTCAATATGTGATTCTAAAGGTGTGGTTAATAGAAAATATATGTATTGGTCTTTGCTACCATTTCCTGGTGCAGAACTCCTAACACTCATAATTTCCTAAGTGATGGGAGTGCTGGGAGCATCTTTTGTTCAACTATTTGGTCTTTGACCACTATTCCTGACACAGAGCTTCTAAATTCCTTGGAATTTCCTGGGCGATGCAGAGTGTGTTCTGTTCTAAGTAGGTGTCTGTCAGTGGGCTTCTGGATAGCTGTAGGATGGTGACTGGTTACAAGAAAGACTAAACCTTCATTAGAAGCTTGGAACTTTCTGCCCTACCTCACATTCTCTGTAGAAGAGAAAGGGACTGGTAATGGAGTTAATGATTGTACTTACATGATGAAGCCTCCATAAAAACCCTACTAGTTAGGGTTCAGGAAGCTTCCAGGTGAACGTGTGGTAGTGCTGAGAAAGTAGTGTATTCATAGAGGGCATGGAGGTTCTTACTGATCTTGCTGTATCTTCAGTAAATAAAATGGATGAATGCTAGTTCATAGCCAGTTAATGAAATTATCGGTTTGACAGATATGACAGATATTTAATACTGTCTCCTAAGTTACAGTCCCTGTTGTAGGTACTGGGATAGAAGAACTAAAACAAATTTCTGCCCTCATGGAGTTTTAATTCTAACAGGAATTGGAAAAGGATATGGTATATAAGAAAATAATAGAGAGTGTTAAGTAATAAAGGATTATGGTGGAAAATGGAGAGGGTGTAAAGAGGATTGGGAATTCTGGGATAAAGGTTCACAATTTTACTATTTTTTAAAATTTTATTTTTCAAGTTATAGTTTACATACAATTATTTTATATTAGTTTCAGGTATACAGTATAGTGGTTAGACCATCATATACTTTACAAAGTGCTCCGCTTGATATTCCCAACACCCACCTGGCACCATACATAGTTATTAAAATATTGTTGACTATGTTCTCTATGCTGTACTGTATATCCCCATGAATATTTTAACTACCAGTTTGTCTTCTTAATCCTTCCACTTTTTTCACCCAGTCACCCAACCTCTCTCCCTTCTGGCATCTGTCAGTCTATTCTCTGTATCTATGAGTCTATTTCAATTTTGTTCGTTCTTTAGATTCCACATGTAAGTAAAATCATACAGTATTTATCTTTCTCTGTTTAACTCATTTCACTTAGCATAATTCCCTCTAGATCCATTCATGAAGTTGCAAATTCTAAGATTTCATTCTTTTTTATGGCTGAGAAATATTCTATTGTGTATATGTACCAACTTTTTTATCCACTCACCTATTTTGGGCTGCTTCCATATCTTGGCTATTGTAAATAATGCAGCAGTAAACATAGGGGTATATATGTTCTTTCAAATTAGTGTTTTGGATTTCTTTGGGTATACACCCAGAAGTAGAATCACTGGGTCATAAGGCAGTTCCATTTTTAATTTTTTGAGGAAACTTTATACTGTTTTTATAGTGACTGCACCAATCTGCATTCCCACCAACAGTGCACTAGGGTTCCATTTTCTCCACGTTCTCTCTATTGTTTGTTGTTTGTTGATTTATTGATGATAGCTGTTCTGACAGATGTGAGGTGATAACTCACTGTGGTTTAATATGCATTTCTCTGATGATTAGTGATGTTGAGCATCTTTTCATATGTCTACTGGCCATCTGTATGTCGTCTTAGAAGAAGTGTCTATTCAGATCCTCTGCCCATTTTTAAATTGGATTGTTGCGTTTTTGATGTTATATGAGTGCTTCATAAATTTTGAATATTAACCCCTTTTGAGATGTATAATTGTTGAATATGTTCCTCCCCTTCAGTAGATTGTCTTTTTGTTTTGTTGATGGTTTTCTTTATGCAAAAACTTTAGTTTGATGTAGTCCTCATTTTTTTTCTTTTGTTTCCCTTGCCTTTCCCTTTCTAAGAGTGTTATGACTTAAAATCTTTAAGTCTTTAATCCATTTTAAGTTTATTCTTGTATATGATGTAAGAAAGTGGTGAGGTTTCTTTCTTCCTTCCTTCCTTTTTTTTTTTTTTTTTTGGAAATGTGTACAATTTTCCCAACACCATTTATTCAATAGGCTGTCTTTACCCCATTATATGTCTTAGCCTCCTTTGTCAAATATTAATCACCCATCTATGTATGGGTTTATTTCTGGGCTCTCTGTTCTGTTTCATTGATCTATGTGTCTGTGTTTATGCCATTGCCATACTGTTTTGATTACTATAGCTTTATAGTATAGTTTGATATCAGGTAGCATGATACCTGCAACTTTGCTCTTCTTAAGTTTGCTGTGGCTATTCAAGTTTTTTTTTTGTGGTTCTATAAACATTTTTGGAATATTCTAGTTCTGTGAACATGCCATTGGTATTTTGATAGGAATCGTGTTGAATCTATAGATTGCTTTGGGTAATACAGACATTTTATTGATGTTAATTCTTCCTATTCATGACCCTGCTGTATGCTTCAGTTTATTTTTCTCTTCTTCAGTTTCTCTCTTTAGTATCTTATAATTTTCCAAGTATAGGCTTTTACATCCTTGGTTAAATTTATTTCTAGGTATTTTTAATGCAGTTATAAGTGGGATTGTTTCTTAGGTCTTCATTTTCATAGTTTATTTTTGGTTTATAAAAATGCAGCTGATTTCTAAATATTTTGTTTTCTGCTACTTTACTGAATTCATTTATCAGTTCTAATTTTTTGTGTGTGGAATCTTTAGGTTTCTTTATATACATTATGTCACTTGCAAATAATGACAGTTAATACTTCTTCCTTTCCAATTTAGACGTCTTTTATTTCTTCTTCTTTGTTTGCTATGGCTAGGATTTACAGTACTATTTAAAATAGTAGTGGTGAAAGTGGATATCCCTGTCTTGTTCCTGATGTTAAGGGAAACGTTTTCAGTTTTTTCCCATTGAGTATAATGGTAGTCGTGGATTTGTCATACAAGGTCTAACCATAAGGATTCAAGCCATGTAATATGAAAAATAGAGACATTTATGGAAAAAGATACAAGAAACTTTGTACATAGGACAATGACACGTCAGTCCACTTGGGACCTCAGGTTGGGTACATTGAGACCTCACACAGTTCTCCCAATTGCCATCATCTGCCCTGTCCTGTTTCCCTAAATCTCATCAGCGGTCTGAAATCTCTTCCCTTTCAAAGGTGATTTTAGTTTTGGGAAGAGCCAGAAGTTGCAGGGCACCAAATCTGGGCTGTAGGGGGGCCAAGTTACCAGGGCGATTTGATGTTTTGCCAAAAAAATCTGCATGAGACATGATGCCTGAGCGGGCGCATTGTTGTGATGAAGCTGCCAATCACTGGTTGTGTATGGCTGCATCCTTCTGAATTACCTGAATAGTTTCTGCAGAGGAATGTTTAAGCTTAACACATAATTTGAGACAGATTCGTTTCTCTACTCTCTCAGTCATTTTGAATGTGATAGCCACATAGTACACATGCTCACTCAATAGCATCTACTGTGACAAGTACAGTGAAGCCATCATTGTTAATGCATGCGCATTCCAGTCTACTCTCCTTGGCTGCCAGGTTACGTTGATGTCACACAAACTGTTCTTGTTTCATTAACAATGGCTGGACTTTTTCTGGACAGAACTTGTATATTGCCTTTATCATATTGAGGTACATTCCCTCTATTCCCACTTTGTCTGGCATTTTTATTATAAAAGGGTGCTGGTTTTTATCAAATGCTTTTTCTTCATCTATTGATATAATCATATGATTTTTATCCTTCATTTTGTTTATGTGATGTATCACATTAATTGATTTTCAGGTATTGTATCAACCTTGCATCCCAGGAATAAATCTCACTTGATCATGGTGTATTATTTTTTTTTATGTGTTGCTGGATTCAGTTTGCTGATATTTTGTTGAGGATTTTTGCATCTGTGTTCACCAGGGATATCGGCCTATAATTTTCTTTCTTTGTAGTGTCTTAATCTGGTTTTGGAATCAATAATGCTGGCCTCATAAGATGGCTTGAGAGTCTTCCCTCCTCCTGAATTTTTAAGAAGTATTTAAGAGGATAGGTACTAGTTCTTTGAATGTTTAGTAAAATTCACCTGTGAAGCCATCTGCCCAGAACTTTGGTTTGTTGAGAGTTTCCCCTGCCCCCATTCAATACGTGGCTTTTATTGCATCTTTAAAATACTGTAGATAAACCCGAGGAATCTTTCAGCATCTTGCTTTTTCTATAGCTAGACCACTTAGATTGTATTCATCAGCCTGTTGAACTGTTCCTTTTTCAAAAGTAGATACCATTCATTAAATTATCTAATATTCTTGTTTTTAACTATTGTGGCTTGCTGAATCAAAGCACCTGGATTTTATACAAGTTTGATGTGGTTTTATTGAAGAATTAACTCTTCTTTCTGGGCTTGAGACAGTGAACAAACACCACCTGCCTTCCTCCAAACCCTGCAGATGTTACTTTGTTTATGAAATTTCTGATCTCAACAAGAGAACCATTTTCCTGAATTACTATGTTGATGGGGAAGTGAGCATACATGGACCTCATCTTGTAATGGAGGCCCATTGTATCACCCTTGTTCATGCTCTGTACATGACTGCAGATAGTGCCATGGTGGCCAGTTTCTTTCTATTTCCCCACCAGTTGTCAACCTGGAGCTTCCTTTTTCCTTTCCAAGGAGAGTGAGTCCTACATTGATGTGATTGAAATTCCTCCACAGGGTGCTTCTTGGGCCTTCACGAAAACTGTATGCCCCTTTAAAGGGATGTTGGCATGTTCTGGAATGTTGACAGTCTGATTGCTAGAATGGTCTTTATCCTTGCAGTGGATGTAGCAGAGAGAGTGTTGGGAGTTTTTTGATAACGACTTTGATTTCATTGGTTTAATTGGTCTGTTCAGATTTTCTGATCTCTCTTTATTCATTCTTTGGGAGTGTGTATGTTTCTAGGAATTTATCTGTTACTTCTGGATTGTCCAATGTGTTGGCATATAATTTTTTGTAGTATTTTCTTATATTCCTTTTTATTTCTGTAGTGTCAGTTACTTCTTTTTCATTTAAAAAATTTTTTTCTTTAAAACAGTATTGTATTTATTTTTAGAGAGGGGAAGGAAGGGAGAAAGAGAGGGTGAGAAACATCAGTGTGTGGCTGCATCTCACATGCCCCCTACTGGGGACCTGGCCTGCAACCCAGGCATATGCCCTACACTGGGGATTGAACTGGCGACCCCTTAGTTCACAGGCCAACAGTGCTCAATCCAGAGCCACACCAGCTAGGGCTCATTTTTTATTTTATTTATTTGTGGCCTCTCTTTTTCTTGATGGGCCTAGTAAACAGTTTATCAATCTTATTTATCTTTTTAAAGAACCAGCTTTTGGTTTCATTGATTTGTTTTTGTTTGTTTGTGTGTGTGTGTGTATATGTGTGTATGTTTTAGATTCTATTTCATTTATTTTTCACTCTGATCTTAATTATTTTCCTCCTTCTACTTCGGGCTTTTTTTGTTTGTCCTTTTTCTTATTGCTTTAGGTATAAGTTTAGATTGTTAATATGAGATTTTCCTTGTTTCATGAGAGAAGCCTGTAATGCTATGAATTTCCCTCTTAGGACTGTTTTTGCTGTATCCCATAGATTATGGGTTGTCACTTTCTCATTTTCATTTGTCTCAAGGTACCTTTTGATTTCTTTCTTGATCTCATTGTTAACCCATTCATTGTTTAGTAACATGTTATTTAGCATCATGTGTTTTTGTGTTTTTCAGTTTGTTTTTTCTGTAATTGATTTCTAGTTTCCTACTATGAGGGTTGGAGAAGATGCTTGAAATGATTCCAACCTTTTTAAATTTCCTGAGTCTTGTTTTACAGCTTAATGTGTGGTCTGTCCTGGAAAATGTTCTATGTGCACTTGAAAAAAACGTGTATTCTGCCATTTTAGGGTGTAATGCCCTGAAAATACCAATTAAATTCATTTGGTCTAATGAGTCATTGTTTCCTTACTGATTTTTTTTTTCTTTTGGTCCAGAAGATCTGTCCGTTGATGGTAATGGAGTGTTAAAGTCCCCTAAATGACTGTCTTACTGTTGATCTCTCCCTTTATGTCCATCAATATTTGCTTTATAAATTTAGGTGCTTGTATGTTGGGTGTATGGATTTTTATAAGGGTTATTTGGAACTCCTATGTTGGTGCATGAGTTTTTAGAAGGTTTATTTCCTCTTACTGGGTTTTTCAAAAATAATTATGTAATGACCATCTATGTCTCTTGCTATATAGCCTTTGTTTTAAAGTCTATTTGTCTCATACAAGTATTGCTTCTCCAGCTTTTTTGTTTGTTTTCACTTGCATGAAATATATTTTTCTATCCCTTTACTTTTGGTCTGTGTGTGTCTTTTGTTCAGAGGTGACTCTCTTGTAGATAGCATATATGAATTTTGTTTTCTTGGAAAACTGTTTCTTACTCAGTTTTAAATGATAGCCTTGCTGAGTACAGTAGCCTTGTTTGTAGGTCCTTGCTTCACATCACTTTGAATATTTTGTGCCATTCCTCTGGCCTACAGTGTTTCTGTGGAAAAATCAGCTGACAGACTTATGGGAGTTCCTTTGTATTTAACTAATGATTTTCTCTTGATACTTTTAAGATTATCTCTTTATCTTTAACCTTTGCCATTTTAATTTTGAAGTGTCTTGGCTTGGGCCTCTTTGGGTTCATCTTGTTTGGGACTCTCTTTTTTGGACTTACAAACTTTTTTCTAACTAGGTTAGGATAGTTTTCAGTCATTATTTCTTCAAATAGTTTTTCAATTCCTTGCACTTTCTCTTTTCCTTCTGGTACTCCTGTAGTGTGTATGTTGTTAAGCTTGATGGTCCTGGACAATTCTCAGTTTTTTTCTGGTTTTTTGTTTGTTTGTTTTAGCAGTAGTCACGTCTTGGATGAACCTCATTGGTTGTGATACTGCCACTGTTTAAAGCTCAATTTGTTTTTCTTTATTGTGCTGTTCTTGGGTGTTTTCTACTACCTTGTCCTTCAAGTCACTGATTTGGCCCTCTGCTTTATCTCATCTGCAATTGATTCATTTTAGTGTATTCTTCATTTCAGACATTGCAGTCTTCATTTCTGACTGGTTCTTTTATTGTTTCTCTGTTCTTTTTTATGCTACTATCTTTTTAAGTTCTGAATTCATCCATTTTCTCCTTAAGTTCATTGAGTATCATTATAACCATTGTTTTGAACTCGGTATCTGATAGCTTGCTTGCCTCTGTTGTATTTAGTTCTTTCTGTGGGGATTTCTCCTGTTCTTTCATTTGGGGCATGTTTCTTTGTCTCTCCATTTTGTCAGCCTCTCTGTGTTTCTTTCTCTGTGTGTTAGTTTGATCTGCTATGTCTGCTTTATAGAGTGTCTCATGAGGCTCAGTTGTGCCGTCTCCCTAATCACCCGATCTAGGTGTTCCAGGAAGTCCCTTGTGTAGGTTATGTGAGCCCTCCTGTTGTAGTTTAGTCTTGATTGCTGTTGGCCTATTTGTGGGTGGTGTTGGCTCTCAGGCTGGCTAGCTATGAGGACTGACCCTCATCACTGTCAGAGCTTCTGTGCGGATGCTGACTCCATGAAGTAGAATTCACCCCCGCAGGATCTGGTGCCAGCAAAGATCTGCTTTTTAGTGTGCCACTTTTGGAGCTATTTGGGTTGTGCTCTGGTGTGGTCTGAAGTCCACCACTGTGTGTGTGTGTTGGTTCTGGGGCCTTTGGGGACGGACTCTGGTGCAAATCAATGTCAGATGCTGCCTATAACCAGCCTTGGGTTACCTGTCTGGAACTACGAAGCGATCCCCAGAATTTATCTGCCTCTGCTGGGTCTGGGTGTATGTGGGAGGGGCCAAGCTGCTACCAAAGCCTCCTTCCACCTTCTCCGGGCTTGTGGCCAGATTAGCAAGTGTCTCAAGGAACCCCGAGGTCCACCTCTGACTGCTAGCTGCCTGTTAGGCTGTTATTGGAAAAGCCTGTTGCGGTGCATGAGTGACATGAGATTGGTTCTTAGTGAGTGGTGTTCATCTATGATAGAGATTTAAACCTGGTGCCAGTGCTGGGTCTGAGGTCACTCAGCAAGTCTTAGGGTATGCCAAAGCCAGCCCTCTACCTGGGACCCATGTACTTTTCTGGTGGGGCAGGGTCTCAGGGAGTCATTGGGATGAGGCCTGCAGAGTTCACCAGGCTAAAACCGACCAAGATTTGGTGGTGCGGAGTGGGAGCTCTACATAAGAACGGAGGGGTGTCTCAGGCACACAGGGAAAAATGGCCCTCCCCTGCAGCCCCATGTCTCAGTGTCTTTCCATGTGATTGGCACTGTTGAAGCCTTCCTAAAACTCGCGGAGAGCTCCTCAATAAAGTCTGCACCACAGGCCCAGCCTGGAGTCTGCAAAAGACTGAGAGCAATCATGGCCCGGCAGGGCCTCCAGGGGTCAGCAGGAAGGGGCCTCTCCCCAGGCTGATGTTGAATGGAGGGGAGGAATTGACCATGGACGGCATGGGAGAGGGACCCAGCACAGGGATGCTTGCTGCTGTCACTTCAGCCCTACCCCTCTAGCCATGCCACTTAATTTCTCCCTTTATGACTCTGGTCCACCCCGAGCAGTTGTTCCTCAGTAGAGCCCAGGGTGATTCCTGTGACTGATCTTCTGTGCACTGACCCATCCCGCTTCATACAGGGCAGGTGGAATCCCTACTGTTTTTAACAGCCAGTCAGAGAAAGACAAATACCGTATGCTCCACTTGTATGTTCAATCTAATGAACAAAATAAACTGAGGAACAAAATAGAAACAGAGGCATAGATATATGGAACAGTTTGGACACTGTCAGAGAGGAGGGGAGAGAGGGTTACTGCATGAAAGAAGGTGAAGGGATTAGCCAAAGAACATATATGCATGACCCATAGATACAACAGGTTGGTGGTGGCCAGGAAGTAGGGGGAGAGGGGGCTGGGAGGAGTGGAGTGAAAGGGGAGAAGAGGGGTATATCTGTAACATTGTCAACAATAAAAATTAAAATAAAAATACAGATGTAAATAAATGCCCACACAGACACATTTTTAATTTTAATGGGTAGCCAACATTTGTAAATCGGAAAATTTCACCCACGAAAGGATTTTGGGTTTTTTTCCTTAGAGAATTGAAGTCTGGAGGAGCACTAGGTCTGTATTTCTTGGTAGAGGAAAATTGTGGGTTTGGCCTTTTTAATGGACTGTTGTTTGCTTAGTATCGCCACCACTGTTTAACAGCACCTGGCCTTCTGCACTAATTTTTGGTATCATTTTGGCACTAGGTGTTTGTATTTGTGACTTTTATGCTATGCTAACTAGGAAATTTGCTCACCATTTCTGATAGGCCGCTTTTGTAATCTTATATCAAGAGTTTTTAAAGTTGAGCTAATGTTCTACATATCTTTGTTGGCCAGATTGGACTTCATTCTTGTTAGCCATGGCAATGATTTGGGGATTAAATCTTCTAAACTCTGTTTGCCATAACCCTTTACAAAACAATATCAGTACACCATAGCTTAATTGTGATAACTGCCCTTTGGCATTTGTTAGGAACTGGATCATTTGTAATCTAGTAGTAATTTCTTATAATGAAACAGCCTGATAATTACAAATTAATGTTTGAAGTTAAACATAGATTCCTTTATCATTAATATAGTATAGCAATTACTACTGTTAACATATCATATAGTAATTATTTACTAATATAGTATTATAATTTCACATAATTTGCCCTTGAAGCTTATAACCAGGTCCCCCAAAAATTTTGGGTTTGAAACTTGCTAGATGAAATGCCACTGACACATTTGACTAGAATTTTGAATATAATAGTTTCTGTTAACTGGAGGAAACCAGTTTTTTAAAAATGTAAGAAGTTAGCCCTGACCAGCGTGGCTCAGTTGGTTGAGCGTCGTCTTGAAAAATTGAAAGGTTCCCAATTCGATGTACATGCCTGGGTTGCAGGCCCACTCCCAGTTGGGGCACGTGGGAGAGGCAACCAATTGATGTTTCTCTCACATGTCAATATTTCTCTCCCTTTGTTTCTCTCTCCCTTCCCCTTTCTCCAAAAATAAATAACCAAAACATTTTTTTTAAATGTAGGAAGTTAAACATGTCTTTTGATGGGAGATGTAAGACTGCATAATTGGCAATAAGGGTTAGGAGGAAACCCTTTGTGTATTTATAAAGGGATATTTTTGTATACTCCTACTGAAGAAGAAAAAAAAAGACATTAATTTCCAATTAAATTTACAATTTTCCAAGAGGATTCCTTGATAATCTAATCATTGTTTAAAACTGTTTGGTAAATTGTATCACTTTAGGTAGAGGAAGCTAAACAAGAATTACAGGAAGTTGTGGAATTCTTGAAAAATCCACAAAAATTTACTGTGCTTGGAGGCAAACTTCCAAAAGGTAAGATATCTTTCTTTTGTCAGACTTGATATCAAAAAATAGTGTAATATATTACTAACTCAATTTTTATCAGATTTAACTGATTAAAGTTTAGAGTTCTTAATTGCTATTTTATAAATAAGTGCTTATTCTGAACATACTGGTCTATATCTTTTTTGGGGATAATTTTAAATGTTATTATTTCAAACTTGAAATGAATTTGCAAGAATAGGCCAGAGAACTTTATACTCAACCAAAACTCAGCAATTTTAAATATTTTGTCCTATTTGCTCATTTACTTTCTTTACATGTTTTTTTAAACAGTTGAGGGATAGTTATAAATATCATATCATGCATGCTCCTTTACTCCTAAATATCTCATTGTACATTTCCTATAAATAGGGATATTTTCTTTGTACAACTCCAGTACAGTTACTAAAATAAGGAAATTTAGCATTAATCCAAAACTTACAAATCCACAATCATATTCAAATTTCAGTATTTGTCCCAGTAATACCCTCTGTAGTTTGGTTCCCTCATTCCCACTCTCACCCCAGGTTCAGGACCCAATCCAGGTTCACATATAACATTTAGATTTTTCTTTAATCCGAAAAAATTTCTCAGTCTTTTTTTGTAGGGGTGTGGATGTTTTATGATCTTAAAAATAGTGTAGAGTACACATAAATTTGTAGCATGTCCTCAGTTTGGTTTTGTCTGGTATTTTCTCACAGGTACTCAATATGATTTTTAATTACTGTGTGACATTGTGATTTATAATAGTTTCAGTCACTGTTTTGAACACAGAGCTCCTAAAACTCATGGAATTTCGTAGTGAAGAGAGCAGTGAAAATGTGTTTTGTTGTAATAATGAGGTAAATTTTGGAACACACCTGAGGATGAGGGCAGGTTGCCAGGAGAACCTACCCTGTGCTTAGAATGTTGGAACATTTAGTACTAACCACCCACCCATTTCCCCACCCCTGGGGAGTAGAGGGGGCTGTATGTTGAATCAATGTCCAGTGTCCAATATCAATCATGTCCATGTAATGAATCAATAAAAACACAGAAGGATGGAGTTTGTTTGCCCTAACATCTGGCTGTTCTTTAGTTAAGAGTATTGTAATAAACCAGTAATCTACTAAGTAAATGTTTCTCAGAGTTCTGTGAGCTGCTCTAGCAAATTAATCATACCCAAGGAGGGAGACATTGGAACTTCTAACCAGCTTGTTGGTCAGAAGCACAGGAAACAACCTAGTCTTGCTGCTGAGATATCAAGTGGGGAGGGGAGACTGAGTTCTTAACCTATGGGATCTAATGCTGTTTCTAGATAGGTAGTGTCAGAATTGAGTTGAATTGTAGGATATCCATCTGATGTTAGAATTGCTTGTTGGTGTGAAGGAAAAACCCACATACTGGAATTGGGTACAGAATTGTAATGAATTTCAATGAATTGTAATGAATTATGGTGGCCTTCTATATGATTGTACTATACTTTAACCATTTATATTGAACTTTTAAATGTTTCTAATCTTTTACTATTGAAATTAGCACTGTGATGATCATCTTAACATCTTAAGGCTTTGTTCACATGCTTAATTATTTCCTTAGGACAAATTCAAGATTTATTAATTTGTCACTTATAGATTATTGTAGATTCCAATGCTGGAAATGGAGACCAGGAATTAAAGGGCACTCCTATTTTTAAGGCTTGTTTTTTATCCTCTGTACTATCTCTACTGAGAATGTTCAATTGTATATAAAAATAATACGCACAAATCTTTGCTAATTTAGGATTCATTTATTAAGTCAGTACTGTAATGTCATAGGAAGCATATTTAAAACCACAAAATAATTACATTTTTATTTCTGGTCACAAGGAATATTTTATAAATTTGTGGGAAAGTCCTCAGGTACTAAGATAATAATCTATAGAAATTGATAGATGATGATTTAAACCAGTTAGGAGCCATAATAACATGAAAATACAAGAATAGTCTATTTTTTAAAAATGCTCACCCTAGGATATGTTTATTGATTTTAGAAATAGAGGAAGAGGGGAGAGAGAGAAATACTGATCCAAGAGAAACATCAGTTGGTTGTCTCCTGCACGTAACCCCTACTGGGGATTGAACCTACAACCTTTTGGTATACAGAACGATGCTGCAACCAACGGACCACCTGGCCTGGGCTAGGGATAATCTCAAGGGTATTTTGAGCTGTACTTAAAATGAGCTTCTTAATGTTAAAATACATCATTAATACAGGGTTTTTTGCCATTTTAACTGTAGTCTGAAAAATGAAAAATTATCTAAACCAGGGAATTCTATTCTAACCTATGAAAAACTTGTTATGACAATTTTTGAACATGTGGAAAAGCCAGAAAGAAAGTTGTAGACATTAAGTACTTTGCATCCAAATACTTTGTTATGCATCACCCAAGATTAAGGACATTGTCCTAAATAAACAATAATTTATCCTACCAAATAATATTAGACCCTATTTTCTTTTAAAAAATATTTCATTGTTTATTCTATTAAAGTTGTCCCATTTTATTTTCTTAATATCATGCACACTTCAGTATTTTTCAAATTTTTACCAGATGTTTCTGGAACTTTTTAAAATGTGTTTTTCATGGAAGAATATCAGTTTAAGGTTTGTGCATTACATTTGTTGTCCAGTCTCTTAAACTCTTTTTATGTGAATTTTATCTTGTTTAGTGATGTTTATTATTCCTTTCTTTGAAGATTCGTTCTCCTTTATGTCTGATATGTAGACAGTACTTAGATGATACAGGAAAACGAGTTATGGAGAAGATCCTGAAGTGAATCATTAGTAGAGACAAATATGTTTCTTTATGTTTTAGATTGTTGGGCATTGATGTGCCTTTAACCTCCAAATTATAAAAATTAAAACTTTGATGTTCACATTTATATCAGGATTTGTTTTTGTTTCTTTTTTCTTTAATTTGAGTCATTCTTACATACTATTTTTTTCCTTTCAGGAATTCTTTTAGTTGGACCACCAGGAACAGGAAAGACACTTCTTGCCCGGGCTGTGGCTGGAGAAGCTGATGTTCCTTTTTACTATGCTTCTGGATCAGAATTTGATGAGATGTTTGTGGGTGTGGGAGCCAGCCGCATAAGAAATCTTTTTAGTATGTTTTCATGTATCTTTTATACAATACTAACATTTTTTTAATTTCAGGGAAAGAGGGTTTCTTTCTTTCTTTTTAGATTTTTTTTGTTTATTTTTAGAGAGAGGAGAAGGGTGGGGGAGAGAGAGGGCCAGAAACATTGGTGTGTGAGAGAAACATTGATGGGTTGTGTTTTGTACAACCCCAACTGGGAACCTTCTGGTAACCCAGGCATGTGCCCCAACGGGGTGAACTTTCAGTTTTCAGGACAATGCCCAACCCCCGGCCACACCAGTCAGGACAGGACAGGGTTTCTTTCTTTTTTAAAAAAAAAAAGATTTTATTTTTTTATTTTTAGAGAGAGGAGAAGAGAGGGAGAGAAACATCAATGTGTGGTTACCTCTCTCACGCCCCCTACCAAGGACCTCGCCCACAACCCAGGCATGTGCCCTGACTGGCAATCGAACCAACAACCCTTTGGTTCACAGGCTGACACTCACTCCACTGAGCCACACCAGCCAGGGCAGAAGAGGGTTTCTTACCCTTTGTTTGCTACTTAAGATTGATAGTGAGCTGAAATAGCTATTGTGGACTACTGTTTTCAGGTAATTTCATGTGTGAGATAAAACAGAACTGTACTTTTTTCACAAATACAGTCGGAATAGCTAGTGGTAGTGTTAGATGTGGTTGGGTACTGTGGAAAAGCTATTTTTTTTTTAATTCAATTCATCATTTCTGTATTATGTATTTAACCTCTGATGGCTGTGTATGGTTTCTACAACTAGGAATAAAGAGTGAAAGAATACTCATTTTTATTATATATCATTCTTTATGGAATACTTTTCTTCTGAGGCTACCATTCTTTAATCAGTAAAAAAAAAAAAAAACCCCACAAAACCTCTTTTTGTGTGTGTATTTTCTCCCTAATGAATATCTTTTGACAATCTTACAGGTTTTTAATATTACATGATTTTGTTCAGAAAGTGTTGATTTCATTAAACTTATTTGAATCTTCTCTGTTTTCCTAGGGGAAGCAAAAGCAAATGCTCCTTGTGTTATATTTATTGATGAATTAGATTCTGTTGGTGGGAAGCGAATTGAATCTCCAATGCATCCATATTCAAGGCAGACAATAAATCAACTTCTTGCTGAGATGGATGGGTAATTGACTCTTCCTGCCTTTCCAGTATGGCGATATATTTGGTAACATTCAAGAGAGGAAAAATGTTATGTTTATAGGCAACAGAGTAGTCCCTCATGCAAGAAGTCAAGACAAGCTATTCTCAGGATTGTATTGTTTTTAATTCTAATGGGGTAATTAATGTACCAACTCCGTTTAATTGGTGATATCTACACATTTTTAACATTTATTGTATTGTGACAGGAAGGCAGCGATTCCTGCTGAGACTAGTAGCCTATTTGGAGATGTGAAGGGAGAGTATGCTGGTCCCTGCCCACTTTGTACCAGACTGGAGTGCTGAGATACATTAAGAGCTTGCATCAGCATTCATAATATACAAAGCAAGAGCTGAGGTTGCTTTGAAAGAAGCAAAAACGTTTGTTGTATATATATTAGACATTTTGGAACTAAATAGGAAGTCTAGGAGCAAATAATTTGAATAGATAAACTTGAAAATAATTTTTCAAAAATTAGAAGCCCAGGCTTTTTTGTGTCAGGTCATTTCTTCCTAAGTAGAACAAATATTTTGCAGGTATATAATTACAGATGATTTGGTAATTTATTATTAGCAGTTTTATTGATGTACAGTGGCCTAACATTTGTTCCTTTTAAAAATAGAGATATCATTTGGGGCATAAAAAATACTAGTCCATTTTCTTTGCTGTTAACATTAGTGTTAAACAGTTTTGTGTTGAACATTTGTGTGTGTGTGCTGTTTTAATTTTTAATGAAAAGGTACTTTTTTTAAAATAGTTTCAAACCCAATGAAGGAGTTATCATCATAGGAGCCACAAACTTCCCAGAGGCATTAGATAAGTAAGTATTATAAGAAGATTTGGGGGAAGTACTGACACATGCTGGAACATGGATGAACTTTGAAAACATGCTAAGAGAAGGAATCCCATCACAAAACATCACATGTGATACGGTCCCATTTATATGAAATGTCCAGTATACATAAGTCCACAGCAGTAGAAAGTCGATAGATTAGGGGTTGCCAGAGACTGGGGAGATTGAGGAATGAGTGCCAGTGGACATGGGGTTTCTTTTTGAGGGGGGATGAAAATATTCTACAATTAGATTGTAGTGACGGTGTACAGTTCTAAACATATTAAAACCTCCTGGATAGTGCATTTTATTTATTTTTCAAATTACGAGAAAATGTTTATTTAGAAAGTCAGACACAGAAAAAGTGAGCCAGCTGGGCTGCATGGTCTCAGGAAACAAGTTAACAGAGGCAAGAGAAGGGCCCTTGGAGCTCAGGAAAAAGAAAAGCAGAGAGAACGTGCCTGGGGGAAGGGAGGAGGGAAGACACTGGCGTGCTCAAAAGAGAGAGAGGGCATATGGATTTTCACTTTACATTGGTGACATGTTAATTATGTCCCATGAAACCTACTAAAATAACCTCTGACAACCTACATACCACACAAACGTTTTTGTGGAGAGCATTTTAAAAATAAAAAGTACTGTAGTTTTAATTTTTGTTGATGTTTTATAGAAGTTAATCATATTTTTATTTCATCTAATGGTTTGTCTTTGCCTGAGACTCTAGATTAACATTCTCCTGTTACAGAAGTTAAGATGGGTATGTGGCTCTCAGAATAGATGTGTAGAATTATTGGTTCCCTGCCTGACTTGCACTGTGTAGAATTATTGGTTCCCTGCCTGACTTGCACACTTTTGTTTCTGAAGGTTGTGTACTATCTAGATGCACACATAATATGTATACAACGGTATACATTTATGTATACTGTTGTTCTGCCTTCTGGTTATTGAAGCTTATCTGAGCCATTTTCACAAGGAACTATCTGATACTTACATTCAAAACTGCTTCTAACCTGTGGTTGCATTGTCTTTCCATCCTCTCCTTAGAGTGGTAGTCCTGTTTAACTTGACCTCAGCATAGACAACCTATGAATTTTCATTTGTTTTATATTCTTCCTTTAGCGCCTTAATTCGTCCTGGTCGATTTGACATGCAGGTTACAGTTCCAAGGCCAGATGTGAAAGGCCGAACAGAAATTTTGAAATGGTATCTCAATAAAATAAAGTTTGATCAGTGTAAGTCCAATTCCATGATACCAACACTGTTATCTTCATAAAATGGTAATATGTCAATCTGCCTTGTTTGTGCTTGTTACTTGATCAATGTCTTAAAAGACCAGTTCCTTTATTTCTTTTTTCTTCCATTTATATAGCCTCAAAAAGTCCATTTCATAAATAATGTATAACCAGGAGATTTTATCATTTTGAATCCTGCTTCTAATGAAAGTTTTCTTTTGAGTATCCACATGGATAATACTTAAGATGGTTTTTAAGGTGAATGTAAAATACGAAATGATAGAAAAAAGTGTCTATATTATGAGCACAGTGCCTCATGATATAATCACTTTGGTGCCAAAGGAGGGGAAAGCCACCTATAAAAACACAAGGGAAGGAAACACCCTAGGCCAACCTGAATAATAAAATATAGCTATTAAAGTTGTAGTATTTTCAAAGATAATCAGAATCATGTGATAAAACCAAGTATGTTTCCCATAGTAAAGGGTGCTTTCATGTCCAAAGTATTCCAACATGAAACTTAGAAAACAAATTGTTGTTTATCAGTATACTTTTTGGATTTGTCATTAGGCCTGTAAAGATATAGGTCATTTAAAAAAAAAAAAAAGATATAGGTCATAATTAACGATTTAAAAATTGTCCAATAAGTCTACATTTCTTTATTTTTCACACAGTTATTTAAACTTAAGAACTTTTGTGATTGTCCCAATGGCAATTGTAATGGCATACTTCATAGCAATTTTGGCTTTTTTCCCTTAGAATTTAGTAAAGTAAGTTTATTTTTTAGTTTCATTAAAATAAATATTTTAGCCCTGGCTGGTGTGGCTGAGTGGATTGAGCACTGGCCTGTGAACTGAAAGGTCACTGGTTTGATTCATAGTCAGGCACATGCCTGGGATGTAAGCCAGGTACCCAGTTGGGGGTGTGTGAGAGGCAACTGGTTCATGAACCTCATGCACATTTGTGTTTTCCTTCCCTTTCTCCATCCCTTCCCCTCTCTCTAAAAGTAAATAAATAAAATCTTCAAAAAGAATCAACCAATGAATGCATTAATAAAGTGGAACAACAAGTCAATGTCTCTGTCTCTAAAAATGAATAAAAATATAAATTAAAAAAAGATAAATATTTTAAATTATAGTTCATGATGGCTGTTTTCTTTTTTCTTCGGAAATTTGAGTTCTTTGTGACAGACTTTGTATTAACTGTTTTGCAGTTTTAATATTGTGTTCTTGTATCTGTATAGCTGTTGATCCAGAAATCATAGCTCGAGGTACTGTTGGCTTTTCTGGAGCAGAGTTGGAGAATCTTGTGAACCAAGCTGCGTTAAAGGCAGCTGTTGATGGAAAAGAAATGGTTACCATGAAAGAACTAGAGTTTTCCAAAGATAAAATTCTAATGGGTAGGTTTTCTTTTTTTTCTATCTTACACTATTCAGTATGTTAGAGAATGAATTCATTTTGAGATGTTACGAAAAACAAAGATAGAGGAATGTGAAAATTTTTATTTGAATGTAGCAAAACAATTTGTCCTCTTACAGGCATATGTAGATTTTATAATTGTACTTTTTGGGGGGCATGGGTGTGCATGTTTGTACATTTGTCTGATTGGGCTGATAAAAGACTAGTTAATTTTACCCTTTTAAGTATTTACTTTTTATATTAAATTTTGAATTGACTTCAAAACAAGTTAGTTATGACATTCCTTTTAAATTGAAAGTTTTTTTCTAGAAATAGAATTAAGCTTTCTTTTTTGATACAAGAATTAAGATGATAGTTCTGACAATTTTGGTTTTCAGTTGAAATTGTTGTAGTTTACAACATCTGTCTGGAAAAAGTCCTGCCGTTGTTAATATAATGAGAATAGTTTGCGTGACATCAATGTAACCTGGCAGCCAAGGAGAGTGGACTGGCATGCACATGCATGAGTAATGACAACTTCACTGTACTAGTCAGTGGGGGTGGTAGGCACTGTTAAGTGAGCATGTGTACTGTATGGCCGTCACATTCAAAATGACTGAGCAAGTAGAGCAACGAATCTGACTCAAATTTGCATTAAGCTTGAACATTTCTCTGTGGAAGCTATTTGGATGATTCAGAAGGCCACAGCTATGGGCAACTGGGGACTGGCAGCTTCATCACAACAATGCGCCCGCTCAGGCATCATGTCTCCTGCTGAGTTTTTTGGCAACACATCAAATCACCCTGGTGACTCAGCCCCGCTACAGCCCAGAGTTGGTGCCCTTTGACTTCTGGCTTTTCCCAAAATTAAAATGAGATTCAGGAAAGTAGGACAGGGCAGGTAAGGGTGATTGGGAGAACTGTGTGAGGTCCCAAGGTGCCTACTTTGAAGGGGACTGAGATGTCATTGTCTTATGTATAATGTTTCTTGTATCTTGTACCTTCTTCAATAAATGCCTTTAGACTTGTGGCCAGGATGGTGGTGTAGGTATATATACCTTGCCTCCTTGCACAACCAAAAGTAGGACAGAAAATTTAAAAACAAAAAATAACCAGAACTGCCAGAAAATCCAATTGTATGGGAATCTGACAACTGAGGAAGTAAAGAAGGGACATTCATCCAGACTGGTAGGAGGGGCAAAAACGGGCAGCCCAGCGGAGAGAACTCTTGGCAAGGTGGCGCTGGTGGAGTGGGTGGTCTCACATTTGTGAGCGGATAAACGAATAACTTGGGAGTGAGACCATGCAACCCATGGTTCCATTGTGGGGAAGTAAACCCTTAAAACCTCTGACTGAAAGAAACCTGGGGGGATTGAGGTGGTAGGAGAAATTCCCAGCCTCACAGGAGAGTAAATCAGAGAGACCCACAGGGTCCTAGGACATACACAAAACCTCCCACCTGGAAATTAGCGCCAGAAGGACCCAATTTGCTTGTGGCTAGTGGAGGAAGTGACTGAAAGCCAGCCAAGAGTTGAGCAGGTGGCATGTTTCCTTCTAGGACCCCTCCCCCCCTTCAGGGCCACAACTTAGAGATGTGGGTTGCCCTACCCTGGTGATCTACCCCTTACGACAGACAGGTTCACCCAGACAAAAAAATATGGCCCAAATGAAAGAACAGATGAAAGCTCCAAAAAAATACAACTAAGTGATGAAGGGAAAGCCAACCAATTAGAGGCAGAGTTCAAAACACTGATAATCAGGATTCTCACAAAAATGGTTGCGTATGGTGGCAATATAGAGGAAAAAGTGACGGCTCTGGAAGGTGAAATAAAGGGAATCAACTGTGATGGGAAGGAAACAGGAACTCAAATCAACAGTTTGGAGCGGAAGGAAGAAATAAACAATCAGCCAGAACAGAAAGAAGAAACAATTCAAAAAAAATGAGGGGAGGCTCAGGAACTTCCAGGACAATTTTAAGTGTTCCAACACCAGAATCATAGGGGAGCCAAAGGGAGAAGAGGAAGAGCAAAGAACTGAGAACTTACTTGAAAACATAATGAAAGAGAACTTCCCCAATCTGGAAAAGGAAATAGACTTCCAGGAAGCTCAGAGAGTCCCAAAGAAGTTGGACCCAAGGAAGCAGACACCAAGGCACATCGTAAATACATTATATTACATTAAAGATGAGAGAATCTTAAAAGCAAGAGGAAAGGTGACACTTAACTA
The DNA here is from genome assembly GCF_022682495.2 of Desmodus rotundus. NCBI lineage: Eukaryota > Metazoa > Chordata > Mammalia > Chiroptera > Phyllostomidae > Desmodus > Desmodus rotundus. The sequence continues at coordinate 146,226,305 of NC_071390.1, forward strand.
CAAAGGAGTTCCCAAAAGAATATCAGCTGATTTCTCAAAAGAAACCTTGCAGGCAAGAAGGGGCTGGAAAGAAGTATTCGGAGTCATGAAAAGCAAGGACCTAACTGAACCTAGAAAAACAAAAACAAACTAAGCAAACAACTAGAGTAGGAACAGAATCACAGAAATAGAGATCACATGGCAAGTTAATGGGGGGAGGAGGGGAGAATGGGGGAAAAGGTACAGGGAATAAGAAGCATAAATGGTAACAAAATGGAGAAGCCAAAGAACTTATATGTATGACCCATGGACATGAAACAAGGGGGGAGTGCTGGTGGAAGGGAGGGTTCAGGGCAGAGGGGAATAAAGAGGAGGAAAAGAATGGGACAACTGTAATAGCATAATCAATAAAGTATATTAAGAAAAATAAATGCCTCTCTTTCATAGTGCATGGCTGGTTATTTTCTGGACAGACCTTTTATATGTAGAATTCTTCTCATTTTTAAACTTTTACTTTGCTTAAAGTATTTATTAGTCATATTAAATCATATTCCTTTGAGAACAACTTTGAGGCCAGTTGGTTTTATTCACTTAAATAGACCTCTCTAGTGGAGTGTTTTACCTGATCAAATGTTTGTCGTTAGGTCCTGAACGTAGAAGCGTGGAAATTGATAACAAAAACAAAACTATCACGGCATATCATGAATCTGGTCATGCTATTATTGCATATTACACTAAAGATGCAATGCCCATCAACAAAGCTACAATCATGCCACGAGGGCCAACACTTGGACATGTAAGTATTTTGTAGGTGTTTTTCCTTTCTAATAGCACTTTCCAGAGGTCATGTATGTTATTGCTGATAAAAATCACTTAAAAAGAAAATTGAATTGCTTCCCAAGTTTGTTGATACTTCAATTTTGTGAACCATCTTGAAATTGAGATACTTGTGAGAGTTATCTGTTAAAGAATTTCCTTAATATTTCAAGTACTACACATTTACATTATGAAATCTGATTCTGGAATGACAAAGTATAGTTATTAAGTATATAATTGTTATTTTCCCCCCACAGAAATTATATGCTGGTTCAGTAGTTTTTATATGCTGGTTCAGTAGTTTTTCTAAGATTTTTCTTGTTGAGTACAAATTTTATTTTCATATCTTTCTATTTAGAGATATTTTATTTTATTTTTTAAATATATTTGTTGATTATGCTATTACAGTTGTCCCATTTCACCCCCTTCACTCCACTCCATCCTGCCCAACCCTTCCCTCCCACATTCCCCCCCTATAGTTCATGTCCATGGGTCATACTTGTGAGTTCTTCAGCTTCTACATTTCCTATACTATTCTTACCCTCCCCCTGTCTATTTTCCACCTACCATTTATGCTACTTATTCTCTGTACCTTTCCTCCCTCTCTCCCCCTCCCACTCCCCTGTTGATAACCCTCCGTGTGATCTCAATTTCTGTGGTTCTGTTCCTGTTCTAGTTGTTTGCTTAGTTTATTTTTGTTTTTGTTTTAGGTGTGGTTGTTAATAACTGTGAGTTTGCTGTCATTTTACTGTTCATATTCTTTATCTTCTTTTTCTCAGATAAATCCCTTTAACATTTCATATAATAAGGGCTTGGTGATGATGAACTCCTTCAACTTGACCTTATCTGAGAAACACTTTATCTGCCCTTTCATTCTAAATGAAAGCTTTGCTGGATAGAGCAATCTTGGATGTAGGTCCTTGTCCTTGCCTTTCATGACTTGGAATACTTCTTTCCAGCCCCTTCTTGCCTGTAAGATTTCTTTTGAGAAATCAGCTGACAGTCTTATGGGAAGTGCTTTGTAGGTAACTGTGTCCTTTTCTCTTGCTGCTTCTAAGATTGTCTCCTCTTTCATCTTGGGTAATGTAATTATGATGTGCCTTGGTGTGTTCCTCTTTGGGTCCAGCTTCTCTGGGACTCTCTGAGCTTCCTGGACTTCCAGGAAATCTATTTGCTTTGCCAGATTAGGGGAGTTCTCCTTCATTATTTGTTCAAATAAGTTTTCAGTTTTTTGTTGTTCCTCTCCTCCTTCTGGCACCCCTATAATTCAGATGTTGGAACGTTTCAAGATGTCCTGGAGGTTCCTAAGCCTCTCCTCATTTTTCCGAATTCTTGTTTCTTCATTCTTTTCTGGTTGGATGTTTCTTCCTTCTGGTCCACACCATTGATTTGAGTCCCAGTTTCCTTCCCATCACTATTGGTTCCCTGTACATTTTCCTTTGTTTCTCTTAGCATAGCCCTCATTTTTTCATCTCATTTGCGACCAAATACAAGCAATTCTGTGGACTTCCTGATTACCAGTGTTTTGAACTGTGCATCTGATAGGTTGGCTATCTCTTCATTGCTTAGTTGTATTTTTTCTGGAGCTTTGATCTGTTCTTTCATTTAGGCCATTTTTTTTGTCTTGGCGTGCCTGTTACATAAAGGGGTGGAGCCTTAGGTGTCCCCCCCCCCCCCCCCCCCCCCCCCCCCGGTGGAGTAACGCTGGGCTGCGCTGTGATGTTGTATATGGGGGAGGGGCCGAGAGGCAGTAATGGTGCTTGCTCCACTCTGCCGGATTTCAGTCACTCTCTGCCATCCACAATCAAACTGGACCCCTCTGGTGCTGATTCCTGAGTGAGTGGGCTTGTGCATGCTTTAGGCCACTGTGGGTCTTTCCAAAGACCTCTCCTGTAAGGCTGGGAGTTTTTCCCAGTGCCGCCTGAACCCCCATGAGTGGGGGTTTCCCTGCGCTGGACCCCTGAGTTGCAAGGTCTGTTTTGCTCCCCCGCTGTTCCTCCTGGTTTATCTATGCGAGAATGTTGGGCCATGGGGTCTGCTAGCTGCAGCCTGGCCTGTCCACAGCCCACCACCTCGCTGGGTCCGCCAGCTGCCGCCTTGCTGTGAGTCCTCTCCGCCCCCACTGCCCATCTGCGCCCCTCCTACTGGTCTGGTTGAATGTTTCTTCTTTATCTCCTTGGTTGTCAGACTTCCATACAGTTCAATTTTCTATCCATTCTGGTTGCTTTTTGTTTTTAAATTGTTGTCTTTCTTTTGGTTGTGCGAGGAGGCACAGTGTGTCTACGTACGCCTCCATCTTGGCCGGAAGCTCTATTTAGAGATATTTTAAATATTTTTGTGCAACAGAGGATAAAACAAGGCCAATAGTGGCATTATCTACCTGTTGTTTATAAAACCCTGTTATTTTGCTTTATAAATAATTTTCCTTATTTTATAAATTGATGGTTTTCTTGTCAGTCACCTGATGACCACCTGTACTGAATGTCTTTGGGCAGTCAGTATCATGCTATTAAGTACGGTGAGAGAGCCAGATGATAACTGTGGTTATTGACATAAGTGTTTCAGAACTGTCTGAATTTTGCTCTGACTTTTGTGGCTCAGTTTGGTCGGGTGTCGCACTGCAAAGTGAAAAGTGTCTGGTTTGATTCCTAGTCAGGTCACATGCCTGGGTTGTGGCTTCACTCCCCCATTGGGGTGCATGTGAGACGCAAACAATGTTTTTCTCCCTCTTTCTCCCTTCCCATGTTTCTAAAAAAACAAAACAAAACAAAAACTCTGTCTGAATTTTTTCCTCTGGTTTTCGATTGTCTAGGTGTCCCTGTTGCCTGAGAATGACAGATGGAATGAAACCAGGGCTCAGCTGCTTGCACAAATGGATGTTAGTATGGGAGGAAGAGTGGCAGAGGAGCTTATATTTGGAACTGACCATATCACAACAGGTTGGCCGTGTGGAGTGGCTTTAGTTCAAATTATGTTTGTTGGTTTCGAGATATTTTTAAAATTGATTTCTATGTATATTTTTAAATTTAGGTGCTTCCAGTGATTTTGATAATGCAACTAAAATAGCAAAGCGGATGGTTACTAAATTTGGAATGAGTGAAAAGGTATTGGCTAATTTTAATCATCCTCATGTCTGAAATGATAAGTGCCAAGTCCTCTGTGACGGAGGGTTCTCATTATTGATTGATAACATTGACTTGCCTCTGTCTTGATCCAAATGGTTTCTCCCAGCTTATTTTAACTAAACCTTATTTTCTGAGTAATCACATGTGGCATTGTTTCTATTCTAGCTGCTCGAAAAGTAACAGTTGTTGCTTCATGAGTTAACCAGATGATAAGACAATTATTTAGTTGTTACTATTCATATGACATAAGAGCCCACTTGCTGAGTTTGCCATACTTTAACCCTTTGCACGTATTTCACTCTCTTACATTACGCTATAGTTTCAGGAAGCAATTCTGACACTCTGAATTGTGGGTTTCTGGACTTGGCCTAGCTGCCAAGGTTGTCTAAGAAGGCACTCACAATGGTTTTAAATGTTCTCTCTTGCTCACTCTCTAATTTTAGTCTATACTTTCAGAAGAATGATGAAATTTCCTTGCCCTTAAGGCTATTTTTATGTTAAATTTCTTCTTTGCCCCTACCCCCGTGAAATTTGTTTTCTTATGTATAGGATAGTACTTCCTCTGTTACATTTGTGTTTGGGTGTTGGTTTTTTTGTTCAATTTCTTCCCACTCGTTTTAGCTTGGAGTTATGACCTACAGCGATACAGGGAAACTGAGTCCAGAAACACAGTCAGCTATTGAGCAAGAAATCAGAATCCTTCTGAGGGTAATGATTGTACTTTTCTATGCTTTCTATTTAGCCATAATGTGCCGAAGTATTCGGGTCCTTACCAGATGACAACCGAAGGCTTTTGTTCTTAGAAATATGACTGTATGTAATAAAGATAACAGATGCACCATTGCAACCATGACTTAAATACGTGGTTGGAGAATCTCTCGTCATAGACTGGATATTTATTTTATTCTGGCCATAGGCTAAGAACAGTTTATATCAATGATTATAAATATTCAGTCTTCCTTTATCTGCAAAACCATAAGAGATATTAGAATTGGGGATATTGATTATTGAGTCTTTATTGTTTTCTCATTCTGACATATATGCAACATATATTGTTATTTGCTTGTGCCTAGCAGTGTACATGTGCTGAGAATACAGAATAAGTAAAACAAATGTCATTTTGGCTGCAGTGTCCAATACAGATGAGGGCAAAAGAATGTGTAAGAGTAGATTCAATGAGATCACTTAAGAACTGTGGTAGGTAATCTAGTCATGGTATAATAGATACTCAGATTAGGTTGGTGAAAAGTGGAAATTGAGAAACATGGGTAGGTTCATGATATACTGATACAGTGGAATCAAAACGCCTTTGTGATGTTTTGGGTGAGAGAGAAGCTAATTCAGTCTAAAAATATAATTTTTTTTAGATTCTGCCTTATGCAGCTATTTAGTTGTGTCACTTACTGAGCAAACGCTGGCGACTAAGGTTGGGAAGGATGTAGATCATGCGTTCAGTTTCGTATGTGTTACATTTGAGGTGTCTTAGTGAGGATTAGAGGTTGGGAGAGAGATGTGGGTCTGGGGCTAGTTTCAGAGGTTGGATATGTGTCCACTTGGGCATGCATGGAGGCAGGTCTTAGAATGGAGAAGGAGACTGGGCGGAGTGCCAGAAGTCTTTAGTGAGTGAGGACTCAGGTGACACAGTGAGAAGGGTGTTGGGCAAAGCTGTAGTCAAATAGTATGAACTTCGAAGGAATGGTGCTTGATGGAAGACGGTAGTATAGTAATGGTCTGGATGTGTTGATGGGAACAAAGAGCTCACCTCTTTTCCCTGAAGTATCTGGGATGAGAGTAATTAACTGCCATTTGGGGTTTTAGAGAAAGCAGTCTCCCCAGGATGGCCAGATTTTGATGAATTCGAAGGAGGTAGAAGAAATGCTTTAGAGTAGTTAAGGGCGTGGGAAGTTTTTGATGGAAAAGTTTACAAGGTGTTGCAGAAGAAGTCTGACTTTCCAGAATCTTAATTCTCTTTCCCTTACTATTTATGTTATTCTGAGTAAATTATCTACGCTTTAGTTCCTGGAGCATCAGGAATACTGCTTCTTTGCTTTAATACATTTCTGAAAATTCAGCATACAAAATGCAAAAATTGGGTTCTTGAATTTTAAAATCATAGATTGGGAAAGCAGGAGGTACTCCTTCCACTAGGCAAGTTTACATTGTTATTAAGGGGACATGATTACTAGTTAATAGTATTTTAGGTTCAGATGTAATAATTGTATTATGTCTATATGATCTATATTTTTTGGTGTTAGTAAATTCACTTTTATATTTTCCATCCAGTTTTATAAGAGCAAAAATACGATTAAATACTCAGATATTGGGAAAAACATTGTACAGACAAATGCCGCACTGCCAAAAACGAACTGTTAGTAGTGATTGTACTTACAGCCTAATACACTTAACCCAGACTCGCATTTGGGAAGATAATTGAAGGATTTAAGTGACAAATTCAAGGTGGGTTACAAAGAAAAAATGCATTTAAATGAAGGATCAGCTGTAATAGTACCGTTACAGTTGTCATGGATGGACAAGTGAGTATATTACCAAGTAAAAAAATGGAAAGGTAGATCTTTTCTGGCCATTCTAGATAAAATGGTGAAATTAAGAGGCAAAAGGATCATATTTATTTCTTTTTAAACATATATATTGAATAGAGAAATAGATTTCTGTGTTCATAGTCATTATTTAAAAAGCAGATAAGTAGAGAGTATACTTTAATTTTTTAGAGTAACTTTTTGTCTAAGGTAATTGTTTTTCTATGTGATGGATTTTACAGTTAAAATGGAGCACTTGAAAAATACAAAAGAGTTATCTTTATGAATCTACCTTTTAAATGCTTTTATCTTTTATAGATAGAAATAAATAGATTTCTTATTTTTAGGGTACATAAATTTTTTTTTCTCACTTACGGTTTTTGCTTGCAAGTTTTTGCCTCTTACATATCTGCTTTTCTGTTTTAGGACTCATATGAACGAGCAAAACATATCTTGAAGACTCATGCAAAAGAGCATAAGAATCTAGCTGAAGCTTTATTGATCTATGAGACTTTGGATGCCAAAGAGATTCAAATTGTACTTGAGGGGAAGAAATTAGAATTAAGATGATAACTCTGTTGAAATGGGTACATTGCTGGTTTTACTGCAGGAACCTAAGTAGCATTGCAGTAAGCCCCTTTTGCAACATTTTTCTCCCATTCTTGATGTAGTACAGCTCAAGGGTTTCAAACACATTGTCAGCCTTTTGTCATATTTATCTAATTTTGGTTATTCTCAGGATACATATTGCAAATTAGCAATCCATAACAAATATGTTAATGAAAATAAAGAACTATCAGGATTGAAAACAGCTTGTCTGAGAAATGTCCATCAGTTATTAAGTTGCACATATGTAACAATTTTATGGTCTGTTACTCCACTAGATGTAAATAAAATTGTGCCTTTAACTCCTTGGAAGTGTTTTTACTTAGCAAAATGAAATTGTTGAATAATTGTCCTTATTTCTAGATAGTGCCATTGACCTTAGACACAGAAGTGCTGCTGTTCGGCGGCTGGTGAACCGTATTTCTGCATACACCAGTGGAAACTTCATTAAGATGCACTTAATTATGCTCCAGATTGTCCACATATAAAATGTTTTTTAAAAATCTCAAGGATAGAGAACTGTTAATGTATAGATACAATCAGAATGTACATGATTATAAACTTAAAAGTGCAGCTTTCATCTTCATGGTCTTTGTTGTTAACCTTATCATGCTAATGAAATTTATTTCAGAGTGGCAGTATTTTGTTGAATAAAGTAGCATTTCGAATGCTGAATAACTGTATCATTATGCTTGGTATTAAAAGTAAAATTAGACTGAAATCTCAGTCCCCTTCAAAATGAACTTTTGAGTTACCCTGTGTCGGAAATGGAAAATTGTGTTTTTCATTCAGATTTTGTGAATATGAACATGTTGTTACAGGATTTACAGATTAATCTATTTAACTCAATAGAAGAATTATTTTAGAGGACATTGTATTGGTTTTTATATTTAACCAAATTATATTCTTGAAGTGATTTTATTAAAATTGCCGATAGTTTTCTAATAACTTTTAAGCTGCATGTGGTCTTCATTGAAGATGTTGATAGGAGGACTTGCCACTTGAGAATCTTGCCCCTTTTTAAAGTAATTTTAAGTTTCAATCTAATTTCAGGCTTACAGAGATGTTACCAGAATAAGTAGAAGGAACTTCCATACTACTTGACACAGTTTAATAAATTGTGTTCATTTGCCTATTTTTTTTATCGCCACCTCCCTTTTACTCTCTTCCTCCCGTCCACTCCTCTGTGTGTCTGTATGTGTGTGTGTGTGTACATGTCCTTGTTGTGGGCTCATGTTTCATTTTTCGTGGATAGACTTGTAAGATTAAAATTGATGAGTCACGCAGTAAGTTTCACTGACCTGAGGAACGGATTTCAAAGTAACTATACCATATATTCCATTCACCAATGCTTGAAGTTTCCAGTGTCTCCACATCTTACACAGTACTTCTTATAGTCTGTCTTTTTGATAAGGCCATTCTAGTGGATATGAAGTGATATCTCACTGTGGGGTTAATGTACATTTTCCTAGCACAAGTGATGTTGAGCACTCTGTCCTATGCTATTTGCCATTTGTGTATCTTTGGAGACATATGTATTCCAATATACGATCCTCTATGCCTTCAGTGGTTGTTTGTATCACGTCTTTTAAGAAACCATATATTATGAATACATGTCCTTTATCGGCTGAATCTTAACCTCTTTTTATACTCTTCACCCAAGGATATGTTTATTGATTTCAGAGAGAGAAGCACTGATGCGAGAGAGAACATTCATTGGTTCCCTCCTGTATGTGCCCTGGCTGGAGATCAAACCTGTGGGGAACCGTTCCACGCGTGGGAAATGTGGCTCAGCCCCCACTCGGAAAAGCCAGTGGGGAGTGAGGTTGGTGGTCAGGACCCACGTGCATGGATAGGTTCTCCAGTGGGAAATTGGGCCTGCATTGTACTTAGACTGCTATGAGACTTGCTCTTGCTGAAACTCCCTCACCCTGAGGCAAGCAAATGTTTACTGAGTATCTTTATCTTCTTAAAATCTGGGCTAGACCTTCCAGGTATGGAACCTAGCCATTTGGACCACTTCTCCCTTTACATTGCAAATGTATTCAGCGGCACCCTCTCCTGTGTCTGCAAAGATAACCACCCAAAACAAACCTTTGCATAGTAAAAGAGGACCTTCTTTGATGTAAGGGGCCTAGAAAAACAATAGAAGCTTGTCAAGGCAAGGGTCCTGGCTTCCCCCCCTTGAGGGAGTGGCCGAGGCGCTCAGAAGCCCTCTCCTCTTGAGAGAGTGGCAGCGCCATCCCTTTTCCCCCACAGGACCTCTGTAGTCCGTGTCTATGTGTATTGGAATACTACAACTTCAACAGCAGATCTTGTGGGCCGAGATCTGCGTCACAAACCCACAACTTTTTGCTGTACAGGATGATGTTCCAACCAGCTCAGCCACCTGGCCATGGTTGGGTCCTACCTTTTTAAAATCTAGTCTCACTATCTCCTGTTATTTGAGTTGGGGATCTATTTCATCCATATTTAATATTGATATAGTTGTTTTTGATATTTGTTTTTGGTTTTTATCATAGCCAAAGAGATCCCTCTGTTCCTCTTTTGTGAGTTACATTTTAGTGGTTGCTCTGGGGATGATAATATGCATCAAGTTATCACGAAATAATACTTAATGGTGGTTGTACTAACTTTGTTCTCGTATATCTTCTTTGTGCTGTTAGTGTCATTTGTTATATCTGTGTCTGTTACGATTCAACAATACAAATAACTACTGCTTTATATAATTTTATATCCGCAGTCTTTGGGAATGTCTTTATTTTGCCTTTTAAAAAAAGAATAGTTTTGCTGAATAATACATGGTCAGACAGTTTTTTTCTTTAATCACTTTGAATGTGTTATCCTACAGACTCCTGAAGTCCATTATTTTTGATGAGTCAGCTGTTAAAGTTATGGTGTTCTTTGGTGATAGGTTGCTTATCTCTTGTTTTTCTTTTGTTGTTTTTAAGATACTTTTCTTAGCCTTGTCTTTTAGTAGTCTGACTGATATATTTAGGTGTAGATATCCTTGTGTTTTTTCTACTTGGTTTTTCGGAGCTTCTTGGATCTGTAAACAAATATTTTTCATCAGATTTGAGAAGTTGTTGACAATTATTTCTTCCAATATACTTAACTATCCTTTATTTTCTCTCTTCTCCTTCTGGAATTGTCCTTCCACATGTGTTGACACCCTTGATGTTGATCTGGTCTTTAAGGCTTTGATTTTGGTTTTTTTTGTTCTCTCTTCAGATTGAATAATTTCTGTTGATTCTTCAAGTTCACTGAATTCTTCTACTGTTTCAAATCAACTGAAGTTTTCATTTCAAATCATTTTATTTTTCAGCACCAAATTCTAATTTGATCTCTCATATACTCTTTTTTAGTTGAGATTCTACATTGCATTATTTTCATCATAGCTTTTATTCTTAAAATGTTTTAGTTTATTGATTTTAGAGAGGAAAGGAGAGAGAGAGAGGGATTTGTTGTCCCACTTTTTATGCACTTATTGGTGGATCTTGTATGTGCCCTAAGGGTCGAGCATGCAACCTTGCTGTATTGGTACAGTGCTCTAAATGAGCTATATCCCTCGGATGGTTTTCGTTAATTCTTACAACGTGACTTCCATTAGTTCTTTGAACACATAATAGCTGCTTTTAGGTGTATGATAAATCCAACATCTGGAGGAGATACAGTTTGTATTTTCTTAGTAAGGGTCACCCTTTCTTGTTTCCTTGTAATTTTTTTTGAATTTCAGCTAATGTTGCAAATAAGGAGTGTGATTAACTTTGTGGAGGGTGGTTCTTGCTTTATCTTATGACTTGCCTTCAGTAAATTTGTGAAGCCTGTTCCTGCTAGAGTCTGCAGCTACTCAATGTCTCTGTTCATTTTTAAAATGTTTATCTTGTTTCCTAAGGTTTGCAACTGTCTGCATAGCTTAGCATTTAGCCAAAGATCGAACCCCATCGGTCAGGCTTTCTACTCTGCTAGTGTTGGTTGGCAAGTACATTCAATGTTCAGGTCTTTTTCAAGTCAGCCCTGGTTTTGTACATCCCAAAGAACGAGTGAATCAGTTGTGGAAAAGTGCTTGCTATGTTTCCTGGAAGCTCACAAGGACAAAACATGAATGACGGCCTTTGAACTGGAATTAGAAAACTGTTGCTAAGAGATTTGTTAGGGTATCCGTCTCGGTTGTTTTTCGTCATAAAACAAATGGCATTCTACACATTATTAATTCCTTTAGCATAACTTAAAATGAGTGCAGGAAAGCTAAATTGGGGCATTATTTGAGTCTTAGGCATGAGAGTTCTAAGCAACAACTGTCTGCAGGGCATCTGCACTGGGTCTGAAATTAGTTTCCCATTCCCACTCTTAGAAATCTTAACTTTTCAATGCTTGTAAGAAACTCTGTATCCAGATAGCACTTGACTAAGGAACACAGAAGCTCAGAGTTGGCCTAACACAAGACACCTTAAGTTTCTTTGGTCCATACCAAAACACTAGGGTCAACCAAATCTTTACGATCGACCTGGAGTCCTGGTGTGTGGTTCCTCCTCTGCAGCCTGGTAATGACACTCATTATAGGCTGCCTCCAGAAATGTCAGTGTTTTCTCTTTAGTTGTCACTACAGAGAGCCTTTACTGGTCTGAGGAGACAAGTAGGATCCAATTTTTGAGTTGGGCTGTTGAAAGAAGCAAATGCTTGGTGATCATAGTTGAAACCATTCACACACCCCAAAACCATTTGGTCTAGCTAAGCTGAGTAGACCTGAGAAATTTTTGTTGTTTTTGTTAATTGTTTTTTTAACCAATGAAGGAGCCAGTCCCTCAGTGGGGACCCTAGTACTGTCCAGCAGCAATCCTAAAAGTCCAAGCACTAAGCTGAGTTGCTAATTCCAAACAATTTTGCAAGTTAGTCAACCAACAAAGAACAAGATGGCGATAAATGGCCTCTGAAGAATAAGTACCTAAGTTAATGTTTATGCATTTGTCTTTCTGTAAAAATAGTGGTTGCCAAACTTTTCGATTTTGTGTGGGGTTTGTTTCTGTTACATTTCATTTTGGTTAGCTCTTAAAATCATTAGCCAAGTGTACAATAACAGGAGCCTGGTGAGTTCTGAGTGAGCCGGGGTTTTGCATGAGCTGCTGTTCTGGGCCTGTGCCTGTTCCTGTCTGCTTCACCCACAATACCAGTAGTCGTCCAGTGGGAATTACTAGGTCAAGAACTACATTAAAAGGAGTTTCTGTGTACACTCACGTATTTATGCGTTTCTGTGGAGTGTGGAGTCAACGTATTTTGACTTCCTAAGAAATGGAATAAAGATGGAAAGACAGGAGCTGCTGACAGAGAAAGATGGAAGTGGAAATGAGTATTTAGATTTCAAGTTTGCAAACCTTAATGTGGAACGTGAGGAGCAGAAGAGGCTTCATAATGATGAAGATAAGATTGTACAATGTTAGTATGCAAATTACTTAAAATTTTGGCTAATGGAATTTGAGGAAAAATTAGCTATATTATATGTTCAATTTTTCTAAAGCAAATACCTGTCAATAAAAACTCTTGTTTGTATTTGACTTTTTAAAATCTCCATCGTACCATTCCTCAATATATCTTTCTGGTGAAACTTTTACCATCCAGTTTGCCTTTCCTGAGAACCTGCCATAAACTGTCAACTCCTCCAGTTACAAAATTATAGCTTGCAAAAGTTCTACAGTCCGGTCAAATGCACCGATATCAAAATAATACCGATAAATTATAATGGAAAAATAAACAATTACAATAAAACAAAAATGCCCTGATACGTCTAGAAGTGGGCAGGATTTGCTTATGGAAAAAACTACCAAAAGCTGATGAGGAATGTACAATAAGACTTAGACATAATAGGTATCTGGATACACAGATTCAAGAGATTGTCAGTTAAAACTAATGTTCAAGCTAGTTAAAATAATGTTTTTAAGCTTGGAGTACTGATTAAGACTTCATCTCAAAAACTGAGGTAAACATTGCCAAGAGAATACTGAAAAGGACAATGAGGGGGAACTTTGGGACTGTAACATTAGAATACATTTATAAAGAAATTAAAACACTGGAGTACTGATGCAAGAAGCAGCAGATCATTCAATGTACGAGAAGAGAAAACCAAGAAATAAACATAGCTTGAGAATTTAATGCACAGTAAAGTGACATTTTAAGCTAGGTGAGAAAACATGGTTTGCGACACACGAATCACCATTCTTTTAAAGGTTCTTAAATGTTACACTATGCTCCAAAATAAATCTTGGATTAGTTAAAGATTTAACTGGGGGAAATAAAAGTAAAGAAAACGGAATTGTAAGGCTGGGACAAGGAGAGGATTTAGAGGCACGCGAAAATGTGCTTGCGTTTCATCTAGAGAAGGTACATTTGTTTCTCATAAATTTGCACTTGTATACACGTTTTCCCACAATCTGTGAAACAATGAAAAACTCTTGCATCCGCCAAATTCCTTGGAGATTGTCTGGGGCCCAAAGGGATGTGGAAGAGGAATAAAGTGAGGGACAAGATGATTATATACATATATGGGAGCTTTCTGGGCTGGAGGCCTTCAGCACCCCAAAGTTCCACACCACTCCAGCCCCAGCAGCTGGCAGAGACAGCTTTCCACTGGGGTGACTATAACTTCTGTAGATTTGTGGAAAACACTGGCAAATCCCGCCCGCGTATGAAGGGAACTCGCATAAGCTTCAAGCAATCGCTGAGTTTTTGAACCACGCGTTCTGGGTATCTGGCTGTAGGGCGTTGTTGCGCAAGCGTTGTGACGAGCTCTGAAGGGCTCACGCGCAGTAGTGTTTGTGCGCGATGCGTTGCCTGGTTACAATAATTCTGGGCTGGAAGATTCTAAATCGCCTTTCTTCACTGTGGGAGTGTAGTGGCGAGTGGCGGTTGGTTTATCCAGAGCGATAGTGGGGCTTTCGGCTTATCTAGAGCTATAGTGTTGGGCTCAGCAGGCGGTGGAAAGTTGAGGGGAAGGTGAGGCTTCCCTGAAGCCCTTAGGCTCTCTACGATGAAGAAGATTTTTGGCTTTGGGGGTAGGAAGGGCTTGCCTACCAGCTCAGGAAGAAAGAGCGTGGAATTTACCTCGCCGTACGGTTACCAGATCCAAGAAAAAGATCTGGGAAAGATCCACAGAGCTGCCACGATGGGCAACGTGGCAAAAGTGAAGCAGATTCTATTGCTCCGCCTAAATGGCGTGGATGACACAGACAGGATGAACAGGTAATAGGGACTGCGAGGCCAGCGGCCAGGGCCGGGGGGCACCTGGAGGAGGTGGGGTGGACCTGGGAGAAGCGCTCAGCTGCCCGGACTCAGCCAGGTGGATCTCAGCCCTCCTGTCACCGAGGGCGCTGGGCTGCGGGGTCTAGCGCTCAGGCCGCCTTTAGGAGCAGCAAAAACAAACACTTAAGGGCCCACTCATAATTCCTTTCAAAGAACACTTTAAGTATATGCAGCGTTTTATTTCGATGTTCACATGTTGTGGGAAACTCAGTTCTTCTCCCCAGGCAGTAAAGAAGCAAAGATCAGCAGGCTGATTAGTAGATGGGGAGAGTTTATTAGTGACAGGTTCTCATGGAAGAGGATGGACGTTACGGAGGTGGGGAGAAAGTCATGGGTAAAGGGCAAGGCAACCTGTCAGGTCCTTTGTCCTGAGGACTTACATAGTTGGTGGGATGGGTTGAGGGGGTTACACATTGATGGGTGGGTAAAGGTGGTGCCAGCTCCCCACCCCCCCACCAACGTACCACCTGTGTGGAGGGTTGTTAGCCCAGATTCTGATCTTGCTCCAGACCACCTCCTGTCATCCTTTGTAAAACATATAGGTCCTCTTGTCATCCTTTGTAAAACAGGTGACCAGAGGCAAATAGTCAAAGTTCGATTAGTTAACTAAAGTTGTTTATGGGCTTTTTCTTTGAGCACTGTGGACCCTCTCCCACCTTCTTCCTCCTGCATTTTCCAACTTCTACCTAATAATGCTGCATACTATAGAACACTGCATAATAAGGGAAATAATTTCCATAATAGATGAACTTCTAAACTAAAAATTCTTGGGATAAATTCCAATATCCATTTTATATCAGTGTACACCAGTGTATGAAGTCTGTCCAGGAAGTATCCAACCATGTACTATGAAAAATAGAGACATTTATTGAAGAAGATACAAGAAACATTGGACACAGGACAATGACATCTCAGTCCCCTTCAACGTTGACACCTTGAGACATCACACAGTTCTCCCAGCGTCTCTTCCACTGTTCAAAACACTCGCAAAATCCTTTGTTGGAATTGCCATCAGCTACCCGGTTGTATTTTCCTGAATCTCATCAACACTATCTGAAATCTCTTTCTTTTCAAAGGTGATTTTAGTTTTGGGAAAAGCCAGAAGTCTCAGGGCATCAAATCTGGGCTGTAGGGGAGCTGAGTCACCTGGGTGATTTGATGTGTGGCCATAAAACTCTACATAAGATGTGATGCGTGAGCGGGTCTGTTGTTGTGATGCAGCTGCCAATCACCAGTTGCCCACACTTATGGCCATTGTTGTCATATTGCATCTCTCAACTGATGAAGAACTTTGAGGTAGTACTCCTTATTAATTGTTCGGCCTGGAGGCCTGGAGGGATATACTCGTGATGGACAACTCCTTCCCAATCGAAAAACACAGTTAATATGGTCCTGATCTTGCTGCGACTTCACTGTGCCTTCTTTGGGTATGGAGAGCAGGCAATTTCCATTGGGATAACTGGGCCTTCGTTTCTGGATCATGCGCATAGCCATAGACCAATGCATGGTTCACCTCCAGTTATGACCTTCTTGAAGAAATCTGGTTAAATGGTAGCAGTTTAAATCAAGTCATTAGCAACTGCAGCACTATATTCCTCCTGCTCTGGTATCAGAAGCCATGGAACAAATTTTGCATAATGACATGTTTTATGCCAAGATCCAGCATCAAAAACTGGGACACAGTAGATTTTGGAATCCCTAGATTAGCTTCTAGTTCTCTCACTGTCAGCCCCAGATCTTTGTTGATTGCAGCCTTTACACGTTCAACATTCTCAGGTGATCTGCTTGTTGCAGGCCTTCCAGAACATGGATCACTTTGAACAGATTCTCAACCATCTTTGAAGTGTTTGTGCAACACTTTTATTTATGCTGCACTCATTGTGTCGTCTCCAAAGCCTTCTGAATCATTCAAATAGTTTCCACAGAGGAATGTTCAAGCTTAAAGCAAAATTGGATGCAGATTCGTTGCCCTACTCCCTCAGTGATTTTGAATGTGATGGCCACACAGTACACATGCTCACTCAACAGTGTCTACTGACCCCACTGTCTAGTACAAAGAAGTTACATTGTTCATGAGTGGGATTCCAGTCCACTCTCCTTGGATGCCAGGTTACGCTGATGTTGCACAGACTGTTCTCATTAAATTAACGATGGCTGGACTTTTTCTGAACACACCTTGTATGTTTTTTAAGTTGATAAACTCCAAAAGCAAAATTTCTGGAGGTTGATTATGCAATATAAAAAGTTAAACATTGTCTATCAGAAAGTAATATGTTTTGGTTTTTAGTTCAAATATTAATACATATAACAAATAGATGGGTTTTTTTAAATTGTTTATGCTATGTCAGTTGTCCCAATTTTTCCCATCTATGCCCCCTCTACCACGCCCACTCTCTGCTTCCATAGTCATTCTCCACACTGTTGTTTATATCTGTGGATCCTTCATATATGTTCTTTGACTAATTCCTTCTCCTTTCAAGCAATTCCCACCTCTCTCTTCTCTCTTAGGGCTGTCAATTTATTTCATGATTCTATGCCTCTTGTTCTTGTTCTATTTTGCTCCTTAGTTTATTTTGTTCATTAGATTCCTCTTATAAGTGAGATTATATGGTATTTGTCTTTCAGTGACTGGCTTATTTCATTAGCATAATAGCCTGCAGTTCCATTGATGCTGTCATAAAATGTAGGAATTCCTTTTTCTTTCTGCTTTGTAGTATTCTATTGTGTAAATGTACCAGTTTTCTAATCCATTCATCTACTGATGGGCACTTAGGCTCTTTCCAACACTTAACTATTATAAATAGTGCTGCTATGAACATAGGAGTGCATAAATTATTTTGAAATGGAGTTTTGGCACACTTAAGATATAATCCCAGCAGTGGTATTGTTGGGTCAAAAGGCAGTTCCACTTTTAATTTTTTGAGGAAATTCCATACCATCTTCCACAGTAGCTGCAGCAGTCTGCGTTCCCACCAACAATTCGCTAGGGTTCCCTTTTCTCCACATCCTCACCAGCACTTGTTGTTTTTTGATTTATTAATGTTAGCCATTTTGATAGGTGTGAGGTGATAACTCATTAGGTTTTAATTTTCATCTCTCTGATGGTTAGTGATGTTGAGCATCTTTTCATATGTCTATGGGCCAGCTGTATGTAATCCTTGGAGAAGTGTCTATTCAGGTCCTTTGCCCATTTTTTAACTGGATTGTTTGTGTTCCTGGTGTTGAGTTGTATGTGTTCTTCATATACATTTTCGAGATTAAAACCTTCTCTGATGTATTGTTGGCAAATATATTCTCCCATACAGTCAGTTCCGTTTGGATGTTAATGATGGTTTCTTTAGCCATGCAGAAGGTTTTTATTTTGATGTCCCTTTTGTCTATTTTTTCCCTGCCTTTGGTGATATATTGGAAAAAATATTCCTATGTGAGATGTCTGAAATTTTATGATGTATGATTTCCACTACAATTTTTATGTTGTCAAAACTTATACTTAAGTCTTTTATCCATTTGGAGCTGATTCTGATGCGTGGTGTAAGTTGGTGGTCTCATTTCGTTGTTTTGCATGTACCTGTCCAATTTTCCCAACATTGTTAATTGAACAGACAGTCATTCCCCCATTGTATGGTCTTGCCCGCTTTGTCAAATATTAATCGACCATAGAGACATGGATTTATTTCCAGGCTCTCTATTCTATTCCATTGATTTATGTGTTTGTTCTTATGCCAGGACCAGAATGTTATTACTAGAGTGGGCTTGTAGTGTAGCTTGATGTCAAGTACTGTGATCCCTCCAAATTGATCTTCTTTCTCAAGGTGGCAGAGGCTATTCAGAGTTATTTTTGGCTCTAATAAATTTTTACAATATTTATTCTAGTTCTGTGAAATACATCATTAGAATCTTGATAGGACATGTGTCGATACCATAGTTTGCTTTAGGTAGCATGGATATTTTAATGATGGCAATTCTTCCTGTCTATGAACTTGGTATATGCTTCCATTTATTTGTATCTTCCTCAATTTCTTTCTTCAGTGTTTTATAGTTTTCCAAGTACAGGTCTTTTACCTCCTTGGTTAAAATTATGCTTAAGTATGTTTTTCTTTTGTTGTTGCTGTAGCAGAAAACTTTTTTCCTTAGTTTTTCTTTCTGGTAATCCATTATTGGTGTACAAAAATGCCATGGGTTCCTGAATATTGACTTTCTATCCCGTTACTTTGCCAAATCCACTTATTAGGTCAAGTAGTTTTTTGGTGAACCTATAGGGTTTTCTATGTACACTATCATGTTGCCTGTGAATAACGACCCTTTACTTCCTCCTTTCCAATTTGGATGCCTTTTATTTCTTCTTGCCTGCTCACTGTGACCAGAACGTCCAGTACTATGTTGAATGAGAGTGGTGAAAGCAGGAACCCTTGTATTTACCATTATTTCTCTTAATGTAAGGCACCATGGATGGTATGATGTCCAATACTTTATGTACCAATAAGAATTTTTAAAAAATGCTGCCAATCATAGTTGTGAGACACTGAATGAAATTGCATTCCAATGGCAGAGATGTTAAAATGCAAGAAAATAAGAATCTTAGAATTTTTGAAATACATTGTACATTCTAATTCTTAAAACACATCTGCAAAGTAGGTATAATGATATCGTTTTACTTAGTTGAAATGCCTTTTTTAAAGTTGCAGTAATAGTAATAGTTCTAATAACATAATCTAACAATTATCGAGACTTTTTGTGCTAGGAACTATAGCGAACACTGCAGAGCTTTTCATTTCAGCAAACAGTGGTGTTCTCTGAAATAACTACTATTTTTAGCCCCATTTTGTTGATGAGCAAACTGAGGCACAGGAAGGTAAACTGATAGCTAATGCACGACAGAGTTAAATCAAGAGCAGGCTGAAGTTGAACTCAGTTCCCAGGTAATGCTCTCTATATTCAGATAGACTGCTCCTTCGTTAATGTGGTGAGCAACAAGGTTTAATAAATATTGTACTGACTCCAGAAGAAAACTAAGTATTTGTTTGGAGGGCATAATGATAAGTTTTAATGTTTGCAATTATGATAGAATATAATTATATGTTTAGGTTCCTAAAAATTTCTCTCACTTTCACAGGACTGCCCTGCATTTGGCCTGTGCCAATGGCCATGCTGGAGTGGTCACTCTCCTAGCAAAGAGAAAATGCCAGTTGAACGTCGTTGACAATGAAAACAAGACACCTCTGATTAAGGTATGTAGTACCCCACTGTGTCAACAGGAGATGGATTTATTTACTTACTGGATAAAAATGAATTTATTGCCCTGACTGGTGTGGTTCAGTGGATTGAGCTCTGGCCTGTGAACCAAAGGTTCAGTAGTCCAATTCCCACTAAGGGCACTGGCTGGGTTGCCGGCCAAGTCCCCAGTAAAGGGAGCTCAAGAGACAAAACACATTGATGTTTCTCTCTCTCTTTCTCCCCCCTTCCCCTCTCTAAAAATAAAATAAATAAAATCTTTAAAAAAATGAACTTGTTCACTAAACTATAAACTATTGGTGAAATTGTAGAATGTTTACTCTAATTTCCTAGAATTTACAATCTCTTTCTTGGCATAATACCGACAGGCTGTCCAATGCCAGGAAGAGGCATGTGCAACTATTCTGCTATACCGTGGTGCCGACCCCAACATGATGGACATCTATGGCAACACTGCTCTCCACCACGCCGTCCTTGGTCAGAATACAGCTATAGTAGCAAAGCTGCTGGCACACGAGGCAAATATGAAAGCGATAAACAAGGTATAGATCGATCAACTTTACTTACAAAATTATTGAAATACGTGTTTTTATTTTAGCCACAAGCATTTTCTTTCTCACATACATATACTGAATACAATATAGCAGGCCCTGTTACTGTGGACACTACTCCAAAGCCAGGTCAGGCAGGGCTGGAGAAATGTGGTGTCCACAGAAAGGGCAAAGCTCTGTCTCCAGCCACCCTTCACCCGAGAGGGAAAAGCTTCCTGTTGGTGCCTGGGACTGGGTGATGGGCTCAGAACACACAAAGACTGAAGGCCTGGGGGGAGTGAGGTGAGGGTGGGGGCTGGCTACTATGTAGGCAGGGGCTTAGGAAATGGGTGCTGCTGGGGATGGGTGGGAGGAGGCCTAGTACCCAGCAGTTGGGAGCTGTGTGAGTGCAAGTGGGAAGGGGGAGCAGAAGTCCACAGGCCCTGAACACTTCAGGACCCAAAAGTTCTGAGTTGTGGCAAGAGAGTTAGGTCGTGTCTTGACATTATCATATTTGTTTGGCCTTATTTACTTCTCTTGTCTCAGTTTCCCCATTCCACTTGTCCAGGAATTTCCCTAGTGTCTTACTAGTCTGTCAAATTTTCATTGGAATGTCTCTGAATCTTAGGGGGAAGATATTCAAGGTTAGAGTTGAATAGGGTGTGCCTATTCTGGATAATATTATATCTTTCTCCTCAGCGTTGTTACTCAGAAATGAAAGTGACTAGTAGTTTTCATTATACTGAAAATAATTTGTATAGATTAAAGCTAAAATTTTTATTGATAAGCCATTATATTTTTATTTCTGATGTATATTTTGCCTCAAATATAAAATAATTTTAAGAGCAATTAAAATAGGATTGGAACAAAAACAAATTTTTTAAAAAGTACATATTCATTAGGGTCCTAGGATTGTCAACATAATTGAGAATGCCTAGTTTCATGTTGAGCTTTCTAACAGCCAAGACAAAAGCTATCACCTCGTACTAGAAGAAAACCCACGGACCATTTGTAGTAAGCAATCCGTTCATCTGAAGCCTATCTCTTTTGATTTAGAGTCCACTGTTTTCGAAACCCTTTTGGAGCAGGAGTGACTGACATTGACATTTGGGGTCCTGATAGCTTGGGGTCCTGGTAGAAGAGTCAAGCAAGTGTGTATAACCTGGAGAAAACCTTCACCTCTGTTGAAAAGCGCTCAAAACTGTATCCCTGAAACTCTGTAATTTAGAAATGTGAATCTTTGCACAGAAAACTATTGACAAATTGGGATTAAGCAAAGTAAAGCATTTCTTTAGTACTGGGCATACAATGCACAGTTTTGTAATATTCCTTAAACACAGGTGATCTTTCTGGGCCCTTTTTCTTTTGGGACATAATAATGAACTTCTGACAAAGTACATATTCCTTGAAAATAATTTAAGAAATACTATAGATTTAATCATTTAGGTTATTAATTCAATAAAAATACTAAAAGCAGTTGCTACTAGGTTTTATAGTTTGGAGATACACAGACCAAAAACAAGCCTCAGCCCTTAAGAAGCTCTTGGTTTAGATGGGGATCCATAAAATAATGACAGTATGCCACGATGGATACTGTGACAGGAACAAAGAGTGTTGGAACCGGTACTGTAAATGTTTGAAGTGAGTTCTGGAGAATGGTGTTGCAGTTAATCTATTGTAGAGGAGGAGGTGGGCATTTTAAGGAGAAGCAGCAGCCAGTGACAGCACAGAGTGGGAAAAGGAAGGTGCTACCTTTTAATTACTTCCTGAATTATATGTTTACGTTCAGAGGATTTTTTAAATAAGTTTTAAAATTCAGTTTGGATGCGTGCAATTTTATATATTATAAATTGTTTTTGCTGCTTTACAGGATGGCCTCACACCACTTACACTTGCTGTAAGTGAAAAGAAAGAGCAAATGGTGGAAGTTTTAGTAAAGGCAGCTGCAGAAGTCGATCCGTTGGAAAGGTACAGTTGTTCGTTATTATTATTTCTTTTTGGTAAGCCTTAGTATTGCTCTAGAGTGGTACAATCACTCAAGTCAACAGAACTCTCAGAATCAAAAGTCGGTTATTGGCATTAGAATTGCTAAGGCCCCATTTATGACTCATCAGGGTCCATGTGAACCAAGTAGGATTGATTATATCTTCAGATCAATTGAGGGTAGACAGGGAGATTAAGCACCATTTTCATAAAGACCTGGTTCAGAGTTTTAGCTGATAGAGAAGGGATAGTAGATAAATATATTCTTTCTCAAGGTTGCAGAGGCTATTCGGGGTCTTTTTGGGTTCCAATAAATTTTTGGAATATTTGTTCTAGTTCTGTGAAATACATTATTAGAATCTTGATAGGAATTGCATTGAATCTATAGATTGCTTTGGGTAGTATAGACATTTTAATGATGGTAATTCTTCCTGTCTATGAAGTCGGTATATGCTTCCATTTATTTGTATCTTCCTCAATTTCTTTCTTTAGTGTTTTATAGTTTTCCAAGTACAGGTCTTTTACCTCCTTGGTTAAAATTATGCCTAGGTACTTTTTTGTTGTTGCTATAGTAAGTGGGATTTTTTTCTTAGTTTCTCTTTCTGATAATTCATTGTTGGTTTCTGAATATTGACTTTGTATCCCGTTACTTTGCCAAATCCACTTATTAGGTCAAGTAGTTTTTCGGTGAACCTATAGGGTTTTCTATGTACACTATCATGTTGCCTGTGAATAACGACCCTTTACTTCCTCCTTTCCAATTTGGATGCCTTTTATTTCTTCTTGTCTGCTCACTGTGACTAGGACGTCCAGTACTATGTTGAATGAGAGTAGTGAAAGCGGGAACCCTTGTAGTTACCATTATTTCTCTTAATGTAAGGCACCATGGATGGTATGATGTCCAATACTTTATGTACCAATAAGAAAAAAAAGAATTTTTTAAAAGATGCTGCCAATCACAGTTGTGAGACACTGAATGAAATTGCATTCCAGTGTCAGAGGTGTTAAAATGCAAGAAAATAAGCATCTTAGAATTATTAAAATGAATTGTACTTTCTAACTCTTAAAACATATCCAGAAAGTAGATATAATGATATCGTTTTACTTAGTTGAAATGCCTTTTTTAAAGTTGCAGTAATAGTAATAGTTCTAATAACATAATCTAACAATTATCGAGACTTTTTGTGCTAGGAACATAGCGAACACTGCAGAGCTTTTCATTTAGCAAACAGTGGTGTTCTCTAAAATAACTACTATTTTTAGCCCCATTTTGTTGATGAGCAAACTGAGGCACAGAAAAGTAAACTGATAGCTAATGCACGACAGAGTTAAACAAGAGCAGACTGAAGTTGAACTCAGTTCCCAGGTAATGCTCTCTGTATTCAGATAGACTGCTCCTTCGTTAATGTGGTGAGCAACAAGGTTTAATAAATATTGTACTGACTCCAGAAGAAAACTAAGTATTTGTCTTGAGGGAACAGGGAAAAGTTTCAATGTCTACAATTACATGAATAATTGTATGTTTTGAGATAGAGAATAATTATATGTTTAGGTTCCTAAAAATTTCTCTCACTTTCACAGGACTGCCCTGCATTTGGCCTGTGGCACTGGCAATACTGCAGAGGTCAATCTCCTAGCTGATAGCAAAATCCTGTTGAACCTTGTTGACATTGAAAACAAGACACCTCTGATTAGGGTATGTAGTAGCCAACTATGTCAACATGAGATGGATTTATTTCCTTACTAGAATAAAAATGAATTTATCTCATTTAACTATAAGTTACTGGTGGAATTGTAGAATGTTTCCTTTGAATTCCTAGAATTTACAATCTCTTCCTTGGCATACTTCCGACAGGCTGTCCAATGCCAGGAAGAGGCATGTGCAACTATTCTGCTAGACCGTGGTGCCGACCCACATATAATGGACGTCGATGGCAACACTGCTCTCCACCACGCCGTCCTTGGTCAGAATACAGCTATAGTAGCAAAGCTGCTTGCACACAAGGCAAATATGAAAGCGATAAACAAGGTATAGATGGACTTTATTCACAAAATTTTTGAAATACATGTTTTTATTTTAGCCACAAGCATTTTCTTTCTCACATACATATACTGAATACAATGTAGCAGGCTCTGTTACCGTGGACACTACTCCAAAGCCAGGTCAGGCTTGGAGTAGTGTCCATGGTAATGTGGTGTCCACAGAAAGGGCAAAGCTCTGTCTCCAGCCACCCTTCACCCGAGAGGGAAAAGCTTCCTGTTGGTGCCTGGGACTGGGTGATGGGCTCAGAACACACAAAGACTGAAGGCCTGGGGGGAGTGAGGTGAGGGTGGGGGCTGGCTACTATGTAGGCAGGGGCTTAGGAAATGGGTGCTGCTGGGGATGGGTGGGAGGAGGCCTAGTACCCAGCAGTTGGGAGCTGTGTGAGTGCAAGTGGGAAGGGGGAGCAGAAGTCCACAGGCCCTGAACACTTCAGGACCCCAAAGTTCTGAGTTGTGGCAAGAGAGTCAGGTCGTGTCTTGACATTATCAAAGTCATCCGCTTGTGCTCATAGCCACTCTGCCAGCCACGTACCTCCTTGGGGTTTTCCACGTCAGAGTGTAGCTCCTGCTCAGCCTCATGTAACTCCTCAGAGGGGTTGTCATTGTACATAGAGCACAGGTGATAGCAAAGCAGTCCACTGGCTTTTTCTCCTGGATATATATATATATATATCACCTCTTGCCACTGCAGCCCTGTCAGGAACAGCCTCAGTTGACACAGGTAGGGTCGATATTACATATTGGGTTGGGCAAAAAGTTCCTTAATTTTTTTTCTGTTTGATGGCTCTAGTAGTGCTTAGTTATCTTTAAGCTCATTGGAAACGATTTTGTTTGATTGTATTGTGAGAGCTGTCATATGAGCATGCATTTAAAAAAAACTTATCAAAATCTGTGAATTTTTGTGTAGCTATTTTAATATTGAAGATAGAAGAAAATAAGTGACATTTTCGTCATGTTATGCTTTATGATTTCAAGAAAGGTAAAAACACAACTGAAATGCAAAAAGGGATTTGTGCAGTGTATGGAGAAGGTGCTGTGACTGATGGAAAGTGTCAAAAGTGGTTTGCAAAGTTTCTGGGTACTATTAACATTTTGGCCAAATAATTCTTTGTTGTGGGGCTGTCTTATGCATGGGAAGATGTTCAGCAACACCCCTGGCCTCTACCCACTAGAAGCCAATATCAAGGGATAGTTAACATACTCAAAACATCCAAATCAATAAAGTTGATGGTGAAAATGAAAAATGTTTCCTTTATTTTATGGAAAACACATGTGGACTTTTTGGCCAACCCAATATTTGGAAGCTCAAGCATGCCCTAATTGCGAAAAAGGAAAAGGAAGGGACAGAGCAATTAGAAATATGCAGGCCAATTTGGAAATGTGGCAATGGAAGGGAAATAACCAGAAGAGTTTCTTTTTATTTGTTTGTTTGTTTTTGGTTTTTCCTCTCCTTTCAGTTTATATGTTTAGGTCAGGTGCTCTTCAGGTTTTGGAAACAGTAATTTTTAGTTTGGGAGAGAGCGTCAGTGAGTTGTAAACTTGCCTCCAGGATCAATCCTAGGAGGTTCTGAGGCAGCCAGATTGGCAGTGAGCAGTGGTCATCAGATGGGAAACAAGAGGAAAGGACAGGTAATTAACTGAGATATTATCCTGCTCTGTCAGCAACAGCCACTTAGATAAGAGCCTGAACTCTCTTCTCAAATCTACAAGGTCTAGATCGGACATAAGGAGGAAATAAGTAACAAAATCAAGTTGCGTTTGATTTTGTTACTTACAAACTCAGTAAGTTTGAAATCAATAAATCAATACTGAGTTTATCAGTCCCTTTCCACCCCTACACAGGAAATTATATGCAATTTTGGTAAGTTACTCATATCTCTTACACTTTCACTTGGCCCAGTCCTCAAATGGCAGAAGGATTTGGCTGTGCAGGTGAGAGACGAGACTAAAGTGAGTGTGTACTGCACTAGTTCTCAGCTTGAAGTGTGCTGGTGAATTGCAGTCACCTGAGAAGCTTTAAAAAGTTTACAAGCCTAGGCTCTTTCTTAAAGATTTTGATTGAGTAAATCTAATAATGTCTGGATGTGTGCATTTAGAAATATTTCCTTGAGATTCTGATGCAACACTTGGTTAAGAACTACTGAATGGATAAGTGTAATGTATAAATTCACAGATCCCACAAACTTCAGAAATCTCTAGGAGAGCTGGAATTTGATAGGTGACGATACTTGCTCGAACTCTTTCCATTCCAGCAGTATTGGCCTGACTTTCAACTCTTTCTACCTCTTCGTTTGGAAATTATACAGGGGACACTGTTGGCAATATCTACTGACTCAAAACCCACCTTTTTTCTTTCAACCATCAGTCATTCACTAGCACTCAGAGTCTTTACAAACTTGCTTATGGGTCGTCTGTTCTGTAGTAGAATCTGACCCTTTAGGGATTTTGCATCTTTTGTTATTGTTCAGGTCCTTAGATCAGCCAATGTTTGCTACAAGCAGGATTTTCCAGAAATAATATTGTCTTGAGCCTTCTTTTTAGCTGAAGCTGTGTGGTAGACTCTCTCAGTGCATCTGTTAAATTCATAGAGCCCCGGCCTAATCGGGATGGCAGTTTTAAACATCAGAACCATGAATTTAGCAACAATAAAGATGAGAATTGTTTTACTAATTTAGTTTCAGCAGTCCTGTGAAATAATATCTATTTGATTAACATTCTGGGAGAAATAAATACTAATCGATTGTAGTTTTAATAACTATTGGCAAAATTTTTGTAGTGGGTATTATTAGTCTAAATAATGATTTTTTATCACATATTGGGGCCCACAATATTGATAAAACATATGATACTAATGAAAGGAATGGTTTTAAACACAAATATTTGCTTTATACACGCCCATTAAAAAACACAGGAAATATAAAACCACAGGTGAGCTCCAGACTGAATGTGGGCCCTGGATATATTTAGTTTGCATCCACAGATTGAGTCGACCTTTAAAATTTAGGAGACTCATGTGGAAGTCTGGATTTCAAGCTTCTCTTCAAGAAGCGAATCTGGCACCGCATAAACCCCTCCTGGTGTTTGTTCTGCTGTGCAGAGGCTGCCCTCCTCATAGGAGACGTCGGTTCCCCAGTTTGCTGCCATCCCCACCTGGATTCTGCACTTGCTTGGGCCAGCCCTTAAGAAGCTCTTGGTTTAGATGGGGGTCAATAAAATAATGACAGTATACCATGATGGATACTGTGACAGGAACAAAGAGTGTTGGAACCGGTACTGTAAATGTTTGAAGTGAGTTCTGGAGAATGGTGTTGCAGTTAATCTATTGAAGAGGGAGAGGTGGGCATTTTAAGGAGAAGCAGCAGCCAGTGACAGCACAGGGTGTGAAAAGGAAGGTGCTACCTTTTAATTACTTTCTGTATTATATGTTTACGTTCAGAGGATTTTTTAAATAAGTTTTAAAATTCAGTTTGAATATGTGCAATTTTATATATTATAATTTTTTTGCTGCTTTATAGGATGGCCTCACACCACTTACACTTGCTGTAAGTGACAACACGGAGGAAATGGTAGAATTTTTGGTAAGGGAAGCTGCACGTATCAAGCAGTTGGAAAGGTACAGTTATACACTTTTTTTAACCTTAGTAGTATTCTAGAGTGGTACAATCACTGATATCAACAGATAGCTCTAAATCACTTCTGGCCAAGATGGAGGCATAGGTAGATACACTTTGTCTCCTCGCACAACCCAAAGAAGGACAACAAGAAATTTAAAAACAAATAATAACCAGAACTATCAGAAATTCGAACTTTATGAAGTCTGTCAACCAAGATGTTAAAGAAGAAACATTAATTCAGAATGGTAGGTGGAGCAGATGGGCAGCTGGGGTAGAGAGGACACGCAGGAAGGCAGCAGCTGGAGGACTGGGATGGCAAGGTGGCAGCCGGGGTATCCCAGCGTGCTAGTGTGGGGAAATAAAGCCTCAAAACCATTGGATGTAAAAGGGGTGCGACATTGGGAGAAATCCCAGGCTCACAGGAGAGTTTGTTGGAGAGGCTCACAGGGTCCTTGAATGTAAACAAACCTACACACCTGGAAATCATCACCAGAGGGGCCTAATTTGCTTTTGGGTAATGGAGGGGAAGTGCTGAAAGCTGGCTGAGAGCTGAGCAATTGGCATTGTTTCCTCTTGGACCCCTCCCCCACATACAGGGCTATAATAGAGCAACTGGTTTGCTCTGCCCCAGCAAATACCTAAGGCTCTGCCCCTTACAATGTAACTGCTGCACTGAGACAAAGAAATATGGCTCAAATGAAAGAACAGATCAAAATTCCAGAAAGAAATACAATTAAGGGATGAAGAGATAGCCAACCTATCAGGGACTGAGTTCAAAACACTGATAATCAAGATGCTCACAGAAATAGTTTGAGTATGGTTGCAAAATAGAGGAAAAAGTGAAGTCTATGTAAAGTGAAATGAAGAAAAATGTACATGGAACTAACAGTGAAGGGGAGGAAACCAGGACTCAAATCAACGATTTGGAGCAGAAGGAAGAAATAAACAGTTAACCAGAACAGAATGAAGAAACAAGAATTCAAAAAAATGAGGAGAGGCTTAGGAACCTCTGGGACAACTTTAAACATTCCAACATCCAAATCATAAGGGTACCAAAAGGGGAAGAGAAAGAGCGAGGAACTGAAAACTTATTTGAACAAATAATGAAGGAAAACTTGGCCCTTCTGGCAAAGGAAATAGACTTCCAGGAAGTCCAGGAATTCCAGCAAGTCCCAAAGAAATTGAACCCAAGGGGAAACACACTAAGACACGTCATAATTAAGTTACCCAAGATTAAAGATAAGGATAGAATCTTTAAAGTAGCAAGATGAAAGGAGAGAGTTACCTACAAAGGAGTTCCCATAAGAGTATCAGCTGATTTCTCAAAAGAAACCTTGCAGGCAAGAAGGGGCTGGAAAGAAATATTCGAAGTCATGAGATGCAAGGACCTACATCCAAGATTGCTCTATCCAGCAAAGCCATCATTTAGAATGGAAGGGCAGTTAAAGTGCCTCCCAGATAAGTTCAAGTTAAAGGAGTTCATTGTCTCCAAGCCTTTATTATATGAAATGTTAAAGGGGCTTACCTAAAAAAAAGAAGATAAAAAATATGAACAGTAAAATGACAACCAACTTACAACTATCAACAACTGAACCTAAAATGAAAACAAAAACAAAAACAAAAACAAACTAAGCAAACAACTAGAATAGGAACAGAATCACAGAAATGGAGATCACATGGAGGGTTATCATCCAGGAAGGGGAGGAGGGGAGAATGGGGGAAAAGGTACAGGGAATAAGAAGCATAAATGGTAGGCACAAAATAGGGGGAGGTTAAGAATAGTATGGGAAATGGGGAAGCCAAAGAATTATATGTACAGCCCGTGGACATGAACTAAATTGGTGGAATGCATGTAGGAGGTGGGGGTGCAGGGTGGAAAAATGGGACAACTGTAGTAGCATAATCAATAAAATATATTTTAAAAAATTAACAAAAGAAAACAAAATAGAAAGCTTTGAATCAAAAGCCAATTATTGGCATTAGAATTGCTCAGGCCCCATCTATGACTCATCAGTATCCATGTGTGACAAGAAGGATTATATCTTCCAGTCAATTGCGGGTGGATAGGGAGGTTAAGCACCATTGTCATAAAGACCTGCTGGTTCAGAGTTTTAGCTGCTGGAGAACGGATAGTTGTAGTCCTGGCCGGGTCCTGACTTCTCTTAGTTCTCTGTCCTTAGTATGGTTAGCTAGGATAATAGAAGTATTGTGTTATCTGTTTTACTGAATTAATATATTTATAAATAAATTTAGTTTCAAGTTATATAATAGCTGAGGTGCTGTGAAATACAAACCACAAAGAAAGAATAGCTAATAACTAAAATTAATAACATTTTCTGAAACCTGCAACATATGAATGTTAGAAGGTATGAAAAACTTACATTGAGGGGTTTTTGGGGATTCCAAAATAGGTTCAACAAATAAACTTCATGAACAGATTTTTCTTTTGCTTTACTGTTTCTCTGAGCATCTCCTTTTGACGTATTATCTCTTTTAATCAGTCATCCTAACAACCTTGTACAATAAGACAGGAAGGTTCTTATTTGTAGAGGAAGACTTGGAGCCAGAGAAGAGAGACTTGTTTGAGAACAAGTAACTGTTGGTTACAGTGCTAGGACTTTTGAGTTCAAGACACTTGCCACTAATATGTCGATCTAACTCTAATTAATTCACATAACTGTACTGCCCTCAAATCATGACTGTTTCATGTTGCTTTTTCTTTAAATAAGAAGTTTGTAGAATTTACAAATTTGAACTGTATGGTATAAAGCTTTAGTATTAGCTCTGATATTATTTGCAGTACTCTAAGAATTTAATATACAGGGTCTGGTAGATGTAGCACCTGCTTGAGTGTGGTTGGTAGGGTAATAACATGGATGTAGTAATTTCTAGTTTTAATTTGAACATTTTACCTAAAATGTCATATGGTGTGTTTGAGTGTGATACTGTTTTGTTACAGAATTACATGCTTATGATTTCGTAGTATTTTTTTAAATTCATGAGTTTATTTTATTTTATTTTATTTTTATTGGTATTCAATTACAGTTGTATGCCTTTTTTCCCCATCCCTCCACTCCACCCCAGCCGAACCCACCTCCTTCCCCCACCTCCACCCTCCCCCTTGATTTTGTCCATGTGTCCTTTATAGTAGTTCCTGTAATCCCCTCTCCTCACTCTCCCTTCCCCACTCCCGCCTGGCTATTGTTAGATTGTTCCTAACTTCAGTGTCTCTGGTTATTTTTTTATTTTATTTTATTTATTTTTTATTCAGTTACAATTGTCTGCATTTTCTCCCCTTCCCTCCACCCCACCCCAGCCAGTCCCACCTCCCTCCCCCACCTCTACCCTCCCCCTTGATTTTGTCCTTGTGTCCTTTATAGTAGCTCCTATAGACCCCTCTCCCCACTATCCCCTCCCCACTCCCCTCTGGCTATTGTTACATTGTTCTTAATTTCAATGTCTCCAGTTATATTTTGTTTGCTTTTTTCTTTTGTTGATTATGTTCCAGTTAAAGGTGAGATCATATGGTATTTGTCTCTCACCGTTTGGCTTATTTCACTTAGCATAATGCTCTCCAGTTCCATCCATGGTGTTGCAAAGGGTATAAGCTCCTTCTTTCTCTCTGCTGCATAGAATTCCATTGTGTAAATGTACCATAGTTTTTGGATCCACTCATTTGCTGATGGGCACTTAGGTTGCTTCCAGTACTTGGCTATTGTAAATTGTGCTGATTTCGTTGTATTTTGTAATAAAAAGTGGCATTATTAATGCCAGACTGTGTATTTGGAAAATATTTTTATATCAGTATTAAGATATTAATGTTATTTCTCACCTATTTTTTTATACACAGCAGTCATCAACAAAATTCTGTATGTGAAACAGAAAGCAGACCTCAAAGTCTTTCTGAAAGTAGCAAAAGTCTTGGTAAGTCTTCTGATAATGAATTATTCTTGATGATCTTACCATACATAAGAGTAAAGAAGTTTTGATAATGAAAAAGCAGTGAAAAAACAACAGTAAATTGCATGTATAGTTGTTTTCCTTACTTTCTTTCTTAATAGCATGGTATTCAGTATTACTTAAAAAGTTAACTGTAAGTAATTTAAAATCTGGGGAAATATTGTCTGAAAAGTTCATTTATTTAGTCATTATCCCTAAAATTCCTGTAATGTTTTTATGTAAAAAAAAAGATTTTAAAGTTAGGATGTTGTATGTTTCTTCTATAATCACTTAGTAGCAAATTGGACTTGTTATAAAAATGGACCTTTTCTTTAGTTTCTATAGCAAATGGTACTTTTTAAATTCTTTATTTTTCTACAGTTGATTTAAAATGTATTTTACTTTTTTCTTTAATAGTGGTTGAGAAGTCTAAGGAGGACTCTTTGGGAAGGTAGGATTATGGATTTTTAAAAATTATGTGTTAACTAAGGGAATGCAGAGACAAGAAACACACATTTCTTGAGTGTTCTGCCCTGGGCTGGACACTGTGTTATGTGATTAACACGTGTTGTATTGTCTCCGCAATAGCTTTGCAAAGTAGCTGTGCTCTGATAGCCTACTTTTCATTAATTAGGCAACTGTGGTTCAGGGAGGTTGATTAATTGACCCATGATTCCACAATTAACAAGTGGCTGACCCATGATTTGAGTGTCATCCTGCTTGGCTCCCAAATCCATTCTGTTGTCCTTCAACACACACTGATAACTTCCTGTGTAGCACTGGCATCAAGATAAACACAAAAATCAGTTCACCTCAGAAAGTCAGATCTAGTTGTGTGGTAACTCTGACTTAGAGTTTTCCTAAGAAGTGCAGTTAGTCCAAGCATTTGTCTTAGGGTCAGGCACAAATAACGTCCCTTTTTTATTACAAAATCATAAACATGTCATTCTGTAACACAATGATATCACACTCAAGCATATCATATTATATTTTAGGAGAAATGTTCAAATTGAAACTATAAATTATCACACCCACACTTACCAACCACACTCAAGCAGGCGTTACTTCTGCTGGACCCTGTACTTGACAATTGCAGTGGTAACTAGTACCTTGTTTTTCCCAAAAAAGATTTTAGGTCACATTACAGTTAGTAATGGCCACATAACTAACTTCCGTAGGTTTTGCCTAAGGAAGACCTACCTAATCAGGCAAGTGTTTTTAAGCATAATGGTATCTATCCTTCTTGATATGAATTATTTTTCTGTAAATGAAGAATATCTATGTATAGACCATGTTATGTCAATTAAATTCAGCATCTATTTATAGGATATTTCTAATTGACTTCTCTACTCCCTGACTTCCCAGTCTGGTTTTCCCTTCAGGCTACTAACTTTACCTAGTTGTATGAAGTTTTTTCTATTTTTGTAGAGTCCTTTTTTCCTTCCATGACTTTTTTTGGGGGGGCGGGGATTTTTTAACTTTCTTTTCTGCCTTTTTTGGTGTTTCTCTCATTGTGTTATTTTTTCCACTTCTGCCAGCTATATGTTCTCCATTTTTCTATAAAAAAAGTCAAAAGCACATAGAATTTTAGGACTTTAAGGAATCTGAGCAATTGATTAATCAAAACACACTCTAGTACTTCAACCTGTGCTTAACATCATGGTCACCTTGTGTTTAACATTCTGGCCAACTGGTTGCTTACATGGAGAATTTGAAACTCAAAGAAATTAAAGTGACTTTTTTGAACATGGTCGGTGGTGGGAGTGGGATGTAAACTCTGCCATTTACTGGATTTTTAATTCAGCCTTTAGGACTTTTGGTGAAAACAAATTAACTTCAGGCTTTGCCAGTATGTTGGCTGTCACCCTTTGTGGGAACTTAGAGAGCACCTTCGTTGGATTGTTTATAGGTTGGGCGAGGTGGAGGCAGAAATAGATAACTAAATGCTTGTTTTTTTAAAACAAGCCAAATTTTAATTATATCAAGAAACTTCGTTTAATACACAGATAACTGAACTTTTACTCAAATTTTTGGTTGTTTTTAACAAAATGAACTCATTTTTGTTGGCTATTTTTACTCTTAAGTCTTTCCTGTAAAACTGGCGCTAACGATTCATGGGTATCAAATGATGAAGACTGCGACTTTGGTACTAAGGTAAAGTCTTATTCATGGAATTAATTTTCCTGCTCTGAATTTAGTTTTGTGTAGCATTACTCAAAAAGTTTAGTAGTGGTCGACTTATCATTGTTTTATGTTTGTAATGGAAGAGTGGTCAGAGTCAACCATTTTTGTAGAAATATGATCTGTTGCATTTTTAAAAAATTTTAAGTACTGAAGGTGGGGGCTGAAAAAGAGAAAGGGCTGGAAAATACATAGTGATAGAAAAATTATATGGGGGAAAAGTTTCCCACAATAGAGGAGATATGAAATTTGGATAAGGATTGTTTACGTGACTTTTAAATTATATCAGCATGCTTTTTATGATACTCATGCCTAAATGGTTCTTTAGTGGATCCAATTACTTATTGTAATAATCATGAAATCTTCTTGGTGTCTCTCAGTTCCAAAATTATATATCATATAATATATAGTTTATTTCTTCTTAGACTGCTTTCATTTTGGTATCATGTAATTGTTAGGAGAAAGTTTTCTCCATTTCTTACCTGGGTTCTACATTTGAACTGAAATAATATTATAAAATGTGTAAATGTATTTATTTAGTCAGGTTTTAAAAAAATTAACTTACTTTTTTAATTGTATTTTTTCCATTGCCATTTAGACCCTTTACACCCCGCCCCACACTCACCACACTGTTGTTCATGTCTGAGAGTCCTTTTACCTTTTTTCTTGATCCCTCTACTCCCTAAACTCCACTCCCCATAGCTGTCATCCTGTTCTCTGTAAGTCTGTCTCTGTTTTGCTTATTAGTTCAGGGTGTTCATTAGATTCCACACATGAGTGAAATCATGTGGTATTTGTCCTTCTCTGACTGGCTTATTTCACTTAGCATAATTTTCTCCAGGGCCATCCATGTTGTCACAAAGGGTAAATATTTTTCTTTGTTATAATGGCCAAGTAGTATTCCATTGTGTAAATGTCCCATAGTTGATTTATCCACTGGTCTACTGATGGACATTTGGGCTACTTCTCTATCTTGGTGATTGTAAATAATCTGCAATGAACATAGAGGTGCTGATGTTCTTTCAGATTAGTATTTTGTGTTTCTTCGGATAAATTCCCAGAATTGGGAATGTTGGGTCAAAGGGCAGATCCATTTTTAATTTTCTGAAATATCTCCATACTGCTTTCCACAGTGGTTGCACCAATCTACATTCCCACCAATGGTGCAAAAAGGGTTCTTCTTTCTCCACATCCTTGCCAGCACTTGTTGTTTGTTGATTTATTGATGATAGCCATTCTGACAGGTGTGAAGTGATATCTCGTTGTGGTTTTAATTTGCATTTCTCTGATGATTAGTGATGTTGAGCATTTTTCATATGTCTATTGGCCCTCAGTATGTTTTCTTTGGAGAAGTGTCTTTTCAGGTCCTTTGCCCATTTTTTAATTGGATTGTTTGTCTTTTTGGTGTTGAGTTTTGCAATTTCTTTATAAATTTTAGATATTAATCCCTTATCAGATGTACCAGTGAATATGTTCTCCAATCCCATGAGCTGTCTTTTCATTTTGTTGATGTTTTCCTTTGCTGTGCAAAAACATTTTAGTTTGATGTAGTCCCATTTGTTTATTTTATCTTTTGTTTCCCTTGCCTTAGGAGATATATCAGTAAAAATATTGCTACAAGCAACATCTGAGGCTCTACTGCCTATGTTTTCTTCTAGGATTTTTATGGATTTGGGTATAATATTTAAGCCTTTAATCCATTTTGAATTTATTCTTGTGTGTGGTGTGAGAAAGTGGTTTAGTTTCATTTTTCTGCAAGTGTCTGTCCAATTTTCCAAATACCACTTATGGAACCAAGTACCTTTGGCCCATTGTACATGCTTTCTTTCTCTGTTGAATATTAATTGACTATAAAGGTGTGAGTTTATTTCTGGTTCTCTATTCTGTTCCATTGATTTATATGTCTGTTTTTATGCCAATACCATGCTGATTTGATTTCTGTGGACTTACAGTATAGTTTGATACTTGGTAGCATGATTCCTCCAACTTTGTTCTTCTTTCTCAAGATCACTGTTACTATGGCTATGCAGGGCCTTTTGTGGTTGCATGTAAATTTTTGAAATATTTTTCCTAGTTCTATGAAATATGTCATTTGAATCTTGATAGGAATTTTGCTGAACGTATAGTTTGCTTTGGGTAGCATGGACATTTTAATGATGTTAATTCTTCCTATCCATGAACACAGTATGTCATTCCACTCATTTGTATCTTCTTCAATTTCTTTCTTCAGCATCTTAAAATTTTCCAAGAACATGTCTTTGACATCCTTGATTAGGTTCATTTCTAGGTATTTTATTCTTTTTGAAGCAATTGTGAATGGGATTGTTTTCTTATTACCCTTTCTGTTAGTTCATTATTGCCATAAATAAATAAAATGCAGCTAATTTCTGGATATTAATTTTTTATCCTGCTACTTTGCTGAATTCATTTACCAGTTCTAGTATTTTCTTGGTGGAATCTTAGTGATTCTCTACGTACAGTATCATGTCATCTGCAAATATATAAAGACAATTTTATGTCTTCTTCTCCAATTTGGATGCCTTTTATTTCTTCTTTTTGTCTGATTACTATGTCTAGGACTTCCACTACTATGTTGAATAAGAGTGGTAAAAGCAGACATCCCTGTCTTGTTCTTGATCTTAAGGGGAATGCTTGTAGTTTTTGCCTGTTGAGTGTGCTTCTGGCAGTGGGTTTCTCATATAAGGCCTCTATTATGTTTAGGTATGTTCCCTATATTCCCAGTTTGCTGAGAGTTTTGATCATAAATGGTGGTAGATTTTATCAGATGCTTTTTTTCCTGTATCTATTGATGTAATCATGTGGTTTTTATCCTTCATTTCATTTATGTGTTGAATCACATCTATCAATTTGCAAATGTTGTGCTAACTTTGCATTTCTAGAATAAATCCTACTTGATCATGGTCTATGATCTTTTTGATGTATTACTATATGAGGTTTGCTAATATGTTGTTGAAGATTTTAACATCTATGTTCATCAGGGATATTGGCCTATAACTTCTCTTTTTTTTGCAGTGTCTTTACCTGGTTTTGGAATTAGGATAATGCTGGCCTGGTAAAATGAGCTTGGGAGCCTTGCCTCTTGAATTTTTAAAAATAGCTTGAGAAGGAGAGGTGTTAGTTCCTCTCTGAATATTTGGTAAAATTCTCCTGTGAAGCCATCCAGTCCAGGGGCTTTTGTTTGTTGGGAGTGTTTTGATGACTGCTTCAATCTAACTTGGTGTAATCTGTCTGTTCAGATTCTCTGATTCTTCCTGATTTAGTTTGGAAGATTGTATGTTTGTAGGAATTTATCTATTTCATCCAGGTTATTCAATTTGTGGGCATGTAGTTGTTCATAATATTTTCTAACAATCCTTAGTCTTTCTTTGGTGTCAGTTG
This sequence comes from Desmodus rotundus, assembly GCF_022682495.2. NCBI lineage: Eukaryota > Metazoa > Chordata > Mammalia > Chiroptera > Phyllostomidae > Desmodus > Desmodus rotundus. The sequence goes on from NC_071390.1 coordinate 146,263,582, forward strand.
TTACTTCTCTTTCATTTCTGGTTTTATTTATTTGGGTTGTTTCTCTTTTTTTTCTTGATGAGTCTGATTAAAGGTTTGTCAATCTTGTTTATTTTTCCAAAGAAGCAGCTTTTGGATTCATTGATCATTTGTGTCCTTTTTTAAGTATCTATTTTTTTTTTTAAATTTCTGATGTGTACTTTACTTCCTTCTACTCAGTTTGGGCTTTGTTTGTTGTTCTTTTTCAAGTTCCTTTAAGTGTAAGGTTAGATTGTTTATTTGAGCTTTTCTTGTTTTTTGAGATAGGCCCATAATGCTATGAATTTCCTTCTTAGGATAGCTTTCCTTATATCCCATGGATTTTGGATTGTTGTGTCTTCATTTGCATTTATTTCAAGGTATCTTTTGATTTCTTCCTCAATGTCATTGTTGACCCATTCATTGTTTAATAACATGTTTAGCTTCCATGTCTTTGTGCATTTCTCAGTGTTCTTCTTACAATTCATCTCTAGTTTTATAGGATTGTGGTCTGAAAAGATGATTGATATAATTTCAGTCTTCTTAAATTTATTGAGACTTGTGTCCTAACATGTGGTCTATCCTAGAAAATGTTCATGTACATTTGAAAAGTATATCTATTCTGCTGTTTTCGGGTGAAATGCTCTGAAGATGTCAATTAAATCCATTTCATCTAGTGTGTCCATTAAGGCCACTGCCTTCTTATTGATTTTATGTCCGGAAGCTCTATCCCTTGAATTCAATGGGGTGTTAAAATCCCTCCTATGACTGTATTTCTAACAGTCCATCAATATTTGCTTTGCATATTTAGGTACTTCTGTGTTGGTTGCATAAGTGTTTACTAGGGTTATATCCTCTTGTTAAATTGTCCCCTTTATCATTATGTAGTGTTCTTTGTCTCTTACTATAGCCTTGGTTTTAATGTCTATTTTGTCAGATATAAGTATTGCTACGCCAGCTTTTTTTTCCCTTTCCATTTGCATGAAATATCTTTTTCCCTCCCTTTACTTTTATTCTGTGTGTATCATTCAATATGAGGTATGTATTTTAGAGACAGCATATATATGAGATAGCATATTTATAGGTCTTGTTTTCTTATCCATTCAGCCACCTGATGTTTTTTTGTTGGAGCATTTAAGCCATTTACATTTAAGGTGATTATTGATAGATATGTATTTATTGCCATTTTATTTGTAACAATTTTGTTTTTATTCCTTTTTCTTTTTCTTCTTCATAAATCAATCTCTTTGATGCTTGTTACAGTACTAGTTTGGTGTTAACAAACTTTGTTAGCTTTTTCTTGTCTGGGAAGCTCTTTTTTTCTCCTTCAATTTTAAATGATATCCTTGCTAGGTGAACTAGCCTTGCCTGTAGTCCTTGCTTCATCACCTTGAATGTATTATGCCAATCCCTCTTGGCCTGAAATGTTTGTGTTCAGAAATCAAACAACAGTCTAATTGGAGTTCCCTTATAAGTAACTACCTGCTTTTCTCTTAAGACTTCTAGGATTCTCTCCATGTCTTTAGGCTTTGCCATTTTAATTATGATGTGTCTTAGTGTAGTCCTGTTTGGGTCTATCTTATTGGGGACCCTATGCACTTCCTGGACTTATGTGTCTTTTTTACTTCTCCAGATGAGAGAAGTTTTCAGTCATTATTTCTATCACTTGCTCACTCTCCTGTCCTTCTGGTATTTCCTTGACGCAGATGTTGCTATACTTAATGTTGTCCCAAAGGTTTCTTAAGCTCTCCTCATTTCTTAATTCTTTTTCCTTTATGCTGCTCTGCTTGGGTGTGTTTTTGCTACCTGGTCTTCTGAATCACTGATTCAATATTCTGCTTCATCTAACCTACTTTTTATTTCTTCCAGTGTATTATTTACTTCAGATATTGCATTCTTTATTTCTGACTGGTCCTTTTTTATGGTTTCTATGTCTTTTTTCATGCTGTTGAATATCCTTTTAATCACTACTCTAAACTCTCCATTTAATAAATTGCTTGCCTCTAGTACATTTAGTTCTTCTTCTGGATAATTCTGTTGTTCTTTCATTTGGGGCCTGTTTCTTTGTCTTTCCCATTTTGACTGCTTCTTTGTTTGTTTCTGTGTATTAGGTAGATCTGCACAGACTCTGGTGCAGATGTACGTCAGATGCTGCCTGTGACGGGTGCTGGGCAACCTGTTGGGAGCTTTCAGTGATCTGTAGCTTGAGGCTCCCTCTGCCCAATAGGGTGTGTGCAGAAAGAACTGGGCTGCATGCTAACACTGGCTTTTACCAGCACCAGGCCCAGGAGAGGGTCAGCTAATTTCTCAAAGCTTCCAGTGATATACCTTTGCTATTAGACTTAATCACTGAGATAAAAACCTCCATCTGTACTCCTCAACAGCCTGGCCTGAGCTCCACAGGGTGTAGCAGAGTGATTCTTGTGGGTTGGCTATTGCTTTACTTCAGGCTGATGCCATTCAAAAAAGAGTGCTCTACCTGAGGAAGATGGCTCCTACACTATGGGGAATGACTCAGCACAGGGATCCTGGCCACTGTTCCTTCAGTTGTCTCCCCAGAGCCACCAACGCCAGACTCTTCTCACATGTCTCTAGTCCACTTTGCCCTCTCTCTCCCAGAGTCCAGGGTAAGTGACTGCAAATGAAATTTTGTGCATTGGCCCTTTAAGAGGCCCTCTGTGTCTCTAGCCATCTTTCCCCAGCAGAGAGAAACCCCACTGCTTTTCACACCCAGATGTCATTTGGGTTCCTTTTTCAGTTCTAGTGGTGTAGGCTGGGGAGTCCAGCTTGGGTTTTAGACCCCACACTTCTCAGCAGGAACTCCGTAGCCTCTGAAATATCTCTTCTGATCTTCAGTTGCTGATGGTGGGATTCCAGCCATCCCTCTGGTGCCTTCTCTGCACTCCCTAGCAGTCTTGTGGTGAAGTTGTTTCTTCTGTACGCCCTTGGTTTTAAGACTTCTCTCTAGCTAGTGTTTAGTTGGGTATTCTGGATGATTTTTTTCCCCTTTTTTAAAATTATATTTTATTGATTATGCTATTGCAATTGTCCCATTTTTCCCCCTTCAAACCCCTTGGCCTGGTACCCCCATTTCTTCCAGCCTTCCTTCCCCTTAGTTCATGTCCATGGGTCGTACATATAAGTTCTTTGGCTTATCCATTTCCTATAGTATTCTTAACCTCCCCCTGTCTATTTAATAACTGCCAATTATGCTTATTATTCCCTGCACCTTTACTCTCATTCTCCCCCTTTCCCCAGCCCACTAACAACACTCCATGTGATCTCCGTTTTGTGATTCTGATCCTGTTGTAGTTGTTTGCTTAGTTTGTTTTTGTTTTTTTAGGTTCAGTTGTTGATAGCTGTGTTTGTTGTCATTTTACCATTCATAGTTTTGATGTTCTTCTTTCTCTTAGATAAGTCCCTTTAACATTTCATATAATAAGGACTTGGTGATGATGAAGTCCTTTAACTTGACCTTATGTGGGAAGCACTTTATCTGTCCTTCCATTCTAAATGATAGCTTTGCTGGATAGAGTAATCTTGGTTGTAGGTCCTTGCTTTTCATGACTTTGAATACTTCTTTCCAGCCCCTTCTTGCTTGTAAGGTTTCTTTTGAGATGTCAGCTGATACTCTTATGGGCACTCCTTTGTAGGTAACTATCTCCTTTTCTCTTCCTGAAAAGGAGACAGCTAGGAAAAGAATTTTAAGATTCTCTCCTTATCTTTAATCTTGCGTAATGTAATTATGATGTGTCTTGGTGTGGCCCTTTTTGGGTCCACCTTGTTTGGGATTCTCTGAGCTTCTTGGACTTATATTTCTGTTTCCTTCACCAGATTGGGGAAATTCTCCACTATTTTTTGACATAAGTTTTCAATTTATTGCTCTTCCTCTTTCCTTCTGGCACCCCTATGATTCAGATGTGGGAACATTTAAAGCTGTCCCGGAGGTTCCTAAGCCTCTCCTCAAATTTTGTGAATTCTTGATTCTTCATTCTGTTCCAGTGGAATGTTTATTTCTTCCTTTTGTTCCAAATTGTTGATTTGAGTCCCAGGGTCCTTCCCTTCATTGTTGGTTCCCTGTATAATTTTCTTTATTTCACTTTGTATTAATTTTTCTGTAATTTAGTTGTAATTCCAGTTTTTTCCTGGGAGGAGGTTAGTGTAGCTTCCACTTACTCCACTACCATCTTGTCAATCCATATTTAGAAATTCATAATTGTCTTTCACAAAACCTGTATTCCAAAAGGATTCTACTGTGTTTTGAATTATTCTATCAAGAGTCTATTTAAAAGTATTTATTTAATTGAAGAATACACATTTTGCTTAAAATAATAACCAGCTCTGGAAGCAGAAATTCTTAACAACCATATAGTAAAATATCAAATTTCTGGGTTGTGTTCTTTCAATTTTTTTTATGTCAATTACAATTGATTTTCAATATTATATTAGTTTTAGGTGTATAGTGTAGTGGTAAGACATTCATATAAACTATGTAGTTATCTCCCCACTAAGGCTAATATCCCCCTGACACCATATGTAGTTATTGCAATTTTACTGACTGTATTCCATATGCTTTATTTTGTATCCCCATGATTAGTTTTTAACTACCAGTTTGTGTTTCTTAATTACTTCACCTTTTTAGCCACCCCCTCTCCACATGGCAACCATTAGTTTGTTCTCTGTATCTATTAATTTGTTTTTTTTTTGTTTGTTTGTTCCTTTGCTTTCTTCTTTAGATTCCAGGTATAAGTAAAATCATATGGTATTTGTCTTTCTTTTTTCACTTATGTCATTTAGTACAATACCCTGTAGGTACATCATGTCAGCAATTTTCGACTAGTGTGCCACAAGAATTTTTAAAACTTGCAGTACTGGACTCTTTAGTGAGGGGCGCTGACCTCTTTTCCCTTTAATTGGCAAATAAAAAAATGACAACAGTCAACACAATAACAGCCACCTGGTGCGAATGAATCAAAATTATTCCCCCCCCTTTTTTTGTTAGAATGGCAAAAACTATATTATTTGGTGTGCTTTAGAATTTTACTAGGTTATATGTGCCATGAAATGATAAAGATTGAAAATCTTTGATCCAAATTTTAGGAAAATGGCAGCCAAGTAAGTGTGAGCGGAGCCCACTTGCTCGTGGGACACTTAGCTCATCTTCTGAAAAATAAAGTGAACAGTCTAATAATCTTTGCAAATATGAAGTTTGGAAGCCAAAGAGTACACAGGACACTTCAAAATGGGGTGTAAATAGGTTTTACAGGTGGATGGGAAAAGTCCCTGGGAGTGTGCCAGAAACCACATGAGGAGAGCCAGTCAGAGATAGCAGCCTAGTGGCTCCCTCCCCTCCCAGGACAGGGAATCCACAGACCTGGAGGCCAGGAGTGGGAGTGACTTGAACACATAGAGTTACTGGGGAGAAACAGGCTGCACACATGCACACAGGTGGCGGTGCACCCTAGCTATGTGGTGGACACAGACCAAGACAGTGCCAGACAGAGGGGGGAATTCTGGCTGCACCTGGAACTGGGGGAGAGGAGGGCTGTGACTGGCCATAACAGAGATAGACTCTTGACTTGTTGGAGAGTTGTAGTGTGTGGAAATCTGGGCAATGGCTCAGTGCTGCAGTGGGAGTGCCCAGGGAGACTTTTTTCAAAAGGGGAGCTGAGGTGTGCTGGGCAGACATGCCGTGCACACAGCTGCCCAGCCAAATAAGGGAGGAGGATTTGGGGCATGATATGCTCCCACTCAGTACAACTGGGCAGTTTGATCAAAGGGGTGCAAAATGAGGCGGTTGTTGGCCTTAGCCTGGTGCAGCAGCACAGAGTGGAGACTATAGGCTGCAGCGTACTGTGAGGGCTGTGGGCTGGAAACTGTGCACCTGAGATTAATTGAGGCCAGACTGGGCTCCCTTCATTGACAGATCCTCCAGGAAGGGAAGATTGAGCCCAGCCCCTCACCTCTGGCAGGAGTAGGGAAGATCTGCAAAACTGGCTAGGCAGCCTTAACCTGTAGCGGGCATTTCTGCAAGACTAAGACAGCAACATGAATGCCTAAAAGGGCCCATTTTGAACTCCCCACAGGGAGGAGAGTCCTATTGCACTGGGGCCATCCAAACAAAGTTAAGAAGGGTGCGACAAGGGGGATTCAGGGTTTTCTGCCCAGCCTTGGCTTACACACACAGCTGCCATCTACACCAAGCAGAAGGGAGCTGACACTAATTCACAGATTGCCTTCCACCCTCCATGGAATGGACAGCTATGTAATCAGAAACTATACACTATTGGAAATAAATGGGGACAGACTAAGATGGGAGGTGTAAGGGCGGGGTAAATGGACCCACACTTTTCCTGGAAGACTGAACAGTGCCTCCCAGGGGAGACACAGGGACCTCACCCTCTCAATTGCAACAGAAGGTCCCTCTAGAGGCAGGGGATACAGGCAGTCTTGCCAGGAGTCGGGCAACCCACCTCAGAAACTTGAGCTGACAGAAAACTGGAGACAGATCCAGAAAGAAGTCAGAAGGTAAACACCAACAGCTGAGATGGGTTTTCCCTTGTTCTTCCTCAGAACTTGCATGTTTTTTTCTCTTCTTTTTCTTTTCCTTTCATATAACATTTTAATATTTCTTCTTTTGCTTCACTTGTATTCTAGCTAATTCACTCACTACTCTTGGTCTTTTATTCTTTTTATTCAGATTATGTATTTTTTCATGTTATTGTTATTCCAAATCCCACACAGCGCACCCTTCCCTGGTCTTACTCCATTTTGCCATCTTCTTGACCTTTCTTACTGTTGTAAACTTTATTTTTTCTCATGCTACACCATGTTCCTATTCCTTACTCTTATTATTTCTCTTCCATCTAACCTCGCAAAAGGACTCTTCTTTCCTTAAGTCAGCTCACATTCTTCTTCCCTTCTCATAATAGTCTTATTTCCTTTCCACCTTTGTAAATTCTGGCTAGTTGGGAGAAGGTATCATGGTTATTGCTGTTCTTCTCCAATGGAACTCCTATTTGTTCAATATTTGTTTGTTCTTTAAAATCCACAGAATACTCTCCCCCGTCTTACTCCATTATGCCTTCCCCCTGCCCTTGATCAGTTGAGTGAGGAATTTTATTTTAATTTCTTTCCCATTCTTAGCTTGGGCTTTATTCCTTACTCTTATTAGTTTTCCTCCTCCATCTTCTCAAAATCATTTTTATTTACTGTAGACATCTCATATTCACTTTTCTCTTTTGTACAATATTTTCATTTCATTTCCACCTTTATTAATCCTCTCTCAGCTGTCATTGCTATTGACCCTTCTGTGTGTGTGTGTCTTTTTTTTTCAGTTTCATTCCCATTGCTCCAAAACCTTTTTAATTTTACTTCAAATCTCATAGTATACTCTTCCCCTTTCTTACTCCATTTTTGCCACTGTCCTTCAGTGTTTTACTTATGTTTTAAATTTTGTTCTCTTCCATTCTTCACCTTGTTTCTATTCCTACTGTTATTTATTCTCTTCCCTTTTCCTACTCAAAAACACTTTCCCCTCTTTTAGTCATCTCATATCCCCTTTTTCCTATCTTATAATATTTTTAATCTCTCTTCAAGTTTATTAATCTTTGCTCGACTGCCATTGATATTGCTGATGTTGCTGTTGTTGTAGGGTTGGTTGTTTTTTTTAGCTGATATGGTTTGGCTTCCTGGTAATCCTGCTTTGTTAACCAAAGCCTGTACAACAACATAAAAGACAAGGCAGTAGTTGTAACTGCCAGTAAGACAGCTGGAGGGGAGAACCCATCAACGAATGAGCCACCAACAAGAAAAGCCTAAGTACAATGAGAGAGTCCACACAGATTGAATAATGGGCAACCCCAGAGCATCCATACAAGGAGATCAAAGAGACTATACAACACAGTGCCACAGAATTCCTACCACAGAAGTCTGCCACATGAAGACAGGCAGGCCAAAGCAGAGTATGCTGTGATGCAGAAACAAACAAAAAGAGTCACCTAAAATGGGGAGACAAAGAAAGAACCCCCCTGTCAAAAGGAATGGAGTAATCACCAGAAAAAGAGCTAAATGAAATTGAGGGAAACAATCTATCGGACATAGAATTCAAAAAAATGGTTTTAAGGATGCCTGAGGAACTCAGTGACAACTACAAGGAACTGAGTGGGAACCACAACAGCATGAAAAGGAAATAGAAACTATAAACAAGAACCATGAAGAAATGAAGAATACAATGTCTGAAATAAAAAATGCCCTAGAAGGAATTATAAGCTGGCTGGATGAAGCAAAGGACCGAATCAGTGAGATGGAAGCCAAGGTAGAAAGAAATACCCAGGCAGAGCAACACAATGAAAAAAGACTCAAAAAGTATGAGGATAGTTTAAGGGAATTTCAGAATAACATGGAATGTAACCACATTGGCATCACAGGAATACCAGAAAGAGAGGAAAAGGAGCAGGGGATAGAAAACCTGTTTGAAAAAATAATGGCAGAAAACTTCCCTAATTTGAAGAGGGGAAAAGCCATACAAGTTCAGGAAGCACAGAGGGTCCCAATCAAGACAAACCCAAAGAGTCCTACTTGAAGACACATCATAATTAAAATGCCAAATGTTAAAGACAAAGAGAGAATCTTAAAGGCAGTAAGGGAGAAACAGATAGTAACATACAAGGGAGCTCCAATAAGGCTAGCAGCTATATCTCAACAGAAATATTATAAGCTGGAAGACAATGGCTAGAAATATTTTAAGTAATGAAGAGCAAAGTCCTGCAACCAAGACTACTCTATCCAGCAAGGCTGTCATTTAAAATGGAGGGAGAAGTGAGGCATTTTCCAGAAAAAAAGATGGCTAAAAGAATACACCTCCACAAAACTAGCATTAAAAGACATGCTAAGGGGGCTGCTTTAAGAAGATGAAGGAAAAGAGTGAGAGGAAGGGGGATGTGGGGGAGCTTTGTCCATCAGAGCCCCCACCCCCCAGCCATCATGGATGAGAATAAGTCTACCAAGAAATGATCTGCTTGGGGAGTAAAGGTGGCCAATCTCTCAGAGGAGAAGGGCCTTGAGCCTGTTCCTCAGTGGGCTTTTATTGGGTTCAATTTGCACAGGGATACAGGTAAAGCTCATCAATCATTGTCAGGCAGTAAGGATCAACAATAGATAATACTCAAAGAACTATGAGGGCTTATTCTGAGGCAGGGTCAGATAGCTAAATGGCCATAACACTTTGGGAAACAAATTCATTGTATGCTTGGACGCTTATCAGAAAACTGAGGGCATTCTTAGCAAAGCAGGTTTCACAGTATTTTATGCATTCTTTCTTAGGCCTAATCGCCACAGGTTCCTGCCCAGGGCTGCACCACCCCAGCATTGTTTCAGGCTTAAGTCAGGCAGGGGAAGTAAGGCAGCCAAGAGATTAGGAGACTTCTGGCAAACAGAATGAGGACTTGGGCTATGTCAAAGCTGAGAGGTGAGGGTCCATCACCCCCTTTTTCAATAGTCCCCCAAGTGCTTCCCTGATGGCCCCATCGTGACTGTCCTTGTCTTAGGTCATCCCTCCCTTGATGAATCTAACCTGTCATTGGCTAACCAGTCATCCTCCTGGGGCCAAGCAGGGTGAAGTAAAGGGGGCAGAGGCTGAGCCCCTGTGGGGAGGATAAATTTTGTCTCCTTAGTGGCTTATGTCCCAAGGTCTTTTTACTCAGCCATGGGGGGTTACAGCTTCTGAAACCAGGCAGGGTGGTTCTCAACAGAGGAACACATCTACAAAGGGAAAAAATGACAATGAATACTTACGTATCAATAATAACCATGAATGTAAATGGATTTAATGCTCCAATCAAAATATATAAGGTATCTGAATGGATAAGAAAACATGACCCACATATATGCTGTCTACAAAAGACTCATCTTGGAACAAAAGACCTACAAGATGAAGTCTGAAGGGTTGGGAAAAAATATTCCAAACAAATGGACAGGAAAATAAAGCCAGGGTAGGAATACTTACATCAGTCAAAATAGATTGGCTTTCAAAACAGAAGCCATAAAAAATCACAGAGAAGGTCACTTCATAATACTTAAGGGTAGAATCCATCAAGAAGATATAGACATTTTAAACATATATGCACCGAACACAGGAACACCCAAATATATAAGAAAAATCTTGGAAGACTTCAAGAAAGATATGGATAGCAACACATTGATAGTAGGGGATTTTAACGCCCCACTGTCAACAATGGATAGGTCTTCCAAACAAAGAATTGACAGGATATTATGGCACTGAATGACACTCTAGATAAAATTGACTTAAGTGATATATATATATATGGTAAATGTTCTCATTTACCCTGTAGAGGCAAAATATACATTCTTTTCAAATGCACATGGAATATTTTCAAAGATGGACCATATGATAGGGCACAAAGCAAGCCTCAACAAAGTCAAGAATATTGACATCATAGCAAGCATCTTTTCAGATCAGAGTGGCTTAAAAGTAGAAACCAATCTCAAGGAAAAAACATAAAAACATTTAAATACATGAAGACTGAATAAAATGTTATTAAACAATGAGTGAGTAAACAATGAAATCAAAGAATAAATGAAAAAGTTTCTGGAAACAAATGAAAATGAACACACAACAGTCCAAAACCTATGGGGCATAGCAAAGGCAGTGCTGAGAGGGAATTTCATAGCAATACAGGTCTTCCTGTATTGGAATGGCAGTACCAGGTGGAGTGGGGCAAAGGGGGAAAATAGGGATAACTGTAATAGTGTGATGAATAAAATATATTTTAAAATAAAGTAGTTATTGGTAGTTATACTATTATTGCCATTTTATTTTTTATTTATATATTTTGTCTTTTTAAAGAAGTCCCTGTAACATTTCTTGTAATACTGGTTTAGTGGTGATGAACTCTTAATTTATTTCTCATCTTTATCTCTCCTTTGATTCTAAATGATATCCTTGATGATTAATCTTGGTTGTAGGTTTTTGGTTTTCATTACTTTGAATATTTTGTGTCAACCCCTTCTGGCCTGCAAAGTTTCTGTTGAGAGATCAGCTGACAGTTTTATGGGCACTCCCTTGCAGGTAACTAACTGCTTTTTTCTTGCATTTAAGATTCTTTTCTTTTGTTTTGTCCTTAACCTTTGTCACTTTAATTTTGCTATCTTGGTTTGGTTCTCCTTGGGTTCATCTTTTTTGGAGTTTGTGGATTTTTGAGAGGTTTTAGGGAAGTCCACAGCATGGGCTGAGTGCAACAACTTTAATCCAGTGCCTTAGACTGCTCGGCCACACTACCTCAATTGAGGGCAACAATTTAAAATAACAACCACACAGAGAGGTCCTGGCCTGTGCATGGAATAGGCTGTGATGTGTTCTCAGGAAATCACTGGGGTGTGGGGAGTTTGATGTAGAATCAGATTTCAAGTTCAACTGCACCTGTTAGCTTTGTGTGGAGAGGCCTAAACAAAGGAACAAGATGGTGGAGCAAGCTCTTCCTGCAGCTCTGGCCCTGAAGCCAGACAATTCAGTTCCTCCCCTTATATGGCCGTGATGTTTTTCCAGCCGCTGCTCAGCCCTGGAATTCAGAGTAAGTGTGTCAGTCAGTAAGTTTGTGTGTGGACTTTTTAAGAGGAACACCTGAAACTCCAACAGCCCTCTGTCTCACTGGGTAGCATTCCTGCTTAATTTCAAAGGCAGGTGCTGAGGGGACTCCTTTTCCCAGCACTAGTATTCTAGGGTAAGGAACCTAATGTGGGGGACCCATTGTGGGGCTGGGGCACTTCAGTCATTGAGAGACTGATACAGCAGAGATATTCCTGCCAATTCTTAAATGACACACATAGGTGTAGGACAAGTACATTTTTTTGCCCATCCTACCAGTCTTTTTTAAATTATATTTTAGTGATTATGCTATTACAGTTATCTTCATTACAATTATCCTCTTTTTCCCCCTTTGCCCCCCTCTACACAGTGCCCCCTACTACCTCAGGCAATCCGCCACCATTGCTCATGTCCATAGATTGTGAGAATAAGTTCTTTGGCTACTCTACTTCCTACGCTGTACGTTACATCCCCGTGGCTATTTGGAACAACCAATTTGTACTTCTTAATCCCCTTACATCTTCACCCATCCCCTCAAACCCACCTCCCATCTGGCAACCATCAAAATGCTCTCCATAGACATGATTCTGTCTCTGTTATTCTTTTTTTTTTTAAAATATATTTATTGATTATGCTATTACAGTTGTCCCATTTCCCCCCCTTTACTCAACTCCATCCTGCCCACCCCCTCCCTCCCACATTCCCCCCCTATAGTTCATGTCCATGGGTCATACTTATAAGTTCTTTGGCTTCTACATTTCCTACACTATTCTTACCCTCCCCCTGTCTATTTTCCACCTATCGTTTATGCTATTTATTCTCTGTACCTTTCCCCCCTCTCTCCCCCTCCCACTTCCCTACTGATAACCCTCCATGTGATCTCCATTTCTGTGGTTCTGTTGCTGTTCTAGTTGTTTGCTTAGTTTGCTTTTGTTTTTGTTTTAGGTATGGTTGTTAATAACTGTGAGTTTGCTGTCATTTTACTGTTCATATTTTTTATCTTCTTTTTCTCAGATAAATCCCTTTAACATTTCATATAATAAGGGCTTGGTGATGATGAACTCCTTTAACTTGACCTTATCTGAGAAACACTTTATCTGCCCTTGCATTCTAAATGATAGCTTTTCTGGATACAGTCATCTTGGATGTAGGCCCTTGCCTTTCATGACTTGGAATACTTCTTGCCAGCCCCTTCTTGCCTGTAAGATTTCTTTTGAGAAATCAGCTGACAGTCTTATGGGAACTCCTTTGTAGGTAACTGTGTCCTTTTCTCTTGCTGCTTCTAAGATTATCTCCTTCTCTTTCATCTTGGGTAATGGAATTATGATGTGCCTTGGTGTGTTCCTCCTTGGGTCCAGCTTCTTTGGGACTCTGAGCTTCCTGGACTTCCTGGAAGTCTATTTCCTTTGCCAGATGAGGGAAGTTCTCCTTCATTATTTGTTCAAATAAGTTTTCAATTTTTTGTTCTTCCTCTTCTCCTTCTGGCACCCCTATAATTCGGATGTTGGAACGTTTCAAGATGTCCTGGAGGTTCCTAAGCCTCTCCTCATTTTTCCAAATTCTTGTTTCTTCATTCTTTTCTGGTTGGATGTTTCTTTCTTCCTTCTGGTCCACACCGTTGATTTGAGTCCGTTTCCTTCCCATCACTATTGGTTCCCTGTACATTTTCCTTTGTTTCTCTTAGCATAGCCTTCGTTTTTTCATCTAGTTTTCGACCAAATTCAACCAATTCTGTGAGCATCCTAATTACCAGTGTTTTGAACTGTGCATCTGATAGGTTGGCTATCTGTTCGCTGCTTAGTTGAATTATTTCTCGAGCTTTGAAGTGTTCTGTCATTTGGGCCTTTTTTTTTTTTTGGTCTTGGTGTGTCTGTTACTTTAAGGGGTGGAGCCTTAGGTGTTCCCCAGGGCCAGGGTAACGCTGGTTGCTGTGCTGTGACGCTGTACGTGGGGGAGGGGCTGAGAGGGAGCAATGGCGCCTGCCTCACTCTCCTCTGGATTTCAATCTTTCACTCCGATACCCACAATCAAACTGGGCCCCTCTGGTGCTGGTTCCCAAGTGGGTGGGCTTGTGCATGCTCTAGGCCCCTGTGGGTCTCTCCAACGACCTCTCCTGTGAGGCTGGGAGTTTCTCCTGCTGCTGCCCCAACCCCCACAGGTGTTTTCAATCAGAGGTTTGAGGCTTTATTTTCCTGTGCTAGAGCCCTGGGTTACGCGGTCTGCTTCGCTCTCCTGCCCTTCGCGAATTGAGGCCACGGCCCCGTTCTCCGCCACTCTGAGTCCGGCCCTCTTGGTTTATCTGTGTGCGAATGTAGGGCTGCAGGGTCTGCTAGTGGTCAGACTGCCTGCCCCGTTTGTCCCACACTCCGCCAGTCTCGGTCCCGCCACGGCAACGTGAGTCCTCTCCGCCCCTGCAGCCCATCTCTGCCCCTCCTGCCGGTCTGGATGAATGTTCCTTTTTTATCTACTTGGTGTCAGACTTCCTTGCCGTTCAATTTTCTGTCAGTTCTGGTTGTGTGAGGAGGCGCAGTGTGTCTACCTACGCCTCCATCTTGGTTCTCCTGTCTCTGTTATTCTTGATTGCTTAATTTGTTTCTTAGATTCAGTTGGTGGTGGATATGTTTTATTGACATTTTATTATTCGTAATTTTGATGTCTTTATTTTTCTTAAATAAGTCTCTTTAACATTTCAAACAATAGTGGTTTGGTGCTGATGAACTCCTTTAGTTTTTTCTTGTCTAGGAAGCTCTTTATCCACCCTTTGATTCTGAATGATAGCTTTGCTGGGTAAAGCAATCTTTTCTGTAGGATCTGGCTTTTCATGACTTTGCATATTTCTTGCAAATCCCTTATAGCCTGTATAGTTTCTTTTGAGAATTCCTTTGCTTTTCTCTTGCAGCTTTTAAGATTCCCTCTTTATCTTTACCTTTTGCCTTTTAGTTATGATGTGTCTTGGAGTGTGTGTCTGCATCCATCTTGTCTGGAACTCTCTATGCTTCCTGGACTTTCTGGACTTGTGTCTCTATTTCCTTTACCAAAGTAGGGAGGTTTTCTTTCACTGTTTTTACAAGTAGTTTTCCAATTTCTTGCTCTTTCTGTTCTCCTTCTAGCACCCCTATGATGTGAATGTTTTACACTTGAAGTTGTCCTGAGACTCTTTACAACATCCTTGGGTTTTTTGTATTCATTTTTTTTCTTCTGTGTGGTAATTTTTGCTTTTTTATGTTCCAAGTAATTGACCTGATTCTTTGTTTCATCCACTCACCAACTGTTGTTTCGAAGTAAATTGTTCTTTATTTCAATGAGTGTATCCTTTGTTTCTGACTGGATCTTTTTTTATGCTGTTGAGGTCCTCAGTAAGTTCTCAACATCCTTATAATCAGTGTTTTGAACTCTGCAGCTGACAGATTGCTTATTTCCATCTTGTTTAGCTCTTTTTTCTGGAGTTTTGATCTGGAGTTCTTTCATTTGGGCCATGTTTCTTTGTCTCCTTGTTTTGGCCACTTCCCTGTGTTTCTTGCTGTGTATTAGGTAGAGCTGCTACGAGTCCATGTCTTGGTAGCATGGCCTAATGTAGTAGGTGTCCTGTAGGGTCCAGTGTACAGTCTCCCCAGTCACCCACGCCAGGTATTCGAGGTGCACCCTCTGTATGGACAGAGTACACCCACCTCTTCAGTTGAGCTTTGATTTCTGTTGGAAGGTCAATAGGAGGGATTTATCCAGGCCAATCAGCTTCAAGGACTGGTGGTGATTACTGACCACCAACCTCTGCCCTCCATGGAGAATCAGCTGTTCAGGGATTGGATGGTGGTGCTCTGATGTGGTCTGTAGCTGTCCACTGAGTGCACAGGTTCTGGCATTTCCCAGGTGGTGTAGGCCAAGGTCAGCCCCCACCTGTGTTCTGCCCAGGGCCCTGCATGAGCTACAGAGTAATCTGCAGATGGCTGCTACTTGTGCTGGCCTGGAGGTTCCTGGGGTGAAGCCAAGCCATGAACCTCAGTTGGCTACTGCTACTGCCAGGCCTGAAGCCACTTCAGAAGAGGTATGGGGGTTGGGGGCTCACTGAGATCTGTTGCTTGTTTGAGAGGGTTTAGGAAGTTGGGAAGCATGAGCCAAGACCAACCACTCATATGGAAAAGCAGCTTGGGTAGGCTGTAAGTTGTGTGAGATAGAGCCTCAGGGAATCTTCAAGGCGGGCAAACAGTGTTAGTGAGGTTAACAGAGTCTCAGATATAGCTCCTGCCTGCTGGCTCTGTGTCTCTTGGAAGAGGGTTCGCAAAAGGAACAGTGGTTCTGCCCTCCTTTCTGACTGGGAGAAAGCTGTCCTCAGCTCTTGCCTTGATGCTAGACATGTCAATTCCTCCTGTATGCCTGTGGTGCCTGTCAAGCTGCTACCCTGGTGCTGGAGCTCAGAGGAAGTGAGTCTGAATAAGTCCATGTGTGGGTTAAGAGGAACTTCTTGGGACTCCAGAAATCTCTTCCATTGACTCAGTCCCTGCTGGGTTTTGCAGGCAAATGTTATGGGAACTTATCTTCCTGGCACTGGAACCATGGGCTGGGGGTCCTGGCTTGTTCCGGAGATGTCCCTTCAGAATTTTTATTCACCACATGTGGGTGTGGGACCTGCCCATTCAGTGTCTCTGCATCTCTGCCACTCCTGTCTGTCTGGTTGAGTGTGGTTTCCTTAATTCCATAGTTGTGGGACTTCCATTAACTTGGTTTCTGATGGTTCTGAGTGATGTGGTCATGTGAGGAGGTGAGCTGTGTTTACCTATGCCTCCTTCTTGACCAGAAGTACTCCTACCATTCTTGGTGTGACTTCTTGATGTTCTTAGTTATGAGAATTCTGTTCAGCTAATCTTCAGTTGGTTCTCAAGGGTGGTGGTTCTACAATTTAATTATAATTTTGATGTAGTCATGGGAGGATCGAGCACAGCACTTACCTACTCCTGGCCATCCTGACTGAAGCCAAGAAATCAATTTTTGTATTATATTAAAAAAATAGTTACCCAGTGTTATGTATCACCTTTTAAATGTTCGAATTTCAGATGTTTTAATATTATAGTTATTTAAACATTCACTTTAAATTTCCTGCTTCACTAAAAGCTAGTGGAGGTTAGGAAACATAACCATACATCTCCTGGAGCCCTAGAATAAGGTCTTGCATGTAAGAAGCATTTTTTATATTCTTGAATGTGTATAAGAAAACAGACAAATGGAGTACGGTGTAAGGAACTGATGCCTAATGGATAGATTAGGCATCCAATATACTGATTAAATTATTTGGATTTCTAGAAATACGGCAAATTCAATTGAGTTATGTTGAGGAAATTTGTCATAAATAAGAAAAAATGAGAAATATGTGATAATGTAGAAACTGGGTTATGGTATATTTTTTTAGCTTTCTTCAATTGTGAGCTTATAACTTTAGATTAAAATTTTAAGCTTTTCATAGCTCCATCTCATGTTCCTTTAAATATATCTTTTCAAGTCATACAATTCTCCTTAGAATTCTGACGAGCAATTCTTTCTCCAAATGGAAAGCAGATGTGTTAGGAACATTTTTTTTCTATTTTTATTTCTTGCTCCAGTAAAAATTTACAGCTTTCAAGTTGTCATGGATGACCATCTTCAAATAATCAAGTGACTTACTTTATAATGACAAAATTAAAAAATTTAATACAGTGGTATATAAGAAGAAATACTTATAGAATAATACAAATCAGTATTGTTAGGGATATACTATGAACAAAAGCCTCTATTTTATGTATTTTTTATATATCCATACATTATGTATATTTCATATGTAATAAATTTATTTCTAAAATTTTATATGCTTTTATAGAAAATAACACATTTACATATACTTAATATAGTTCTATAAAATTGTATGTATTTTAATATATAATAAAATATATGAAATGGAGGTTTTTATACTTTACATATAGCATATTTATAGTTTTATAAAATGTTATATTTTAATAATAATATAATAAAATATGTATAAAATGGAGGCTTTGTTCAAAGTATATTTCTAATAACACTAATGTATTCATATTATAAATATATTCATATATACTGAAATTGTATATATTTTTCTCTACATATTATGTTGTACTTATGCTTTCCTTCTTATTTCTTGTCTTAGGCTTATGCTTGATTAACTGATTTTATCTCACTTTTTTCTTTTCTTTTTCTTCCCCTACATTTTCCCCCCTAATTTTTTCCTTGCAGTAATGTCTGTTTTTTCAGTCCATCTCTGTCTGTCCCCATTGTGAACATATTTATGATCATGGCTTTCTATTTAGTATGTATGTGGCCCCACAGCTTTATTCTTTTCTCTTTCTTGGAGGGACCTAAATTTAATAATTTCTTCTTAGCTTTTTGGTAAACAGAATAGAAGCAACTTTCTACTGTTTGTAATTCCAACCCATCTAAATACAACTAAAAACTAAACTCTCAAACTCTTGCGACACGAGAGATAATTCATGTAAATATAAATCATGCAAACACATTACACAATATAACAAATAAGTAACTTAAATTTCTTAATGTTAGTTTTTTGCAATAGTGCTCTAAACTACCTAGGAATACATTTTATAATCTAATGGATATCATAGTATTTGGATAATATTCATTTAGAGGTAAAGAAACATTTCAGGGCTTACTATGTCATCTCTCATAATCCTCACACCACGAGAAGATGGAAGTTAGTAAGTGGCAGAACTGGGATATGAGTTTACCTCTGAATGATTCCACTTTTGTGTGAGATCACATAATGTGAATATTATCATTGTTGTCAAATTTGATACTTAATGATATGATTTTTATTCTAGAAGCCCATGAATCCACACTTGGCAAAGCTACTTGCTGGTTTTCCACGATTCCCGAAAACAGTAAGCTATTTGAAGACTGTCTGTTCTTGTGTTATTCACTGGTTTGCAGTTATGGAGATTGTCACAAATTGTTTACTTTGTTTTACTATAGCAGAAGCAAAATATGCCATTGTGAGACCAGAAAATAGGACCTTATGGGAAGACAATACTTTTAATAGTGAAACTGCAGATGTGATTGAAACCCCAACACATCAGAAAAACTCCAGGGCTTTTCTTTAGAAGAGGTCACTTGAACCTCTTCTAAAAGCTCCTTAGCAGTCATTGATCTTACAAAGGAAAGTTATATTGTTATTTTAAATGTTTTCCCCCCGTGATTTTTCACATACCATACCCCTGATCCTTATATAGTAATGAGAAGGACCCTAGAAAGGAATGGAAGTCCTCAAGATCATAATAAAAAACAAATATAATAAGAAGGGCAATATATCTACAAGATTGGGATTTATACAGGTTAGTGGGTATATATAAACATGTCTTACATATGCCCTAATGGAAGGAAAACGTTGAAAGTTACTGGAAAGAACAGGTAGATGAATGTGACGATAATGAAGAGGATGAAGGGGAAAAATCCATGTAAGAAGAGAAAGATGAAAATAAAGATTTAATAAGATTGTCAAGATGAAGAGATTATTATAAAGACACAACAAAAATAGGAGACTTACGTGAGGGCAGGAACTCACCGTTTTATGACATATGATAGAAATAATTGTAAGTGCAAATTAAGAAACCCAGGTAATGAAAAAAATGTTCAACACTCCTGAATTACTTAATAGCTGATTTTTACAAAGAACTGAAGGAAATTTAATTGTCATCATTTTTTAGTTATTAAAGTTTTAATTTGAAGTGTTTTTTTAAATCCTCACTTTTAAGTTTAATAAATAGATGTCTTATATTTTATTTAGCAAAACTTGTGTTCATAAATAATGCAAATTGAAATCTGTTTTAGGTCTTATCAGATTTATTATGAATTATGAATTTTTGCCCTTCTTTTTCTTGTTTCCAACATCTTACTGTTTGCTATATAGTTAACGCATTTCTAAATTAACTTATGTTACTGTTTGGCATAATCTGGATAGGGTTTTAGATTTCTTTTTCTGGTAAAGATAGAAAATAAATAAGTATTTTTTTATTTGTTAATGAATTAAAATAAAAATTGTGATAATGCATATGGGATTCTTAATTTCTGTTCATTAAATGAGAAATGAATTTTAAATGGAAGTACTCCTAAATAAAAAATATAAATTCATTTTTTCTTAGAGATTCATTTAAAAATTATTTGTAATTGTATGATTCCTTTTATATGAAGTATCCAGAATAAGTTAATCCATAGAGACAGAAAGTAAGTTAGTGTTGCCTGGGGCTGGGAATGGGAGGAACTAGGAGTATTTGTTTAATGGGAATGGGGTTTCCTTTTAGGGTGATGAAGATATTTTGGAACTAGAGGAGATGGTTGCACAATATTGTGAATGTACTAAATGCTACTGAATTTTTCACTTTGAAAAGTTTAATTTTGTGTTTTGTGAACTTTACCTCAGTAAATAAAGAATACCGTTATGATATTAATCAATCAATTAATTAAACTAAGTTAATGTTACAATTTATTTTATATTTAATGTTTAAATTACAGTTGACCTTCAATGTTATTTAATATATGTTTCATGTACAGCATGGTGGTCTGACAATTATATAATTTATAAAGAGATCTTCCTCATAATACTAGTACCCACTAGTATTAACTATGTTAATATACATAGTTATTACAATATTATTGATCATATTCCTTTGCTATACTTTACATCCCTGTGACTATTTCATAACTTTCTATTCCTTTCACGTCTTTTATTTATTCCCACTCCCTCCCATCTGGCAGCCCTTCGGTTTGTTCACTGTGTGCATGAGTGTTACTGTTTTCTTTGTTTCCATTTTTGTTCTTTAGATTCCACTATTAACAAAATCATATGGTATTTCTTTTTCTTCTTTTCATATATTTTATTGATTATGCAATTACAGTTGTCCAATTTTCCCCTCTTTATTCCTCTCTGCCCTGCACACAGCCTCCCACCCGCATTCCTCCCCCTTTAGTTCATGTCCATGGGTCACACATCTTAAGTTCTTTGGCTTCTCCATTTCCTATACTATTCTTACCCTCTCCTTGTCCATTTTCTACCTACTATTTATGCTACTTATTCCCTGTACCTTTCCCCCCTCTCTCCCATTCCCACTCCCCTGCTGATAACCCTCCATGTGATCTCAATTTCTGTGGTTCTGTTCCTGTTCTAGTTGGGTTAGTTTGTTTTTGTTTTTGTATTTTTTTAAGGCTCAGTTATTAATAGTTGTGAGTTTGTTGTCATTCTACTGTTCATAGTTTTGATCTTCTTCTTATTCTTGGAAAAGTCCCTTTAACATTTCATATAATAAGGGCTTGGTGATGATGAACTCCTTTAACTTGACCTTATCTGAGAAACACTTTATCTGCCCTTCCATTCTAAATGAAAGCTTTGCTGGATAGAGCAATCTTGGATGTAGGTCCTTGCCTTTCATGACTTGGAATACTTCTTGCCAGCCCCTTCTTGCCTGTAAGGTTTCTTTTGAGAAATCAGCTGACAGTCTTATGGGAACTCCTTTGTAGGTAACTGTGTCCTTTTCTCTTGCTGCTTCTAAGATTATCTCCTTCTCTTTCATCTTGGGTAATGGAATTATGATGTGCCTTGGTGTGTTCCTCCTTGGGTCCAGCTTCTTTGGGACTCTCTGAGCTTCCTGGACTTCCAGGAAGTCTATTTGCTTTGCCAGATTAGGGGAGTTCTCCTTCATTATTTGTTCAAATAAGTTTTCAGTTTTCTGTTGTTCCTCTTCTCCTTCTGGCACCCCTATGATTTGGATGTTGGAACGTTTCAAGATGTCCTGGAGGTTCCTAAGCCTCTCCTCATTGTTTTGAATTCTTGTTTCTTCATTCTTTTCTGGTTGGATGTTTCTTTCTTCCTTCTGGTCCACACTGTTAATTTGAGTCCCAGTTTCCTTCGCATCACTATTGGTTCCCTGTACATTTTCCTTTGTTTCTCTTAGCATAGCCTTCATTTTTTCATCTAGTTTTCGACCAAATTCAACCAATTCTGTGAGCTTCCTGATTATCAGTGTTTTGAACTGTGCATCTGATAGGTTGGCTATCTCTTCATTGCTTAGTTGTATTTTTTCTGGAGCTTTGATCTCTTCTTTCATTTGGGCCTTTTTTTGTCTTGGTGCACCTGTAAAGGGGTGGAGCCTTAGGTGCTCACCACAGCGGGGTAACACTCGTGGCTGCAGTGTGATGCTGTATGTGGGGGAGGGTTCCGACAGGGAGCAATGGCGCTTGCTGCACTCTCTGCTGGATTTCAGTCACTTCCCCTGCTACCCACAATCCAAGTGGGCCTTTCTGGTGCTGCTTCCTCAGTAGGTGGGTTTGTGTACGTTCTAGGCCCCTGTGGGTCTCTCCAATGAACTCTCCTGTGAGGCTGAAAGTTTCTCCCGCTGCCGCCTCAACCCCCACAACCCCCAGAACCCCCACAGGTATTTTCAATCAGTGGTTTGAGGCTTTATTTCCCATGCTGGAACTCTGGGTTGTGGGGTTTGTCATCTGGTCCACCAGCTGCTGCCTTGCCGGCCAGCTGCAGCTTTGCCCACCCTGCTCCACAATCCGCCACCTCTCTGGGTCCACCAGCCACTGCCTTGCTGCTAGTCCTCTCCGCCTGGCTGCCTGTCTTTCCCCTTCCTATTGGTCTGGATGAATGTTTCTTCTTTATCTCCTTTGTTGTTGGACTTCCATACAGTTCGATTTTCTGTCAGTTCTGGGTGTTTTTTGTTTTTAAATTGTGATTGTCCTTTTTTTGGTTGTGTGAGGAGGCACAGTGTGTCTACCTACACCTCCATCTTGGCCGGAAGTCCCTATTTGTGCCTTTCTTAATTTCTTTCTTCAATGTTGTGTAGTTTTCTGAGTACAGGTCTTTCACTTCCTTGGTGAAGTTTATTCCTAGGTATTTTATTTTTCTGGTTGTTATAGCAAATGAGATATTTTTCTTGATTTCTGATTCTCATTTTTCATTGTTGGAGTACAAAAATGCCTTTGATTTCTGAATTTGATTCTGAACCCTGCTGTTTTGCCAAATTTACTTATTAGTTCGAGTAGTTTTTTGGTGGAGTCTATAGGGTTTTCTATATATACTCTCATGTCATCTGCAAACAGTGACAGTTTTACTTCTTCCTTTCCAATTTGGATGCCTTTTATTTCTCTTTTTTGTCTGATCACTGTGGCTAGGACTTCCAATACTATATTGAATAGAAATGGTGAAAGCTGACATCCTTGTCTTGTTCCTGATCTTAGTGGGAAAGCTTTAAGTTTTTGCCCATTGATGTTGGCTGTAGTTTTCTCATATATGGCCTTTATGATGTTGAGGTACGCCCCCTCTACTCCCACTTTGCTGATAGTTTTTATTCTAAATGGGTGCTATACCTTATCAAATGCTTTTTCTGCATCTATTGGTAAGATCATGTGATTTTTGTCTTTCCTTTTGTTTATGTGATGTATTATGTTTTTTGATTTGCTAATAGTGTACCATCCTTGCATCCCTGGGATGAATCCCACTTGATCATGTTGTATCATCTTTTTAATATATTGCTGGGGGCAGTTTGCCAATATTTTATTGATTTTAGTGTCTATGTTCATCAGCAATATTGGCCTGTAGTTTTCTTTTTTTGTTGCTTCTTTCTCTGGTTTTGGAATTAAGATGATGCTGGCTTCATAAAAAGATTTTGGGAGTCTTTGCTTTTCTTGTATTTTTTGAAATAGTCTGAGAAGGATGGGGGTTAGCTCTTCCTTAAATGTTTTGTAAAATTGTCTTGTGAAACTATCCAGTCCAGGGCTTTTGTGTGCCAGCATTTTTTTGATCACTGCCTCGATTTCATCAGCTATTATTGGTCTGTTCATGCTTTCATTCAGGTTTGGGAGATTATATTTTTATAGAAATTTGTCCATTTCACCCAGGTTTTCAAGTTTCTTGGCATATAGTTGTTTGTAGTAATTTCTTATAATCCTTTGTATTTCTGTGGTATCAATTGTAATCTCTCCTCTTTCATTTTTGATTTTGTTTATTTGGGTCCTATTTCTTCTTTTCCTGATGAGTCTACTTAAAGGTTTGTTGATTTTGTTTATCTTTTCAAAGAATCAGCTCCTGGATTTATTGATCATTTGGATTGTTGTTTTAGTCTCTTAATTCATTTAATTCTGGTCTGATCTTGGTTATTTCCTTCCTTCTACTTGCTGTGGGCTTTGTTTGTTGTTGTTCCTCCAGTTCTTGTAGATGTAGGGTTAGGTTATTTATTTGAAATGTTTCTCTTTCTTAGATAGGCCTGTATTGCTATGAACTTCCCTCTCAGGACTGCCTTCACTGTGTCCCATAAGTTTTGGACTGTTGTGTGTTCATTTTCATTTGTTTCCAGAAACTTTTTGATTTCTTCCTTGATCTCATTCTTAACCCATTTGTTGTTTAATAGCATGCTATTCAATCTCCATGAGTTTGAGTGTTTTTGAATTTTTTTCCTTGATTTTGGTTTATAGTTTCAGTCCCTTGTTGTCAGAGAAAATGTATATGATTTCAATTTTCTTGAATTTGTTGAGGGTTGTTTTGTGTCCTATCGTGTGATCTATCTGTGAAAATATTTCATATGCAGTTGAAAAGAATGCGTAATTTGTTTTGGGGGGATGAAAGGTTGTATATACATATCTGTTAAATCTATTTGATCTAGGGCACTGTTGAATGCTGCAATATCCTCGTCGATATTTTGTTTGGAATATCTATCCATTTTTGACAGTGAGGTGTTAAAATCCCCTAGTATAAGTGTATTGCTGTCTATATCTTTTTTGAAGTCCTTCAAGATTTTCCTTATATATTTGGGTGCTCCTATGTTGGGTGCATATATGTTTACAATGTTTATGTCTTCTTAATGAGTTCTTTCCTTGAGTATTATGAAGTGTCCTTCAGTGTCTCTTTATGGCTTTTGTTTTGAAGTATTTTTTTGTCTGATATAAGTATTGCTACCTCAGCTTTTTCTCCTGTCCATTTGCTTGGAATGTTTTTTTCTAACCCTTCACTTTCAGTCTGTGTAGGTCTTTTGTTCTCAGGTGGGTCTCATGTAGTCAGCATACATGTGGGTCATGTTTTCTTATCCATTCAGCTTCCCTATGTCTTTTGATTGGAGCATTTAATCCATTCACATTAAAGGCTATTATTGATAGGTATTTATTCATTTTTTCCCCTTTGTACCTGTGTTCCTCTCTCTCTCACTCTATTTCTTCCTCTTCTTATAGCACTCCCTTTAGCATATATTGCAGTGCTGGAGGAATATTCTTTCAGCCTTCTTTTGTCTGGGAAAATCCTTATTTCTCCTTCCATTTTAATTTAGAGCCTCCCTGGTAAGAGTAGTCTGGGTTGCAGGCCTTTGCTTTTCATTACTTGGAATATTTTAGCCATTTTCTCCTGGACTTTAGTGTATCTATTGAGAAATCAGCTGCTAGCCTTATTGGAGCTCCCTTGTATGTTACTTCTTGTTTCTCCTTTGCTGCTTAAGATTCTCTCTTTGTCTTTAAAACTTGGCATTTTAATTATGATGTATCTTGGAGTAGGCCTCTTGGGTTCATGTTAATTGGGACTTCCCGGCTTCCTGAACTTGTGTGGCTTTTCCTCTCTCCAAATTGGGGAAGTTTTCTGCCATTATTTTTTCAAACAGGTTTTCTATCCCCTGCTTCTTTTCTTCTCTTTCTGGTATTCCTATGATTCAAATGTTGTTTCATTTCATGTTTTCTTGCCGTTCCCTCAAGCTATATTCATATTTTTTGAGTCATTTTTCATGCATGTGCTCTTCCTGCGTATTTCTTTCTACCTTGTCTTCTGGCTCACTGATTCGGTCCTCTGCTACAACCAGCCTGCTTGTAATTCCTTCTAGCATATTTTTTATTTCAGAAATTGTATTCTTCATTTCTTCCTGGCTCTTGTTTATAGTTTTATTTCCTTTTTCATACTGTTGTTGTTCTCACTCAGTTCCTTGTAGTGTCTGTGAGTTCCTTGAGCATCCTTATAACCATTCTTTTGAATTCTATATCTGATAGTTTGCTTACCTCCATTTCATTTAGCTCTTTTAGTGGGGAATCTTCCATTCCTTTTGATTGAAGGTTCTTTCTTTGTCTCCCCATTTTAGATGACTCTTTTTGTTTTGTTTTTTTTCTGTGATTCCTGATGTTCTGCTTTTCTAGTTGTCTCTGGAGGGTGATCTTCTGTGGTAGGAGTTCTATGGGATTCAGTGGTGTGGTCTTTTTTTTTCTCCTTTGCTGTATACTCTAGGGTTTCCCTTTCTTCCATGTGTGGGCTCTCTTGTTGTACTTGAGTTTTACCTGTTGGTGGTTCCTTTGTTGGTGGGTTCTCTCCTCCAGTGGTTTTACTGGTGCTTACAACTCCCACCTTATCTTGTATGTAATCAGTGGCAGGGTGAAGGAGAAATGGAATAAGACCGTGAGAGAGTATTCTATGGGATTTAAAGTACCAACAAGTAGAGAACAGATAGGATATCTTTTGAAAACATACAGCAATAACCGCGATATTTTAGCCAACTTTTTGTAAAAGGTGAAAAAGAGATAAGACTCTTGTTATAGGGGAGAAAGAATGTGAGCTGATTCCAGAAAATGGAAGTCTTGTGCAAGGTTAGATGGTGAGATATAGTTAGAGTAAAGGATAGAAACTAGGCGTAGTATGCAAGAGAATAGAGTTAATCACAACAGTAACAAAGCTCAGGAAGATAGTGAAATGGGCCAAGACCAGGGAGGGGTGCTGTGTAGGATTTGCAATAATATGGAACAACAATTATTTATAATAATACAGGAACAACAATAATATGACAAGAAATATAAGATCTGAATAAGAAGAATACTTCTCACACTAGTGAAATTAAAAGACCAAGAGTAATGTGTTATTGGAATGTGAGTGAAGTGAGAGAAGAAAAATTAAAATGCAACGTGAAAGGGAGAACAAAGAAAACCAGTCAAACATTGTAATTAAACAAACAAATAAAATGAAGAAAACTAAAGAGAAAGAAGAGAAATAAAAAATAATAATAAAATAAAAGAATGTGAGAATAATAATAACGTAAGGAAAATAATGTAAAGAAAAATAATGTAAGAATAATAATAAAAAAAATACAAGTTCTATAGGTTAGCAAAGTTAAATTTGTCTCTGTTTCTCAGTTGTTGGTATTAGCCTTCTGTTCTCTCTCTGGATCAGTCTTTGGTCCTTTCACAGGTCCAGGTCTTATTGTCTCACACTTGGGGGCGGGGGATACCTCCTACTGACTTTAAACCTGCCAAGCCAGTTCTGCTGGTCTTCCTGGATGGCTGGGCTTTGCTTTTTTTCTTTCCTGTGGTTTTGTGAGGATGGAGGCTAGGGCTGGGCTGCAATATTCACAGTTGCCCAGCCTCCAGCCCAGGTCCCCAGTGCACTGCCCCACCCAGTCCATCTGAGCCAGGCCTGTGCCTTTAATCCACCATGTTGTGCCACCCGTGAGGTGCACTGATTAGGAACCACTGACACCCCTCCTCCTCCCTCTTTGCTGGCCTGAGTGCTATGCACTGTCAAAGTCCCTTCCCAGCAGGTTAGTTCCCTGTTAAATTAGGTGTCCCTGGGGGCTGCTAACTCTCTGAGCCCTTATTACCCTCCTCTGACCAGTCCATGTGGCGCCCCTCCTCCTCCTCCTTCACTGGCCAGCTACTTCGCAGGAGATATCCTTGCACAGTGGCTGCACACCGTTTTCTTTTTGAGTGAAATTCCCTTGGTTGCAGGCTGCTGTTTTTAAGAATTGCCTGGCTTTTCACACAGCCCAACTCTCTGACCAGTCCCAAGACTCTCTGGGTTATGGTCAGTTGCGGCCCAACTCTTCTCCCATCTCCAGGTGTCTCCCTGCTCCCCAGTTTCTCTGGTACTGTTGAGCCAGCGACCACAGTCCAAGCTGTGTAATGCCCTCTGCTGTGTGTCTCCCACTGCATCTTTATCTCCCCAGCAACTTCAAGCATCCAGGTTTCTCCTAGGTGGGACTGGCTTCCCTGCTCTGTGAGGGGAGGGAGCTTTGAAGTTAAAATCTCTGACCTGGCTGTCCTCCAAAGTTCCTACGGCAGCAGGGACCAGGACCTCAGCCACTGCGCTGCAGTCCCAGCTTCCAGGGCCCAGTGACCTTCCTGTCCACCTACAAAATTTCCTTACCATCTGTTTTTTAATGTCCCCTGAAATCTTTGATTTCCAAAGTTCATATGAGTTGGGATGCCATTCGCTATTCCCTCTGTTCTTCAGAAGATTGGCTAGGTGTCCCAGTAGGATACAGGAGCAAGTGGGTAAAGATCCCACCTAACTCGCTGCCATCTTCCAACTGTATTTTTAATTTTTTGAGGAAACTCCACACTGTTTTCCATAGTGGCTGCTTGGATCTGCATTCCCACCAACAGTGCACAAGGGTTCCCTTTTCTCCACATCCTCACCAGTACTTAGTCTTTCTTGATTTATTGATGATAGCCTTTCTGACAGATGTGAGGTGATTTCTCATTGTGGTCTTGCATTTCTCTGATGATTGGTGTCATTTAGCTGCATTTCACATCTCTCTTTGCCATCTGTATGTCTCCTTTGGAGAAATGTTTGTTCTGGTTTTCTGCCCACTTGAAATTAGATTAGTTGGTTTTTTGGGTCTTGAGCTGTATAAGTTATTTATGAATTTTGGATATAATAGGTGTATTATTGGTTAATATGTTCCCCCATTCAGTAGAGTGTCTTTTTGTTTTGTTGATGTTTTTCTTTGCTGTAAAAACAGTTCAGTTTGGTGTAGTGCCATTTGTTCATGTTTCTTTTGTTTCCCTTGTCTGAGGAGATGTATCATAAAAAATATTACTTAGAGTAATGGTAGAGTTTCCCGCCTATGTTTTTTTCCTAGAAGTTTTATGGTTTTAGGTCTTATATTTAAGTCTTTAATCAATTTTGAGTTTATTCTTATGTACGGTATAAAAAGATGGTTTAGTTTGATTTATTTTTTTTCAGATATCTGTCCAATTTTCTCAACACTATTTTCTGAAGAGACTGTCTTCCCTTTATTGTACATTCTTGCTCTCTTTTCTTTTTTAAAAATTATATTTATTAATTATGCCATTACAGTTTTCCTGATTTTCCCCCCTTGGCTCCCCTCCACCAAGGACCCCCTACTGCCTCAGGATATCCCCCCATCATTGCTTGGTCCATGGGTCACGAGTATAAGTTCTTTGGCTACTACACTTCCTACACTGGACTTTACATCCCCATGGCTTTTTTGTAACTATCTATTTGTATCTCTTAATCCCTTCACCTCTTCACCCACTCCCCCACATCCCCTTCCCATATGGCAACCATCCGGTAACTAACTTCTTTTCTCTTGCTGCTTTTAAGAGTCTCTCTTTATCTTTACCTTTTGGCCTTTTAATTATGATGTATCTTGGAGTGGGTCTCTGCATCCATCATAATTGGGACTCTCTGTGCTTCCTGCACTTGCATGTCTATTTCCTTCACCAAATTTGAGAAGTTTTCTTTTACTATTTTTTCAAATACATTTCCAATTTCTTGCTCTTTCTCTTCTCCTGGCACCCCTATGGTGTGAATGTTGGATGCTTGAACTTCTCCCAAAGCTCCTTACAACATGCTTGGTTTTAAAAAAAAGATTTTATTTATTTATTTAAAGGGGGATGGGAAGGGAGGGAGATAGAGAGGGAGAGAAACATCAATGTGTGGCTGCCACTCACACACCCCAAACCTGGGACCCAGCCCACAACCCAGGCATGTGCTCAGAGTGGGAATTGGACCAGTGACCTTTTGCTTTACAGGCTGGCACTCAATCCACTGAACCACACCAGTTAGGGCCATCCTTGGTGGGGCTTTTTGTATTCTTTTTTTCTTCTTTTTGTTCTGCAGAGTAGCATTTTGCTTCCTTATATTCCAAATAATTGACCTGATTCTTGGTTTCATCCACTCTGCTATTGTTTGCCAGTAAATTGTTCTTCATTTCAATTACTGCATCCTTCATTTTTGACTGGATCTTTTTTTTATGCTGTTGAGATCCTCAATAAGTTCTCAGAGCATCCTTATAATCAGTGTTTTGAACTCTGCAGCTGACAGATTGCTTATTTCCATTTCATTTAGCTCTTTTTCTGGAGTTTTGATCTGTGCTTTCACTTGGGCCATGTTTCTTTGTCTCCTCGTTTTGGCCACTTCCCTGTGTTTGTTTCTGTGTACTAGGTAGAGCTGCTATGAGTCTCTGTCTGGTAGCATGGCCTAATGTAGTAGGTGTCCTGTAGGGTCCAGTGTACAGTCTCCCCAGTCACCCATACCAGGTATTCGAGGTGCACTCTCTGTGTGGACAGAGTACATCCACCTCTTTAGTTGAGCTTTAATTACTGTTGGAAGGTCAGTGCGAGGGATTTATCCAGGCCAGTCAGCTTCAAGGACTGGTGGTGATTACTGACCACCAACCTCTGCCCTCCATGGAGGATCAGCTCTTCAGGGATTGGGTGGTGGTGCTCTGATGTGGTCTGTAGTTGCACTGAGCGCACAGGTTCTGGCATTTCCCAGGTGGTGTAGGTCAAGGGTAGCTCCCACATTTGTTTTGCCCAGGGCACCCTGCTTATGTGTAAAGTACTCTGATTGGCTGCTACTTGTGCTGGGCTTAGAGATTCCCAGTAGAAGCCAAGCTGTGACCCTTATCTGGCTGTCACTAGGGGTTACTGAAGCCAGCTGTTGCTTCTGTAATAGAATTCAGGAGCCACACTAGCCATTCATATGGAAAAGCAGCTTGGGTGGTTCCATAAGTTGGGTGGAGCAGAGCCTTTGGGTATCTCCAAGGTGTGTCAAACAGTGTTAGCCAGATTGATGCAGTCTCAGACATGGCACCAGTTGGCTGGCTCTTTAGGGGGAGAGTTTAGAAAGGGACAATTGCCTCTCCCTGCCTTGATGCCAGACACTTCAGTTTCTCCCTGTATACCACTAGTGGTTTTCAAAACTGCTACCTGGGTGCTGGAATTCAGAGGGAGTGAGTCTCAGTAGGTGATCTGTGTGTGGGTTCTTTAAGACGAATGTCTTGGAGCTCCAGCAGTTTCTTCCACTGACTGAATCCCCGCTGGTTTTTGCAGCCAGAATTCATGCGAACTTACCTTCCTGACACTGGAATCCTGCACTGGGGGGCCTGGTATGGGTCTTGGATTCCTCACTCTTGAGATATACTTCCCAATTTTTATCCATGTGGGTGTTGGGCCAGCGTATTCTGCATCTGCACCCTTCCTACCAGTCTAGATGGATGTGGTTTCTTTTATTTCGTAGTTGTCAGACTTCCATTCAATTCAATTTCTGACATTGCCGAGTGATGGTTGTCCTATATTTTAGTTGTAACTTTCCTGTGGTTGTGCAAAGAGGCATTTTATGTCTACCTACACCACAATTTTTACTGGAAATATCACTCTCTTTTCATGTACTAATTGTCCATATAGGCATTGCTTTATTTCTTAGCAGTCTGTTCTGTTACATTGGCCTTTGTGTCTGTTTATGCAAGTACCATGATGTTTTGATTACTAACTATAGCCTTGCAGTGCAGTTTGTAGAAGGTAGTGTGGTAACTCCAAATTTGTTCTTCTTCCTTAAGATTGCTGTGGTATACAAGGTGTTTTGTTGTTCCATATTAATTTTAAGATTATTTGTACTAGTTCTGTAAAAAATGCCATTGGTATTTTGATAGGGACTGCATTGACTCTTTGGACTGTTTTGGGTAGTCTGGGTATATTAACGATGGTAATTGTTTCTATCCATGAGCATGGTATAGGCTTGCATTTGTATCTTCTTCAGTTTTTTTTTTTCTTTCCACTGTCTTATAGTTTTCTGAGTATAGGTCTTTTACCTCCTTAGTTAAATTTATTCCTAGGTATTTTATTTCTTTTTGATGCAAGTTTAAATAGATTTTTTTCTTAATTTCTTCTGGTAGTTTATTATTAATGTATAAAAATGCAACTAATTTCTGAATGTTAATTTTGGATCCTGCTACTTTACTGAATTCATTCATTAGTTCTAGTAGTTTTCTGGTGGAATTGTTTGGATTTTTTATGTATAGTATTATGTCATCTCCAAATAATGACAGTATTACCTCTTCCTTTCCAATGTGGATGCTTTTTATTTCTTTTTCTTGTCATATTGCTGTAAGTAGAACTTCCAATACCATGCTGAATAAAAGGTGAAAATGGACTTAAAAAGACTACAATAAGAAGCCCTGGCTGGTATAGCTCAGTGGATTGAGCACAGGCCTGTGAACCAAGGGGTTGCCGGTTCGATTCCCATTCAGGGCACATGCCTGACTTGCTGCCTAGGTCCCTGGTTGGGGACACATGAGGGGCAACCACACATTGATGTTTCTCTCCTTCTCTTTCTCCCTCCCTTCCCCTTTCTTTAAATAAATAAATTAAAATAAATAGACTATAGTGTGAGACAAAGAAGGATATTACATGATAAAGGGATCGATGCAATGAGGATATAACTCTTGTAAACATTTATGCACATATATATATATTTATATATATAAAGCATATGATAGACATAGAGGGAGAAATCAACAGTAATACAGTCATAATATGGGACTTTAATACCCATTCACATCAATGGGAAGATCTTCTAGAGAGAAGATCTACAAGGTAAAAGAGCGTTAAATAACACATCAGACCAGATGAATTTAATTGATATTTTTAGAGCATTTCACCCCAAAGGAGTAGAATATACATTTAAAAAAGTACATGGAACAATTTCCAAGATAGACTACAATTTAGGCCATGAAACAAGTCTCAATAACTTTTTAAAAATTGAAATGATATCAAGCATATTTTTCTAACACAAATTACAAGAAGAAAACTGAAAAATACACAAACACCTGGAGGCTAAATAATATGCTACTAGACAATTCATGGGTTAACAATAAGACAAGAAAGGAATAAAAGATATAGTACCTTGAGACAAATTGAAAATTCATAGCAATACAGGTGCACCTCAAGAAACAAGAAAAATCTCAAAGTTACACCTAAAGGAACTAGAGAAAGAAAAATAAAAATGGCAACAGTGAGTAAAAGGAATAAAATAACAAAGATCAGAGTGGAAATAAATGAAGTACAGTTTTAAAAAAAACAAAATATCAGTGAAATCAACAGCTGGTTCTTTGAAAGGATAACCAAGATTGATAAACCTTTTATAAAACTCAAGAAAAAAAGAGAGAAGACTCAAAGAAATAAAATCACAAATAAAAGAAAAATGACAATCGACATCACAGAAATCTTGGACTGGACAAACAGAAATCCTGGACTAGAGGGCTTTACAGGTTAATTTTACCAAACATTCAGTGAAGAGCTAACACCTATCCTTCCACAACTATTCCAGAAAATTCAAGAGGAAGGAAGACTTCCAAGCTCTTTTTATGATGCCAGCACTATCCTGACTCCAAAACCAAGCAAGGGCATTTCAAAAAAGGAAATTATTGGCCAATATTCCTGATGAATGGAGATGTAATAATCCTCAATAAAAATGTTAGCAAACCAATTTTGGCAATACATTTAAAAGATTATACACCATGATAAAGCGGGATTTATTCTTGGGATCCAAGGTAGATTCAATATCCACAAATCAACTAACATGTTATACCAAATAAAAACAAGAAGGATAAAAATCATATGATCATATCAATAGATGCAGTAAAGGCATTTCATAAATCCAGCACCCAGTTATGATAAAAACTCTCATCAAAGTGAGAATAGAAGGAGCACACCTCAACATAATAAACACATCATCAACTAACATACTTAATGGGAAAAACTAAAAGCATTTTCCTTAAGATGAGATCATGTTTTATAATTTAAAACCATCAACTGGGCTCATTTAAAACATCTCAGTTAGCACTGTTTCTAAGTGACCACTTTGGTTCAATTGCTGCAAAGATTTATATTGTGGAGAAGTCACATGAGTTATTTATTTGGTCCTGTATGGATGGACAGCCATTGTAAACAATGATACATGGAATGTCTCCAAGCTGTAGTGTGCGCCATGCTCCAGGACAGAATCAGGTGAGCAGGACTGGGAGGGCACACAGACTCCCTCTCCGTGCTCTCTGCGTGTCTATCACAGTGCTTCACTCTAGGGATTGCTCAGGAATGGGAGACTAAAGAAAGGAAGAAAGCACAGGAAGGCATGAAATGTGAATGGAGATGGAGTGGGATGGCAGAACCAAATGTGGTTTCATCATGGACACATATGCAAGTATCAAATGAATGAAATCACAATTTCTGATTTTTTTTGTGATATAAAAGCTTGCTGTTATCAAATAACAAGGAAAGATTACCAATGGAATATACAAAATTATCTCTGAAAGATGATTTTTACTTTATAAGACATCTTCAGGAATGGGTGCATTTCCTATCATTCCTAAGAAAGCTTATTATCTTTGGTATTCATAGCTGTGAAACATGAAAATTCTTTCATATCTAAATCTCAGACATCCTGGTGACTTGATTTTTTAG
The DNA here is from genome assembly GCF_022682495.2 of Desmodus rotundus. NCBI lineage: Eukaryota > Metazoa > Chordata > Mammalia > Chiroptera > Phyllostomidae > Desmodus > Desmodus rotundus. Next base: position 146,297,696 of record NC_071390.1, read on the forward strand.
TCCCCTTTTCATTCAGCCCTCCTCGATAATCATAGATATATTTGAAGACTTTAAATCTTCAACTTGGGTAATCATAGTTTTATTAGTTTTTATAGATTTTTTTATACATCTTTAAGTATCATTCTATAAGGAGAAGACAGGCAATCAGAGCCATTAGTGTGCTATTGACAGGGGAGTGAGAAAACCATGTGAACTTTAAAGCAGGGTTTATATTTCCTTCATACATTCTAACGGGACTTAAAAATGCCTCATAATTTTATAATTACATAAACATTTCTCTTCTACAATTTAAAACTTGCCTTTTAAAATTAATTTTTAAAAGAATCTTTTTCTAAATTGTGAATTGGTATTTTATTATTAAATTTTTTCATTAAACTTAAAATGTTTATACTAAAATATCCCAGAAATACTTGCATATATTTGTAAAATGGTATTTTGTTGAAACAGACTTTGAAATGTACAATGGAAAAATGGAATCCCTTGTTATTTTTCCCCATTTTTGTTTTTATTTTCAAAATTTCAGAAGTTCTGTGTAGGTCTGCATTATTGAATTATATCAGTTTAGTATATTTTACAAATGTTTATCTTCTTAACATCATATGCTTTTCCTGAATAAGGTCATCTAGTTTTACTTCAAGTGTATTTACCTAGATCTTTCTTCTAAGTCCCCTGGGTGCCTCAAATTTGATATGTCCCAAACTGAAGACATTGGCCCTGACCCTTTCCTCTGTCCTGACTGGGTAGTCTACTCTGTCACTGTCTTCCCATCCTCGTAAAGAGCCGCACTGGAACACTGAAGCTCCACTGAACACTGAAAAATCCCGGACGCCAGCCCTCCCTGCAATCACCACATCCAGTCACTCACCAAGTGTAATACTTTCTTCCTGCTGCCATTTTTTATATCAGTACTTTACTTACAGTAATTTACTTTCTCACTTTCGATTTTGAAATACTCTTTCCTAGTTTTGCTCAGCTTATATTCATCTTTACATTGCTGCCAGAGTGACTGCTCTAAAATATATTTGTGATGATGTAACTCCTCTGCTTATTTAGTGGCTCTCCATTACATTCAGGCAAAATTCATATGCTAGCAGGACATTTACAAAGGATATGTAAAAAGAAAGGGTATGTGAGTCTCCAGTTTTCTCTCTCCATCCCATTTTCACCATTCTGGTTTAACTACTTTCCTTTTGTACCCCCACTTACCTCATGCTTTTGCTCATGCTGCCCTTTCTAGAACGCCCTTCATGCTCTCCCTCTGCACTTAGTACATCTTGCACGATATATCATTTCCTGAGCTTCCCAGGCACAACAGACTGTTGTCTCTTTTGTGCCCTTACTGTAGTTTATTCACTTCAGTTGTAGAACTAGCAAATGATACCTTCCTCTTCTTACTGTTTTCATGTGTATCTACTTCTACTAGAATATTGGGCAAAAGCTTTTATTTATATTTCTAGCTTCTTCCAGGTTAGTGCCTATGATCTGATAGATAATAGTAACTGTTTGTTATCCTACTGACTGAGTGATTGAGTGAGCAAGTGAATGAATATGAGTGTTTCTAAAGTAGAGTTTTTGTTTTGTTTTGTTTTTGTAGGGAGAAGCAACAACGCCAGCAACTGAAGAAAAAGGAAATGGTATTGATATTATTGAAAGTGCTTCACAAAACCAAACAAATAATGACAATTTGACTTATGTTGATGGAGAACACAAAAATATAATAGTGGTTAGTTAGTGACTATCTATGAATTTTTTCCTATGCTTAAATGCTGGTATAAACAAATGAATTTGTATAGATTCAAATATGTTGTCCATTTTTTTGAAGACTTTTTTGCTATCTGTATTCAGAAGTATCCCAACTACTACCATCTTTTTTCCCTGCAAATGCTTCAACCCTCTGAAAATCTTTTTTGCTATTTTATTGAAATATTCATAAGCAGAGATAGACCTATATCTATGTTTAAAATTCATAGTAAAAAAATGCTCACATTAACATATCTGTGGCTACAATTTATAGATAAAGTATCAGCATTAAGAGAACATGAAGATACAGACTCACCGTGGGATTCGGAGGTACTGTTTATTATTATTGTTATTATTGTTATTTTAAATGTCAGCATTGATCATGTGTTACAGAATGGACCCATGGAGGGGGACAAAATACTATTACTGTATGGACCCCCCTTGTCCCAGGGTCCCCCTGTACTAGGTTCACCTTGCCTGCCGCCAGGGAATTATAACGATGTCAGAGATTGGTGAAAAGGAAAGAAATTATTTATTTAAAAGTTATACAGACGTAAGAGTAATGACTTAATGTCTTCATTAAAATCCCAAAGTCCCTTAGAATACCCACAAATGCACACAGACCTTCCTTTCCCCCTCTGCCCAAGGCTGGGGTACCGTATCTCAGGAAAAGAAATAGAAGTCTGTGGCTCAGCTAGCCCCCAGTTCTTCCCAGTAATCCATGCTCGGCTGGCAGGCCTCCCTGGGTTCCCAGCACCATCAGCTGTGGCGCCACCGTGCTCTCCAGTTCTTAATTCAAAGCCACATGGCACCTTCTCATGGCCCACCAGCAAGAACTTTCACCCATTTCCTTCCCACAGGATCTCTCCTGCATTTTTCCAAACTGCTGATAGAGAGCTCTGCATCACTACTACATCTTGCTTTCCAGCTTCCTAAGCTGCGTGGCAAAGGGAGCCCCAAAGCCATGTGGTTCCCCTCTCTTGCCAAAGCTGCATGGGTCCCCCCTTTCTCACCAAAGCCGCATGGTCCCCTCCCACATGGCTGCCACGCCTAGGTTTAAATCCCAGTGCCAATCTTACTCTGCAGCCCTATTTCCTACTCCTCCCACAATTGGCCACATCGACCAACATTCCCATATTTTTACAGCTTTTCTGGGCTGCCATAGTAAGTCTGGGAAGGCGTGGCCCCATGGCATGGAGTGAATCATCTCCAACCTCTCATGCAGGTGCTATAACCAGGGGGAGTTGCCTTCCAGTTACATCCCGGGTGGAAGTCACTCCCATCTCCCTGGCTCAAAGCATGGCCACAGCTATTTAACATATCCATGAAACCAGTTAAAGTTATAGATATATTAAATGACCACTCTAGAGGTTATTTGCAAAACTGTTGCTATGAAAAATAACTCTCAATGGCCTTGCTCCTTGTGTCCCATCCCCTGTTCAGACCCGTGGGGGTGAGGATATCCTATATTTTTAATATTTCCTGGATGCCCTGAATTCTGAACCCCATTACAAATCCCTCTTTGGTTGGGTGACCCCTGGCTTCACACTGTTACACATGTTCAAACATAAAAGGTATGCTTTGACTTTATTTCCGTACCTCTATATTTGGCCATAAAATTATTTTCTTATATTTTTTAAACTCTAATTAATAAAATACCTATGTGCTAAATACAGGATGCGGAAAAAGTAGGTTCACAGTGGTTCATATGGAAAATAACAGGATAATTAATAAATATAATACAACAATAAACTGTTCCACATACTCACAACTGTAAACCTAGTTTTGCCACACCCTGCATAGTACAATTCTGCTAATTTGCAAGATTCACTGAATAAAATCAATGTAGTATATTATAAATAACTAAGGCACTGATGTCATAAATAATCATTTTGGGTTCTGAAGTTAAGTTTATCTAAAAACTAGAGAATTATCTCAGGTCAACCTATGACCAATGTATGTTACTGTGGCTTATATGGATATGTAAAACTCCTAATGAGATTCAGATAGAAACAGTTTGGGTTGTAGTTTTGTTTTGTTTTTTTATAACTTGGCATTTGTAAAGATAATGCCTGGGATTTCAAAGTATGGTTCAATTAGGATTGTCAAGTAAATGTGCAAGGAATATTTCCAGAGAAAGAAAAGCACAGTGAATAGTAATAAATATGTAGGATTATAACAACAATTTGGTGTAGTGGTGTTTTGAGAAGTAGCAGCTGTTTTCAATAGTTCAAACAGTATGCACTGAGGACTTTATGGCAACCATACTACTTGTAACTTACATATAAAGACCTGATGAGCTGATCTAAAGGCACAGCTGTGGGAAGAGATACGAAGAGCCTGATCTCTTGGATACAGACAACTGCTCCCTAATGGTACAAACACAGTATTTGAAGTCTAAGATCATGTCACTTAGTAGCTATGGGATCTTGGGAGAACTTGTTTTAACCTGTTGGAATGTCAGTGACCTCATTCGTAACAATGGTACTAATACCTACCTTTCACATAAGCATGCTGAACAAATGTGGAAACAAATGCAAAAACACTCTGTAAGCTGTAAAGGGTGCTATGGAAATTAAGACGACAGTGATCCCAGTGGTGTTCAGTGACTTACTAAATACTGAGCACACTTTTTGTAAACCTGAAGGGCAATAAAATGGCAGTAGTGTTGAGAAAAAATGGCAAAGTTAGAAAGGGAATGTAAATTTCTAATTTGGAGGATATTAAGTTTTGTAGACTATTAATGGAGATATCCTGTAGGTATGTAGTGCTTTAGTATTTGAGGCCCTCTTGATGAGGTCATACATATTTTGACCTTAATTAAATTTCTGTCATTAAATACCAACTATGTGCTGGGCAGTTAGACGCTGAATGTACAAGTTGAGGAGTTAGGCTGTAGTGAGTGGGGAGGAGTAGAAAAACAAGTAAACAACAGCCCATTATGAGTCACTGTCAGTGCTTCATATGAAGAAAATGGAGAATGTTAGGTTAGAGAATATCGGGGGAGTTTTAGTTAGAATGGGCGTGGGAATGGAATTTAGGTGGTCAGAAAAAACTTTGTAAGTGTGAAAAAAATTCCCAGTGAAGGAGACAGTCACGTGAAGGTCCAGGAGAAGGACTTGTTGGACAGAGAGAACAATGGGTCACATCTGTTCATCATTTTCCTCTAACATCTTGGAATGACCTGGAAGCAGGAGGTGGGGTATCCATCATAATGCCATTTTATTATTGTGGTTGTGTGTTGAAATGAATCAAAGTGTGCATAACAAGTGCCTGGCACATTTTAGATGGTTATTAAATAAATGTTTTTACTCTTCCCTTACTAAAGCTTCCTATATGTTTTTGAAGAGTTACATAAGAAAATGGGCAATTTGTTGCAATTGTTTAAACATAATTTAAAGAAAGGTTTTTCTTATTGCTTTGCCATTTTATTCAACCATTTTTCCTATCAAAAATTTTATCAAATAATAGCTTTGTCTAAGCCTTAGAATACCTAACTAAAAGCAGGTTTTACAGTGTTTTGTTTATACTTAACACACTCCAAAGTTTCTTATTATGTCAAGTAACTTTTTTTCACACTCAAAAAAATTCTGTCAGAAATATTTAAAATTTTTAGCAAACATACTTACTACATAATGTGTTTTAAAAGGTTTTTTCCCCTAAAATGTCCTCTTATTTTGGTGGAGAATACAAAGTAAAGGGATGTATTTTGAAGTTAGTTCCTTGTTGAAATGTACATATACATCAGTATTTTGTCTAGGAAAGTATTTTCTCTGGCTTTTCAAGCTCAATATACAATCATTAGCCAAATGAAGATGGAAAGAAAGCTTGATCTAGAGAGCATACATGAGGTTTTCTATTTAAACGTTTTATTCAACACATGCTTCTCTTATATAAGTCTAAATGCTTTTGAAGTAGGAAATTGAGATATTTTCTTAGAAAGGTGTTAGGAAATCTTTATGTAACTCGTTATTGATATAAATTTTAGGAGAGTTTCTCTGCAAGTCTCCCACAGAGGCATCTTGATCATTTAACGGAAGACATAGGTTCAGACAAGAGATCTGAAATTCCACTAAATGGACAAGTAGCAGGTAAGATTTGTATTTTATAAAAAAGTTCCTTGACAAAATGTTGATTTAAAACATGAACACTAATATATTATAATAGTCAAAGAAAATCACCTGCTAAATGCAGAGTAACTAAAAAGAGAAGTGAGAATAGGTTGTAAATCTTCTCAGGTGTCAGCAAAGAGATTAAATGAGAGTGCCGCTGCAGGAGCTAAATTATTTCTTCTGTTTCAAGCTTCTCTGAGACCTGAGGAAAGTGAGGATATAAGGTAGAGGCAAAGAGTAAAATAAGGGGTGAAGAATGAGAAAGGCAGATGTATAGGGAGTAAATGAAGGAAAAAGAAGCAGGTATATACAGGGTGAGGCAAAAGCAGGCTTACAGTTGTGGGTACATGACACACAGTTTATTCTTCTATTATTATTTTTAATTATTGTATTATTGTTCATATGAACAACTGTAAACCAACTTTAGCCCCACTCTGTGTAGTGGGAGGTGATAAAATAAAATAATTCTTAAAAAAAAAGAAGAAGAAGAAGAGCATGCCCTGGCTGGTGTGGCTCAGTGGATTAAGTGCCAACCTGGGAACTGAAGCTCGCCAGTTCAATTCCCAGTCAGGGCACACACCTGGCTTGCAGGCCAGATCCCCAGCGGGGGCGCTCAAGAGGCAACCACACACTGATGTTTCTCTCCTTCTCTTTCTCCCTCCCTTCCCCTTCTCTAAAAATAAATAAAAACATATTATTTATAAATAAATAAATAGAAGAGCAGAGTGTTTGAAGTGTAAGAAGAATATAAAGAGAGCTTCTAGCACCAAACCTTGTCAGAGAAGTACAGCGAAATGTCCCTACTCTTACTCTTTTCCTCACCATTGCAAGGCATTATGGATCACATAGAGCTGTATTTTATCTACCGTGGATGAGCATAAGCATATGTGGTCAGCTCTAAATGTCTATACTCTGAAGTCATATAAAATGTTGCTAATTCATAGGATGGTTGGTATTCTGTAGTCCAAAATGAGAGCACCAGAGACAAGGAGAGAGCAGGGTCAGTTATGGGGAGATCAAAGAAGTTATAACCTGATGAAAAGTCCAGTAGAAAGATTATGACTTCTTTTTTAAAGTACATTTTATTGACTATGCTATTAAAGTTGTCCCATTTTTTCTCCCATATATCCCCCTCTACCTTCTACCCTCATTCCCTCCAGCATTTTCACCCCTTAGTTCATGTCCATGGGTCATACATACAAGTTCTTTGGTTTCTACATTTCCTATACTATTCTTAACCTCTCCCTATTTTCTACCTCCCAATTATGCTTCTTATTCCCGGTACCTTTCCCCCATTCTCCCGACTACCCCTCCCTGCTAATAATGCTCCTGTGATTTCCATTCCTGTGATTCTGTTCCTGTTCTAGTTGTTTGTTTAATTTGTTTTTTTTTTATTTTTTAGGTTCAGCTGTTGATAGTTGTGAATTTGTTGTCATTTTACTGCTCATAATTCTGATCACTTTTTCTTAGATAAGTCCTTTTAATATTTCATATAATAAGGCCTTGGTGATGATGAACTCCTTGAACTTGATCTTATCTGGGAAGCACTTTATCTGCCCTTCCATTCTAAATGATAGCTCTACTGGATGGAGTAATCTTGGTTGTAGGTCCTTGCCTTTCATGACTTTGAATACTTCTTTCCAGACCCTTCTTGCCTGCAAGGTTTCCTTTGAGAAATCAGCTGACAGTCTTATGGGCACTCCTTTGAAGGTAACTGTCTCCTTTTCTCTTGCTGTTTTTAAGATTGTCTCCTTATCTTTAATCTTGGGTAATTTAATTATGATGTGTCCTGGTGTGTGCTTCCTTGGTTCCAACTGCTCTGGGGCTCTCTGAGCTTCCTGGACTTCCAGAAGTCTATTTCCTTTGCCAGATTAGGGAAGTTTTCCTTTATTGTTTGTTCAAATAAGTTTTCAATTTCTTCTTCTTTCTCTTTGCCTGCTGTCACCCCTATGATTCGGATGTTGGAATGTTTAAAGTTGTCCCTGAGGTTCCTAAGCCTATCCTCATTTTTTTTGAATTCTTGTTTCTTCATTCTGTTCTGGTTGAATGTTTATTTCTTCCTTCTGTTTGAAATTGTTGATTTGAGTCCTGGTTGTCTTCCCTTCATGGTAGGTTCCCTGTATATTTTTCTTTATTTCACTTTGCATAGCCATCACGTCTTCCTTTATTTTGCATCTATACTTAGTCATTTCTGTGAGTATCATGATTACTAGTGTTTTGAACTCTGCATCTGATAGATTAGCTATCTCCTCATTGCTTAGTTATTTTTCTGGAGTTTTGATCTGTTCTTTCATTTGGGCCACATTTGTTTGTTGTGGTGTGCCTGTTATGATGTATAGGGCAGAGCCTTAAGTATTTGCCAGGGTACGGCAACCCACTTTGCTAAACTCTGGTGCTGTATGTGAGGGAGGGGTCCAAGAGGGAACAAGGCTGCTTGCTCAGTTCTCAGCAGCTTTCAGTCACTTCCCTTGCTACTCACAAATGAATTGTGCCCTTCTGGTGCTGATTCCTGGGTGGGTGGGCTCTTCTTGTACATTTTAGGATCTGTGGCACCCTCTAACCGACTCTCCTGTGAGACAGGCAATTTCTCCTACTGCCGCAACCTCCACAAGGTTTTTAGAGCCAGAAGTTTTGAAGCTTTCTTTTCCAGCACTGGAACTGTGGGTTGCATGATCTGTCTCGCTCCCCAGTTGTTTTTCCTGGTTTATCCACTCGAGAATGTGTGACTGCCATGTCTGCCTACTACCGTCTTGCCATGCTTCCTCTCTGCCCCTCCTACCAGTCTGGATGAATGTTTCTTCTTTAACTCTCTGGTTGTCAGACTACCACACAGTTTGATTTTCTTGCAGTTCTGGTTGTTTTTTGGTTTTAAATTGGTTATTATCCTTCTTTTGTTTGTGTGAGGAAGCAAAGCATATCTATCTACACCTCCATCTTGGCTAGAAGCCAGAAGTTCATGACTTCTAATGTGGTTTCAAGTCTAAAGAAATAACAGCATCAGGCCTGGTAGTCTGCATTTGCATGAGCTCTCTGGTGATGCCAGTGCTGCTGGTCCTCAGACCATGCATGCTCTGAGGAAAAAGGGTATAGATTTCTCTTCAGAGAAATCTGAAAGAAGAGCCATTGGATAGTTTAAGACCTGAAAAGATTAATGAAAAGCATTGTTTTGTTTTTACTTCTGAGCACATCTATGGCCAAGAGAAACAAAGAGATGAAGAAATATAAATGACAGATGTAAGATGTTGCTGCTAAACACAGGAAAGAAGAAGTGGAAGATAATCCACAAAAAGAATGTGAGAAGGGGAAGAATTAAGACCACAGATTTAGAAATCACTTGTGAAGATGAAAGGGGGATAGTGAAAAGAAGGAGAAAAGAAAGGCACTAGCTGGATAGTTTTTGAGTTGAGGAAATTCTCACTTTAGAAACTTTAGGATATTGGCAGTGAAACAGAAGATTAGATCATTGCTGCTCCTGAGAATACTGAAAGCAGGAGGGAGTGCCAGTACTGGGGTAAACTTTGGCCCCTTCTTTATCCTCCTCATAATTATCAGGCATCAGAGATATATGTTTCATTGGTGTTTGTTATTCCAGTGAAAGTAATTTGAATATAGAAGCACTGGCTGTGTTTTTATGGTAGCTCAGGTTTTGATAAGATAGCTGTTTCATAAAATTCCTTTCAACACCAGCATAATATACCAAACTGATTTTGGAAAGAAAAGAAATTAGAGTTTATTCTCTAAGTGTTACAATTTCAATTTTTAGCATATATTACACTGACTTAGAAATAAAACCTTTTTTAATATCTAATATTTCAGTGGCAATTAAATTCCTTTCATGTTTAATAACCACATTTCAATATTGAACCCCCATTACACATTGTTTCCTAGATGTGTTATTTCCTCAAAAAGTAATTTTGTATTTTATTCTTTTTCCTTTTTTATTGTGGTTAAAGAACAGTTGTCTCCATTTTCACCTCACCTTGGCCACCTGCCCCACCCTTCCAAAACTCCCACCCTCGAAACTACCCCTTGGCTTTGTCCATGTTCCTTTATACATGTTTTTGAGGGGACTTTCCCCGATTTTCCTCATTACCCTGAATCTCACTCCCCTCTAGTTACTGACAGATTATTCTTTAATTCAATTTTCTGGTTATATTTTGCTTGCTGATTTTTTGTGGATGAGGTGAGATCATATGGTATTTGTCTTTCACTGCCTGGCTTATTTCAGGTAAAATAATGCACTTGCCACTTTGTGGATTATTAATTGACAATAGAGACTTGGGTTTATTTCTAGGCTCTCTATTCTGTTCCATTGATCTATATGTCTGTTCTGCCACTAGCAGATGTTTGGATTACCATGGCCTTGTAAGATTTCAGGGATGATGATTGGTCATGACTCATTTCTCTGATTGAAGATCACTTTTCTCCCATCAGGCATTAGGAGGGTCACTTTGGTGTATGCACCCATTTCTCTTTTAGTTAGAATCTGTAGAAACATAATTATGGTCTTGACATGTCAACTGCATGTTTTGTGAAACCCATATTCCTGTTTGCTACTTGTGTATTTTTAGCGCGTTCTATATCTTTGCTTCATTGGTCTTCTTATACACCTCCCCCCTGAAAAGAAGACATGAACAACTGACACCTAATGTAGTCATATCCAAAGCCAAGCACGAGGATTGGGCTACATAGTAACTCTGCATGAATTTATAGTTGGTTTTCATGTTTTCATAAAATTGAGGATATGTCCCTTTGCCTTTTAGATTCTCCTGAAAATTTTCCCTCCTTAAAGGTAATATGCTTTATGTTTTAACATTTTGGTATTAAGAGCAGATTATTTGAAATGCATACTATTTATTAAACATTTTCTTTGTCAACTCGTTCAGGTTTCTGTTGAAGTGAAAGATCCTGTTCCTAAAAGTGCAGTCGGAATGAATTCTGTGGAAACATCCAGATCGGGTAAATTTTGTACTGCCAATTTAACTGTGGAGAAAAATGCATGACTATATTTGACATGCTCACAGTCTTTTTAATTGTAATTTCTTTCTTTTGGACGTTTAATGGTAGGTTTTGACATAAGTAATGTAGATGCCATTGTTGGGATTCATGTTTGATGTAACAGGAAAAGAAAACAAGATTTCTAAAATGTAAACATAAGTAATATGTTTTTTGTTTTGTTTGATACCATAAAGTTTCCGGTTTGGAATCCCTACACTTATTAGGGATTCCTAGTTGTTAATGTTCACTCTAAGATTTTGCTACTGTTTTAGAATGCTTTTGTGAATTTCGACATTTACCTATGGTAAAACTGAATTTGCCCACATATCGTGTTGTTTTGAAATGTGTTTTATTGATTATGGTGTTACAATTGTCCCAATTTTTTCCCCTTTGCTCCCCTCAACCAGTCTACCCATTCCCTTCAGCCATTGTCCCCTTAGTTGTAGTAGTGGGTCATGAATATAAGGTCTTTGGCTTCTTCACTTCCTATTCTGTTCTTGACGTTCCCGTGTATATTCTATACATGCAAATTTGTAAATATTAAATCCTACAAATTTCTCCAGATGGTTCCCCTTCCTCCTCCCAAGTGATATCCCTGCAAATGATGTCCATAGCTTTAATTTTGTTTCTGTTTTGCTTGTTTGCTTAGTTTTTTTCTTCGATTCCACTGTTAATAGTTGTGAATTTATTGGCACTTTCATGTTCATAGTTTTGATCCTCTTTTTTTGTAAATAAGTCACTTTAGCATTTCACACATTACTGGCTTGGTGATGAGAAACTCTTTTATGTTTATCTTGTCTAAGAGGCACTTTATCTGCCCTTCAAATCCAAGTGATAGCTTTGCTGGGTAGAGTAATCTATGTTGCAAGTCTTTGCTTTCTATCACTTTGAGTACTTCTTTCCAGTCCCCTCTGGCCTGCAAAGTTTCTTTGAGAAATCAGTTGACATTCTCATGGGACCTCCTTTGACGGTAACTCTCTGCTTTTCTCTTGCTGCTTTTAAGATTCTTCTGTATCATTAACCTTCAGAATTTGAATTATGATGTACCTTGGTGTGGTCTTCTTTGTGTCCATTTTGATTGGGTCTGTGTGTGCTTCTGGCACTTGTAAGTCTATTTCTTACGCCAAATTTGGGGTGTTTTCTTTCATTATTTTTCAGAGAAGTGTTCAATTCCTCCCTTTCTTTCTTCTTCTGGAGCCCTATGATTTGGGTGTTGGTAGATCTGAGGCTTTGCCAGAGGCCCCTTAGCCCATCTATGTTGTTTTGGATTTCATTTCTTTCTTCTTATAGATTTGCGCGCGCACACACACACACACACACACACACCTCAATGTATGTTTATTTATTTTACTGGTGATCGTCTACAGGTTTCTCCATTTCCCAACTCTACTTTCCCCGCCCTACCCACACCCACCTCCCACCCTTAACCTTCTCCCCCTGTGGCTTTGTCCATGGGCCCTCTATATGTGCTCTTTTTTGACCCTTTCCTTTCTTTCTCATGTTATTTTTCTCTTCCCTCCCCTCTGGTTATGGTCAGTTTGTTCTTAATTTCAGGGACTCTGGTTATATTTTGCTTGCTTGTTTGTTCTGTTATTTAGGTTCCACTTATAGGTGAGATCATATGGTATTTGTCTTCCACAACCTGGCTTGCTTCACTTAGGATACTTCTGTCTGCTTCCATCCATGTTGTCATGAAGGGTAGCTACTCCTTCTTACTTTCTGCTGGGATATATTTTTATTGTGTAAATGTACCACACTTTATTGTCCCACTCAAGTACTGATGGACACCTAGCACTGTGTCCAGCACTTGGCTATTGTAAATTGTCTTGCTATGAACACTGGGGTGCACAGGTTCTTTTGATTTAGTGTTTCTGGATTCTTAGGGTATAATCCCAGCTTGTGAACTGCTGTGCTAACCTTTTTAGTTTCTTGAGGAAATTCCATACTGTTTTCCACAGTGGCTGCACCAGTGTGCACTTCCACCAACAGTGCACCAGGGGTCCGTTTTCTCCACAACCTATCCAGCACTTAGTGTTTCCTGATTTGTTTATGATGGCCACACTGACCAGTGTGAAGTGGAATCTTCTAGTTTTAATTTGCATCTCTCTGATGGCTCGTTATGCTGACCATCCTATCATGTGTGTCTGGGCCCTCTGGGTGTCATCCTTGGAGGAGTGCCTGTGGAAGTCCTTTGCCCGTGTTTTAATTGGATTTTTTGTCTTCCTGTTGTGGAGTCATGTGTGTTCTATATATATTTTGGAGATCAAACCCTTGTCTGAGTCTCATTGGAAAATACATTTTCCCATAGAGTTGGTCCCCTTTTCACCTTGCTAATGTTTTCTTTATGCATGCACAAGTATTTTATTGTGATGAAGTCCCTCCTTTATGTCCCTTGGTCTAGGGCACATTGCTGTGAGAATATTACTGGGTGGAATATCAGAGTGTTTCCTCCCTATCTTCCCCTCTAGGACTTTTGTGCTATCACAACTTATGTTTAAGTCTTTATCCTCTTGGAGTTTTTTTGTGTGTGTATGGTGTCAGTTGGTGGTCGAGTTTCATTCTTGTTTGCATGTAGCTGTCCAGGTCACTCAAGATCATTTGCTAAGGAGGGTGTTTTTATTCCACTTTATTCTTCTCCCCCTCTGTCAAATATAAATTGTCCATAGACACTTGGGTTTATCTCTGGGCTCTCTATTCTGTTCCATTCATCTATGTGTCTGTCCTTACTCCAGTACGAGATGTTTTTTACTCTCCTGGCCTTGTAATACAGTTTGCTGTGAGTTATGGTGATTCCACCTACTTTGTTCTTCTTTCCCAAAGCTGCTTCAGGTATTCGGTGTCAGTGATGGTTCCATGTAAATTTTGAAATGTTTGTTTTATAGCTGTGAAATACCATTGGTTTTTTAATAGGAATTGCATTGATTTGTACATTGCTTTGAATGGATTGGATATTTTGATGATGTTAATACTTCTACTCCATGAACATGGTATATGCTTCAATATATTTGTGCGTTCTTTCTTCCACGTTGTGTAGTGTTCTGAATAAAGATCTTTCACCTCCTTGACTAACTTTATTCCTAGCCACTTTATGTACATGTTGCTATATCAAGGGGATTTTTTCCTCTGATTGCAGTTTCTGATATTTCATTGTTGGTGCACAAAAATGCCTCTGATTTCTGAATATTGACTTTGTATCCCATAATTTTGTCAAATTGCCTTATTAACTTGAACGGTTATTTGGAGGAGTCTATGGGATTTTCCAGGTATACCACGATGTCATCTATAAACAATGACAGTTTTACTTCCAACTTTTCATTGGATACCTTTTATTTCTTTTTCCTGTGTGATCACTCTGGCTTGGACTTTCAGTACTTATATAGAAGTTGTGACAGTGGACATCCTTGTCTTTGTCTTGATGTTCAAGGGAAAGGTTTTAGGTTTTGCCCGTTGAGTATGATGTTGCCTGTAGGTCTTAGATGTGTTTCCTGAACCTTGTTGCTTGAGTAGCTCAAGAAACTAAGATGGCTAACGTAGAGGATTCAAGAAATGTAAGCAGAGCAGTAGCCCATAGTGGTGTGGGATAAATTGAATATTTGTAGACAGTAGTATTCTGTGCGTGTATCTCCAAGCTGACGAAGTCATAACACTTTGTCTGTTGATGAATGAATTAGGTATTAAACTGACCTCTCCTCACAGTTGTGTACTTCCCAAGTTACAGAACACATTGAGGAACATGATAAATACTTGTCACCTGAGGTGTAAATGATTCTGATGGTTGCATGAAGGATATTCTCTTGCATCCTGTTTCCCATTTATTCTGTCAGGGTCATGGTCATGACTCGTTTCTCTGATTGAAGATCGCTTTTCTCCCATCAGGTATCAGGGTGACTTTGGTGTATGCACCCATTTTTTTCTCTTTTAGTTAGAATCTGTAGAAACATAATTATGTCAACTGCATGTTTCATTAAACCTATATTCCTGTTTGTTCCTTAAGTACTTGTAGTGTATTCTATAATTTTGGTTCATTGGTCTTCTCATCCACACATGCCCTGAAGAGGAAAAATGAACAATTAACACCTAAAATAATCATATCAACAGGAAGCATGAGGATTGGGCTCCATAGTAACTCTGCATGAATGTGTAGTTGGCTTTCATATTTTCCTATATTTGAGGATATGTCCCTTTGCTTTTCAGATTCTCCTGAAGTATATTCTTTCTTACAGGTAATAAGTTCTATGTGTTTATGTTTTGTTATTAAGAACAGATTATATGAAATGAATATTATTTGTTAATGATTTTGTTTCAAAACTCATTCAGCCTCGGGTTAGACGGAAAGGTCCTGTTCGTACAAATGCAGTCAAAACGAATTCTGTGCAAACATTCGGATCAGGTAAATTTTTTACTACCAATTTTACTCTGGAAAGGAATACATGAAAATATGTGACATGCTCATAATCTTCTTATTCCGAATTTCTTTCTTTTGTAAGTTTAATGGTAGGTTTGGACATAAGTAGAGTAGATGCCATTGTTGGGAATCCTGGTTGATAATTAGAGGGGAAAAAGCAAGAATTATAAAATGTAAACTTTATTTTTTATTTAAAAATACATTTATTGATTATGCTATTACAGTTGTCCCATTTCCCCCCTTCACTCTAGTCCATCCTGCCCACCCCCTCCCTCCCACATTCCCCCCCTTATAGTTCATGTCCATGGGTCATACATCTAAGTTCTTTGGCTTCTACATTTCCTAACTATTCTTACCCTCCCCCTGTCTATTTTCCACCTACCATTTATAGTACTTATTCTCTGTACCTTTCCTCCCACTCCCCTGTTGACAACCCTCCATGTGATCTCAATTTCTGTGGTTCTGTTGCTGTTCTAGCTGTTTGCTTAGTTCGGTTTTGTTTTGGTTTTAGGTGTGGTTGTTAATAACTGTGAGTTTGCTGTCATTTTACTGTTCATATTCTTTATCTTCTTTTTCTCAGATAAATCCCTTTAACATTTCGTATAATAAGGGCTTGGTGATGATGAACTCCTTGAACTTCACCTTATCTGAGAAGCACTTTACCTGCCCTTTCATTCTAATGATAGCTTTTCTGGATACAGTAATCTTGGATGTTGGTCCTTGCCTTTCATGGCTTTCAATACTTCTTGCCATCCCTTCTTGCCTGTAAGGTCTCTTTTGAGAAATCAGCTGACAGTCTTATGGGAAGTCCTTTGTAGGTAACTGTGTCCTTTCCTCTTGCTGCTTCTAAGATTGTCTCCTCGTATTTCATCTTGGGTAATGTAATTATGATGTGCCTTGGTGTGTTCCTCTTTGGGTCCAGCTTCTCTGGGATTCTCTGAGCCTCTTGTACTTCCAGGAAGTCTATTTGCTTTGCCAGATTAGGGGAGTTCTCCTTCATTATTTGTTCAAATAAATTTTCAGTTTTTTGTTGCTCCTCGCCTCCTTCTGGCACCCCTATAATTCAGATGTTGGAACGTTTCAAGATGTCCTGCAGGTTCCTAAGCCTCTCCTCATTTTTCCAAATTCTTATTTCTTCATTCTTTTCTGGTTGGATGTTTCTTTCTTTCTTTTGGTCCACACCATTGATGTGAGTCCCAGTTTCCTTCGCATCACTATTGGTTCTCTGTACATTTTCCTTTGTTTCTCTTAGCATAGCCCTCATTTTTTCATCTCATTTGCGACCAAATTCAAGCAATTCTGCGAGCTTCCTGATTACCAGTGTTTTGAACTGTGCATCTGATAGGTTGGCTATCTCTTCATTGCTTATTTGTATTTTTTCTGGAGCTTTGATCTGTTCTTTCATTTAGGCCACTTTTTTTTTTTTTTTTTTGTCTTGGTGCTTTGTAATGTATTTGGCTATCAGGTATGGTGATTCCAGTTACTATGTTTTTCTTTCCCACAACTGCTGTAGCTATTCGGGTCATGGATGGTTCTTTGTAAATTGGGAAATGTTTGTTCTATATCTGTGAAATGTCATTGGTAGTGTAATAGGGAATGCGTTGAATCTGTAAATTGTTTTGTGTACTATGGACATTTTGATGATGTTAATTCTTCCAATCCATGAACATGGTATATGCTTCCAATATTTATGCCTTACTTGATTACTTTCTTCTGTGTTGTGTAGTTTTCTGATACAGGTCTTTTCCCTCTTTGGTTAAGTGTATTCCCTTGTAGTTTATTTTTCCTGGTTGCCATTTGAATGGGGATGTTTTTTCTGATTGCCATTTTGGATATTATATTGTAGGCTTACAAAAGTGCCTTGGTTTCTGAATATTGCCTATGCCTGATGCTGTTTTCTCAAATCCACTTATTATGTCGAGTATTATATTGGTGACGTCAATAGGATTTTCCATGTACTTCTCATCTCCATGTGAAGAATGACTGTTTAACTACCAGCTTTCCAATAAGGATGCTGTTTATTTCTTTTTCTTGTGTGATCACTGTGGCTAGGACTTCCAGTACTATGTTGACTAGAAGTGGTGACACTGGACATCCTTGTCTTTTTCTTGATGTTCAAGGGAAAGGTTGTAGGTTTTGCCCGTTGAGCATGATGTTGCCTGTAGGTCTTAGATGTGTTTCATGAACCTTGTTGCATGAGTAGCTCAAGAAACTAAGATGGCTAACGTAGAGGATTCAAGAAATGTAAGCAGAGCAGTAGCCCATAGTTGTGTGGGATAAATTGAATATTTGTAGTCAGTAGCATTCTGTGCGTGTATATCCAAGCTGATGAAGTCATAACACTTTGTCTGTTGATGAATGAATTAGGTATTAAACTGACCTCTCCTCACAGTTGTGTACTTCCCAAGTTACAGAACACATTGAGGAACATGATAAATACTTGTCACCTGAGGTGTAAATGATTCTGATGGTTGCATGAAGGATATGCTGTTGCATCCTGTTTCCCATTTATTCTGTCCAGGTGAGGACTCGTTTCCCTGATTGAAGATCGCTCTTCTCCCATCAGGCATCAGGGTGACTTTGGTGTATGCACCCATTTTTTTCCCTTTTAGTTAGAATATGTAGAATCATAATTATGGTCTTGATGTGTCAACTGCATGTTTCGTTAAGCCTATATTCCTGTTTGTTCCCTCAGTATTTGAGGTGTATTCTGTATTTCCGTTTAGTTGGTCTTCTTACCCACCCGCCCCCTGAAAAGAAAACATGAACAACTAACACCTAATGTAATCGTATCCAAAGCCAAGCACGAGGATTGGGCTCCACAGTAACTCTGCATGAACGTATAGTTGGCTTTCATACTTTTCGCATAATTGAGGGTATTTCCTTTTGCTTTGTAGATTCTCCTGACAGATCTTCGTCCTCAAAGGTAATAACTGTTATGTTTCTCTATGGAGGTATTAAGAACAGATTAAATGAAATGTATGTTATTTACTAATCGTTTTCTTTCAAATCTTCTTCAGCGTGCCATTGACGTGGCAGATCGTGTTCCTAAAAAAGGAGTCAGGACGAATTCTGTACACACATCCAGATCAGGTAAAATTTGTACCAGAAGTTTACGTCTGGAAAGGCATACCTGAAAACGTTGGTGTGCTCAGACTCTTCTTATTCCTCATTTCTTTCTATTGCAAATTTAATGGCAGTACATGAGCCACGCAATGCAGATGCCATTGTTGGGATTCATGCTTGATGTTTACAAGGAAGAAAACAAAAAAGCACCTCGAGAATTCTAAAATGGAAACGTCACATAAGGTGTTTTTACTTTTGTTTTGATACCGTGAAGTTACCAGTTGAGAAACCCTACACTTGTGAGGGATTCCTAGATGTGCATTTTTAGACTCTTAGGTTTTTCTACTGTTGGAACATGCTTCTTTGACCTTTGACCTTTACCCGGGGTAAAACTGAGGGTGCTAACATGTCGTGTTTTTTAAAACGTATTTTATGGCTTATGCTCTTACAGTTGTCCCAGTTTCTCCCCATTGGCTCCCCTGAACCCAGTCGACCCCATTCCCTTCAGCCATTCCCCCCTCAGTTGAAGTCCGTGGGTCATGCATATCAGTTCTTCGGCTACTTCACTTCCTATCCCATCCCTAACATTGCCCTGTCTCTTCAGGGCCTACCAATTTGTACTTGTTAATTCCTGCACCTTCCCCGCCCCCCACCCCCATGCTTCCCCTTCCTCCTCCCGTCTGATAACCCTCCAAATGATCTCCATAGCTATGATTCTGTTTTCGTTCTGCTTGTTTGCTTAGTTGGTCTTTCGATCCCATTGCTGATAGTTGTGAATTTATTGCCCCTGAGGGTGTTCATAGGTTTGATCCTCCTTTTCTTGAACAAGTCCCTTTAGCATTTCACAAAATAATGGCTCGGTGATGGGGAACTCCTTTCGCTTTGTCTTGTCCGAGAGGCACGGTAGCTGCCCTTCCATTCCAAATGATAGCGTTGTGAATAGAGTAATCTAGGTTGTTGGTCCTCGCTGCCCATCACTGCGAATCCTTCTTCCCAGTCCCTTCTGGCCTGCCAAAGTGTCTCTGAGAAATCAGCTGACATTCTCAGGGCAACTCCTTTGTAGGTAAGTCTCTGCTTTTCTCCTGCTGCTTTTAAGAATCTTGCGTATTGTTAACCTTTGGCATTTTAATTACGGTGTACCTTGGTGTGATCCTCTTTGGGTCCATTTTGATGGGGATTCTGTGTGCTTCCTGGGCTTGTGTGTGTATTCCCTTCAGCAATTTGGGGGAAGTTTTCTTTCGTTATATTTTCAAAGAAGTTTTCAATTCCTCCCTTTTTTCCTTCTCCTTCTGGCAGCCCTATGATTTGGGTGTTGGTAGGTCTGAGGTTTTCCAGAGGCTCCTTAGCCTATCAATGTTGTTCATTTTCTTCCTTCACATATATACTTATGTTGTATTGGTGTTCGAATACAGCTTTCTCGGTTTCCCAACAACCCTTACCCCGCCCTACCCACCCCTATCTCCCTACGCCCTCAATCCTATGCCCCCTTTGGCTTTGTCCATAGGCCCTTTATACATGTTCTTTTACCCCCTTTCCCTTCCTTCCCACATTATGTCCCCCCTCCCTCCCCTCCGGTTACTGTCAGTTTGTTCTTCATTTCAGTGACACCTAATGTAATCGTATCCAAAGCCAAGCACGAGGATTGGGCTCCACAGTAACTCTGCATGAATGTATAGTTGGCTTTCATACTTTTCTCATAATTGAGGGTATTTCCTTTTGCTTTGTAGATTCTCCTGACAGATCTTCGTCCTCAAAGGTAATAACTTTTATGTTTTTATATATTTTATTTGAAGAGATTATATGAAATGAGTATTATTGGTTAATGATTTTGTCTCAAAACTCATTCAGCCTCGGGTTAGACAGAAAGATCCTGTTCCTGAAAATCCAGTCACAATGAATTCTGTGCAAACATTCAGATCAGGTAAAATTTTTACTACAAATTTTACTCTGGAAGGGAATACTTGAAAATATTTTGTGTGCTCATAATCTTCCTATTCCGAATCTCTTTCTTTTGGAAGTTTAATGGTAGGTTTGGACATAAGTAATCTAGATACCATTGTTGGGATTCCTGGTTGATAATTAGAGGGGGAAAAGCAAGAATTATAAAATGTATACTTTATTATTTTTTTACTTTAAAATATGTTTATTGATTATGCTATTACAGTTGTCCCATTTCCCCCTTTCACTCCAGTCCATCCTGCCCACCCCCTCCCTCCCACTTTCCTCCCTTATAGTTCATGTCCCTGGTTCATACATACAAGTTCTTTGGCTTCTACATTTCCCATACTATTCTTACCTTCCCCTGCCTATTTTCCTCCTACCATTTATGCTACTTATTCTCTGTACCTTTCCCTCCTCTCTTCCCCTCCCACTCCCCTGTTGATAACCCTCCATGTGATCTCCATTTCTGTCGTTCTGTTGCTGTTCTAGTTGTTTGCTTAGTTTGGTTTTGTTTTGGTTTTAGGTGTGGTTGTTAATAACTGTGAATTTGCCGTCATATTTACTGTTCATATTTTTCATCTTCTTTTTCTCAGATAAATCCGTTTAACATTTCATATACTAAGGGCTTGGTGATGATGAACTCCTTTATCTTGACCTTATCTGAGAAGCACTTTATCTGCCCTTGAATTCTGAATGATAGCTTTGCTGGATACACTAATCTTGGATATAGGTCCTTGCCTTTCATGACTTGGAATACTTCTTGCCATCCCTTCTTGCCTGTAAGGCCTTTTTTAACGAATCAGCTGACAGTCTTATGGGAACTCCTTTGTAGGCAACTGTTTTCTTTTCTCTTGCTGATGCTAAGATTGTCTCCTTCTGTTTAATCTTGGGTAATGTAATTATGATGTGCCTTGGTGTGTTCTTCTTTGGGTCCAGCTTCTCTGGGACTCTCTGAGCCTCCTGGACTTCTGGGAAGTCTATTTCCTTTGCCAGATTAGGGAAGATCTCCTTTATTATTTGTTCAAATAAGTTTTCAGTTTTTTGTTGTTCCTCTTCTCCTTTTGGTAGCCCTATAATTCAGATGTTGGAACGTTTCAAGATGTCCTGGAGGTTCCTAAGCCTCTCCTCATTGTTTTGAATACTTGTTTCTTCATTCTTTTCTGGTTGGATGTTTCTTTCTTCCTTCTGGTCCACACCGTTGATTTGAGTCCCAGTTTCCTTCCCATCACTATTGGTTCCCTGTACAATTTTCTTTGTCTCTCTTAGCATAGCCCTCATTTTTCATCTGCTTTTTGACCAAATTCAACCAATTCTGTGAGCTTCCTAATTACTAGTGTTTTGAACTGTGCACAGGTTGGCTATCTTTTCATTGCTTAGTTGTATTTTTTCTGTAGCTTTTATCTTTTCTTTCATTTGGGCCATTTTTTTTTTTTTTGTCTTGGTGCTTTGTAATGTATTTTGCTATCAGGTATGGTGATCCCAATTATTATGTTCTTCTTTTTCAAAATTGCTGTAGGCATTCGAGTCGTGGATGGTTCCTTGTAAATTGGGAAATGTTTGTTCTATATCCCTGAAATGTCATTGGTAGTGTAATAGGGAATGCGTTGAATCTGTAAATTGTTTTGTGTACTATGGACATTTTGATGATGTTAATTCTTCCAATCCATGAACATGGTATATGCTTCCAATATTTATTCCTTACTTGATTACTTTCTTCTGTGTTGTGTAGTTTTCTGATACAGGTATTTTCCCTCTTTGGTTAAGTTTATTCCTTGGTAGTTTATTTTTCTGGTTGCTGTTTTTATGGGGATTTTTTTCTGATTTCCATTTTGCATATTATGTTGTAGGCTTACAAAAATGCTTTGGTTTCTGAATATTGCCTTCGCCTGATGCTGTTTTCTCAAATTCACTTATTCTGTCGAGTATTTTTTTGGTGGTGTCAATGAGATTTTCCATGTACTTTCTGATCTCCATGTGAATAATGACTGTTTTACTTCCAGTACTTCCAGGATGCTTTTTATTTCTTTTTCTTGTCTTTTCACTGTGGCTAAGACCTCCAGACTATGTTGAATAGAAGTGGTGACAGTGGACATCCTTGTGTTTGTCTTGATCTTAGTGGGAAAGGTTTTAGGTTTTGCCCATTGCGTATGATGTTTGCTGTATGTCTTGGATGTGTTTTATGAACCTTCTTGCATGAGTAGGTCAAGAAACTAAGATGGCTAAAGTAGAGGATACAAGAAACGTAAGCATAACAGTACTACAGTTCTGTGGGATAAGTTGCATATTTCTAACAACTATTATGCTATGTGTGTAAATCCAAGGTGATGAAGTCATAACAATTTCTCTGTTGATAAATGAATTATGTATTAAACTTACCTCTCCTCACCATTATGTACTTCCGAAATTATAGAACATGCTGATGAACACCATAAACACTTGTTGCATAAGGTATAGATGATTTTGGTGTTTGCATGAAGGATATGCTGTTGCATTCTGTTTCACATTTATTCTGTCAGGGTTGGTCATGACTCATTTCTCTGATTGAAGATCACTTTTCTCCCATCAGGCATTAGGAGGGTCACTTTGGTGTATGCACCCATTTCTCTTTTAGTTAGAATCTGTAGAAACATAATTATGGTCTTGACATGTCAACTGCATGTTTTGTGAAACCCATATTCCTGTTGCTACTTGTGTATTTTTAGTGCGTTCTATATTTTTGCTTCATTGGTCTTCTTATACACCTCCCCCCTGAAAAGAAGACATGAACAACTGACACCTAATGTAGTCATATCCAAAGCCAAGCACGAGGATTGGGCTACATAGTAACTCTGCATGAATTTATAGTTGGTTTTCATGTTTTCATAAAATTGAGGATATGTCCCTTTGCTTTTTAGATTCTCCTGAAAATTTTCCCTCCTTAAAGGTAATATGCTTTATGTTTTAACATTTTGGTATTAAGAGCAGATTATTTGAAATGCATACTATTTATTAAACATTTTCTTTGTCAACTCGTTCAGGTTTCTGTTGAAGTGAAAGATCCTGTTCCTAAAAGTGCAGTAGGAATGAATTCTGTGGAAACATCCAGATCGGGTAAATTTTGTACTGCCAATTTAATTGTGGAGAAAAATGCATGACTATATTTGACATACTCACAGACTTTTTATTTGTAATTTCTTTCTTTTGGACGTTTAATGGTAGGTTTTGACATAAGTAATGTAGATGCCATTGTTGGGATTCATGTTTGATATAACAGGAAAAGAAAACAAGATTTCTAAAATGTAAACATAAGTAATATGTTTTTTGTTTTGTTTGATACCATAAAGTTTCCGGTTTGGAATCCCTACACTTATTAGGGATTCCTAGTTGTTAATGTTCACTCTAAGATTTTGCTACTGTTTTAGAATGCTTTTGTGAATTTCAACATTTACCTATGGTAAAACTGAATTTGCCCACATATCGTGTTGTTTTGAAATGTGTTTTATTGATTATGGTGTTACAATTGTCCCAATTTTTTCCCCTTTGCTCCCCTCAACCAGTCTACCCATTCCCTTCAGCCATTGTCCCCTTAGTTGTAGTAGTGGGTCATGAATATAAGGTCTTTGGCTTCTTCACTTCCTATTCTGTTCTTGACGTTCCCGTGTATATTCTCTACATGCAAATTTGTAAATATTAAATCCTACAAATTTCTCCAGATGGTTCCCCTTCCTCCTCCCAAGTGATATCCCTGCAAATGATGTCCATAGCTTTAATTTTGTTTCTGTTTTGCTTGTTTGCTTAGTTTTTTTCTTCGATTCCACTGTTAATAGTTGTGAATTTATTGGCACTTTCATGTTCATAGTTTTGATCCTCTTTTTTTGTAAATAAGTCACTTTAGCATTTCACACAATACTGGCTTGGTGATGAGAAACTCTTTTATGTTTATCTTGTCTAAGAGGCACTTTATCTGCCCTTCAATTCCAAGTGATAGCTTTGCTGGGTAGAGTAATCTATGTTGCAAGTCTTTGCTTTCTATCACTTTGAGTACTTCTTTCCAGTCCCCTCTGGCCTGCAAAGTTTCTTTGAGAAATCAGTTGACATTCTCATGGGACCTCCTTTGATGGTAACTCTCTGCTTTTCTCTTGCTGCTTTTAAGATTCTTCTGTATCATTAACCTTCAGAATTTGAATTATGATGTACCTTGGTGTGGTCTTCTTTGTGTCCATTTTGATTGGGTCTGTGTGTGCTTCTGGCACTTGTAAGTCTATTTCTTACGCCAAATTTGGGGTGTTTTCTTTCATTATTTTTCAGAGAAGTGTTCAATTCCTCCCTTTCTTTCTTCTTCTGGAGCCCTATGATTTGGGTGTTGGTAGATCTGAGGCTTTGCCAGAGGCCCCTTAGCCCATCTATGTTGTTTTGGATTTCATTTCTTTCTTCTTATAGATTTGTGCGCGCGCACACACACACACACACACACACACCTCAATGTATGTTTATTTATTTTACTGGTGATCGTCTACAGGTTTCTCCATTTCCCAACTCTACTTTCCCCGCCCTACCCACACCCACCTCCCACCCTTAACCTTCTCCCCCTGTGGCTTTGTCCATGGGCCCTCTATATGTGCTCTTTTTTGACCCTTTCCTTTCTTTCTCATGTTATTTTTCTCTTCCCTCCCCTCTGGTTATGGTCAGTTTGTTCTTAATTTCAGGGACTCTGGTTATATTTTGCTTGCTTGTTTGTTCTGTTATTTAGGTTCCACTTATAGGTGAGATCATATGGTATTTTTCTTCCACAACCTGGCTTGCTTCACTTAGGATACTTCTGTCTGCTTCCATCCATGTTGTCATGAAGGGTAGCTACTCCTTCTTACTTTCTGCTGGGATATATTTTTATTGTGTAAATGTACCACACTTTATTGTCCCACTCAAGTACTGATGGACACCTAGCACTGTGTCCAGCACTTGGCTATTGTAAATTGTCTTGCTATGAACACTGGGGTGCACAGGTTCTTTTGATTTAGTGTTTCTGGATTCTTAGGGTATAATCCCAGCTTGTGAACTGCTGTGCTAACCTTTTTAGTTTCTTGAGGAAATTCCATACTGTTTTCCACAGTGGCTGCACCAGTGTGCACTTCCACCAACAGTGCACCAGGGGTCCGTTTTCTCCACAACCTATCCAGCACTTAGTGTTTCCTGATTTGTTTATGATGGCCACACTGACCAGTGTGAAGTGGAATCTTCTAGTTTTAATTTGCATCTCTCTGATGGCTCGTTATGCTGACCATCCTATCATGTGTGTCTGGGCCCTCTGGGTGTCATCCTTGGAGGAGTGCCTGTGGAAGTCCTTTGCCCGTGTTTTAATTGGATTTTTTGTCTTCCTGTTGTGGAGTCATGTGTGTTCTATATATATTTTGGAGATCAAACCCTTGTCTGAGTCTCATTTGAAAATACATTTTCCCATAGAGTTGGTCCCCTTTTCACCTTGCTAATGTTTTCTTTATGCATGCACAAGCATTTTATTGTGATGAAGTCCCTCCTTTATGTCCCTTGGTCTAGGGCACATTGCTGTGAGAATATTACTGGGTGGAATATCAGAGAGTTTCCTCCCTATCTTCCCCTCTAGGACTTTAGTGCTATCACAACTTATGTTTAAGTCTTTATCCTCTTGGAGTTTTTTTGTGTGTGTATGGTGTCAGTTGGTGGTCGAGTTTCATTCTTGTTTGCATGTAGCTGTCCAGGTCACTCAAGATCATTTGCTAAGGAGGGTGTTTTTATTCCACTTTATTCTTCTCCCCCTCTGTCAAATATAAATTGTCCATAGACACTTGGGTTTATCTCTGGGCTCTCTATTCTGTTCCATTCATCTATGTGTCTGTCCTTACTCCAGTACGAGATGTTTTTTACTCTCCTGGCCTTGTAATACAGTTTGCTGTGAGTTATGGTGATTCCACCTACTTTGTTCTTCTTTCCCAAAGCTGCTTCAGGTATTCGGTGTCAGTGATGGTTCCATGTAAATTTTGAAATGTTTGTTTTATAGCTGTGAAATACCATTGGTTTTTTAATAGGAATTGCATTGATCTGTACATTGCTTTGAATGGAATGGATATTTTGAGGATGTTAATACTTCTACTCCATGAACATGGCGTATGCTTCAATATATTTGTGCGTTCTTTCTTCCACGTTGTGTAGTGTTCTGAATAAAGATCTTTCACCTCCTTGACTAACTTTATTCCTAGCCACTTTATGTACATGTTGCTATATCAAGGGGATTTCTTCCTCTGATTTCAGTTTCTGATATTTCATTGTTGGT
This sequence comes from Desmodus rotundus, assembly GCF_022682495.2. Classification (NCBI taxonomy): domain Eukaryota; kingdom Metazoa; phylum Chordata; class Mammalia; order Chiroptera; family Phyllostomidae; genus Desmodus; species Desmodus rotundus. Next base: position 146,324,244 of record NC_071390.1, read on the forward strand.
GCCCCAAAATGCCTCTGATTTCTGAATATTGACTTTGTATCCCATAATTTTGTCAAATTGCCTTATTAACTTGAACGGTTATTTGGAGGAGTCTATGGGATTTTCCAGGTATACCACGATGTCATCTATAAACAATGACAGTTTTACTTCCAACTTTTCATTGGATACCTTTTATTTCTTTTTCCTGTGTGATCACTCTGGCTTGGACTTTCAGTACTTATATAGAGGTTGTGACAGTGGACATCCTTGTCTTTTTCTTGATGTTCAGGGGAAAGGTTTTAGGTTTTGCCCGTTGAGTATGATGTTGCCTGTAGGTCTTAGATGTGTTTCCTGAACCTTGTTGCATGAGTAGCTCAAGAAACTAAGATGGCTAACGTAGAGGATTCAAGAAATGTAAGCAGAGCAGTAGCCCATAGTGGTGTGGGATAAATTGAATATTTGTAGTCAGTAGTATTCTGTGCATGTATCTCCAAGCTGACGAAGTCATAACACTTTGTCTGTTGATGAATGAATTAGGTATTAAACTGACCTCTCCTCACAGTTGTGTACTTCCCAAGTTACAGAACACATTGAGGAACATGATAAATACTTGTCACCTGAGGTGTAAATGATTCTGATGGTTGCATGAAGGATATGCTGTTGTATCCTGTTTCCCATTTATTCTGTCAGGGTCATGGTCATGACTCGTTTCTCTGATTGAAGATCGCTTTTCTCCCATCAGGCATCAGGGTGACTTTGGTGTATGCACCCATTTTTTTCTCTTTTAGTTAGAATCTGTAGAAACATAATTATGTCAACTGCATGTTTCATTAAACCTATATTCCTGTTTGTTCCTTAAGTACTTGTAGTGTATGCTATAATTTTGGTTCATTGGTCTTCTCATCCACACATGCCCTGAAGAGGAAAAATGAACAACTATCACCTAAAATAATCATATCAACAGGAAGCATGAGGATTGGGCTCCATAGTAAGTCTGCATGAATGTGTAGTTGGCTTTCATATTTTCCTATATTTGAGGATATGTCCCTTTGCTTTTCAGATTCTCCTGAAGTATATTCTTTCTTACAGGTAATAAGTTCTATGTGTTTATGTTTGGTTATTAAGAACAGATTATATGAAATGAATATTATTTGTTAATGATTTTGTTTCAAAACTCATTCAGCCTCGGGTTAGACGGAAAGGTCCTGTTCGTACAAATGCAGTCAAAACGAATTCTGTGCAAACATTCGGATCAGGTAAATTTTTTACTACCAATTTTACTCTGGAAAGGAATACATGAAAATATGTGACATGCTCATAATTTTCTTATTCCGAATTTCTTTCTTTTGTAAGTTTAATGGCAGGTTTGGACATAAGTAGAGTAGATGCCATTGTTGGGAATCCTGGTTGATAATTAGAGGGGAAAAAGCAAGAATTATAAAATGTAAACTTTATTTTTTATTTAAAAAATATATTTATTGATTGTGCTATTACAGTTGTCCCATTTCCCCACTTCACTCCAGTCCATCCTACCCACCCCCTCCCTCCCACATTCCCCCCCTTATAGTTCATGTCCATGGGTCATACATCTAAGTTCTTTGGCTTCTACATTTCCTACACTATTCTTACCCTCCCCCTGTCTATTTTCCACCTACCATTTATGGTACTTATTCTCTGTACCTTTCCCCACTCTCATCGCCTCCCACTCCCCTGTTGACAACCCTCCATGTGATCTCAATTTCTGTGGTTCTGTTGCTGTTCTAGCTGTTTGCTTAGTTTGGTTTTGTTTTGGTTTTAGGTGTGGTTGTTAATAACTGTGACTTTGCTGTCATTTTACTGTTCATATTCTTTATCTTCTTTTTCTCAGATAAATCCCTTTAACATTTCCTGTAATAAGGGCTTGGTGATGATGAACTCCTTGAACTTCACCTTATCTGAGAAGCACTTTACCTGCCCTTTGATTCTAAATGATAGCTTTTCTGGATACAGTAATCTTGGATGTAGGTCCTTGCCTTTCATGGCTTTCAATACTTCTTGCCATCCCTTCTTGCCTGTAAGGCCTTTTTTAACGAATCAGCTGACAGTCTTATGGGAAGTGCTTTGTAGGTAACTGTGTCCTTTTCTCTTGCTGCTTCTAAGATTGTCTCCTTCTGTTTCATCTTGGGTAATGTAATTATGATGTGCCTTGGTGTGTTCCTCTTTGGGTCCAGCTTCTCTGGGACTCTCTGAACCTCCTGGATTTCCTGGAAGTCTATTTCCTTTGCCAGATTAGGGGAGTTCTCCTTCATTATTGGTTCAAATAAATTTTCAGTTTTTTGTTGTTCCTCTCCTCCTTCTGGCACCCCTATAATTCAGATGTTGGAACGTTTCAAGATGTCCTGGAGGTTCCTAAGCCTCTCCTCATTTTTCCGAATTCTTATTTCTTCATTCTTTTCTGGTTGGATGTTTCTTTCTTCCTTTTGGTCCACACCATTGATGTGAGTCCCAGTTTTCTTCCCATCACTATTGGTTCTCTGTACATTTTCCTTTGTTTCTCTTAGCATAACCCTCATTTTTTTCATCTCATTTGCGACCAAATACAAGCAATTCTGTGAGCTTCCTGATTACCAGTGTTTTGAACTGTGCATATGATAGGTTGGCTATCTCTTCATTGCTCAGTTGTATTTTTTCTGGAGCTTTGATCTGTTCTTTCATTTAGGCCACTTTTTTTTTTTTTTTTTTGTCTTGTTGCTTTGTAATGTATTTGGCTATCAGGTATGGTGATTCCAGTTACTATGTTTTTCTTTCCCACAACTGCTGTAGCTATTCGGGTCATGGATGGTTCTTTGTAAATTGGGAAATGTTTGTTCTATATCTGTGAAATGTCATTGGTAGTGTAATAGGGAATGCGTTGAATCTGTAAATTGTTTTGTGTACTATGGACATTTTGATGATGTTAATTCTTCCAATCCATGAACATGGTATATGCTTCCAATATTTATGCCTTACTTGATTACTTTCTTCTGTGTTGTGTAGTTTTCTGATACAGGTCTTTTCCCTCTTTGGTTAAGTGTATTCCCTTGTAGTTTATTTTTCCTGGTTGCCATTTGAATGGGGATGTTTTTTCTGATTGCCATTTTGGATATTATATTGTAGGCTTACAAAAATGCCTTGGTTTCTGAATATTGCCTATGCCTGATGCTGTTTTCTCAAATCCACCTATTATGTCGAGTATTATATTGGTGACGTCAATAGGATTTTCCATGTACTTCTCATCTCCATGTGAAGAATGACTGTTTAACTACCAGCTTTCCAATAAGGATGCTGTTTATTTCTTTTTCTTGTGTGATCACTGTGGCTAGGACTTCCAGTACTATGTTGACTAGAAGTGGTGACACTGGACATCCTTGTCTTTTTCTTGATGTTCAAGGGAAAGGTTGTAGGTTTTGCCCGTTGAGCATGATGTTGCCTGTAGGTCTTAGATGTGTTCCATGAACCTTGTTGCATGAGTAGCTCAAGAAACTAAGATGGCTAACGTAGAGGATTCAAGAAATGTAAGCAGAGCAGTAGCCCATAGTGGTGTGGGATAAATTGAATATTTGTAGTCAGTAGCATTCTGTGCGTGTATATCCAAGCTGATGAAGTCATAACACTTTGTCTGTTGATGAATGAATTAGGTATTAAACTGACCTCTCCTCACAGTTGTGTACTTCCCAAGTTACAGAACACATTGAGGAACATGATAAATACTTGTCACCTGAGGTGTAAATGATTCTGATGGTTGCATGAAGGATATGCTGTTGCATCCTGTTTCCCATTTATTCTGTCCAGGTGAGGACTCGTTTCCCTGATTGAAGATCGCTCTTCTCCCATCAGGCATCAGGGTGACTTTGGTGTATGCACCCATTTTTTTCCCTTTTAGTTAGAATATGTAGAATCATAATTATGGTCTTGATGTGTCAACTGCATGTTTCGTTAAGCCTATATTCCTGTTTGTTCCCTCAGTATTTGAGGTGTATTCTGTATTTCCGTTTAGTTGGTCTTCTTACCCACCCGCCCCCTGAAAAGAAAACATGAACAACTAACACCTAATGTAATCGTATCCAAAGCCAAGCACGAGGATTGGGCTCCACAGTAACTCTGCATGAACGTATAGTTGGCTTTCATACTTTTCGCATAATTGAGGGTATTTCCTTTTGCTTTGTAGATTCTCCTGACAGATCTTCGTCCTCAAAGGTAATAACTTTTATGTTTCTATATCGAGGTATTAAGAACAGATTAAATGAAATGTATGTTATTTACTAATCGTTTTCTTTCAAATCTTCTTCAGCGTGCCATTGACGTGACAGATCGTGTTCCTAAAAAAGGAGTCGGGACGAATTCTGTACACACATCCAGATCAGGTAAATTTTGTACCAGAAATTTACGTCTGGAAAGGCATACCTGAAAACGTTGGTGTGCTCAGACTCTTCTTATTCCTCATTTCTTTCTATTGCAAATTTAATGGCAGTACATGAGACACGCAATGCAGATGCCATTGTTGGGATTCATCCTTGATGTTTACAAGGAAGAAAACAAAAGAGCACCCCGAGAATTCTAAAATGGAAACGTCACATAAGGTGTTTTTACTTTTGTTTTGATACCGTGAAGTTCCCAGTTGAGAATCCCTACACCTGTGAGGGGTTCCTAGATGTGCATTTTTAGACTCTTAGGTTTTTCTACTGTTGGAACATGCTTCTTTGACCTTTGACCTTTACCCGGGGTAAAACTGAGGGTGCTAACATGTCGTGTTTTTTAAAACGTATTTTATGGCTTATGCTCTTACAGTTGTCCCAATTTCTCCCCATTGGCTCCCCTGAACCCAGTCGACCCCATTCCCTTCAGCCATTCCCCCCTCAGTTGAAGTCCGTGGGTCATGCATATCAGTTCTTCAGCTACTTCACTTCCTATCCCGTCCCTAACATTGCCCTGTCTCCTCAGGGCCTACCAATTTGTACTTGTTAATTCCTGCACCTTCCCCGCCCCCCACCCCCATGCTTCCCCTTCCTCCTCCCGTCTGATAACCCTCCAAATGATCTCCATAGCTATGATTCTGTTTCCGTTCTGCTTGTTTGCTTAGTTGGTCTTTCGATCCCATTGCTGATAGTTGTGAATTTATTGCCCCTGAGGGTGTTCATAGGTTTGATCCTCCTTTTCTTGAACAAGTCCCTTTAGCATTTCACAAAATAATGGCTCGGTGATGGGGAACTCCTTTCGCTTTGTCCTGTCCGAGAGGCACGGTAGCTGCCCTTCCATTCCAAATGATAGCGTTGTGAATAGAGTAATCTAGGTTGTTGGTCCTCGCTGCCCATCACTGCGAATCCTTCTTCCCAGTCCCTTCTGGCCTGCCAAAGTGTCTCTGAGAAATCAGCTGACATTCTCAGGGCAACTCCTTTGTAGGTAAGTCTCTGCTTTTCTCCTGCTGCTTTTAAGAATCTTGCGTATTGTTAACCTTTGGCATTTTAATTACGGTGTACCTTGGTGTGATCCTCTTTGGGTCCATTTTGATGGGGATTCTGTGTGCTTCCTGGGCTTGTGTGTGTATTCCCTTCAGCAATTTGGGGGAAGTTTTCTTTCGTTATATTTTCGAAGAAGTTTTCAATTCCTCCCTTTTTTCCTTCTCCTTCTGGCAGCCCTATGATTTGGGTGTTGGTAGGTCTGAGGTTTTCCAGAGGCTCCTTAGCCTATCAATGTTGTTCATTTTCTTCCTTCACGTATATACTTATGTTGTATTGGTGTTCGAATACAGCTTTCTCGGTTTCCCAACAACCCTTACCCCGCCGTGCCCACCCCTACCTCCCTACGCCCTCAATCCTACGCCCCCTTTGGCTTTGTCCATAGGCCCTTTATACATGTTCTTTTACGACCCTTTCCCTTCTTTCCCACATTATGTCCCTCCTCCCTCCCCTCCGGTTACTGTCAGTTTGTTCTTCGTTTCAGTGACACCTAATGTAATCGTATTCAAAGCCAAGCACGAGGATTGGGCTCCACAGTAACTCTGCATGAATGTATAGTTGGCTTTCATACTTTTCTCATAATTGAGGGTATTTCCTTTTGCTTTGTAGATTCTCCTGACAGATCTTCGTCCTCAAAGGTAATAACTTTTATGTTTTTATATATTTTATTTGAAGAGATTATATGAAATGAATATTATTGGTTAATGATTTTGTCTCAAAACTCATTCAGCCTGGGGTTAGACAGAAAGATCCTGTTCCTGAAAATCCAGTCACAATGAATTCTGTGCAAACATTCAGATCAGGTAATAATTTTTACTACAAATTTTACTCTGGAAGGGAATACTTGAAAATATTTTGTGTGCTCATAATCTTCCTATTCCGAATCTCTTTCTTTTGGAAGTTTAATGGTAGGTTTGGACATAAGTAGTCTAGATACCATTGTTGGGATTCCTGGTTGATAATTAGAGGGGGAAAAGCAAGAATTATAAAATGTAAACTTTATTATATTTTTACTTTAAAAATATGTTTATTGATTATGCTATTACAGTTGTCCCATTTCCCCCTTTCACTCCAGTCCATCCTGCCCACCCCCTCCCTCCCACTTTCCTCCCTTATAGTTCATGTCCGTGGTTCATACATACAAGTTCTTTGGCTTCTACATTTCCCATACTATTCTTACCCTCCCCTGCCTATTTTCCTCCTACCATTTATGCTACTTATTCTCTGTACCTTTCCCTCTTCTCTTCCACTCCCACTCCCCTGTTGATAACCCTCCATGTGATCTCCATTTCTGTGGTTCTGTTGCTGTTCTAGTTGTTTGCTTAGTTTGGTTTTGTTTTGGTTTTAGGTGTGGTTGTTAATAACTGTGAATTTGCCGTCATATTTACTGTTCATATTTTTCATCTTCTTTTTCTCAGATAAATCCGTTTAACATTTCATATACTAAGGGCTTGGTGATGATGAACTCCTTTATCTTGACCTTATCTGAGAAGCACTTTATCTGCCCTTGCATTCTAAATGATAGCTTTGCTGGATACACTAATCTTGGATATAGGTCCTTGCCTTTCATGACTTGGAATACTTCTTGCCATCCCTTCTTGCCTGTAAGGCCTTTTTTAACGAATCAGCTGACAGTCTTATGGGAACTCCTTTGTAGGCAACTGTTTTCTTTTCTCTTGCTGATGCTAAGATTGTCTCCTTCTGTTTAATCTTGGGTAATGTAATTATGATGTGCCTTGGTGTGTTCTTCTTTGGGTCCAGCTTCTCTGGGACTCTCTGAGCCTCCTGGACTTCTGGGAAGTCTATTTCCTTTGCCAGATTAGGGAAGATCTCCTTTATTATTTGTTCAAATAAGTTTTCAGTTTTTTGTTGTTCCTCTTCTCCTTTTGGTAGCCCTATAATTCAGATGTTGGAACGTTTCAAGATGTCCTGGAGGTTCCTAAGCCTCTCCTCATTGTTTTGAATACTTGTTTCTTCATTCTTTTCTGGTTGGATGTTTCTTTCTTCCTTCTGGTCCACACCGTTGATTTGAGTCCCAGTTTCCTTCCCATCACTATTGGTTCCCTGTACAATTTTCTTTGTCTCTCTTAGCATAGCCCTCATTTTTCGTCTGCTTTTTGACCAAATTCAACCAATTCTGTGAGCTTCCTAATTACCAGTGTTTTGAACTGTGCACAGGTTGGCTATCTTTTCATTGCTTAGTTGTATTTTTTCTGTAGCTTTTATCTTTTCTTTCATTTGGGCCATTTTTTTTTTTTTTTTGTCTTGGTGCTTTGTAATGTATTTTGCTATCAGGTATGGTGATCCCAATTATTATGTTCTTCTTTTTCAAAATTGCTGTAGGCATTCGAGTCGTGGATGGTTCCTTGTAAATTGGGAAATGTTTGTTCTATATCCCTGAAATGTCATTGGTAGTGTAATAGGGAATGCGTTGAATCTGTAAATTGTTTTGTGTACTATGGACATTTTGATGATGTTAATTCTTCCAATCCATGAACATGGTATATGCTTCCAATATTTATTCCTTACTTGATTACTTTCTTCTGTGTTGTGTAGTTTTCTGATACAGGTATTTTCCCTCTTTGGTTAAGTTTATTCCTTGGTAGTTTATTTTTCTGGTTGCTGTTTTTATGGGGATTTTTTTCTGATTTCCATTTTGCATATTATGTTGTAGGCTTACAAAAATGCTTTGGTTTCTGAATATTGCCTTCGCCTGATGCTGTTTTCTCAAATTCACTTATTCTGTCGAGTATTTTTTTGGTGGTGTCAATGAGATTTTCCATGTACTTTCTGATCTCCATGTGAATAATGACTGTTTTACTTCCAGTACTTCCAGGATGCTTTTTATTTCTTTTTCTTGTCTTTTCACTGTGGCTAAGACCTCCAGACTATGTTGAATAGAAGTGGTGACAGTGGACATCCTTGTGTTTGTCTTGATCTTAGTGGGAAAGGTTTTAGGTTTTGCCCATTGCGTATGATGTTTGCTGTATGTCTTGGATGTGTTTTATGAACCTTCTTGCATGAGTAGGTCAAGAAACTAAGATGGCTAAAGTAGAGGATACAAGAAACGTAAGCATAACAGTACTACAGTTCTGTGGGATAAGTTGCATATTTCTAACAACTATTATGCTATGTGTGTAAATCCAAGGTGATGAAGTCATAACAATTTCTCTGTTGATAAATGAATTATGTATTAAACTTACCTCTCCTCACCATTATGTACTTCCGAAATTATAGAACATGCTGATGAACACCATAAACACTTGTTGCATAAGGTATAGATGATTTTGGTGTTTGCATGAAGGATATGCTGTTGCATTCTGTTTCACATTTATTCTGTCAGGGTTGGTCATGACTCATTTCTCTGATTGAAGATCACTTTTCTCCCATCAGGCATTAGGAGGGTCACTTTGGTGTATGCACCCATTTCTCTTTTAGTTAGAATCTGTAGAAACATAATTATGGTCTTGACATGTCAACTGCATGTTTTGTGAAACCCATATTCCTGTTTGCTACTTGTGTAATTTTAGTGCGTTCTATATTTTTGCTTCATTGGTCTTCTTATACACCTCCCCCCTGAAAAGAAGACATGAACAACTGACACCTAATGTAGTCATATCCAAAGCCAAGCACGAGGATTGGGCTACATAGTAACTCTGCATGAATTTATAGTTGGTTTTCATGTTTTCATAAAATTGAGGATATGTCCCTTTGCTTTTTAGATTCTCCTGAAAATTTTCCCTCCTTAAAGGTAATATGCTTTATGTTTTAACATTTTGGTATTAAGAGCAGATTATTTGAAATGCATACTATTTATTAAACATTTTCTTTGTCAACTCGTTCAGGTTTCTGTTGAAGTGAAAGATCCTGTTCCTAAAAGTGCAGTAGGAATGAATTCTGTGGAAACATCCAGATCGGGTAAATTTTGTACTGCCAATTTAATTGTGGAGAAAAATGCATGACTATATTTGACATACTCACAGACTTTTTATTTGTAATTTCTTTCTTTTGGACGTTTAATGGTAGGTTTTGACATAAGTAATGTAGATGCCATTGTTGGGATTCATGTTTGATATAACAGGAAAAGAAAACAAGATTTCTAAAATGTAAACATAAGTAATATGTTTTTTGTTTTGTTTGATACCATAAAGTTTCCGGTTTGGAATCCCTACACTTATTAGGGATTCCTAGTTGTTAATGTTCACTCTAAGATTTTGCTACTGTTTTAGAATGCTTTTGTGAATTTCGACATTTACCTATGGTAAAACTGAATTTGCCCACATATCGTGTTGTTTTGAAATGTGTTTTATTGATTATGGTGTTACAATTGTCCCAATTTTTTCCCCTTTGCTCCCCTCAACCAGTCTACCCATTCCCTTCAGCCATTGTCCCCTTAGTTGTAGTAGTGGGTCATGAATATAAGGTCTTTGGCTTCTTCACTTCCTATTCTGTTCTTGACGTTCCCGTGTATATTCTATACATGCAAATTTGTAAATATTAAATCCTACAAATTTCTCCAGATGGTTCCCCTTCCTCCTCCCAAGTGATATCCCTGCAAATGATGTCCATAGCTTTAATTTTGTTTCTGTTTTGCTTGTTTGCTTAGTTTTTTTCTTCGATTCCACTGTTAATAGTTGTGAATTTATTGGCACTTTCATGTTCATAGTTTTGATCCTCTTTTTTTGTAAATAAGTCACTTTAGCATTTCACACAATACTGGCTTGGTGATGAGAAACTCTTTTATGTTTATCTTGTCTAAGAGGCACTTTATCTGCCCTTCAATTCCAAGTGATAGCTTTGCTGGGTAGAGTAATCTATGTTGCAAGTCTTTGCTTTCTATCACTTTGAGTACTTCTTTCCAGTCCCCTCTGGCCTGCAAAGTTTCTTTGAGAAATCAGTTGACATTCTCATGGGACCTCCTTTGATGGTAACTCTCTGCTTTTCTCTTGCTGCTTTTAAGATTCTTCTGTATCATTAACCTTCAGAATTTGAATTATGATGTACCTTGGTGTGGTCTTCTTTGTGTCCATTTTGATTGGGTCTGTGTGTGCTTCTGGCACTTGTAAGTCTATTTCTTACGCCAAATTTGGGGTGTTTTCTTTCATTATTTTTCAGAGAAGTGTTCAATTCCTCCCTTTCTTTCTTCTTCTGGAGCCCTATGATTTGGGTGTTGGTAGATCTGAGGCTTTGCCAGAGGCCCCTTAGCCCATCTATGTTGTTTTGGATTTCATTTCTTTCTTCTTATAGATGTGTGCGCACGCACACACACGCACACCTCAATGTATGTTTATTTATTTTACTGGTGATCGTCTACAGGTTTCTCCATTTCCCAACTCTACTTTCCCCGCCCTACCCACACCCACCTCCCACCCTTAACCTTCTCCCCCTGTGGCTTTGTCCATGGGCCCTCTATATGTGCTCTTTTTTGACCCTTTCCTTTCTTTCTCATGTTATTTTTCTCTTCCCTCCCCTCTGGTTATGGTCAGTTTGTTCTTAATTTCAGGGACTCTGGTTATATTTTGCTTGCTTGTTTGTTCTGTTATTTAGGTTCCACTTATAGGTGAGATCATATGGTATTTGTCTTCCACAACCTGGCTTGCTTCACTTAGGATACTTCTGTCTGCTTCCATCCATGTTGTCATGAAGGGTAGCTACTCCTTCTTACTTTCTGCTGGGATATATTTTTATTGTGTAAATGTACCACACTTTATTGTCCCACTCAAGTACTGATGGACACCTAGCACTGTGTCCAGCACTTGGCTATTGTAAATTGTCTTGCTATGAACACTGGGGTGCACAGGTTCTTTTGATTTAGTGTTTCTGGATTCTTAGGGTATAATCCCAGCTTGTGAACTGCTGTGCTAACCTTTTTAGTTTCTTGAGGAAATTCCATACTGTTTTCCACAGTGGCTGCACCAGTGTGCACTTCCACCAACAGTGCACCAGGGGTCCGTTTTCTCCACAACCTATCCAGCACTTAGTGTTTCCTGATTTGTTTATGATGGCCACACTGACCAGTGTGAAGTGGAATCTTCTAGTTTTAATTTGCATCTCTCTGATGGCTCGTTATGCTGACCATCCTATCATGTGTGTCTGGGCCCTCTGGGTGTCATCCTTGGAGGAGTGCCTGTGGAAGTCCTTTGCCCGTGTTTTAATTGGATTTTTTGTCTTCCTGTTGTGGAGTCATGTGTGTTCTATATATATTTTGGAGATCAAACCCTTGTCTGAGTCTCATTGGAAAATACATTTTCCCATAGAGTTGGTCCCCTTTTCACCTTGCTAATGTTTTCTTTATGCATGCACAAGCATTTTATTGTGATGAAGTCCCTCCTTTATGTCCCTTGGTCTAGGGCACATTGCTGTGAGAATATTACTGGGTGGAATATCAGAGAGTTTCCTCCCTATCTTCCCCTCTAGGACTTTAGTGCTATCACAACTTATGTTTAAGTCTTTATCCTCTTGGAGTTTTTTTGTGTGTGTATGGTGTCAGTTGGTGGTCGAGTTTCATTCTTGTTTGCATGTAGCTGTCCAGGTCACTCAAGATCATTTGCTAAGGAGGGTGTTTTTATTCCACTTTATTCTTCTCCCCCTCTGTCAAATATAAATTGTCCATAGACACTTGGGTTTATCTCTGGGCTCTCTATTCTGTTCCATTCATCTATGTGTCTGTCCTTACTCCAGTACGAGATGTTTTTTACTCTCCTGGCCTTGTAATACAGTTTGCTGTGAGTTATGGTGATTCCACCTACTTTGTTCTTCTTTCCCAAAGCTGCTTCAGGTATTCGGTGTCAGTGATGGTTCCATGTAAATTTTGAAATGTTTGTTTTATAGCTGTGAAATACCATTGGTTTTTTAATAGGAATTGCATTGATCTGTACATTGCTTTGAATGGAATGGATATTTTGAGGATGTTAATACTTCTACTCCATGAACATGGCGTATGCTTCAATATATTTGTGCGTTCTTTCTTCCACGTTGTGTAGTGTTCTGAATAAAGATCTTTCACCTCCTTGACTAACTTTATTCCTAGCCACTTTATGTACATGTTGCTATATCAAGGGGATTTCTTCCTCTGATTTCAGTTTCTGATATTTCATTGTTGGTGCCCCAAAATGCCTCTGATTTCTGAATATTGACTTTGTATCCCATAATTTTGTCAAATTGCCTTATTAACTTGAACGGTTATTTGGAGGAGTCTATGGGATTTTCCAGGTATACCATGATGTCATCTATAAACAATGAAAGTTTTACTTCCAACTTTTCATTGGATACCTTTTATTTCTTTTTCCTGTGTGATCACTCTGGCTTGGACTTTCAGTACTTATATAGTTGTGACAGTGGACATCCTTGTCTTTTTCTTGATGTTCAGGGGAAAGGTTTTAGGTTTTGCCCGTTGAGTATGATGTTGCCTGTAGGTCTTAGATGTGTTTCCTGAACCTTGTTGCATGAGTAGCTCAGGAAACTAAGATGGCTAACGTAGAGGATTCAAGAAATGTAAGCAGAGCAGTAGCCCATAGTTGTGTGGGATAAATTGAATATTTGTAGTCAGTAGTATTCTGTGCATGTATCTCCAAGCTGACGAAGTCATAACACTTTGTCTGTTGATGAATGAATTAGGTATTAAACTGACCTCTCCTCACAGTTGTGTACTTCCCAAGTTACAGAACACATTGAGGAACATGATAAATACTTGTCACCTGAGGTGTAAATGATTCTGATGGTTGCATGAAGGATATGCTGTTGTATCCTGTTTCCCATTTATTCTGTCAGGGTCATGGTCATGACTCGTTTCTCTGATTGAAGATCGCTTTTCTCCCATCAGGCATCAGGGTGACTTTGGTGTATGCACCCATTTTTTTCTCTTTTAGTTAGAATCTGTAGAAACATAATTATGTCAACTGCATGTTTCATTAAACCTATATTCCTGTTTGTTCCTTAAGTACTTGTAGTGTATGCTATAATTTTGGTTCATTGGTCTTCTCATCCACACATGCCCTGAAGAGGAAAAATGAACAACTATCACCTAAAATAATCATATCAACAGGAAGCATGAGGATTGGGCTCCATAGTAAGTCTGCATGAATGTGTAGTTGGCTTTCATATTTTCCTATATTTGAGGATATGTCCCTTTGCTTTTCAGATTCTCCTGAAGTATATTCTTTCTTACAGGTAATAAGTTCTATGTGTTTATGTTTTGTTATTAAGAACAGATTATATGAAATGAATATTATTTGTTAATGATTTTGTTTCAAAACTCATTCAGCCTCGGGTTAGACGGAAAGGTCCTGTTCGTACAAATGCAGTCAAAACGAATTCTGTGCAAACATTCGGATCAGGTAAATTTTTTACTACCAATTTTACTCTGGAAAGGAATACATGAAAATATGTGACATGCTCATAATTTTCTTATTCCGAATTTCTTTCTTTTGTAAGTTTAATGGCAGGTTTGGACATAAGTAGAGTAGATGCCATTGTTGGGAATCCTGGTTGATAATTAGAGGGGAAAAAGCAAGAATTATAAAATGTAAACTTTATTTTTTATTTAAAAAATATATTTATTGATTGTGCTATTACAGTTGTCCCATTTCCCCACTTCACTCCAGTCCATCCTACCCACCCCCTCCCTCCCACATTCCCCCCCTTATAGTTCATGTCCATGGGTCATACATCTAAGTTCTTTGGCTTCTACATTTCCTACACTATTCTTACCCTCCCCCTGTCTATTTTCCACCTACCATTTATGGTACTTATTCTCTGTACCTTTCCCCACTCTCATCGCCTCCCACTCCCCTGTTGACAACCCTCCATGTGATCTCAATTTCTGTGGTTCTGTTGCTGTTCTAGCTGTTTGCTTAGTTTGGTTTTGTTTTGGTTTTAGGTGTGGTTGTTAATAACTGTGACTTTGCTGTCATTTTACTGTTCATATTCTTTATCTTCTTTTTCTCAGATAAATCCCTTTAACATTTCCTGTAATAAGGGCTTGGTGATGATGAACTCCTTGAACTTCACCTTATCTGAGAAGCACTTTACCTGCCCTTTGATTCTAAATGATAGCTTTTCTGGATACAGTAATCTTGGATGTAGGTCCTTGCCTTTCATGGCTTTCAATACTTCTTGCCATCCCTTCTTGCCTGTAAGGCCTTTTTTAACGAATCAGCTGACAGTCTTATGGGAAGTGCTTTGTAGGTAACTGTGTCCTTTTCTCTTGCTGCTTCTAAGATTGTCTCCTTCTGTTTCATCTTGGGTAATGTAATTATGATGTGCCTTGGTGTGTTCCTCTTTGGGTCCAGCTTCTCTGGGACTCTCTGAACCTCCTGGATTTCCTGGAAGTCTATTTCCTTTGCCAGATTAGGGGAGTTCTCCTTCATTATTGGTTCAAATAAATTTTCAGTTTTTTGTTGTTCCTCTCCTCCTTCTGGCACCCCTATAATTCAGATGTTGGAACGTTTCAAGATGTCCTGGAGGTTCCTAAGCCTCTCCTCATTTTTCCGAATTCTTATTTCTTCATTCTTTTCTGGTTGGATGTTTCTTTCTTCCTTTTGGTCCACACCATTGATGTGAGTCCCAGTTTTCTTCCCATCACTATTGGTTCTCTGTACATTTTCCTTTGTTTCTCTTAGCATAACCCTCATTTTTTTCATCTCATTTGCGACCAAATACAAGCAATTCTGTGAGCTTCCTGATTACCAGTGTTTTGAACTGTGCATATGATAGGTTGGCTATCTCTTCATTGCTCAGTTGTATTTTTTCTGGAGCTTTGATCTGTTCTTTCATTTAGGCCACTTTTTTTTTTTTTTTTTTGTCTTGTTGCTTTGTAATGTATTTGGCTATCAGGTATGGTGATTCCAGTTACTATGTTTTTCTTTCCCACAACTGCTGTAGCTATTCGGGTCATGGATGGTTCTTTGTAAATTGGGAAATGTTTGTTCTATATCTGTGAAATGTCATTGGTAGTGTAATAGGGAATGCGTTGAATCTGTAAATTGTTTTGTGTACTATGGACATTTTGATGATGTTAATTCTTCCAATCCATGAACATGGTATATGCTTCCAATATTTATGCCTTACTTGATTACTTTCTTCTGTGTTGTGTAGTTTTCTGATACAGGTCTTTTCCCTCTTTGGTTAAGTGTATTCCCTTGTAGTTTATTTTTCCTGGTTGCCATTTGAATGGGGATGTTTTTTCTGATTGCCATTTTGGATATTATATTGTAGGCTTACAAAAATGCCTTGGTTTCTGAATATTGCCTATGCCTGATGCTGTTTTCTCAAATCCACCTATTATGTCGAGTATTATATTGGTGACGTCAATAGGATTTTCCATGTACTTCTCATCTCCATGTGAAGAATGACTGTTTAACTACCAGCTTTCCAATAAGGATGCTGTTTATTTCTTTTTCTTGTGTGATCACTGTGGCTAGGACTTCCAGTACTATGTTGACTAGAAGTGGTGACACTGGACATCCTTGTCTTTTTCTTGATGTTCAAGGGAAAGGTTGTAGGTTTTGCCCGTTGAGCATGATGTTGCCTGTAGGTCTTAGATGTGTTCCATGAACCTTGTTGCATGAGTAGCTCAAGAAACTAAGATGGCTAACGTAGAGGATTCAAGAAATGTAAGCAGAGCAGTAGCCCATAGTGGTGTGGGATAAATTGAATATTTGTAGTCAGTAGCATTCTGTGCGTGTATATCCAAGCTGATGAAGTCATAACACTTTGTCTGTTGATGAATGAATTAGGTATTAAACTGACCTCTCCTCACAGTTGTGTACTTCCCAAGTTACAGAACACATTGAGGAACATGATAAATACTTGTCACCTGAGGTGTAAATGATTCTGATGGTTGCATGAAGGATATGCTGTTGCATCCTGTTTCCCATTTATTCTGTCCAGGTGAGGACTCGTTTCCCTGATTGAAGATCGCTCTTCTCCCATCAGGCATCAGGGTGACTTTGGTGTATGCACCCATTTTTTTCCCTTTTAGTTAGAATATGTAGAATCATAATTATGGTCTTGATGTGTCAACTGCATGTTTCGTTAAGCCTATATTCCTGTTTGTTCCCTCAGTATTTGAGGTGTATTCTGTATTTCCGTTTAGTTGGTCTTCTTACCCACCCGCCCCCTGAAAAGAAAACATGAACAACTAACACCTAATGTAATCGTATCCAAAGCCAAGCACGAGGATTGGGCTCCACAGTAACTCTGCATGAACGTATAGTTGGCTTTCATACTTTTCGCATAATTGAGGGTATTTCCTTTTGCTTTGTAGATTCTCCTGACAGATCTTCGTCCTCAAAGGTAATAACTTTTATGTTTCTATATCGAGGTATTAAGAACAGATTAAATGAAATGTATGTTATTTACTAATCGTTTTCTTTCAAATCTTCTTCAGCGTGCCATTGACGTGACAGATCGTGTTCCTAAAAAAGGAGTCGGGACGAATTCTGTACACACATCCAGATCAGGTAAATTTTGTACCAGAAATTTACGTCTGGAAAGGCATACCTGAAAACGTTGGTGTGCTCAGACTCTTCTTATTCCTCATTTCTTTCTATTGCAAATTTAATGGCAGTACATGAGACACGCAATGCAGATGCCATTGTTGGGATTCATCCTTGATGTTTACAAGGAAGAAAACAAAAGAGCACCCCGAGAATTCTAAAATGGAAACGTCACATAAGGTGTTTTTACTTTTGTTTTGATACCGTGAAGTTCCCAGTTGAGAATCCCTACACCTGTGAGGGGTTCCTAGATGTGCATTTTTAGACTCTTAGGTTTTTCTACTGTTGGAACATGCTTCTTTGACCTTTGACCTTTACCCGGGGTAAAACTGAGGGTGCTAACATGTCGTGTTTTTTAAAACGTATTTTATGGCTTATGCTCTTACAGTTGTCCCAATTTCTCCCCATTGGCTCCCCTGAACCCAGTCGACCCCATTCCCTTCAGCCATTCCCCCCTCAGTTGAAGTCCGTGGGTCATGCATATCAGTTCTTCAGCTACTTCACTTCCTATCCCGTCCCTAACATTGCCCTGTCTCCTCAGGGCCTACCAATTTGTACTTGTTAATTCCTGCACCTTCCCCGCCCCCCACCCCCATGCTTCCCCTTCCTCCTCCCGTCTGATAACCCTCCAAATGATCTCCATAGCTATGATTCTGTTTCCGTTCTGCTTGTTTGCTTAGTTGGTCTTTCGATCCCATTGCTGATAGTTGTGAATTTATTGCCCCTGAGGGTGTTCATAGGTTTGATCCTCCTTTTCTTGAACAAGTCCCTTTAGCATTTCACAAAATAATGGCTCGGTGATGGGGAACTCCTTTCGCTTTGTCCTGTCCGAGAGGCACGGTAGCTGCCCTTCCATTCCAAATGATAGCGTTGTGAATAGAGTAATCTAGGTTGTTGGTCCTCGCTGCCCATCACTGCGAATCCTTCTTCCCAGTCCCTTCTGGCCTGCCCAAGTGTCTCTGAGAAATCAGCTGACATTCTCAGGGCAACTCCTTTGTAGGTAAGTCTCTGCTTTTCTCCTGCTGCTTTTAAGAATCTTGCGTATTGTTAACCTTTGGCATTTTAATTACGGTGTACCTTGGTGTGATCCTCTTTGGGTCCATTTTGATGGGGATTCTGTGTGCTTCCTGGGCTTGTGTGTGTATTCCCTTCAGCAATTTGGGGGAAGTTTTCTTTCGTTATATTTTCGAAGAAGTTTTCAATTCCTCCCTTTTTTCCTTCTCCTTCTGGCAGCCCTATGATTTGGGTGTTGGTAGGTCTGAGGTTTTCCAGAGGCTCCTTAGCCTATCAATGTTGTTCATTTTCTTCCTTCACGTATATACTTATGTTGTATTGGTGTTCGAATACAGCTTTCTCGGTTTCCCAACAACCCTTACCCCGCCGTGCCCACCCCTACCTCCCTACGCCCTCAATCCTACGCCCCCTTTGGCTTTGTCCATAGGCCCTTTATACATGTTCTTTTACGACCCTTTCCCTTCTTTCCCACATTATGTCCCTCCTCCCTCCCCTCCGGTTACTGTCAGTTTGTTCTTCGTTTCAGTGACACCTAATGTAATCGTATTCAAAGCCAAGCACGAGGATTGGGCTCCACAGTAACTCTGCATGAATGTATAGTTGGCTTTCATACTTTTCTCATAATTGAGGGTATTTCCTTTTGCTTTGTAGATTCTCCTGACAGATCTTCGTCCTCAAAGGTAATAACTTTTATGTTTTTATATATTTTATTTGAAGAGATTATATGAAATGAATATTATTGGTTAATGATTTTGTCTCAAAACTCATTCAGCCTGGGGTTAGACAGAAAGATCCTGTTCCTGAAAATCCAGTCACAATGAATTCTGTGCAAACATTCAGATCAGGTAATAATTTTTACTACAAATTTTACTCTGGAAGGGAATACTTGAAAATATTTTGTGTGCTCATAATCTTCCTATTCCGAATCTCTTTCTTTTGGAAGTTTAATGGTAGGTTTGGACATAAGTAGTCTAGATACCATTGTTGGGATTCCTGGTTGATAATTAGAGGGGGAAAAGCAAGAATTATAAAATGTAAACTTTATTATATTTTTACTTTAAAAATATGTTTATTGATTATGCTATTACAGTTGTCCCATTTCCCCCTTTCACTCCAGTCCATCCTGCCCACCCCCTCCCTCCCACTTTCCTCCCTTATAGTTCATGTCCGTGGTTCATACATACAAGTTCTTTGGCTTCTACATTTCCCATACTATTCTTACCCTCCCCTGCCTATTTTCCTCCTACCATTTATGCTACTTATTCTCTGTACCTTTCCCTCTTCTCTTCCACTCCCACTCCCCTGTTGATAACCCTCCATGTGATCTCCATTTCTGTGGTTCTGTTGCTGTTCTAGTTGTTTGCTTAGTTTGGTTTTGTTTTGGTTTTAGGTGTGGTTGTTAATAACTGTGAATTTGCCGTCATATTTACTGTTCATATTTTTCATCTTCTTTTTCTCAGATAAATCCGTTTAACATTTCATATACTAAGGGCTTGGTGATGATGAACTCCTTTATCTTGACCTTATCTGAGAAGCACTTTATCTGCCCTTGCATTCTAAATGATAGCTTTGCTGGATACACTAATCTTGGATATAGGTCCTTGCCTTTCATGACTTGGAATACTTCTTGCCATCCCTTCTTGCCTGTAAGGCCTTTTTTAACGAATCAGCTGACAGTCTTATGGGAACTCCTTTGTAGGCAACTGTTTTCTTTTCTCTTGCTGATGCTAAGATTGTCTCCTTCTGTTTAATCTTGGGTAATGTAATTATGATGTGCCTTGGTGTGTTCTTCTTTGGGTCCAGCTTCTCTGGGACTCTCTGAGCCTCCTGGACTTCTGGGAAGTCTATTTCCTTTGCCAGATTAGGGAAGATCTCCTTTATTATTTGTTCAAATAAGTTTTCAGTTTTTTGTTGTTCCTCTTCTCCTTTTGGTAGCCCTATAATTCAGATGTTGGAACGTTTCAAGATGTCCTGGAGGTTCCTAAGCCTCTCCTCATTGTTTTGAATACTTGTTTCTTCATTCTTTTCTGGTTGGATGTTTCTTTCTTCCTTCTGGTCCACACCGTTGATTTGAGTCCCAGTTTCCTTCCCATCACTATTGGTTCCCTGTACAATTTTCTTTGTCTCTCTTAGCATAGCCCTCATTTTTCGTCTGCTTTTTGACCAAATTCAACCAATTCTGTGAGCTTCCTAATTACCAGTGTTTTGAACTGTGCACAGGTTGGCTATCTTTTCATTGCTTAGTTGTATTTTTTCTGTAGCTTTTATCTTTTCTTTCATTTGGGCCATTTTTTTTTTTTTTTTGTCTTGGTGCTTTGTAATGTATTTTGCTATCAGGTATGGTGATCCCAATTATTATGTTCTTCTTTTTCAAAATTGCTGTAGGCATTCGAGTCGTGGATGGTTCCTTGTAAATTGGGAAATGTTTGTTCTATATCCCTGAAATGTCATTGGTAGTGTAATAGGGAATGCGTTGAATCTGTAAATTGTTTTGTGTACTATGGACATTTTGATGATGTTAATTCTTCCAATCCATGAACATGGTATATGCTTCCAATATTTATTCCTTACTTGATTACTTTCTTCTGTGTTGTGTAGTTTTCTGATACAGGTATTTTCCCTCTTTGGTTAAGTTTATTCCTTGGTAGTTTATTTTTCTGGTTGCTGTTTTTATGGGGATTTTTTTCTGATTTCCATTTTGCATATTATGTTGTAGGCTTACAAAAATGCTTTGGTTTCTGAATATTGCCTTCGCCTGATGCTGTTTTCTCAAATTCACTTATTCTGTCGAGTATTTTTTTGGTGGTGTCAATGAGATTTTCCATGTACTTTCTGATCTCCATGTGAATAATGACTGTTTTACTTCCAGTACTTCCAGGATGCTTTTTATTTCTTTTTCTTGTCTTTTCACTGTGGCTAAGACCTCCAGACTATGTTGAATAGAAGTGGTGACAGTGGACATCCTTGTGTTTGTCTTGATCTTAGTGGGAAAGGTTTTAGGTTTTGCCCATTGCGTATGATGTTTGCTGTATGTCTTGGATGTGTTTTATGAACCTTCTTGCATGAGTAGGTCAAGAAACTAAGATGGCTAAAGTAGAGGATACAAGAAACGTAAGCATAACAGTACTACAGTTCTGTGGGATAAGTTGCATATTTCTAACAACTATTATGCTATGTGTGTAAATCCAAGGTGATGAAGTCATAACAATTTCTCTGTTGATAAATGAATTATGTATTAAACTTACCTCTCCTCACCATTATGTACTTCCGAAATTATAGAACATGCTGATGAACACCATAAACACTTGTTGCATAAGGTATAGATGATTTTGGTGTTTGCATGAAGGATATGCTGTTGCATTCTGTTTCACATTTATTCTGTCAGGGTTGGTCATGACTCATTTCTCTGATTGAAGATCACTTTTCTCCCATCAGGCATTAGGAGGGTCACTTTGGTGTATGCACCCATTTCTCTTTTAGTTAGAATCTGTAGAAACATAATTATGGTCTTGACATGTCAACTGCATGTTTTGTGAAACCCATATTCCTGTTGCTACTTGTGTATTTTTAGTGCGTTCTATATTTTTGCTTCATTGGTCTTCTTATACACCTCCCCCCTGAAAAGAAGACATGAACAACTGACACCTAATGTAGTCATATCCAAAGCCAAGCACGAGGATTGGGCTACATAGTAACTCTGCATGAATTTATAGTTGGTTTTCATGTTTTCATAAAATTGAGGATATGTCCCTTTGCTTTTTAGATTCTCCTGAAAATTTTCCCTCCTTAAAGGTAATATGCTTTATGTTTTAACATTTTGGTATTAAGAGCAGATTATTTGAAATGCATACTATTTATTAAACATTTTCTTTGTCAACTCGTTCAGGTTTCTGTTGAAGTGAAAGATCCTGTTCCTAAAAGTGCAGTAGGAATGAATTCTGTGGAAACATCCAGATCGGGTAAATTTTGTACTGCCAATTTAACTGTGGAGAAAAATGCATGACTATATTTGACATGCTCACAGTCTTTTTAATTGTAATTTCTTTCTTTTGGACGTTTAATGGTAGGTTTTGACATAAGTAATGTAGATGCCATTGTTGGGATTCATGTTTGATGTAACAGGAAAAGAAAACAAGATTTCTAAAATGTAAACATAAGTAATATGTTTTTTGTTTTGTTTGATACCATAAAGTTTCCGGTTTGGAATCCCTACACTTATTAGGGATTCCTAGTTGTTAATGTTCACTCTAAGATTTTGCTACTGTTTTAGAATGCTTTTGTGAATTTCGACATTTACCTATGGTAAAACTGAATTTGCCCACATATCGTGTTGTTTTGAAATGTGTTTTATTGATTATGGTGTTACAATTGTCCCAATTTTTTCCCCTTTGCTCCCCTCAACCAGTCTACCCATTCCCTTCAGCCATTGTCCCCTTAGTTGTAGTAGTGGGTCATGAATATAAGGTCTTTGGCTTCTTCACTTCCTATTCTGTTCTTGACGTTCCCGTGTATATTCTATACATGCAAATTTGTAAATATTAAATCCTACAAATTTCTCCAGATGGTTCCCCTTCCTCCTCCCAAGTGATATCCCTGCAAATGATGTCCATAGCTTTAATTTTGTTTCTGTTTTGCTTGTTTGCTTAGTTTTTTTCTTCGATTCCACTGTTAATAGTTGTGAATTTATTGGCACTTTCATGTTCATAGTTTTGATCCTCTTTTTTTGTAAATAAGTCACTTTAGCATTTCACACAATACTGGCTTGGTGATGAGAAACTCTTTTATGTTTATCTTGTCTAAGAGGCACTTTATCTGCCCTTCAATTCCAAGTGATAGCTTTGCTGGGTAGAGTAATCTATGTTGCAAGTCTTTGCTTTCTATCACTTTGAGTACTTCTTTCCAGTCCCCTCTGGCCTGCAAAGTTTCTTTGAGAAATCAGTTGACATTCTCATGGGACCTCCTTTGATGGTAACTCTCTGCTTTTCTCTTGCTGCTTTTAAGATTCTTCTGTATCATTAACCTTCAGAATTTGAATTATGATGTACCTTGGTGTGGTCTTCTTTGTGTCCATTTTGATTGGGTCTGTGTGTGCTTCTGGCACTTGTAAGTCTATTTCTTATGCCAAATTTGGGGTGTTTTCTTTCATTATTTTTCAGAGAAGTGTTCAATTCCTCCCTTTCTTTCTTCTTCTGGAGCCCTATGATTTGGGTGTTGGTAGATCTGAGGCTTTGCCAGAGGCCCCTTAGCCCATCTATGTTGTTTTGGATTTCATTTCTTTCTTCTTATAGATTTGCGCGCGCGCACACACACACACACACACACACACCTCAATGTATGTTTATTTATTTTACTGGTGATCGTCTACAGGTTTCTCCATTTCCCAACTCTACTTTCCCCGCCCTACCCACACCCACCTCCCACCCTTAACCTTCTCCCCCTGTGGCTTTGTCCATGGGCCCTCTATATGTGCTCTTTTTTGACCCTTTCCTTTCTTTCTCATGTTATTTTTCTCTTCCCTCCCCTCTGGTTATGGTCAGTTTGTTCTTAATTTCAGGGACTCTGGTTATATTTTGCTTGCTTGTTTGTTCTGTTATTTAGGTTCCACTTATAGGTGAGATCATATGGTATTTTTCTTCCACAACCTGGCTTGCTTCACTTAGGATACTTCTGTCTGCTTCCATCCATGTTGTCATGAAGGGTAGCTACTCCTTCTTACTTTCTGCTGGGATATATTTTTATTGTGTAAATGTACCACACTTTATTGTCCCACTCAAGTACTGATGGACACCTAGCACTGTGTCCAGCACTTGGCTATTGTAAATTGTCTTGCTATGAACACTGGGGTGCACAGGTTCTTTTGATTTAGTGTTTCTGGATTCTTAGGGTATAATCCCAGCTTGTGAACTGCTGTGCTAACCTTTTTAGTTTCTTGAGGAAATTCCATACTGTTTTCCACAGTGGCTGCACCAGTGTGCACTTCCACCAACAGTGCACCAGGGGTCCGTTTTCTCCACAACCTATCCAGCACTTAGTGTTTCCTGATTTGTTTATGATGGCCACACTGACCAGTGTGAAGTGGAATCTTCTAGTTTTAATTTGCATCTCTCTGATGGCTCGTTATGCTGACCATCCTATCATGTGTGTCTGGGCCCTCTGGGTGTCATCCTTGGAGGAGTGCCTGTGGAAGTCCTTTGCCCGTGTTTTAATTGGATTTTTTGTCTTCCTGTTGTGGAGTCATGTGTGTTCTATATATATTTTGGAGATCAAACCCTTGTCTGAGTCTCATTGGAAAATACATTTTCCCATAGAGTTGGTCCCCTTTTCACCTTGCTAATGTTTTCTTTATGCATGCACAAGCATTTTATTGTGATGAAGTCCCTCCTTTATGTCCCTTGGTCTAGGGCACATTGCTGTGAGAATATTACTGGGTGGAATATCAGAGAGTTTCCTCCCTATCTTCCCCTCTAGGACTTTAGTGCTATCACAACTTATGTTTAAGTCTTTATCCTCTTGGAGTTTTTTTGTGTGTGTATGGTGTCAGTTGGTGGTCGAGTTTCATTCTTGTTTGCATGTAGCTGTCCAGGTCACTCAAGATCATTTGCTAAGGAGGGTGTTTTTATTCCACTTTATTCTTCTCCCCCTCTGTCAAATATAAATTGTCCATAGACACTTGGGTTTATCTCTGGGCTCTCTATTCTGTTCCATTCATCTATGTGTCTGTCCTTACTCCAGTACGAGATGTTTTTTACTCTCCTGGCCTTGTAATACAGTTTGCTGTGAGTTATGGTGATTCCACCTACTTTGTTCTTCTTTCCCAAAGCTGCTTCAGGTATTCGGTGTCAGTGATGGTTCCATGTAAATTTTGAAATGTTTGTTTTATAGCTGTGAAATACCATTGGTTTTTTAATAGGAATTGCATTGATCTGTACATTGCTTTGAATGGAATGGATATTTTGAGGATGTTAATACTTCTACTCCATGAACATGGCGTATGCTTCAATATATTTGTGCGTTCTTTCTTCCACGTTGTGTAGTGTTCTGAATAAAGATCTTTCACCTCCTTGACTAACTTTATTCCTAGCCACTTTATGTACATGTTGCTATATCAAGGGGATTTCTTCCTCTGATTTCAGTTTCTGATATTTCATTGTTGGTGCCCCAAAATGCCTCTGATTTCTGAATATTGACTTTGTATCCCATAATTTTGTCAAATTGCCTTATTAACTTGAACGGTTATTTGGAGGAGTCTATGGGATTTTCCAGGTATACCACGATGTCATCTATAAACAATGACAGTTTTACTTCCAACTTTTCATTGGATACCTTTTATTTCTTTTTCCTGTGTGATCACTCTGGCTTGGACTTTCAGTACTTATATAGAGGTTGTGACAGTGGACATCCTTGTCTTTTTCTTGATGTTCAGGGGAAAGGTTTTAGGTTTTGCCCGTTGAGTATGATGTTGCCTGTAGGTCTTAGATGTGTTTCCTGAACCTTGTTGCATGAGTAGCTCAAGAAACTAAGATGGCTAACGTAGAGGATTCAAGAAATGTAAGCAGAGCAGTAGCCCATAGTGGTGTGGGATAAATTGAATATTTGTAGTCAGTAGTATTCTGTGCATGTATCTCCAAGCTGACGAAGTCATAACACTTTGTCTGTTGATGAATGAATTAGGTATTAAACTGACCTCTCCTCACAGTTGTGTACTTCCCAAGTTACAGAACACATTGAGGAACATGATAAATACTTGTCACCTGAGGTGTAAATGATTCTGATGGTTGCATGAAGGATATGCTGTTGTATCCTGTTTCCCATTTATTCTGTCAGGGTCATGGTCATGACTCGTTTCTCTGATTGAAGATCGCTTTTCTCCCATCAGGCATCAGGGTGACTTTGGTGTATGCACCCATTTTTTTCTCTTTTAGTTAGAATCTGTAGAAACATAATTATGTCAACTGCATGTTTCATTAAACCTATATTCCTGTTTGTTCCTTAAGTACTTGTAGTGTATGCTATAATTTTGGTTCATTGGTCTTCTCATCCACACATGCCCTGAAGAGGAAAAATGAACAACTATCACCTAAAATAATCATATCAACAGGAAGCATGAGGATTGGGCTCCATAGTAAGTCTGCATGAATGTGTAGTTGGCTTTCATATTTTCCTATATTTGAGGATATGTCCCTTTGCTTTTCAGATTCTCCTGAAGTATATTCTTTCTTACAGGTAATAAGTTCTATGTGTTTATGTTTTGTTATTAAGAACAGATTATATGAAATGAATATTATTTGTTAATGATTTTGTTTCAAAACTCATTCAGCCTCGGGTTAGACGGAAAGGTCCTGTTCGTACAAATGCAGTCAAAACGAATTCTGTGCAAACATTCGGATCAGGTAAATTTTTTACTACCAATTTTACTCTGGAAAGGAATACATGAAAATATGTGACATGCTCATAATTTTCTTATTCCGAATTTCTTTCTTTTGTAAGTTTAATGGCAGGTTTGGACATAAGTAGAGTAGATGCCATTGTTGGGAATCCTGGTTGATAATTAGAGGGGAAAAAGCAAGAATTATAAAATGTAAACTTTATTTTTTATTTAAAAAATATATTTATTGATTGTGCTATTACAGTTGTCCCATTTCCCCACTTCACTCCAGTCCATCCTACCCACCCCCTCCCTCCCACATTCCCCCCCTTATAGTTCATGTCCATGGGTCATACATCTAAGTTCTTTGGCTTCTACATTTCCTACACTATTCTTACCCTCCCCCTGTCTATTTTCCACCTACCATTTATGGTACTTATTCTCTGTACCTTTCCCCACTCTCATCGCCTCCCACTCCCCTGTTGACAACCCTCCATGTGATCTCAATTTCTGTGGTTCTGTTGCTGTTCTAGCTGTTTGCTTAGTTTGGTTTTGTTTTGGTTTTAGGTGTGGTTGTTAATAACTGTGACTTTGCTGTCATTTTACTGTTCATATTCTTTATCTTCTTTTTCTCAGATAAATCCCTTTAACATTTCCTGTAATAAGGGCTTGGTGATGATGAACTCCTTGAACTTCACCTTATCTGAGAAGCACTTTACCTGCCCTTTGATTCTAAATGATAGCTTTTCTGGATACAGTAATCTTGGATGTAGGTCCTTGCCTTTCATGGCTTTCAATACTTCTTGCCATCCCTTCTTGCCTGTAAGGCCTTTTTTAACGAATCAGCTGACAGTCTTATGGGAAGTGCTTTGTAGGTAACTGTGTCCTTTTCTCTTGCTGCTTCTAAGATTGTCTCCTTCTGTTTCATCTTGGGTAATGTAATTATGATGTGCCTTGGTGTGTTCCTCTTTGGGTCCAGCTTCTCTGGGACTCTCTGAACCTCCTGGATTTCCTGGAAGTCTATTTCCTTTGCCAGATTAGGGGAGTTCTCCTTCATTATTGGTTCAAATAAATTTTCAGTTTTTTGTTGTTCCTCTCCTCCTTCTGGCACCCCTATAATTCAGATGTTGGAACGTTTCAAGATGTCCTGGAGGTTCCTAAGCCTCTCCTCATTTTTCCGAATTCTTATTTCTTCATTCTTTTCTGGTTGGATGTTTCTTTCTTCCTTTTGGTCCACACCATTGATGTGAGTCCCAGTTTTCTTCCCATCACTATTGGTTCTCTGTACATTTTCCTTTGTTTCTCTTAGCATAACCCTCATTTTTTTCATCTCATTTGCGACCAAATACAAGCAATTCTGTGAGCTTCCTGATTACCAGTGTTTTGAACTGTGCATATGATAGGTTGGCTATCTCTTCATTGCTCAGTTGTATTTTTTCTGGAGCTTTGATCTGTTCTTTCATTTAGGCCACTTTTTTTTTTTTTTTTTTGTCTTGTTGCTTTGTAATGTATTTGGCTATCAGGTATGGTGATTCCAGTTACTATGTTTTTCTTTCCCACAACTGCTGTAGCTATTCGGGTCATGGATGGTTCTTTGTAAATTGGGAAATGTTTGTTCTATATCTGTGAAATGTCATTGGTAGTGTAATAGGGAATGCGTTGAATCTGTAAATTGTTTTGTGTACTATGGACATTTTGATGATGTTAATTCTTCCAATCCATGAACATGGTATATGCTTCCAATATTTATGCCTTACTTGATTACTTTCTTCTGTGTTGTGTAGTTTTCTGATACAGGTCTTTTCCCTCTTTGGTTAAGTGTATTCCCTTGTAGTTTATTTTTCCTGGTTGCCATTTGAATGGGGATGTTTTTTCTGATTGCCATTTTGGATATTATATTGTAGGCTTACAAAAATGCCTTGGTTTCTGAATATTGCCTATGCCTGATGCTGTTTTCTCAAATCCACCTATTATGTCGAGTATTATATTGGTGACGTCAATAGGATTTTCCATGTACTTCTCATCTCCATGTGAAGAATGACTGTTTAACTACCAGCTTTCCAATAAGGATGCTGTTTATTTCTTTTTCTTGTGTGATCACTGTGGCTAGGACTTCCAGTACTATGTTGACTAGAAGTGGTGACACTGGACATCCTTGTCTTTTTCTTGATGTTCAAGGGAAAGGTTGTAGGTTTTGCCCGTTGAGCATGATGTTGCCTGTAGGTCTTAGATGTGTTCCA
Organism: Desmodus rotundus; assembly: GCF_022682495.2. Taxonomy (NCBI): domain Eukaryota; kingdom Metazoa; phylum Chordata; class Mammalia; order Chiroptera; family Phyllostomidae; genus Desmodus; species Desmodus rotundus. The sequence continues at coordinate 146,352,814 of NC_071390.1, forward strand.
TGAACCTTGTTGCATGAGTAGCTCAAGAAACTAAGATGGCTAACGTAGAGGATTCAAGAAATGTAAGCAGAGCAGTAGCCCATAGTGGTGTGGGATAAATTGAATATTTGTAGTCAGTAGCATTCTGTGCGTGTATATCCAAGCTGATGAAGTCATAACACTTTGTCTGTTGATGAATGAATTAGGTATTAAACTGACCTCTCCTCACAGTTGTGTACTTCCCAAGTTACAGAACACATTGAGGAACATGATAAATACTTGTCACCTGAGGTGTAAATGATTCTGATGGTTGCATGAAGGATATGCTGTTGCATCCTGTTTCCCATTTATTCTGTCCAGGTGAGGACTCGTTTCCCTGATTGAAGATCGCTCTTCTCCCATCAGGCATCAGGGTGACTTTGGTGTATGCACCCATTTTTTTCCCTTTTAGTTAGAATATGTAGAATCATAATTATGGTCTTGATGTGTCAACTGCATGTTTCGTTAAGCCTATATTCCTGTTTGTTCCCTCAGTATTTGAGGTGTATTCTGTATTTCCGTTTAGTTGGTCTTCTTACCCACCCGCCCCCTGAAAAGAAAACATGAACAACTAACACCTAATGTAATCGTATCCAAAGCCAAGCACGAGGATTGGGCTCCACAGTAACTCTGCATGAACGTATAGTTGGCTTTCATACTTTTCGCATAATTGAGGGTATTTCCTTTTGCTTTGTAGATTCTCCTGACAGATCTTCGTCCTCAAAGGTAATAACTTTTATGTTTCTATATCGAGGTATTAAGAACAGATTAAATGAAATGTATGTTATTTACTAATCGTTTTCTTTCAAATCTTCTTCAGCGTGCCATTGACGTGACAGATCGTGTTCCTAAAAAAGGAGTCGGGACGAATTCTGTACACACATCCAGATCAGGTAAATTTTGTACCAGAAATTTACGTCTGGAAAGGCATACCTGAAAACGTTGGTGTGCTCAGACTCTTCTTATTCCTCATTTCTTTCTATTGCAAATTTAATGGCAGTACATGAGACACGCAATGCAGATGCCATTGTTGGGATTCATCCTTGATGTTTACAAGGAAGAAAACAAAAGAGCACCCCGAGAATTCTAAAATGGAAACGTCACATAAGGTGTTTTTACTTTTGTTTTGATACCGTGAAGTTCCCAGTTGAGAATCCCTACACCTGTGAGGGGTTCCTAGATGTGCATTTTTAGACTCTTAGGTTTTTCTACTGTTGGAACATGCTTCTTTGACCTTTGACCTTTACCCGGGGTAAAACTGAGGGTGCTAACATGTCGTGTTTTTTAAAACGTATTTTATGGCTTATGCTCTTACAGTTGTCCCAATTTCTCCCCATTGGCTCCCCTGAACCCAGTCGACCCCATTCCCTTCAGCCATTCCCCCCTCAGTTGAAGTCCGTGGGTCATGCATATCAGTTCTTCAGCTACTTCACTTCCTATCCCGTCCCTAACATTGCCCTGTCTCCTCAGGGCCTACCAATTTGTACTTGTTAATTCCTGCACCTTCCCCGCCCCCCACCCCCATGCTTCCCCTTCCTCCTCCCGTCTGATAACCCTCCAAATGATCTCCATAGCTATGATTCTGTTTCCGTTCTGCTTGTTTGCTTAGTTGGTCTTTCGATCCCATTGCTGATAGTTGTGAATTTATTGCCCCTGAGGGTGTTCATAGGTTTGATCCTCCTTTTCTTGAACAAGTCCCTTTAGCATTTCACAAAATAATGGCTCGGTGATGGGGAACTCCTTTCGCTTTGTCCTGTCCGAGAGGCACGGTAGCTGCCCTTCCATTCCAAATGATAGCGTTGTGAATAGAGTAATCTAGGTTGTTGGTCCTCGCTGCCCATCACTGCGAATCCTTCTTCCCAGTCCCTTCTGGCCTGCCCAAGTGTCTCTGAGAAATCAGCTGACATTCTCAGGGCAACTCCTTTGTAGGTAAGTCTCTGCTTTTCTCCTGCTGCTTTTAAGAATCTTGCGTATTGTTAACCTTTGGCATTTTAATTACGGTGTACCTTGGTGTGATCCTCTTTGGGTCCATTTTGATGGGGATTCTGTGTGCTTCCTGGGCTTGTGTGTGTATTCCCTTCAGCAATTTGGGGGAAGTTTTCTTTCGTTATATTTTCGAAGAAGTTTTCAATTCCTCCCTTTTTTCCTTCTCCTTCTGGCAGCCCTATGATTTGGGTGTTGGTAGGTCTGAGGTTTTCCAGAGGCTCCTTAGCCTATCAATGTTGTTCATTTTCTTCCTTCACGTATATACTTATGTTGTATTGGTGTTCGAATACAGCTTTCTCGGTTTCCCAACAACCCTTACCCCGCCGTGCCCACCCCTACCTCCCTACGCCCTCAATCCTACGCCCCCTTTGGCTTTGTCCATAGGCCCTTTATACATGTTCTTTTACGACCCTTTCCCTTCTTTCCCACATTATGTCCCTCCTCCCTCCCCTCCGGTTACTGTCAGTTTGTTCTTCGTTTCAGTGACACCTAATGTAATCGTATTCAAAGCCAAGCACGAGGATTGGGCTCCACAGTAACTCTGCATGAATGTATAGTTGGCTTTCATACTTTTCTCATAATTGAGGGTATTTCCTTTTGCTTTGTAGATTCTCCTGACAGATCTTCGTCCTCAAAGGTAATAACTTTTATGTTTTTATATATTTTATTTGAAGAGATTATATGAAATGAATATTATTGGTTAATGATTTTGTCTCAAAACTCATTCAGCCTGGGGTTAGACAGAAAGATCCTGTTCCTGAAAATCCAGTCACAATGAATTCTGTGCAAACATTCAGATCAGGTAATAATTTTTACTACAAATTTTACTCTGGAAGGGAATACTTGAAAATATTTTGTGTGCTCATAATCTTCCTATTCCGAATCTCTTTCTTTTGGAAGTTTAATGGTAGGTTTGGACATAAGTAGTCTAGATACCATTGTTGGGATTCCTGGTTGATAATTAGAGGGGGAAAAGCAAGAATTATAAAATGTAAACTTTATTATATTTTTACTTTAAAAATATGTTTATTGATTATGCTATTACAGTTGTCCCATTTCCCCCTTTCACTCCAGTCCATCCTGCCCACCCCCTCCCTCCCACTTTCCTCCCTTATAGTTCATGTCCGTGGTTCATACATACAAGTTCTTTGGCTTCTACATTTCCCATACTATTCTTACCCTCCCCTGCCTATTTTCCTCCTACCATTTATGCTACTTATTCTCTGTACCTTTCCCTCTTCTCTTCCACTCCCACTCCCCTGTTGATAACCCTCCATGTGATCTCCATTTCTGTGGTTCTGTTGCTGTTCTAGTTGTTTGCTTAGTTTGGTTTTGTTTTGGTTTTAGGTGTGGTTGTTAATAACTGTGAATTTGCCGTCATATTTACTGTTCATATTTTTCATCTTCTTTTTCTCAGATAAATCCGTTTAACATTTCATATACTAAGGGCTTGGTGATGATGAACTCCTTTATCTTGACCTTATCTGAGAAGCACTTTATCTGCCCTTGCATTCTAAATGATAGCTTTGCTGGATACACTAATCTTGGATATAGGTCCTTGCCTTTCATGACTTGGAATACTTCTTGCCATCCCTTCTTGCCTGTAAGGCCTTTTTTAACGAATCAGCTGACAGTCTTATGGGAACTCCTTTGTAGGCAACTGTTTTCTTTTCTCTTGCTGATGCTAAGATTGTCTCCTTCTGTTTAATCTTGGGTAATGTAATTATGATGTGCCTTGGTGTGTTCTTCTTTGGGTCCAGCTTCTCTGGGACTCTCTGAGCCTCCTGGACTTCTGGGAAGTCTATTTCCTTTGCCAGATTAGGGAAGATCTCCTTTATTATTTGTTCAAATAAGTTTTCAGTTTTTTGTTGTTCCTCTTCTCCTTTTGGTAGCCCTATAATTCAGATGTTGGAACGTTTCAAGATGTCCTGGAGGTTCCTAAGCCTCTCCTCATTGTTTTGAATACTTGTTTCTTCATTCTTTTCTGGTTGGATGTTTCTTTCTTCCTTCTGGTCCACACCGTTGATTTGAGTCCCAGTTTCCTTCCCATCACTATTGGTTCCCTGTACAATTTTCTTTGTCTCTCTTAGCATAGCCCTCATTTTTCGTCTGCTTTTTGACCAAATTCAACCAATTCTGTGAGCTTCCTAATTACCAGTGTTTTGAACTGTGCACAGGTTGGCTATCTTTTCATTGCTTAGTTGTATTTTTTCTGTAGCTTTTATCTTTTCTTTCATTTGGGCCATTTTTTTTTTTTTTTTGTCTTGGTGCTTTGTAATGTATTTTGCTATCAGGTATGGTGATCCCAATTATTATGTTCTTCTTTTTCAAAATTGCTGTAGGCATTCGAGTCGTGGATGGTTCCTTGTAAATTGGGAAATGTTTGTTCTATATCCCTGAAATGTCATTGGTAGTGTAATAGGGAATGCGTTGAATCTGTAAATTGTTTTGTGTACTATGGACATTTTGATGATGTTAATTCTTCCAATCCATGAACATGGTATATGCTTCCAATATTTATTCCTTACTTGATTACTTTCTTCTGTGTTGTGTAGTTTTCTGATACAGGTATTTTCCCTCTTTGGTTAAGTTTATTCCTTGGTAGTTTATTTTTCTGGTTGCTGTTTTTATGGGGATTTTTTTCTGATTTCCATTTTGCATATTATGTTGTAGGCTTACAAAAATGCTTTGGTTTCTGAATATTGCCTTCGCCTGATGCTGTTTTCTCAAATTCACTTATTCTGTCGAGTATTTTTTTGGTGGTGTCAATGAGATTTTCCATGTACTTTCTGATCTCCATGTGAATAATGACTGTTTTACTTCCAGTACTTCCAGGATGCTTTTTATTTCTTTTTCTTGTCTTTTCACTGTGGCTAAGACCTCCAGACTATGTTGAATAGAAGTGGTGACAGTGGACATCCTTGTGTTTGTCTTGATCTTAGTGGGAAAGGTTTTAGGTTTTGCCCATTGCGTATGATGTTTGCTGTATGTCTTGGATGTGTTTTATGAACCTTCTTGCATGAGTAGGTCAAGAAACTAAGATGGCTAAAGTAGAGGATACAAGAAACGTAAGCATAACAGTACTACAGTTCTGTGGGATAAGTTGCATATTTCTAACAACTATTATGCTATGTGTGTAAATCCAAGGTGATGAAGTCATAACAATTTCTCTGTTGATAAATGAATTATGTATTAAACTTACCTCTCCTCACCATTATGTACTTCCGAAATTATAGAACATGCTGATGAACACCATAAACACTTGTTGCATAAGGTATAGATAATTTTGGTGTTTGCATGAAGGATATGCTGTTGCATTCTGTTTCACATTTATTCTGTCAGGGTTGGTCATGACTCATTTCTCTGATTGAAGATCACTTTTCTCCCATCAGGCATTAGGAGGGTCACTTTGGTGTATGCACCCATTTCTCTTTTAGTTAGAATCTGTAGAAACATAATTATGGTCTTGACATGTCAACTGCATGTTTTGTGAAACCCATATTCCTGTTGCTACTTGTGTATTTT